>NC_046221.1:95852819-96504847 GCF_009819885.2 Catharus ustulatus | reverse complement strand
ATTGCTGTGAACCTAATATTAATAGTGATTGCAGTGAATACACGTGTATATGTAAGTATCCCTAATTAATTTAGAATATGTGACTGTATCACTGCAGTAAGGTGGTGCATTTGGTTGCTGTATGATTGTTCAGTGAGCAGCCTCATTTGCTCATGGAATTGACTCTGTAGCATTCTGCTTTCAAATGCATTATCCATCCTGAGCAGAACACAAACAACGTAAAAACCTAAGAAAATGATTCTTCCCTGAAAGATAATGCCACATAATTGAGTCTCTGTATAGGTTGTTTGGAGACAGTAAGAAAGAAATGTAAAACAGGATCCCTGAAACTGGTACAGCTTGTAAAATCTTGTTAAGCCATGTTAAAAAAAATACATTAATGCTCCCATTAGAAGCTGCAGTTTATTTATTGCATCCTATTCTTCAGCTCTGTTAGACATAGGCTCTTTTTTAATCTTCCATCCGTCCTTCCCCCTCCCCTTTGAATGTGCACTCATTGAACTCTTGGCAATTAGTGTAATTGAAATTTATTGACAATGCGGCCGTCTGCTGAAGCTTCATTGTTCCGAGTGCTTAGTGCACAGTGCTATTGAGCAATGCCATGGCAGTGTCAGACAGCTCATACCTTGCTCAATTATATCAATGGACCAGTGACTGCCAAAGGTTCCTTTGGGGGTACGAATGTTACTTAGTGATAAGAGCCTTTCGAAACAGAATCCCTGGGCCCCATCTCTAGTGGGAGATGGAAATGAAATATGTATTTCTCTGCTGTGGAAAATTAATGTAATTGGCTCCCTTAAAAAGCTTTGACAAGTTGACCTGTTTGAAATCTGAGGAGGGCTTATACTGCAGTATCATATTATCTCCGACATAAAACCCCTCCTTTGGTGGCAGTGACAGTGGGATAAAATGGAATTTGGATAGTAATATTAAACTTCAGCTCTGTTGAAGATGTTCATATGTTTTTCCATTTATAGCTGCAAGATTGGGTCTTACAGAAATCTTACCTTTTTTTGTATCACCATCTAATCTTTTTGCTTTGTTTTGATTTATACTAGTGCTGGAGGAAAAACAGTGTGTGAGTAAGATCTCTCTACTGAAGTTTTCTTCTAAAATATCTATTGATGGAAATTTAAATAATATGTCAAAAGAGAATATTTGATTCAGGCTAATTCTGAAATCAGATTTAAGGTAACAGAAAAAAAATCAAGATATACCTTTCATGGATAAAGGTTTATACACAAAAAATAAATAAGAGGTTTGCTCAGGAGTCAAAGAACAAAACTGAATATCCAAATATGCATTTTATCTTGTGTTTGAATACAGATGCATAGAACAGTTTTGTCTTTTATTGGAATTAAATTATCATAATAGAACAGGAGACATTTGCAATGGACCACATTCTGCTCAGGCTTAAGCATCATGCATTTCTGCTAAATTCACTGTAAAAGTGTGTTTGAAAATTAGTCAAAGTTCAAATAATTGGGTTTTTTTTAAAAATTATTTTTCCAGATGATTTGATGATTGACATTCTATTTAAAAGAATATTAAAAGAAAGATGTTTGAAATGGAAATCTCCATATAAGTACAAAATTTTATTAAATAATTATTTATTTTCCTTCTTTTCAAAACCAGAGCAAAATCTATTTCTGGTTAGAGATGAGAGAGTAATTATTCACATTGTAAATTTTTGCATTACCGTTTTCTTTACCCTTCAGCACACAGATGAAGATCTCTTATTCATGAGAGCTCAGGGTATATAGAATTCTGGTTCTCATATGTGGGTTTTTTGGGCTGTAAAATCCTCTTTTGTCACCTGAAAAGATTCTCCAGTAATGATTAGAGGCACTTCTGGAAGACTCAAGCACCTGAAACAGCTGAGTCTTGGGTGAGAAAAATGTAAGACAGAAGGAAGGCAGGAATTTAATTTGGATAAAGAAGGACTGCAACAGAGATAATGCGATAAATTGTTATTGCTCTTTAAAAAAGAAGAAAAAACACCCCATGAAGGAAAAATCAGATTTAAAAAAAAGAGATTGAACAAGTCTCCTTTGATTCTTGTGGAGACAGAACTAGGTGCTTACTTTGTGATTTGAAATGTTTCATCTGACTATATCCCTGTGTCTTTGCTCATCATTGCTTTCTGCATTGGAAGAGCACCTTTCCTGATTTCAGTTTGGATACTGTCAAAATTTATTGAGGGTATCTTTCAAGATGCCCTGTTAAAACAGGATTAAAACCTCTATCTAGAATTTGGTCACAGACTTAGGATAATTCTACTTTTCTTCCAAAATTACTATTTCTCACATTGCAGCTCTTTAGAAACTAGGAAAAGTTGAACTCCTTTGATATGTTTCTTCTAGTTTTAAAAGCTTTAGAAAGAACTCTAGAGATAAGTAACATAAAATTTATCCCACCAGATAAAAATATTTTAACATACTTCAACAGCGCCCAGCGTCAGACAATACTTTAATCAGCCCATACTTCAATATTGTCCAGAGTCAATTATCTCTTATTTCTGGAAAAAAAAAAAATATGGGGAGGGTATGCAAGAGTTTAAGAATTAACGTATCAATATTTGAATGTGGATACTTTAAGTGAATTTGTTTAAATAAGGAAATAATATTTTTAAATTATTATTATTTAGTACTACCAGTATTATTAGGATTTAGCATTATCACAGAATACATTTGTATTTAGTTAACTGGAAATCTACCTTGATAAACTAGAGTTTTGTATGGAGTGTATCTTACACTGAGTGATTCCTTTATGTAGCTATCACCCCTTGATTGCTGGATGGTAAACTAGCTCATAGAAGACTAATCCTTTATATCTCAAAGAAGACACAATCAAAGCTCAATCATCAAACCCATCCTACAGATCTTCCAACTGTGATCATCTTTCTTCTGTTCCTCTGGAAGAGAATTGCAGAAGATAAATATATATAATACTGGATTATTTATATAACTTTAAATAATTTCCTTTAATAGCATTAAACTTCAGTGAATGTTGTACATGTGATGAATTTAAAGCTTTCATCCTAACTTCATAAAAGTTCTTTCAGAGCCTGTACTAGGGAATGATCATTCTGAATTGCTACTAACTAATGAAGGCATGCAATTATTTTAAATGTTCCTCCAAGGGATTCTCTTGGTAAAGTATTTTAAATTCATATATAAAAAATTAATGACAGTGTGATTTTAACTTCCTCTGCATCTAGGCTGACTGCAATCATTACATAGAGAAAATTATTCTAATGTCTTTATTAAAAGTATATCATTGAGCTGCATACTTCTTTGTGCATCATTAATTTCTCCTCTGGACTTCATAATATTGCCAGACAGTGAAATACACTTTACCTAATATTTGTTTAAATAGTCTTTATTTTGTTTTAGGAACATAAAATACCGCTTTCCTTTCATGCATTCTGCATACTGGTAGGTGTTAAGATTATGCAACTTGCTAGCACCTTTAGGGGATAACTATGGTCGGAAACAATATATAGTAGGCCTACAAGTACTTTAAAGTACTATTATTTTTTTTAAGGCCCTCACTGCTGAAGACATATTAAATTATTTTAGGCATTTTGTGGATTAAATTAAAATTATCACAGCATTATCAGCTCAAGAAATGGGTAGGTTGGGGGAGGGGGGAAGAAGCAGAGAGAAAGATGAAACTAAATATGAAAGTCTTGTACATGAGTACGTGTACATCTGGAGGAAAAAAGGGATCCCCATAGCTCTAAACCTGGTTACATCTGTTCTAAAACCTCATAAATTTCTGCTTAGCAGTCCAGCTGGCCAGAATCTTAAAAGAACATCAAATAGATACTCATCTTGATAAAACAATTATGTTGTCAGTTCCCTTGATCAGCACAAGCTTGACAAAGCATGCTCCAAACTTGTAATTTTAGCCTAGAGCTCACAAAATTTGAAGAGGTGATCTATGGAAAGGAATGAATTATCTGAAGATATGGGTTTTCATGAATCATTCCTTAAGCACCAAATCTTGGCCTGCAGTTATTTGAAAGTTGGGCGGTACCGGCCCTGGGGTGGAGAGGGAGAATAATATTTAGGCAGTGAATATATTTTTGCTCCCAGCTGACAGCTCCATACCATAACTGTCAGCCGTGACATCTATCTTAAGAGTGTAGCACTTTTCAAGTTCTTTTGTGTCTGTCATTCAACTATGGACATGCTGTGTGAAATCGTGGCCTGGCAGACAAAACTCTTGCTGACTGCCTGGATTTCATGCCCTCCATGTGGAGTGGGGGAGAGGCTCTTTCTGCCATGTGTATTCTTTTCTGCAAGAAATTGCACCCCAGGCCTGAAAGGCTGGGGTCTAGAACCAACATGAAAGGGGACATGAGTGAAGTAGTTGCACAGTAAAGAGAAGAAGAAAATTTTGTTTGAATCTCTCCTTTTGTGCTTGGGCTGGGGCTGGGATAGGAAACTTTGTAGTGCTCAGTGAAAGAGAAAGGAAAATTCTAGGAAACACTGTGCATGAGGTGTGTGTAACACAGCAAGAATTTGGGGGAAGTATTCACATACTTACATAATACATCTCAAAATATGACAGTTTTAATTATGGACATTCTGTTATATTCTTTTTCTTATCTTCCTCTTGGAAATAGAAAATAAATTCCTATCAGATTTCAAATCTAATAAAAATCCAATGTTGGTAAAATTCCATTTTGTAAGCTGGCATAACTGAAAAATAATTTTCTAATTTTTACTTAAGTCTTATTTAAAGATCATGAAGATGAAATATTTATAGAGCCAATGCAGTATGTTGTGGATTTTGAGACCCGTAATGTGGTGTTGAACCAACGAAAGATGGCAACTTGACAGAGATACATGTATTAGATTGGAGCAGTGCTGAGTGTTTTCCTTGAAGTTTTGCTAGTTCATTGCCTGGTGCTTTTTAATTCGTGCTCACACATAAATTTGACACATTGAAGTATTGAGTATTCAGCATTAGGTTTCTGATAGAGTAAATGCAGTCCCTTGGCTGTCCAAGAGTATAAGTGGTTTGAAACATGATCACAAGGCCTGAGAGAAATCCTTCTAATAGGCACTAGAGAGAGTCGACATTTTTAAAGGATAAAAGCATATGGTAGTCATACAAGAAGGTGCTCCTCTGAGACAGAATTAACATGAGATATTGATAGTAGTTCTTTCAGATTAACGTGTTGCATAGTCATTAATAGTTTCATTCGCATTTACTTAATGCATTTCTTCCCAGGTACTTACTCAGTAGGGACTGTCTTCTAACAAACATAGTGATGTGTGCTGTTAGAAATGTTATATATCTATATATAGATACAGATATACCTGAAAAACATGCTGGGAGGGCTAGAATATCATTGGCTGAAATGAAAGGGCAGAAAGAACCTGTTGAAAGATTAAAAAAGGGTTCTTTGCTAAGGCATATTGAAAAGCCTACAGTAAGCCAGCATAGATTTGTAGAGATCTTATCTTTTGGCCTCCCATCATTGGAGGAGTTTTTGCACGTTTGCCTGTGCCTTTGCAAGCTCCCTTAGAGCATGCCTCTAGAGTGCTCTTTGGCAGTGGAAAATGAGAGATACAAGAAACATCTTGCAATTTGTTTAGTAAACATCAAACAATTTGTTTAGTAAAAGGTTAGTAGCATTTGTTAAGTAATGAGTTTTGCCTACATGTAGGTACTTAAGAAATATTTAATTGGTCTCAAAAACAGCCTGATGGCTTTATGGCAAAAATTGAAATGGAAAAAGATGTGTGCAGACGAGTTTAAACAATGTATTGGTATACAGATAAAAACGCTACTGCAATGCTGGGCATTATTTCAGGTTTATCAAAATATCAAGCTACCTTTTAGTAACTACTTACTTAAAAAAAAAAGTCCAAGAACCTAAAAAAAGTGTATTATGTCTAGTGGGCTAATTTTAAAATTATTCTATAACCTTCTGCTAGTGAGAAGGGTTTATTTGTTTATTTTTTGCCTCTTGCTACAGATCCTTTGGAGGTCTATTGTGGTTTGCTCACCTACCCTATTTTGGACAATTGGTCTTAAAACCCTGCTAGCATAGAATCCTTAACTTTGTTTGTTTTCGCAGGACAAAAGGAACAGGAATTGCTTTCCTGACAGGGAGTATTTTGCATTATGTGGAGTAATGTGCATGGACTGGCAATATTAATAACTGGAAAAGCAAAGAAACAAGCAACCCCTCCTGATATTCATAATTCCTCCTAAAACTAAGCCAGAAAAAACAAGCCTCAAATCAGCCAAATAAAAGAATAACAAATTTTTAAAAAGGCAAAAAAGTTACCACAAAAAGTGATTGCATGCTTCCTTTTTAGGATGTGCAAGGATATCCTATTTTGTAATAACTGAAATTTTGGTCAATCACCCTCTGTGCTAAGACAGTTCATTGTGAAAAGCAAATCTAATGGTATTTATTTTTTCTTATGAGTTCTTGTCTTTTGTTTAGCTAACTGGGATGGACTCTGAAATAGTTTTCTTTCCTATTTTTGTGCTGAGAACAAGAAAACTGTTCAGGTTTGCCAGACAATTACATCTTCACTTTCTCTGTAACTTTGTGCCATAATTTGAAGAATTTACAGGGTGTGTTTCTTGCCATAAAGAAACTCAGCATTTCTTTAGTGTGTATTTGCTATTATGGACGTGTTGGCAGCATAAGAAATATTATATGTTTTCTAATATATCAGGCAACTAATGTTGTTTGTTGCTGTTTCTTTTTTTTATTATTTTTTTTTCCAGGAGGGTGGATTTTTTTGGGGAAGTCAGAGAAAAATGTTAAGGGATTAGTCTTGATTTGTAAATTACATCCACTTAGAAAGGTTTTATGTAGTCCTACTCTCACTAAAGTAAGCCACAGTGATGATTGCTTTGAGGGGAAGAGAAATAGGCCTTTATATTTTCAGTGTGTTTTTTCTTCAGAGTCACTAGAGAAAAAGCAGTAGTTTTTAAAGAGGCAGGTGAATTTAGAAATCCCAAAGAGAATATTTATAGACATTTCTTAGTGTACGAGCTTTTCATATGAATTAGTATAAATAGTACTGGCTTGCTGAGACATGAATTACAGAAATTTACTGATTTTATATGTAAGCAGTCTCAGTTATGTAGGAAAACAAATGCTTATCAATGTGACTAACCTACTCTGAAATTTTTCCATGTGATTCTATAGGAACTATAAATACAAAGTAGAATGGCATTAACCTGATTTTTTAATACCAAAGACAGCAAGGGGGAAATTGTCATAAAATCAGATTTTGTATGACTGTCACAACTTGTCACCTACGTAATTTATGCTGTAAAAATATGAATAGAGCAGGATGCTATACATGATTTATAAAGATATAAATAGTAAACAGTGCTTGAAATGTATATATTTTTTATTGCTAGCTATTCTCTAACCCCATTGTGTAATGCTGAGAATTGAACTTGTTTCACAATTTTTAACTTTTTTTCTTCAGCAAATCAGTCACATTGGACAGGGGCGCGCTGCACTGGCAGGCAATTGCAAGACCAGCTAGATTTCTTTAATTTAGCAATCAGGATAAATTGAAGAATCATGCAAATATAGCCTCAGACTATTAATAGGTGGCATTGTTATAATATTTTAAACCATAAAAAATATAGAAAATGTAGGGGCTTTTTTTGACAGGTGATATTTTCTCTATGTTGAAGAACTCTCTGGATGTGCTTTCAAACAGTTTGAATTTCCTAAATCTTGAGAGGAAATAGAAAAACGTGCTTTGAGGGTGAGAGGTTGGAAGAAGAAAACTACCATAGTTTTTAGGGGCTACAAAGCTTTGTTTGCTACCTATAAATGTCATCAGTGAGTTGTGAGTGTGCTTTTTTGGTTATTAATTGAGAATGTATCGGTATTTATAATGTGAGATTGGGTCTCTGCAGATTGATATACAGCTACTGATACAGTATTGATCATGGGCTCTTTCATAGCAGAGATATGTAGGCATGTCAGTAAGTAAAGTTCATTCACTGTAGTTCCCATGTGAGTCTCATTACTGATTTCATTTACCCAACCCTTAAATTGCTTTGTTAGGCATTAAGAGCAGATCTTGCTCTTAGACATAGGGTCATTTTACTATCTTTACTTAACCAGACTTTCCATGCTGCGCCCCAAGCCAGCCTGACTTTTATTATTATTATTAGTTATTTATTTTTATTATTATTTTGGAGTAAGTTTCTTGAGCTAGGGTATCAAATGTTGTATTTCTTGGGGAATATTTTAATGTCACATTATTTCCATCTCTGGGTAATCATCTGTCACTTTAAATACCAGTGTCAAGTAAAGACTCCTAGTCCCTGAGGCCAAAAAGCTCATGCTTCTCCACTATAAATTAGGGCACATTAGGACTCACCTTTCTTACAGCTTGTATTTTATCCCATTCTTGCTGCTGATGACCACCTGGACAGAAGGTCTTCCTTGAGACAGCTAATATTTAGTTGTTGTCTAATTTTGGGAGGAGGCAAAGGGGGCTTGGATGGGGCTGTATAATTTGGAAGATGTGTTAAGAAAACCTCCTCTTATTTGTCCCACTGCTGCTTCTAAAGCCTAGAACTGCTGCATTACTACATTCTCAATTGCTTGTTCCTTTCTAAGGAACTTCCTTTCTGATATAGCTGGAATTATTGCCAAGTGTCAGGAGAGGGGTGATACTACTAAGGGATTGCTCACTTCAGTAGAGGACAGTTGCAGTATGAGGGGGGATCCCAAGGGCTCTCTTCAGACATCTCTCTCATTTACATATTTCATATTGAGAAACCATTCAAGAGTCATTGTGAAGACAAGCTGGAGCTGTTACTGGATAATCAGTGTCAGGGTTGGTTGGATATTGCAAATTAGTGGAGGTACTAAAATTTTGTCAAGTGTGTAGGCAGTGAACCTTGTAAACTTGCTCAAAGCTGCTTATAAAGGAGACATTTTTTGCCACATGACAACAAATCTGTGTTGGCAAAATTCAGATGGGCTGAAGACAAGAATTTACATGATTGTATAGAATCCTAGGATGATCAGAATTAGAAAATATCTCTAAAATTATCAAGTCCAACCATCATCACCATGTTCACAACTAAATCATGTTCTCTATACCTGCATGTATTATGAACACACACCCAGGGATTGGGACTCCACCACTTCTCTGGGCAGCCTCTTTCAATGCTTGAATACCACTTTCCATGGAGAATTTTTCCCCAATCCAATCTAAACCTCTCCTGGCACAACCAGGGCTACTTCCTCTCATCCTGTTACCTGTGAGAAGAGACTGACACCCACCTGGCTACACCCTCCTTTTAGGTGGTTGTAGAAAGCAATAGAGTCTCCTTTGAGCTTCCTTTTCTCCAGGTTAAACACCCCCAGTTCCCACAGCTGCTCCTCATAAGACTACTGCTCCTTCACAGGCAGACTCCCTGTGTGTGCTAACATAATGTGTCTCTCAGTAGGTAGGATGTCTGTCAGAGTTGGCATGTTGCAAAACTTTGATTTTGGACTCTGCTTCAAGTACCATCAGAAGAGAAGTGGCAGCCTCCGTACCTGGAAAGACCCCTCATCTTACTGCCTGACACCTCCAGTTCCTCAGCTTTTGTGGAAGGGATAGGCAGTGCAGGTCATTGCACAAAGCAAATATAGGTTATCTTTTCTTTTTTTCCTGTTAGTACCAAGCCAAGTGTGGGGAGGAAAAAAGCATAATGGAGAACCCCAGAAAATGCAGGAGCAGTGAATATATTGCTCAAAGAGGGGTGCAAAGCCATTAGGAACTGTGAGGGTTGTATTAATTATGAATCTTTGATGTGCAGATGAAGAGCCAAGAAGCTTCATGCAGCTAGTAATTAGTTAATTAGTTTAGATTTGATAAGAAGTTGTAAGTTCTATTCAACATGCTAGTCAGCAGGAGCTTCTAAAGCAGGGGCCAGGTTTATCTTTGTATGTCAGAGCTGGCACAGTTGCACATGCCTTCCTTAATGGGAGGTCAGAAGACTTGCCAAATGTGTAATAGAAATACAGGTTTTTTCAGTGGTATTTTGGCATCAAGGCCATTTTTTTTTCCTATTTGTTTTTGACTCACCTAAATGCTTAAGACTGCTAAGAGCAGTATCAAGAGAGAAATATTAAGGCCTCAAAATTTAACAGGTCTCCTCACAGCTTAAGGGGAGCCAAAGCAATACCCCGTTATGCAAAATATATTCTGTAGCTAAACATCTCATTTTATGCAATAACAGACAGGAATTAAATACAATTGGAAGGCCTGGAATATGGACTAAAACATCTGATTGTTTTTTCAGGTTTCCAGCAGTTCAGGTGTAGTGTGGATTATGTTTTGTAGCCAAGATTCTTCCATTTATAATATGGTGAGAGGTCTCCTTTGCTGCATTTTTCTGGTTGGATATTTAAAGTACTAACATTGGTTTTAGGCTTTGTGGCATACCTCTGTCCTGAAGCAAAATGAACAACTGTAATAAATATCACTGAGAGCTTTACAGTAGACTAAGTCAAACAACTGGTTATGAGGAATCTTAAGAGCTGAATTAATTCCTGCTCATTTTCCTGCTTTCCTTTTTGGCTGCTCTATAGAAAGAATAATGCTGTGTCTGGAGTTCCTGGAAAGCTGACTATGTATAAGCAGAGGATGTGATATAAAGATCAACACTGTTGCAGTAAATGATTTATGCTATTAGCCAAAGTTATTTGTGGGTGTTTAAGAGGAATTTTGCATCAGAGCATTTAAGAGCAAAGGCTACTTCTGTGGTGACTGAATACGCAGTAAATTATTTAACCCACTCTCCCACACAATTACATAGCAACATACTGCATGAAGAAGTTTATTGTTGCATGAATATGCTAATATGTTTGTCTTGAAGTGCCACAATTTTCTCAGCATGGTGCTGAGTGTATAGCACCTTTCTTTCACACTCTCTATACCTGATATGTGACTTTTCCATGGAACTTCTCACAGGTCTCCACCTCAGACATCTAGGGCTTTCAGTAATGCTTCCAGAAGACAAGACAAATAGGGAGATAGCGTACTTTTGTTTTCTCCAGAGAGTGCTAATATCCAATTTCTGAGGTCTTGAGACATGTACTTTCAAAAGTATTGCTGGTGTCAAAGGCAAGTTGTCCAAGTAGCCATTTGTTAGCTCTTCTTCTTCTGATGTTTCCAACTAATTGGAAGGGATTGATCAAAATGTCTCTTTCAGGTCATTCATGAATTTATTTTCTGACTCCTCAAACCACTGAGGCACTGTTCAAATCTTAGAACCATCATCTGAAAATGTATTAACATGTCAGAGATGCATACTGGAGGCAGTACTGGAAGCACTGTAGCTATGGTGAAGAGATCGTGGATCAGTATGGTTTTGATCCCATAGAGACAAGTTTTTTCCCAAGTGCTTTCTCCACTGATGGAGAAGTTTTTGTTTGCATAGTAAGGAAGACAAAATTAGCAATCCCAGGTTAGCTGATAAACAAGAATTTAGTGCCTGGATCCAAGTTTTCAGCTGTCAGACAGATTGGTTCAGTGGTCTATGATTTACCTGGACAGCCCAGCTGGCTGAGGTGCAAACTTGCCTCCAGCTAGGCATGGTGTGTCCCTAAAGGCAAGTTCAAGTCTGCTGTGTTTACAATATGAGGATGGAAGGCACTATACATGCAAATGACAAGGACTGTTGTGCATTGCCTCTTGTAGGGTTTGTAATACAGTCCACTAATACTATAATAAAAATCAGCTTTATCTTCTAGAATAAACATAATTTTGGGAAGCCATGAAGTCAGCATTCAGTTTTTCTGTGACTATCTGTAGCTAATTTGTACAAAAGTGCTGTGGAGTGCTATTTTCCATGTATGCTTGGCCCACATTTTGGCTAATTATATAAACAGCATATTAGTTATCAAATTATTGGTATAGATTAAGCAGAGAAGATGTTTTGAGCTCTTCTGGAGTTAATATTTAAATATATATTTAAATTATTTTCCCCTCTAGAACTATGTATGTTTTAGAGAGTTGGTTTTCTTTAGGAGATATAAGTCAGTTTGAATCTTTCTCTTAGAGTTTTTTAAAAAGCTAACACCTACTGAAACTGTATTAAGACCCATTGTCTTCATTGTCTGAATATTTTGTAATCTGCCTGAGCCAATCTTCAATTTAAAGGTGGTTTATTTTGTTCATCTAACATCAAAAGAGGTTTCTTTGGTAATATTTAAAATATGTGCTTTGCTTCTTTTTTTGTCTCTCTTTTTTTTTTTTTTTCCTCCTTTCCCACTGGCACAGTGTTTTGTATGCTAAAATGATTTCAAGGGAAGATCTTTGCTTTAGAAAATCACTCTTCATATATATGCCTGAAGTCAAGAAAAGCACACTACTGTTTATTCCATGAGATCACACAGCCAATTAATCAAGATTTGAATGAGTATCAAGGTATAGCCTTCATTCTGTCTGCTTATTAACTTTCATTATGTGTAAATCTAAGTTGTAATTGTTAACAGGATAGATTATGCTCCAAAGTTTTTTCCTATAACAGCATTCCTTCACAGTTCCCCTTATTAAAGCGTACCCAGGGTGATATATTATGTTAAGAAGGTTTAAAACATAAGGTGACAATGACCTTCCCTTTAATTAACTATGATGGAAATAAAGGTGAGAACAATGATGATGAAGCTCTGCTGGAGACCATAAATCATGTGCTGTACTGGTTAGACAGGACACAGCTACAAAAATAACCTTGCAATTCACAGGTTAAATGGCTCTTCCATTGTGGTACATTCACTATTGTTTTTATTTAAATACATACAGATAACTTTCATTTTATGGCAGTGTAAAAATTCTCCTGTACTAAAAAATGAGTTATTTTCTGAATATACATTTGAAAACATTTGAATTTCTTTTTTTTGGTTAAAACATTACCCAATATCCCAGCTTTTAAACAGCAAAATGTCAGATATACCAATGGAAAGCTGGGATACATCTGTGTTTTCCTCTATAAACCTGTGCTGTACAGGACGGAAGATGGTCTAATGTTTTGTTGTAAAACAGTTCTTTGTTTCTCCTAAAGATTTTGGGCTTTCACCATGTGAGATGAGCTTGCTAATTTTATTCTTCAAGGTCTAAAAACATTTTCTAACTTAAGTAGGTTTCAGAAGATATTACATGTTCTTCGCAATAAGACTGCTTCTTTTTCTAAATACATCCCTTTATCTGTGAGTTATAGTCCTCCACCATTTAGTATATAGAGCTTGCAATATGATAGGAACCACTAAATTTGAATTGCAGTTCAACAAAAGTCATAAATACATTGACTAGCGTCAACTACTGCCCAATAAATTAAGTAAGACTTCTGTCACCTTGACTATCAACATTGCCGTAAGGATATTAAGTAAAATTCTGTTGGATAATCCTGTAAGATTAGAATATATTTAGAAGCTGCCTTTTTAAACCCAAGGAAAAAAAAAAAACCCTAATAAAGTTCACAGACTATTTTGGGTTTCCTTTGTATCTCCTGATTTCTCTGTGAAGATGTGCTCTCAGTTTTTGAGATTGGCAAATCTAAATGTGGAAAACAAAGTCTGGTGGGAAAAAAAAAGTGATAAAAGAGTTCAAAGGGGATGTTAACAGGCACTAAGCAAGAATTTTGTGATATTTTGCAACTGATAAGAAAGAGGTAGGTCTTCTAGAACTGAAAATATCTGAAAGAATGAGTATAACAACAGCAAGTCCAAAATTAGATGTCCATTCTTTTCTATGTTGCAATGCCAGCAGTGATTGCTGGGGTAAGTTTTGGGTGGTAACTTTTTTTTTTTTAATATAAATTTCAAGATAAGAGTGTGGAGTTTTATCTTATGCTCATTCCCAAGTGCTTCAATTTAGCATTTTAAGATAAATCATCAGAGAAGTTTTGGCTTTTTGAAGTACAGAAACACAGATGAAGGGATCGTGGATGGAGAGCTAGATGTCTGGGAATTACTTTTGAGTAGACTAACTCCCTAGGGCAGTGAAATGTTTTATAGTTAAGTGACATTGGTTTAGTTGACTGTCCCTTTATGTGGTTAAACAGAGTGTGTAAGAAGGGGAATAATAATTCTTTCTGCTTCAGTGTATCTTGTACATAACACTTCAGAAGAATATTTTTTTAAAGTATGCAGTCTGCATTAGTCCTTTCTCTGTGTTGGCACGTGGGTGGCAATATGCACAGGTTCTGAGACACAGAAAATGGTACTGAGTTTGAAATCAAGTTTATTTGTGTACTGGGAAATCTGCAAGTGATGCACTCAGAATTCTGTATTTTTCCCTGGGTATTCAATCCACAACACAGTAGGAAAATTACTACAATATTTGTTTCTCTGATGCCTTCCTGCATATATTGAGGAAGTAACAAGAGTGACTGGGATATCATCAGTTCCAAATGTATCAGCAATATTAGGAAACTGATGAGTCAAGATACCTCCAAATGATCACAGTCTTATTCTGTACTGAGTAGTCCTATAAGTCAGATGATAACGGTGATGACTCCTTTCCTACAAACCCTTAATGCTGGTTGTGATGCTTGCTACCAATTAAGAAATATTACACTGTTGTGGGCACACTTCTTAGTACCCTGGCTTGAGCAGTAGATGGTGCCTGATGGTTCTAACCTGTCCTGACCTCAACACAGACAATGAAGGGGAGAAAAGTCCCTTCCTACTCTACAGGTAATTGACCCGGAAACAGAAGACTTGTTTTCATGCTTTAGTGTAGCACAGAACAATAAATGTTCAGAGCATCTTCTGGACAGGGAAATAGTACAAAAGTGTTTATTTAGGTGAGGCAGAAAGGTCAAGACATTGCCCAGTCCCCAACAGACTAATCTCATTCCAACAGTTCACACTTAATGCATTCCAACCCTTTTCATTGCTATTGACTTCCTTGAAACTCTGATTTGTTTTTTTTTCAACAAGCCACTTCAGTATTTCTGAAAGAACATCTATCTCAATCTGCTTTTTATTCTTTGGACCTTATTTTCTCTCTTAATGTTTCTAATGGAGAATATTTTTGCTATACCAATATATATACCAAGATTTGTAAAGGATAATATTCTGGTGCTGGTGCAACACACATATTTTGCCAGAAGGACACTTTTTGAGTCACTGGACAAAAATGCTGATGTCAGCCTATTGGAGACTTGTTGATGGGGTAAAATGCTGTAATAGTATAGCAGAAGTGTCAAGCATTGAAGGTGGAGCAGGTAATAGCCAGAGACAGACCCTAGCCTGGCTTCTTCCTGCAAGAATGGCAACAAATTCCACAGTTTCAGGTTGGAGTGCAATATAATTTTCCTTAGTTGGATTTTCTGTGAAGTAGCTGGTCAATAGTCAATCTTCCATAAACAATAATAAGAGAAAGTCTTTGAAGGAAAGTGAGAAATTACTTTGCTGCTGCTATCACTTTGCTGCTTCTCTCAGTCTGTAAAGCTTTAGTCTGTTGCAATCCAACCTTTCTAGGAAAGAAATAATTTTTTTTTACCATTGGTATTAATTCATAAGAATGCTTAGGTGGGATTCCCTGCTCCTACTTTATTGCCTTTTCTGGCTGACCTTTCTATTAGAAGAAATAACTTTCTACAAGATACTTTAATTAGCTGTTTTTCATAATCTTGCATTCATGCCCTAACCTAATTAAGTGGTGAAATTCCATAACATTTACTTGGTATTTCATAGGCCTCCCAGAATTCCTTACTAATTTTTTTCATGTCTGTACATTGTCTTCACCTGGCCCCCAAGCTTTTCTCCATATTTCATTTTTTCTTTCTTACTAGAATAAGAAGTGCCTATTATTGGAATAAGAAGTACTTCAAGACTCACAGCCACATTGGAGTGAAAAGTCATTTGTGATTAATGTGCCAAGGCTGAAAAGTGTGGTTTTTTTCTCAGCATTTCTTCTGATTTACATATTTTTAGTACAAAGGCAGAAGTTGTTAACTTCTGTATTGCAAAGTTGGAAGACAAATGGATAGTACTGAACATATTAAAAATAACGTAAAGAAGAGACATTAAAAAGGGACAAGGATCAGAAATTATGCTACTCCTAAAAGTATCAGATCAGCTTATTCATGATGAGGGAAAGGTAAGAAAAGACAGAATGAAATTGCTGCAGGTTTACTTTTCTGATGACTGTCATACACTTAGGAAAAGCTCCCATGAAAATGTGCAGGTGTACATTTAAGCAATGTGGTTGGACGTGCTGAATCTAAAATAAAAATTGCTTATTTATTCTCTGTCAAGACAGAAATGTTTCTTTTTAATGACTGGGATTTTGTTTATTTGGCTTCTGTTTTTTTTTTAAATGTAGTTGAATGGAATTATCTTGTCTTACACTGGAATCCCAACTTACTTTAGTTTTGGGCACAGTGAATATTTAAGGGCACATTTAATGTTCAGAAGTTTTTTAGGGAAAAAACTTGGCTGAGAATCTGATTTGCATCATGCCATAATTTCTTCCCTCAGAAACAGTGAAAGAACATGAGCTGTTTACACAGTTCAGAGGCAGGAGTCTCTTTTTGTAGTAGTTTTAATGAAGACACCTTTTGCATTTTTGTGAGGGTGTAAGTATTGGGCAGGGACAAAATGTTAGCAAGCAAATCTCAATTTGTTGTGATCCCTCTATAAAAGGGGGTGCTAGCCAGTCACGTCTTGTCTGCTTGCTCTTCACATCTGCAGAGGAGTGTGTATTGCAAACCAATTCAGAGCAGATTTTTGGTACATGACATGCACATCCTGTATCTGCATCCTCCTTATTAATTAAGATTAATTAGATACAACCACTGTTTTAATATTGGACTAGGTTCAAGCACATTTTTTTCACGTACAATGTCACTATCTCGGAAATACTATTCACCTTACAGAACTGTGTAATGTAGGCACATATTTAGGATTCACAATAAAATGAAAAGATGATTTTAATATTGCGGAGGAAGGGAGATAACTATGAAAGTTTGATGCTGGGTTTTTCTGGCTTCTGTTGTGTCTATTTAGAACAGTGGGCAAGAGGAGTTGATTTCACTCTTGAAGTCCAGGTATCACTGTAAAAAAATTTATGAGTAAAGGGTGACATTTTAACACAGTTAGTTTTAGATTGTACTTAATAATGAAAAATATTGAGGGTTAGTATATAAATCAACAGGTACATCTTATCCCCATGTGCTTTCTAAAATATGATTGAGTTTGACTGCAGCTTTTTCTTTGATCCACACTAGGATGGAAGAAAGACTTAGGGATTGTTAACAAAGAGGAAAATTACTGAAATCAATGACTTTTGATTAATTTCAGATTTCAAAATCAGGAATTTTGGGAGATTGTTAATCAAACTTCTTTAGTTAAGGAAGCAGGGAAATGGGAATGCCCCACCGACTTATGGTCTAGGAAAAGGTTACCTTTATACAAGCTCTAGTGTCAAATTTTCATATGGTTTCCTGACTGTGAGATGAAAAATATTCTCCTAGACTCTCTAGAAGAGATTGCAAGAGTCTTGGAGTTTTTAAATAAAAAATTGAGATTTGTGCAAAATTTACTTGACAAGCCTAATTGCCACCTAGGTTAATTGCTGACAATTTTGGTTTATATGCTTTTTTTTTTTTTTTCAGTTAACGGCTGGTAAGAAAATCAGTCAAGTGGTTTAGAAATAACAGCATGATTAGAAAGTCCAGTAAATCAAAACCTCCCATGCAAATATTCAGTAAAATTAACTGCACTACAATATGAATATCTGTCATGGTATTAGTGGGTTGATAGGAAATTGTATTATGAATCCTAATTACAAAAGGTCTGCAAAAGAAAACAAAGCTCTGAGCAACTTGAATTTGTATTTGAGCAAGTGAAAGTCAAATCAATTTGACTGGATCTTTTTAAAAACAGAATTTACTTGGTTTGTTACCATTTTAATTTTTTTCCCATACTTGGTGCTAATCAGGCATGACAAATAGGCTCACCTTTGAACACACTTTGCACTAATAATGTCATAAAGTAACTCCCTTTAATTGGTACCTCAGGCTACTCTCATCAAACAAGCTCATAAAAAGAAACTAGTGACAGCTTTCACTTCTGCTAGATTTATGAAATACTTCTCATCTATGCCCAGACTGTGTGTGTTTGCATTGCTACTATAGGTCTGACCTTTGATCAAAGAAGCAATATATTTTTTTTGTTCCACAACAAACTTGCACCATGACTTCCATTCAGACATTTATTCTTGCTGTGCATGGCTATTGTGAAAACTTTGCAATTAGAAATACAAAGGGCAGTCCCTTTACAGTCAGGGTTACAGTTCACTGTAATGCAGCAATTATGTTTTAAAGACAGAGACATAATTTTAATTTTACAATTTATTCCACAATTGATTTTTTTTCTTCACAGACTGTGTAAGCAAAGACTCTCATATGTGTTCATTATTCAAAACTGTTCACCCAATAACTTGTGTGGATAATTCTTGGTCTTGGTCTGTAGCTTATTCTCAAGGATCTCATTGTGAATATTTGATCATAGAAATTCCAGCTCAGTGACTCATCACCTAAATCATATGGTATGCCTCTGCCAGGATGGAGGAACACAGCCCTTAATTTTCTACTTAATGATTCAGAAAGTCGCGAGCACTTGTCCTCTGAAAGTCAAGGCCCTTTATCAAATACCAGAATTTGAGGTCTTATCTTAGTCATTGGTTTTAACAGATGTTGGAGGCAATAGCCTGTAAATGCAGATTCAAAATTCGTTTTTTTAACTACTGAATTTTAAATTAGATACTTTGATGGAGGCACCTATTTTATGTTCTTCTTTTCTGGAAAGTGTTCAAAGCAACTAACAGATAAAAGTGAAATTATTAAAAGTGTGTTTCTTCAAAACATAGGATCTATAGCAGCAGGCTTCCTGTTAATGTCCAGTAATTCATACTCAGGAATTGAATTATGAAAATAAAAGTTTATTTTCAGCTTTATACTACATAACTGTAGAGTCTATACTGCAACTTTTATGGCATTGTCTATAATTGGGTAGTTCACAGTAGATTTTCTAATCTTGATTTGTATCAAATTTCAGAGAAAATCTAGATTTTACTTTCTCGATTTTATATGAACACTCTTGTCATCATTAAAGAACACTAATTCTTCCAGAGATAATTTGTTTTATGATATAATTATGTGTGAACTGCCTTTTGCTTGCACAAGTAGTTTGTCTTAGTAATATTTTTAAGCTAAATATAGATTTATTAGTTTCAAATGGAGATGTTTTATTTTATCTGTCCATAATGCCTTGATATAAGATTAATTTGCTCTTTTTCAAGTCAATTTATGTCAGAGGTTTTTCATTACAGCATGTAATTTAGAATGAATTAATTCGGCAATCAGTGATGTTTAAAATGTACATTAAGAATGTGTTTGCAGTATAACTGTGCATCCATTTATAATTCACCCAGGTCTTTTTAGGTGACTTTCCTGTATTTCAGGCTCTGTGGGTTGATAGGGACCTAAGTTAGTATGCTATGAATGGTATCAGAAGGGACTTAATGATTCTCAGAGTCCTAGATCTTTCTCTTTTCCCTCATTATTATAGCAGTGGGAAAGTTATTTTAGTATTTTCTAATTTACCTATCCATCTGCCCTTCTCCTGACAGTCTGTATAGATCAGTTCAATTTCAGTGATACATAAATGTGACTCTATTAACCTCTTTAGGAAAAGACAGTCCCTGTCAAATGCATAAATGTACTATCAAAATGACAGGTCGGATGCTGCTCTGAATGTGGTTTATAGCATTTTATTTACCATTGGTGACTTCTGTCTTATAAACTACTTGGTGCTGCTGTACTCTTATTTATTGTATGGATAAACTGTACATGCATCAAATTTAGACCTAGTTTTAAGCAGAATATATGTCTATTGTTAAATTCTGCTATGAACTGAGAAATTTTGGACTGCCTGCAATCATGTAAAAAGCATTTATTGACGCTTTATGAGGAACATGTATGTTTGAATAGATATTTTTGTAACATTCTAAGGCCACAGTCTTCAGAAAGAATAAGATTAAATTATTTTGCTTTAATATGAAACATTCCTATTTGGATTTTAATAATATTTGGAGAAAAGGTGACATAGTAATTTTAAAATACCATAAAAATATCTTGTAAGCTACTAGTTATTCTGTATGAATATAGCTGTTATTATTCTTTCTTTATTTCTTTCCCTGTGGATGAAATTTTTACCTGAAATGCTATCACTTTCCTAGTTTATACCTGGTAAAAGTTTCAAGCAATACCTATCCATTTTTGGCCTATATGCAAAAATTTGCAAACCAGTCAGGTACTGATACCAGATATGGCAGTAGACACATTTGGGAAAAAACCCTCTCAATAATGCCACAAAATATTATTTCCTTATGTGCTCTGAGGTTTCAAAATTCAGCCATCCAAATATGAGAAAAGTCAGTGTGGAATAGAAATATCTAGTTTTTCATACTGAAAAATTCAAAATATGCAGTTAAATAGCAGTTGCCCTTAGCTAGATGAATTCATTTGAATAAGTTCTTTCTCAGATCCAATAACTCCCAAGCGGGGTTTTTGGTCTGTTTGATTTATGATAGATTTAGTGAAAAGACTGAAATAACTTAACAATTTATGTCTTCTTTTTTCTAATCTTTTCCTTGCCCAGTGTTATATGACATTGACTATTTTCCATTGATCAGCACTGCTTTCACACATGGGGCCTGTCCTAACCTTCTAGCAAATGGATGAGAACCACTCAAGGGAGAATGGTGCAGAGCTTCTGCTTTGGATCAGGGGAAAGGAAGATTAGAATGAACAAATTTCAGGTTTAAATTCTCATCACAGGAGGTAGTACCTGTAGCTATCAGTAGAGAAGGTGTATGGCAAGCAGCTTGAAAGTGACCTAAGTGATTACTTCCATTTACAAATGTCATTTGCCTTCCAGGGCTGCTTTCTAAAGAAAGAGAGGACGGGAAGGGACTGCTAAACATGAAGAAACTTCCTGCAAAGCCACCAGACTGGAAAAGAGGTAATTTTGCCTGAATCTGTCTTGCTTCACTAAGCCAAATGGCTTGAAAAGGTACATTGTACTCTGAAGTTTTCCTGTTCTAATTTATTCAGTTGACATCGGAAATGTGATAAAGAAACCAGTCAAGGATGCCTTGCTTTGTAAACAATGCAATAGCCAAGTGACATTAAGGATTTAGAATTTAGAAGGTAGTGCACCAATTTCTTGTCTCAATTAACAGGCACAGTTCCTATAGTGAAATCTGTCTTTATTAGATATACAAAGAACTAAATTTGTGCTAATTTAAAGAATTTCTCTACATTGCTCCAGGTGAAAAGGGATGTTCTAAAGTTGATATACTCAAAACCTGCTTTTGAAATATGATTCAGTAGAGATTTACTATGAAAGTAGGATATTTGGAATGTGAAGTTATCTCAAAGTAAAATCTTTCCCATTTCCTCCTCTTATTGAATCTTTCCAGAATCAGTTTTTCTGCTGGGGCAGATGGTTCCTTAACTGCAGTGCCTACGCTGCTTCTGATCACAGGGGAAAAGTTTTTGGAGTAAAAAAAACCACCAAACAGATGGTGCAAATTAAAAAAGATGTTTTCAAACATCCTGATGTGTCTGCAGGACAGTGACAGAGAAAGAAGATGGTATGGTTTGGGCTGACCTTATTCCTCTGACTGGGGAGGAAGGATTTGATAGAATGGTTCATAGATTTCCATCTTTCCCTTTTTTATGGCAGAGTGCAACTACAGGTGTGGCTTCTGCACTTAACAGCTACAAAAACTACCTGAAGGAGAAATTCCTCTCTCCCAAAACTAATGTGATCTAGTTTTCAGTCTCCAGAAACAGCATATTTGCTCTTTGATGTTTTTTAATTATATATACTTTAAGTAATGCTTTCAAACTCCTTAATTGTAAGAATTCTCGCCTTAAGTATCTAAAAATTGTTTGACTGTGATGAATGCAAATGTGATAAAACCCTTAAAAGTATGTTAGCATTCAGAACTGCCATAGCCTTGCTTAAATACTGTTTGCAGTGAACATGAACAATTGTAATATATCTTAATGTATAGTGTGCTGTTTAAAAAGGTGGTCTGCATATGGTTTCACATAATAATTTCAGCCTATTCTGCATCCCCACACTTGTTCACACAAGTGACAGAATTTACACAATTAAATCCATTTATTCCAGTACAGTACTGTGAGAGTTCTGTATCAAAGCTACTCCTTTGTATCCATTATTTATAACTACTTTTTGTCTTTTCTGTATTTGTGCTGTGTCATAAAGAAACTCAAAATGCAGCTCTGAGTGCACCTAATTAAACAGGGAAACAAAATCTCATTGTTAAAAATAGTTTAGTTTTTTATTTTTTTGCTCCTCCTGCTAATGGCAGATACTTTGAATGTTTTTTCTTGTTTTCTGTCTCAGGTTGCCTACCAATGTTAAGGGAAGTGTCTGTGCCCAAAATTTAACTCTTTTTCTGAATATGTTTCTAGGTTTATGAAAAATACATGTTTAAAAAAACCAACACACACAAAACCCCTCAGAGTAAACAAAATAACTGCTGGCAACTTGTCAGAATGTTTTTGTTTGTTTTTTTTTAAATCTGCAATCCCAATAATAGCATGAAGGAACAGGTTTTAGTGGGTTAAGTATTTTTTACTTAAAGCTTGTAGAAATTAATACCTTTGTCTCCGGAGGTGTCAAAACATTAATTTGTGTCAAGAACATATGCTTTCAGTACTTAAAACAAGCTTGTTTTTGTGCTGTTGCTCTGCCTTGTTAGCTCTTACACTTCCATTGTCTGGAAAGGTTGCCCCTCTCTACTATACAGAAAAAGGGCCAGGCATAATTTTGCCATGGATTGAATGTGTGTAGCGAACAGTCATTCCTGGTGGAGAAAGGCTGAGCCTCCTGCTATTGTTCTCTTGACAAATAGTGAGTGTCCTCCCTTTCCACTGTCTGACCTTGACTAATTGTGGAGAATTGGTGCAGCTGTCCCTGGCTTATTCTGCGCTGCAACACAAGGGCATGTAAGAAACTTTAAGCTGCCATCATAAAACTCCAGTTTGAGGACTTCATCACAATGCTCACTTGTTTTGTTGTGTGCTGGTTAGTTTGTTGCTGTTTTCTTCCTCTGATAGCATGTTTTAAGAGTCATGCTGTGTTTTCTTCTATTGCCCTTGTATTATTTCAGAAATCTTTGCCAAGAGGTTAGGGTAAGAGGGTATTTCTAAAATAGTTGGAAAAATGCATATAAAACCGTCAATTAAAAAATAATATGGAAAATGAAGCTTATCTAGAAAGTGAGTGGAAAGGCATGTTTGTGCTTTTTCCTTATTACCATCACAATCTGTTGTTGCAAATTATTTTGGTAGAAAGCTTCAGTATATTACCTTAGAAAGTGAAGAATATAATCAGAAAAAGAAGTACTGTGCACATATTAATACAGGGATAAAATTTTCTGGTGCGGCTTTTAAATATTAAGCCTAACTGAATATTTTAATTACAGTGTCTACCAAAGCAAGCAAAATGCTCTTCCTGTACAGGTAATTTTCCATAATACAGAAAGTGGTTAAACATATATTGATAGCAATATAATATACAGTAAATGTAACTTGAAAATTTTACTAGAAATCCTCTGAGAATTTTCATTGCTTTATCTATTTAATTCAGGTAAAATGTTGTTTTGTGAAGAGAGTAAATTCAGTGTACCTACACCATTTTAAAGTCACACTTAACTTTTAGTGTTAGGGGTAAATGGACTCATGTTTGAATGGTAATTGGGTCTTGCATTTGGGAAAATTTTTCACATAGAAAGAACTACTGGCTTGATTTATTTAAAACTGAACCTAGTTCAGTAAAGTTCGGTTTTCAGCTACTGTGCCTTTTCAGTCACACTGCTTCTCAGTGACAGATTCTTTTTATAGAATAAACAGATTTCTATTAAAGAAAAAAATCATACAGAAGTGAGAGAGGGCCTTTATATGTCTGCCCAAACATATAAGTCTCTCCAGAATAAAGAGAATTTCTGGATCCTTGGATTGTGCTGCTGTCAACATGATTACTGTTCAAGGTTTATGAAAAAGACTAGGAAAAACAAATAAAACCTCCACTAGAAGATCTGCAGAAACACAAATTTCAGATTAGGTGGCAAAATGCTTATTGAAGGAATGAAAATTCAGAAAGGTGAATATTTGGCGCTTACGTCACCCTGGGCATGTGTAAGTCAAAAAAAGGCTGGCAGTGTAACACCTTACCCCATGGACTGTTTTCCTGGATCTGCTGTAAGAAGTGTGATTTACTACAAAGAATGGGAAGACTGACAAAATTTTGGTCATGAGATCTTTCTTCCACAAATACTCTGCCATTGTTACATGTGCTGACAGGCAAATCAAGTGTTCTGCTTGGTATGTTGCTTACTGCAAGGAAAGAATGGCAACACATGGCCTGAAGTACTGCAAGGAGACACTTCAAACATGACTGTTTCAGGTTCCTGGTTTTAGAACACAGGATTCCCTTTAAAGTCCGTCATCTTTCCGCTACTCAGACCTGTGCTGGGACAGCATTTAGTACCACCCAGTGACCTGCTTAAAACAACTCCAGTGAAAATAAAATTTAGGAAATATCCAGCCTGAATTAAGCTTGGCAGCCTCACAACAGTGTGGTACAACTATGATGAACAAGTCTTTCCTTGGTTTGACCTGAAAGCATGATGGCCTGTTTTCTCCTCACCCTTCACAAGAGCTTTCTGATGACCTTGATCCCTCCTTAACTTTCTGTGTAATGGATGTAACAACCTCACATCACCTGGCAGCCTATTTTTGATCTCTGAAAATTATTAAGCCTTGAAATTCAGAGCAAGCCATCTTGAGAAATGCATTGCCAGATGTTGAAGTTGATAGAGTCACATTTTAATGGCCCATATGTAGAAAACAAAGCTTGTTTTAAATCCTATAGTATCAACAAAATTAAATACATATAAATAAAAATTGTTGTTACTGGTAGCTGTCTATGTTACCCCCAGGAGCAGTCATGTATCAGGGCTCTGGTGTACCCGTGCTGCTGGAGGTAAACTGACAGCCTAGAGCCATTTTGAGGTGTGGAGCCCCCAAGATCTCAAACTCCAACCTTGCTTCCCAGTAGGCAGATAAACCCTGTGGCCCTGGTTGTAGGTCCCAGCTACAAAGTCCTTCATCAATAATGCCAGTTTAAGTCCTGCTTGAAGCTTCAGGGTGTTGGTTTTGCAAGGCAGCATGCTGCCTTCCTGCTTCTGTCAGCACAGATGTTGCAGGAAGTCGCTGGCTCAGGGACATATTAGAAGCTCAGTGAGCTATTCTTCTCCCATTTTATATAAAGTTAAAAAATATAAAAGTCTGCAATATGCTCAAAGACAAGGGATTTTTTCAATCCTGTTCACACTGACAGTTCTGCAGTTGCAAAGGCACTGCTGGGGCATGTGGGTGTGTTGCACATGGATGGTAATTGGAAGGTGTTCTGAAGAAAACTTTAACCCGACTTGTGGCCAAACACTTTATTCTGTGGAAATGCACACCCTGGACTGGATGGTTTTAACTGTCAGTGATTTAGATTTTCTTTTGTGTGTAGATTAGAACATGATTAGTAAGGTGCCATTGTTGTGCTTTCTGTCTTCATGCACAGTGTGGATTTGATTTCAAGCACACAGAAACAACCTGACTCTGAAGAAAATGTTCAGGGACAAAATAGACAGTGTGCCACTTCTTTTGCCTTTTTTACTTCTGTATGCCCAGCAGACAGCTAACATGTGAGAGAAACAAGGAGAGAGAGTGATAGTATTTTCGTGTTTTGTTCAGGTATGCCCTTGCACACTTTTCAACTGTGCCCAGCAGTAGTACTGGCTGAATAATGTCTGATTCAGGCTCTCCTGAATGCTGTTTCCTAGCAGTCTTAGAGATGTAAATCATCAAATGGGGCCTGCTGGCTTGTGTCTGGAAAACAGGAGTCCTTGGGATACTTTTTGTTTCTTCATAGAGAGTATGAAAGTTTAAGAGAAGTAGTGCTTCCAAGAAAACTTGCAGGTCTAAAATAAGTATCTCTTCTGCCCCTTTTCCTCTGGGAAAGTTCTTTCACTAGTTCTTTTCCTTTCTTCATTTTCTAATATTCCCTCTCTGCTCCAGTCAGAGGCGTCAGCAGGTATTCTTTCAGCTTTTCTAAACTCATACCAGAAGGAAAATAGAATCACTGGAGACCTAAACCAGAGCAGCAGTGAATGAATGCAGGTTGTAGGCAATGTTGGAACAGCTACTGTTTTACAGTTTGGCACAATACAAATAAAAAAGCTTTTTAAAAAATGAACCCAATTTAAACACAGGTTTTCTGTGGCCTGACTCATAAAAGGTTGTTTAATATACTAGTAACTTACCTGCTTCTGTTCTGAGTGCATGGCTTCACTTTTGAGGAGTATGGAGCAGGACTGCAATCTTTGCATTGCAGGACTTCAGATAGCCTCCCCAAATACTCTAGATATATTGGGAAGTACTGATGGATAAATTCCATAGCTCAATTGTTGTTCTTGTGTTGAATAATCCTCCTGAATTCTGACTGTACCATATGCATGTGTTCTTTTTGTCTGGAAACACAGCCAGAATGGCTTTAGAATGCAGCACAGAAGCTGAAAACTGAAGAGCTTAATTTTTTATTTAGGAATGAACATTAGCATTAATTAGTTAGGCCTTGAATAAAATAATAGGTTTTGTGAGCTTATCTTACAGCTGGGCACATCTAAACTCTCCTATCCTAAGTGTTTTGGAGCAGCTTTATTTATTTATCAAGCAGAAGTGAGAATCAAGAAGATCACATCTTTTCTCGGCATTACACTGACTGCAGTGTTTATGGCATTCCATGCACAAAGATATGCATACAAAAGTAGGGATAACATGGAAAGGATTACAGAAGAACTAGCTCAACTATTTGATTTTTGTATGTACAGGCACATGACAGGACATGACTTTAGCACAATGAATCTGTTTCTTAAAATCCTATGCACCATCTTAACTAGAAATTCAAATAAAGCCTTGCCTTTGCTTTCAAATGGAAGAGGGATTGGCATATTTAGATTTTATGCTTCTAAGTTATCTTCAGGAAAACAAAGCATCAAACAGAGTTGGAGTGCAATTTTTCAGACTAGGAAGACAGTGCTACTCAGACACAGAAGACAAATTATTATGTGTCTGGTTTCTGCAAATCTTGCTTCATGGGAATTGCAAAAGCCAAGTGCCGAGGAAGACATGCAAGGGTTAATATAATTTCCATTCCAGCGAGTTTTGCTTGCCATTATTTTCTTTTTCTTTTCTCCCTTTTAACTGATTCATAGCATAAAATCTTCCTGGACACCTAATTATCAAGCCAGCTCACAGTCACAGCTGTCTGCTTGGAGAACCCATTAGATGCAGCAGTTGAAGCCTCCATAATTCCCCAAACTTCCCGGTTGTGAATATTAAGAAAAGATTTTTACATGTCATATGCAATTCGGAGGTGGTGTGAATGGCGTTGGAAATGACGAGCTCTGAATGCTTGTCCATCACTCCATTCACTGGTTACAGGTGGTCTCATTTTCCACTTTCAGATATCGGCTAGCTATGACAGCAGGCACTTAATTTGCATGTTCGACAGACAACAAACGGCCCTGTGCATGTCAAAATAGGTGGTGATGCGTGACAGTTCCTACACAATACTGTCTCCTCTTTGCTTGACCTTTGACCTCCCTGCATGTCTTCTTTCACAATCAGAAAAAAATGCACTTTTCGGCTTTGGAATAAATTTGATACCAAATTGATTATTTTCCTTTCTTCTTTTTATTCTTCTTTTTCCTCCTCCTCCACTTTTCAAGTATGCATGCATCCAGGCTTTCATCTTAACGGCTACAAAATTCTGCCAGAAGAGTCTCATAAAATTTAAAAATACGCAAGCAGTGAGAACAGGAAGCGCCTTGTTAAAATTCATTGTAGTTAAATTGCTTGAAAGTTCTTTGTAAATGCAAATGTAACCTTTTAAAGAGACCTTAAGTTGGGTTAATATTTGTTAAAAACAAGATTTTTAAAAAAAATCACAAAAGTGCTTTATATTCATTTTTTTCCCCAGGCTGTATATCCATCTTTATATGTGCAAGTTGAGTAGTTTAGTATGCATTTCATCAAAACATTCCTCCAGTGTTTTTATGGCTGCTGTGACTTGTACTAATGTCAAGTAACAAGAATTAGTCTTCTAGCATCATTAGAAGCACACTTAGAGTTTTGAGTTTTCTCTAAGTTAAAATATTAAGAAGTGATTAAAGTGCAAAAGTGATTGAATGATTGCAGCACTGTGATCTTATTCAGTGTTTGGTTCCTGGAAGTTGCAGCTTTTCGTGTGTCCTACCTCCCAGTAAATTCATATTAAAGGGAAAACTAAGATGAGGTGGATTCAAGTGTGGCTCAGCACTGCAGAGTTCACCCAAGCACCTGAATTTTAATTCCAAAGATACACATTCCCCCTTGTCTAACTAAGAATGACCATAATCCTCTCAACAGATCTTATCTAAGCTTCAGCTCTTGTTTTAATTAAGAATTAAAGCATGACAGCAGATAATCACACCTCTGGGGTGTTATAGGACTTGAGATGTGGTTATGTACCCAATACCCAAGGGTGTGATTATTCTGTGATAACTCCACCCCTAATGAGTCATCCTGTCCGGGCCTCAGTAATGGGCAAAGCACATTGCTGTTGGCTTCAAGCATCAAACTAGATCAGCAGTGCACTGTGGGCTGATCATAGGTGATAATGGTGTCTTTTCTGTTGTTTTGTAATGTCTCACCTTTACGGTTTTCAGACCATGAGAAGACTTAGCAAATTGTCAGTATTCCTTCCCCCATTGTAGTAAAATCTCTTTCATGAAGTGGCACCTGGTGAAATTTGATGGATATGGAAATTCAGTGTTAATTTGAGATATCAGATGGTTGCTTTGATGTGTAGCTGAAGCGCTTACAGCGTTACCACAGTGAGTTTGTTCTGACTTTCTTGTTGTTCATAACACCTCTGCTTGGATGGTAGCTGAAGCCACCAGACCAGCTAATGCTCCTCAGGAGCATTGAAATACTTGAACAATATAGTTGATCAGTTAAGAGCTTAGGCCATAAATACAATTTAGATGTGAAGTTAGTTATAGCATAGAGTAGGGAAGTTCTTTCACTGAAATTTATTTCTACGAGTAGTGTTAATCATGATATTGACAGGTGAGCTCTGAACCACACTTTGGGTATTCACTCATCTAAACTCTAGGTGGGAATTGAGGGAACCAGTGCTGAGACATAAGGCAGTCCCAGCTCTAAATGGTGCTGTGACGGAGCTGCATTGTAGCACCTGTTCTGTTTGGTTCAGTTGGTGTGTGCAAACCCAGATTTTCTTTAAACATGAAGGTTTGTCAGGAAAGTAAAAATGAAAGGGAAGGAAAGATGGCCATATTACCTGTCAGTCAGATTGTCTGCTGATAGCTCAGGAAGGCATTTTAGTCTTTACCTTTAGTCTTTACCTCTATTCACTGGCATCAGCAGAGACACCAACTGAGGAAACAACTGTTTTGCTTAGAGGGAAACAGTTGTTCAAGCTGGATTGCCCTTCGATGACATTAACTAGTTGACTGAACTGCCAGCTCTGCTCTAGTCCAGGAAGAGACTTATTTCTGAGGTTAGATCTTAGACTTTAAGGTCTGATGACCAGTGAGACTGCAGCAGTTTATGATGGGGGAAGTTTTGTGGAGGAATTGGGTTGGAATCACCTGGAGTAGCTTGTTCTGGCCACTGTAAGAACAGAAAGGCTTGAATTAAAGTAGAGTGGAATGCAAGCTCTCACTTTTAAATCTTTTATACTTATATGTCAAAGCATTGCTAAGCAGTAAGATAGTTGATCTGTTGTTTTTACTGCTGATCATAGATTTCTCAACAGACACATCATAGATGCCAATATGAGCTTAACAGCTTGTTCAAGAGCAGCTGATGCACAGGATATATTTATAGATTGAGGTGGAGCTGAAGTATCTGCCCAGGTGGACATAAGCTGAGTGTCATTAGTTACTAGTAGGACTTACTAAGAGAGGCTTAGGGCTCTGCTAATGGATACTCAGCTTCTGTATCTGACTTTTTGGGTCCAGTCAGCTCAGAGCACAGGCAAAGGAGGGAGACAAACACATGTTTTGCAGTGGTCTATTTAAAGTGGGTAGATTAGAGAATTATATCTTTGGAGAGTTCAAGGTATATTCATAGAAACAAGGAAGGGAAGACGAATGCAGCCAGCTATGAAACCATGAAAGATACTTTATTTTTCTCTCCCGACTCCTCCCATCCCATAGTAACCCAGCCAAAGTACAGCAATAATGATTAAATAAAACCAAGAGTAATGTGCAACAGCTCATGCTCTGACAGTTGTGTTTTCTGATGCATTTGCTTTTGGCATGAATCCTGGCATGCTCTGCATGGATATTCAAATTTCCCATTAGAAATTCACACCTCTATTTGTAAGAATTTGTAATGAAAAATCAGAGCCTAAGTGAAGTTCCAAAAAAGAGAGGACTTGCTTTTTCAGAAATCGCTTCCAACAGGGTTTGTTGACCAGCTTATTTTTTATGAAACTGTATTTCTTCTTTGATTTTTGTGAAAAATTACGACTTATTTGTCCCAATCCTTATTTGGATGACCGTTGCTTGAAGATCTGTCTTTACATATAATTTCCTGGCTTGCCACTTCTTATCCTTGCTTGGGAATATCTCACTCACTAATGAAGGCACCGGTTTTTAAGGATTTTAACACTGGGGCTCTGATGAGTTGTGCAAGTGTTTCTGGATGTCTGAGGCTCTAAGGTAATGAAATTTTCAAAGCTATGGGTCACTTGGAACTTATCACTTTAAATGGAAACAGAACTGAGAAGATAACTTCCTGTTGTTAACTCATTTAGTAGAAAGTGATATAGTAAAGCAATAGGAACTAAGACTAGTCTAGTTTATTTTCTCAGATCTCCAGAGAGTAGATATAAGGCTTGCAAGATATTGGTAATCTTTCTGTTACCAAAAGACACTTTTATAGTAATGTTGCATTTGTTACCACCTAGTGCACTGAAATACAACATTTAATACCATTCCATTGCCCATGAATATATTTGTATGTGATTGCTTTTCATTGCGCAGTTTTCATGCTCATTAAAAGAGGGTAAATTTTACTAAAAGTCTTTTTCTTTTTTTCTTTCTAATGTAACTTCTCTGGCTAAAAAAAGAGAAGAGGAAAACAGTGTGAAAGTAGTCCTTGGCTCCATGGGTGACATAGTTCCATCTACCTGTCTTTGTCCTTTCAATTCAAGGATGAATATCAATTAATGATGGGTTGCTAAAAGCTCATTAAAATGTCTTTTGCTGTAAGTTTATAATATTTCTTTTGGATTTATTTTTAATTGTAGTTGAATAGTAAATTTAAACTAACAAATAGGAAATTTATGGTCTACTTACACTAAGTACTATATACTACTATACTAAATACAGTGCAGAGATTCTTCAATATGGAAGAGGACAAAAACAAGAGAGGCAACAACCATAACATCCAGAAAGAAAGCAAAGCAAGGCTTTGTTTTCATTCTGTTTTGTTAGAGTTGGTATAACACAAGTGCAACGCAAATGCATCTTGTTTGGGGTTAGATTTTATGTTCCCCTTCCAGAGATCTGGAGTAGGCATCATCTGATCAGTATTTACCTCATCGGAGCATTTTATAGATCTTGAAAACTTTTCATTAGTGAGAATAATCTCAAAAATTTCAATTTGCCTAAAGCTTATTTCTGTATCAAAAGGAAAGATTGGGGATTTTTAGTTGCTCTAGCATAGTTGAGGTTTGTTCTCACTTGTTAAAATGATAAGATCATCTGCCCTTGTCTTTATTTGTATCTCTGGCGTGAATGAAGGAAGTACTTCTGTTCCTCTTTCTTCTCTCCTCAAAGATTTTGATGTAGAAACCCTGAGGCATCATGCTCAGGATACCAAATGCAATGTGCAACAGCCTTGGGAAACTGAATAGGATCCAGAATCTGAGTAAGAAAACTTAACTATGCATAGGTGGGACTTATCTAACACATTTAGATTCCTGTGTCAACTTTCAGTAAGTTCAGTATGCTCCTTCTGTAATCAAAAGTGTGATTTGTTTCAGGAAAGGATCAAAGAGACTTGGGAGAAATCTACCACTGTCATGTGAGAGAGCATAGAACAGTGTCTGACTGGATGCCAAACGTTCAGATGGAAGTTAGGTCAGACAAGTTCTCTTGCATATACTTCTTTTCAGTGTGCGCAGATAGTACTCCTCTGTAACAAGAAAGTCGTGAATGGAGTATGTGAGAGATGGAATCACATGAAATCATGGAATCACAGTAATTTGCTGGCTTAGGTTGGAGATTCACATGCAGACCATGGGAGATGCCAATCACAAAATGGTTAGTAAAGACCAAACAACAGATGGTTGTAAGTTGCAGTGTTAAAATACATCTTCTAGGATTGTTATGATGTGAGAAAGTCTGATTAGAATTTCCAAAGTACCTAGAGACAAAGGACTTTACCCTTTTCAGGTAAGCTCCTTCATGAATGGCAAAAGTGTTGCAGATTGCTCTTTCCAGCTTGACACTGTTCTCTCTGAAACTTGGTGCCCAACTAACTGAATTAGCATATGCAATTACGAGAGCCTTTCACCAGGGCAATGGTTCATATGCATGAACAATGAAGTCAGCTGCCAGATTGGTGCACTTGAAGCATTTCTGAACCTTCATGTATAAAGCTCCTTGAGTTTCATCTATGGCCTTGTCATTTTGGGATTTCTCTTTGTTTGTCTGCTTTTTGAAGTACAGTCTCTCTCCTAATTTTGACAGTACATTTAAATAAATGGACTTTCAGAGCTAGCCAAACTTAAGTGAAGATATTCTACTTTTCCTTTGTTTACTGTTTCTTGACTGTTGATGTTTCAGCTGTCAGCATACACATAGCATGAATATATTTTTGTTTTCAAAGTTTTGAAAAGGAGGTAGAAACCTACTTGTGGTTTCATTTCTTTTTTTTTTTTCTTAAGTGTGATATGTGATGACAAGTAGACCATGTAAAAGTCAATCTGTGGTCAGCCACATCTAAAACTGAAAATCTTAAGGCTTCACTTTCAGGTGGCCATGATAATTCTACTGAAATAAACTTTAATTGTTCTGTACTACTAGTAGTGACTATACTATTGCTATTGTTATACTATTAGTGACTGTATTAATTACATGAATATAGTGACTCCACTCCCCAAATTTGGTAACCTGTTTGAGAAACATTTCATGAAAATTGAGAACATGCGCAAAAAGTTTAGAAAAAGTTTCTTTCTCATATTTAGTGCTCTGAAATGTACAACTGTAAGTTCCCATCAGTTTTAATTTTGCCATTACTATCTTGCCTGATACATTTCATTGTGGGGTGTTATTCAGTGAGTGTAATGGATCTTCCATTTAAACTTATGAATGCTATATAAAATGAGAAAGTGTTTTTTTAATACCAATTATTTCCTGAATTTCTAAAATTTGAAAAAATAGTAGCATACACATTTCCCAGTGTTTCAGTGAAATAAAATGGAGAAATGATGACATTTTAAGTTGTTTGTTTGTTTGTTTGTTTGTTTGTTTGTTTGTTTGTCTTTGTTTTGGGTTTTTTTTAAGAGACACCTTTTGGCACATTTATGAACCACTTGGAATAAACTAAAGTCTATTTTTTTATTGACTCTTATAGAGAAGAACCTTATTTCTTATGTTTTACTTCACATTTTCAGTCTAGCCTCAAATCAGTGAGAGCAATCATGAGCAGTCTAAACATTGTTTGTCCTCTAGCTTCTGATAGAGAGCAACACAAGTGGAGAATTTTCCAAAATGAACAGGTTTATATAAAGTCTACATCCTTATTTGCAAACCTGATTAGAAAGAGAAAAGGCGCTGATGAGATTTTTTTTCCAGAGGTCATTCCTGACCACTTCCTTCAATGTCAGATTCAGAGAGAAATCAGTCCTTTCAGAGTGAAATTCTAGCTTAGTAATTTCAGGTAATCACCCAACCTTTTCACTTCAAACTGCCTGCAGTATAGTTTGTCATAGCTGGGTCCTGATTTTAGAAGAAATTTTTTGTGATTGGTCCCAAGGTGCTTCAAATTGGTGAGCTTTGATTTCAACTTTGCCACCTCAAAGACTGTTAAAGTCAATTCTCCTTTTCACAGGTATTATTATATGATTAACTTCTTTATACCACAACATGGAAGCTTACCTTGGGGAAAGGCTTTTTTTTTCTGCTGATCATTTTATATTGGTTTAAATTTTAATATGATTTACAAGTTCTCTCCTTTCCTTACATCAACCAAGTTGTGAATTTCCATTTTTCCATGATATGTCAGACCTTATATATATGACCCAGGGCACCCCGTCACCTCAGATTTAGATTTCCTCTGCTACATGTCCACTTCTGTTCAGAGTGGAGTTCTTGACATTGCCAGTAAACTCTTACTGGCACACAAGGGGCCTAAACTAGATTCCTAAATCTCTGAGGTGACCATATGGATGATTAAAATATAATTTACTATTTAGTGATCTTTTTCATGTGGCAAATAATTGTAGGAAATCTGAGAAGGAAAAAATAATCAAAATAATTATTTAAGAGTCAAACAAATACCAGAGGAGAAAATAATCCTACAACTCTCCTCTAGAACTTTTAGTATGATTTCTTGCAGCACTCCTGAGCAGTAGAACTGTATCACTGACAACTAATAGCTCTTTAACAGTTGTTTCCATCTACTCCTGCAATTCCAGGATTAATTTTAACCCCCAGAGGCTATTGTGAAACAAAATGATTTTTAGTTGTATTTAATTTTAAAAAGTGTAAATAATGTCCAAGGGGAAAGTTGAAATCTTGTAATATAAATGTAAAATAAAACAGAGACTTTAAAACAACAGATATTTCATACTGCTGATAGATAACTCATGTATCATGTTTGAAGCAGAAAGAAGCAGTTTTCTTGATTCTCCCATGTTACTTCTTTGTGTCTTTTTCATTTTCATATGAAGTGCTGCTTTTCCTATCAGAACTTTGCTGTCTTGTGTTACTGAATGAATGCAGTAAATGCCTATCAGTGTATCTCCCTTCACCCCTGCCTCTAGCCTCCTTTTTCCAAAGCTAAAGGATGCACTTTTATTGGAAAATATCAGTTGCAAATTCTGATATTAAAGTAATAAAGATAATTGTCTAATTTCCACTGAAAGTATTAATAAAATATCCAGAAGCTCAAAGCAGGGTTACAGTTTTCAGGGCATTTTTAATAATTAATGGCTGTGTGATAACACAGACAGTAATGTTGCAGACATCTCCATGATCTAAGCTTATAAAAGTGTTTTCTGTAGCAATCCTGAAGCATTGTTATGTTGAACTGTGGGACACACTGGTGAAATTTTTCTTACATATCAAATATAGAACAAGGAAGATGAATGAAAAATTTAAAGACATCATAAAATTGGTCCAGACACAATTTTGGCCAATTATACATTGTTGTGTTCAACAGCAAAAACACCAAAACAGATGGTAAGCTGTTTAACTACTCAAAATTTCATAAACATTAGTAGATTACAGGTGCTATACCTTATACGTATTATAGGATAACTTTGTATCCTTGCTTTTGTTTCTTTATTTTGATTTGTGCTTTGTACTTCTAATTTTTGTCTGACCAAGCTGGGGCTTTTGTGTCTCTAATAAGCAAAATTCAGACTGAAAATATATTGAATTTTTGGGGATGAAGAATATTGATTTAGGCAGAAGTGAAAAGCTAGACCACTTGAATCACTTCCTTGAAATGAAAATACCAAAAGCACCAGAAAGGAGAAAACTCAACTGCTCTCATTTTGCTACAACACAAATTGAAAAAGTATCTTTGAAATAAAAGAATTCACATCTGGAGAAGAGATATGGATCAGATAAAACACCAAACCGTTTCAGCAATTAGATTTTGGTGAAAAGAAAAATGAAAATCTTTGTTTTATCCTTTTCTTTTCTGTCCTTAACATCTGCAGCGTTTTCAAAGTGTTAGTTTAGGTCTTATACTTCAGACTGAGATTGTGCGGATTGCAATTAAAAGAATAAATTATAGCAAGACCATAAAGTTAGCTAATTGCAGTCCTTAAATTACTGCTAGACTATAAAGGTGTTGTAAGGACAGACATTTTGTTCAGGGCTAACTTTGATAAATTTTGATTGTACCTATGGAATATACAAAATGGAAGAAAATGGAAGTGCATGAACTTAAAGCTATGAAATTATTCCAGAACATTTTGTTCTAAAGCAGCTATATAAATGGCAGCATTATTTTTTGCATATTTTTAAAATAAATTTTGTTCTACTTCTGTTAATGAAATTTTAATATTTGAACTGAATGGTATATATCATATTATGCATTAAAATAATTCTTAATTTGGTTTCGTCTGGAAGCTAAGCAGTTATAAGTTTTTTAAAAACTCAGTTAAAGACTGAAAATTAGTGTTTTGGGCCTCAGAGGAGCTAAACAAATGTGCTCCTTCATATGTGTCTAAAAATAAATTGAAAGAGTTTGTTGTAAAATCATGCAAAAAGATCACTTAGCAGCTACAATAATTTAATCTGAGATCACTAAAAATATTAGGAATTGCCAACTGAATCAATCTCCACTTGGAAATATATGTAAACTTTAACTATAATATTTTGTACTATTACTGGGCAGTACAGTGGTGTTCTTAAAACCATTGTGCAAGAAGTAGTGGGACCAAGCGTAGAATTTAGCACACACTGGGGTCTCTTCAGCAATACCCTTGACTAGTAACTGGGGAGATAGGCTGAAGGGGTTTTATCCAAGAAAAACAAACCCTGCCTTTTTCAGGTAAGTGAAGCATCACCTGCAGAGTGGGTCAGTGTGGAATGCCAGGGTGGAATGGAAAGGAGATGAAGTAGTAAGAGTATTGTGAAAACAAGAAATGATCAAATATTTGCAGCCTTGGCTCCAGCAGGTACTTCCAGACACCTGGTGGGAGCCTGATTTGTCTTGTTCACTTCTGGAGTGAAAGGAGGACGAGTAAGTTCTGGAGGCCAAATAGTTCTCAGCAATTTACATGGCAACTCCCTGTCTTACGTGAAAATAACCTCAGGCTTTCTTTCTGTTTCTGTGTCATGTTGTTACCTGCATCTTGATTATAGTATATGATGACAAGGCTGAAATCTGAATTATCAAAAGGTACAATACTTCAAGGCTTTGCTCTTCCCAATCCCTTTTTGTCAAGTGATCTGTATCATCTTTCTCATCTCCCGGACCACTCCCTTGCTGGAGCTGGTTACTTGGTGCTGTTTCCCGATGGTAGTTGTGGTTTTCACTACCGTTTGTGGGATATGTCAAAACTACATAAACTTAATTTGTTTGTGCAGCTCTTTATATGTCCTTTCATAAACCCAGTTAAACAAACATAATTTCAGTCTTTTGATCTCTTATCTTGTCTAATCCTAAATACTTTGTCTTCATATAAATTTGGTAAAGATTTCTTTTAGTGGAGATTTCTTTCATTCTTAGTCTTGAATATTCTACTCCTTTGCTGCTACTGTCATTCACTGTGATTTCTTTTTTTTAAAATTTCATTAAAGGTTGTTACATGGCCTTGTTCATTTCTCCTATTCGTACTTCTGGATGCACAAATATTAAGTATTGTGTTCTGAGATAGCACTACCTTTTAGAAACTTGCTTTTCATGTTATGATATTTTTTCTGCGCTTAAAACTCTGCAATGCTGCACCCTTAGGAACAGATTGTTTGCGTTGTTTGCCCAGACTCAGTGATATGCTTTTAGTGAAGAACATGCAATATTATATAAGAAACACATTTATTTCCCATATCTTGTGTGGGACTAGGGTAGCAGGTAGCAAATGTGTACCTAGTGTACATAGTCTCTCCAGTCTGCTCCAATCTGCTATTCCCTATTTATTGTAAATTATCTGAATGGGTTACCTTCATACTAAATGAATGGTGAAGGTCATGCTTGAAACATGGTTCACAGAAACAGAAGAAAAAGATTCCTTTAAAGTTCTGGTGATTGTCACTTAATTAGCATTATTTGGCTATATGCATTTAGCGATTCTCACTTGTGGCTGCTAGCTGCCAAAGGTACAAAGCTGGTTTTGCACAAATTCACATGATTTCAGCACATATGATTTAGCCAACAAGACTTGTTGGTTTTGCACTAAATCTTCAAACTGTGAACAAGGAATTTCCTGTGTAAGGGGATGAGATGTATGATCCCTAGAGCAAGGCTGCCGTGATATTGAAGTGAGAAGCCTCCCTGAGTACCTCAACAATTTGCATCTCTGTAACTCTTTTAGTATGTCAGTACAAAACTTTTCTTCCACCAGTATGTGGCTGCTACCAGCCACAAGGTAAGTAGAGGTACCTCAGATACCTCCTTGGCATTGCTAATGAAACAGCACTTGATTGTGGCTTCCTCCTCCCAGCTGACTCGAAGGCTGTCAGCACTGCCTGTCAGCACTGCAGGAGCAGTGGCTGTGTTTCAGCTTTGGCAGGTGTGTTGTTGTGACATAGCATCCGTTCAGACTGTCTCTCCCACTCCTCTGAGTCTGTTGTGACTGCAGTTTGCCAGTCCTTGGACACAGCCTTGTGCAAAGCTGGACTCTCTGGGTAGGCAGGGCTGATGGATGATTTTGGTTTGGCTGCATTTTAGCAAAGCTGTAGGGAAGAGGTGCAGACTGTTGCTATAGCGTTGTAATTTCTTTCATTGCACTCTCAGCTTCAGGATTGACTCTTACATGCCAGCATTGCCTGTGAGCACTACTTCATAATTTTGATTCAGAGCAGTTTGTTTTGTTTTATTTTGTTTTACTTTGTTTTGTTTTGTGAGATGCATCTAGGCAACATTGAACAAAAAGACCCCAAACTTAGAGACTTATAAATGTTTCTTATCATATCTTATCTATCCAGTGCAGCAAGATTTTTGTTTCAATGCAGAGGGATTTTTGTTTCAAGGATGAAGCACATGTTTTTCTGCTTATCTGAATTGAATCATAGTAGTGAAGCATTTTGTTCTGATAATATTTTTATGCTCTGATGTCTGATATGAAAAAAGCATCAGGTGATCAGGCAGATGTTTTCAGATGTCCTGCAGCACAAAATCTTGACTTACCCTTTCTTCGCCGATGTTGCTAATTAAGATGTTACTGAAGAAATTCTAGAGAAATAATTCTCTTCAATAATTTATATTTCCAGTTGATCATTCTAAACCAAAAGTCTATTTATATACATTGTATTTGCAGAAAGGAGCAATGAAATAGAGGGTGTGCTATCTAAAACAAATGTGGAAAGTATATAAGGGAAAAAAGGCTAGGTAAAACTTTTCCAAGAGAAAAGAATCTTAAAAAGAAGGGAAGATAAAAGAGAAATCGTAAAATGTTGTATTGTAAAATGAGAATTTGTGACAACTAACAGAGCCACCATTGTTTCTGCACATAAGAAGAATTTCAGTGGTTTGCTCAGTGTGTAGATTGGTTTGGAAGCTAGCATAAGAACCAGATTTTTTTAAAAGAAATTTTTCTTCAAAAATATGACTTTTTTTTTCAGATTTCATCAGGACAGCAATGTAAGAGTTTTACCAAATGTAGGAGATGTTTCAGAGAAAAATAAACAGTGCAGGAATATGTTTCTAATTGTTATAATTTTAGGAGGAAAAAAATTAACTTAAACATCAGCTGTTGACAGCTAAAATACTGTTGTCTGCTTCCCAGTTGTGCTGAAAATGAGTACAAAGAGATTAAACTCTATCATAAAACTATGAAACTAGAAAAAATCTCCTGCCTCCCCCCATTCAGACGGAACATTATGTTACCATAAATTAAAGCTGGTATAAGGAAATTATGGTTGAAGATGAAGTCTTCAGAGTTCATTTGCTTGAAAATAATTGCTTATTGTTGATCTGACTGTTTTTATATTGATGTTGCACAATGAGTCATGTTTTACACTTCGATGGTTGTGGCTCTGCACAAGAAATTTATTTGATCCTCATTTACCATTAATTAACAATTGAGCGTATATTCCTTGAAAATATATTGTAATAATGTATATTTTATGTCTTTTCATTCTTTGATTTTTGTAGAATGTCAGTCTTCATTTTATTTAGCCTTAGTAGCTGCTTAGTGATACAATTTTAGTTTTTAAAAGCCTCTTCTAAGAGTAGATTACTTTGCCACATGTTTTTATGCCTTTCCTTAAGTGTTTACTCTTCTAAAAATATTTTGGAAGCAACCCCAGGTATTTTCCTAGAAAATGGTTAGAACACAGTGCTATTCAAATACATTTACTTCTCTGTGTTCACGTTGCAGGCTTGTATGAGTGTATAACTGGTGTGCTTGTTGAAGTTTGGCTGTTTCCATTTGCAGACCTGGAGTAGGGTTTGTGTGCTTGAAAACCAGTCTGCTTTTTCAAACGCATCAGGCAATGTAATAAAAGATTTTGAAACAGAGCTTGTGGTGATGGTATCCTTTGCTGCAACTGATATAAAAGTGGTGAAAACCACAGGATAATGTATTTAAAAGTAAAGCAATAAAGCAAAACTACAGAATATACTTTCAGATTATTTTTGCAGTGGGCAACAGTGGGAGCAATGAAGAAGTCAGAATGATGTAAACATAAAACATCAGCAATTGCTTCTCTTATGAGGCCAGACATTAAGGGATTTTCCTCACTAAGTTCATTATAAAGTTTGAGACTTAAACTTTACCCTTCTTTGCAAAGAATGGCCCTATCCATACAAGACATTTTTTACTTGCATTAACCACCGAATTAACATCTTTTAATCAAAACAGAAAACAAAAGTAACTAGTGAGTTCTCCTTGGATGTAAGTTCTCACTCTTCTTTATCAAGTGTGTTTTTCTTATTAATAACTGTAAATATCATGTATATGTCTTATAGCATCAAATTTTCATTAAATAGATTTGCATGTGTATAAGGGACATAACAAATGAATCAGGACATAAATCAAGTGAGGTCATTCAGAAGTGTCCTTTGTTCTTGAAAAGAAAGAACTCAGAACTTTTAAATTCTCAAGACAAGTTATTTTGCCTGGCTCTGTATCGACAACTTCCCAAACTTGAGGTTTCTCAGGGGTTCAAAGGGACAAAATTATCCATAATCTGTCAAAGAAGGATGCGGTTTCCACCTTGAAAATATATACAGTAGGTTATAGATGTTACAGAAAACCAGATTTTCTGCAGCTTCTAATGTACAGAAGTCTGGATTTTATTTTTCAATGAACTGGACCCTTAGCTAGTAAAGAAAAGCAGTTTAAAATGTACTTTTGGAGCTTTAGTATGCTCAAAATGTACACTTATTGCCATATCATATCAAACACATTTGTAGCCTCTTTCACGCTAAACTTTTCTTAATGTGCTTTACAGAAACAGATCAACATATTAAAGGGACACTGTCAAGGCTGTTAGTCCCAAAAATTGACCTACTTTGACACTGGTCCCATACTGAAGCTTTTACTTCTGAGGTTTGTTCTGTGTCCTTCTTCCTGCATAACTGCTCTACACAAAGGCTGACACAAAAACATACAGTCAGATAAATTTTGTGTCAAAAAAAGGAATTTTAGAAAATATGATGTTTTGGGAAAATTCTAATTTTGTGATCTTTAGCAGTGTTTTTTCTTAAGGTGCAGGTGTAATTGCTGTCAATGTCAGGAGGAGATCCCAGTGCTAATATAATGTGTGACTCAGAGGGTAAATGTTTATGTCTTGGCAGGTTTAAAGATACAGAAGTGGCCAAGATCTATTGAAGTGCTGCATGGATTAAGAAGTCCATTCAGCCCAAAAGTTTGTCCAAACTTAATAGCCATCTTCCAAAAGATGGCTTGCATTTTCCTGGAGCAGATACTCCCTGGTTTCCCACAGATTAGGCACTATATTAAAATGAGTTACTAATTAACCATTTAAAGTTTTGGTAATTCCAGGAGCCTAGCTGTATTGATTCAGTAAAACTATAATGCAACTCATTGCATGCCAGGCTGGCAAAATAACATCACAGACTACTGAATTCATTATCATGATTATCTTGATAAAATTCTTACTTTTCTCTAGTGATTTATATTCTTGGGAAATAGTAATTTTAAAAAATCCCTTAACTTTTATACAAATTTCTGTAAAGAAAATAAGTGGGGTGGTACCCCAGCATTTCTGGGTTACATATGAATACCTAACTCATGCTGTTTGCTAATTGTCAGTTATTTAATAATGACAGGCATTCTGAAGCACAGAGCAGAGATACTTTTAAATACAACATGTACTGAACCAAGATGTGGACATACATTTCAAAATCCAAAATTCATATTTCTTTTCTGGGCGATTCTGTTACAAAAATGCAATTCTGAGTGCATGGCTGCACATGACTGACATCTCATCTTCTCTCTATTTGTATTGGCTAGTAACATTAAAGAAAAGAAATAACTCATAACTGATGTTTTCATGACAACAGACCTGATGTTTTTACAGGAAAGCTGACATTTGTAAAGTCTTGTGCCAAACTCCATGCCAAGTCCCACATTTCCCAGGAGGTGATCTGGCAGTGGTTTTGCTGGATTTATACCAAAGAGAGAATTTAACATCCTCTTGCAAATAATTTGCAAGCCAATGCTACTAGGAAGCAGGCAAACAGTACCTATTCATCTGCATTAACTGGTTTAATGTATTTGATAGAGAAACATTTTATTCCATTATTCAATCATACTGCTTCTCTGTAACACCTCTGTAGCTTATAGAAAGACTCACACTTTGTTTCAAAAATCTAGTTCAAAAAAATAGAACAGCATTGCTATTTATTCTACTACAGTATTTCTTCAGTGATTCAATATCTAATAATGCTTCATGGTTCTAATATTTGGGGATTTGGCTGTCATCAGAAATGAAGTCCTTACTTTAACAGAGATAGCATATTGAGAAGGTTATAGACTTGCACTTCATTTTGTAATGTCAGAAAAATTTGCTAGGTTTGATTTTTTTCCTTTACTCTCTTCTTTGGGGAATTAATTTCTACAACAAATGGACATTACAGTTGGATTTCAGAACTGATTCTGTGCAGTTTTCATGGACGCCTCTGGCTAGCTGAAGGCTGCCATCGTATCACTGTTGTACCGGGCACACTACCTGGTTGGTCTTAACTCCCATTTTCCCCCTTCCCCTCAGGAAAATTCACCGAAGTTTGTATCCCTCCTGGCTAACCCCGTAGCTGTCTTAATAACCTGAAGCCTGTCCCCAGGCTACCTGTCTTGGTGCTATCTCATCCTCTGTCTTGCAAGCCCAAAAGTAGTTAATGTGACTTCAGCAGAGGGTCAGGATTACTTGCTCTTGTTTCTCTTCATTGTTTCCGAGCTGCTTTTGGTCCTAACAGAGGCCCCTAGCAAGAGCTGTGCCTGTTCTCTTCATGCCACTTCTGACAGATCTTCTGTGTCCACCTGGAGTGTTGCTTTTCACAGGGAAAGGGGAAAGTGATCAATACAGGGTTCAGATACAGTTACAGACCAAATATTTAATGCAAACCCAGCACCTCACACAGTTTATCTCAGCATGAATAGAGTTGTATGGCTGTTTATGGCACAGATTAACATCAATGTGTTATTTCGCTCTTGTTACCAATTCCTTGAACACCTGGTGTATAGTCTTCATGATTTTCAGCACTTTATAATAAACTGGTAACTGAACAGTTATTTGAAACTCAAATAACTGAAGGGTATTTTTTTGAGATTTGTTTCCAGTTATTTTCATTTGTTATTTTTAATTTTCATAATTCTATATAAGTATACTATAGCTATTATTATTTCTATGCTCCCATTTCTCCTGCTTTTTTCAAGATTTTCCAGAAAAATACCCTTTCTTCTAGCACATGTTTGTAAATTGTTTTGTAACCCAAATGCTCTGCATATGAACTTTTAGGTACATCTCATTTGTATTATATTTCTCAAGAGCTTAACCTCGTGTCTGCAATTTAAGGTTTTTTTCCTCTATCCTTTCAGACTATTTTGTTCTACAGCAATTGCAAACGTTAATAATAATGTAAAACATTATATCTAAGAAATCTGTAGTAGGTCAGAAGAGAGCAGGCTGTATGGATTCAAGCTTTGGTCTCTGGGTGTTGGGAAAATCATTGCTGGCATCAGCCCCACAACTGTAAGATCATGTGGGACCCTGTCACACCAACTTGCCTCAGCCACTGTTTCTCAAAACTGATCTCTACTGGGGAACCACAAGGTGCTTCACAAGGCATGATGTTTGCTTGTAGTTTGTAAAAAGACAACCCTCCTCAAAAACAGGGAACAGCTAAGGTTGGAAGGGAATTTTGGAAATTGTCTGGTGAAATGTCCTGCTCAGGATACACATAACTTCAAGGTTAGGTCATTTTACTTCTCATGTTATTCATATCTCTTGATTATATACTGTTTATTTGATAGTGTTTTACATATATCTATATATATTGTTTCTCATACAGGTCTGTGTTCCAGAAAGATGTGAGAATGCAACCATACATTTTTAGTGTACATGCAGACATCGACACACCTTTCAAACCATGCTGTATTCCTATGAAACTATAAAATATAATTTAATATAATATAAATGAATGATTGGTTTACTCAGACTGTGAAAAATGATTACAATAATCCTGGATGTTACTGCTTTAACTAAGGCTTTTCAGCTTATTTATGCAATGTTCCTGCTCATTTCATGGTCTAAGGTCAATTTCATTTACCTCAAAGAATTTCCAAAATGTAGAGAAGTGCAGGTAATTACTTGCTTGTTATTTTTTTCCTAACACTTTCTGAGATTAATCAGTTGGTAATGATGTTTCTCTTCTATTCTGTTTACTAATTTCTTATTCTAACTTTTTTCAGTTCCAGGTTGCCTTCTGGCTTGCTGCTAGAACCTGTTAGTTGTGAAACTAGAACACAAGATCTCTTATTTGGCTTTGTTATTTTGGCTTATGGAATGTCTGATCTTCCTCTGTTTTTTTGTTTTAAGGTAGAGCACTTTACTGATTTAGCTTCATTTCTCATTCTACCATATTTAATTATTCACTTTACTCAGTTTTAATGCCCTTTATCCAGATAGACTGAAATTTGCGCTCTCCTGAAATGGTGCGTCAGGATGCTGTGTCTCTGCTACAAACAAATTTGAAGGGATTCCTAAGAAAAGAGATAGTGTTCTCAGGAGTAGGACAGAAAGAAATGGCAATATATTTGCAGTGATTCTAGCTGAGATATGCTTGCTTCTTTTCATGTACTTCCAGTAGAGAGAATTTCTGTTGATGTTCCAATGGAAAGAGGAAGTGTTGTTCCAAGCATGCCATTCAAAGACAGATGTTTCTCCTTCAGTAAAAGGGGTCTGGTGGCCCTCTGTGACAGCAATGATATAAAAATGCTATTTGCTTGATTTTTAATGAAAGCATCAAGTACTTATTTCACATCCACTCAAAAAGAAGAGCTGTCGTAGTTTTTCTGTCCTGTGTATTCACAAGGAAATACAACTGCATTGTTCTGAGGTCTGACTCTGCACTTTTGCCTAATCAGAGCAATTTTCCTGCTTGTCATGCATAACATTACTACAGCTTCAAGCAATTAATTGGATAGTTCTGTACTAAGATATCCCCAAACTGAAGACTTGTGGAGCATAATAGATGAGCTGTCTGCATCAGAACTGCAGCCTTAAAGATGACAACCTGCAACGTCCAGCAAAATTTCTTTCTTGAGTGGCAGTCCTTATTGCTGACATATATTTGATGTATGCTAAGCATATCCATTGCATGTCAGTTTACAGACCTTTAATTCTGCAGACTTTTCAAATTTGTTTTGAAATTCTCAGTATGAGTTTTAGGATAAAGCCTCATAGACTGAGATCCTGCACAGCTCTGCTTGAAGATTACAACCTCATTATAAACCTCATTTTGTAAAAAAGTGGAGTCTGGATGCCTTTGACAAAGTTTTCTTGACTTATCATGAAATGTGCTATGCACTAACTGGCTGTCATTCTCAGCTTGACGGAGCTGATTTTGTTTAAAGCACAATGTAATGGTTTTGGTCGGGAGAGGTAACAGTTCATGAGTAATGATGAACAATGTGATATAAAATTATCCAAAGTGTAAGGTTTAATTTATCTAATAGCCCAGAATTTCAATGTAAGAAGCTTATGGCAAAACTTTTTCTCTAAAGATTTCTACAGCTATTGAATAGAGAATGGTCTATCACTGTAATGCCTGCGTGTATATTATTGGCCCTTGAATCATGGACAAGAATGAAAATGTGTCAGAAAATAAGAGCAACTGAACCAAGTAAACTCGGTGTGTAAACCTCTTATTCCAAAAGTGCCACAACCAAGTGTGGGGTATACTTAACCTGGGTAAAAAAAAAAAAATACTAACCCAGATTATGCACAATTGTTATTATTTGAATAATATTTTCTATTAAAACTTCTCCTTTGAAAACCAGCTAGCCTTATAAAAACTTGATGAACATACATATTCTGGAGGTGATAAAGAAGTCTGCTGACTAACTTAGAAATCAGGGAAGGCCAAAATTATGGATCTGTTTGTATACATTACTTAGTCTTTAATTAAGTTTGATTATGTGGATTAAGATTCTGTAGTTCCATTATAATGAGTAGTAACTTCCTCAATCTTCTCTCATGAGTTACATAAAATGGGCAAAAATTATGGAATACCTGTAACTTTCCAATGAGTATTATGAAATTGGCTTTCAGATTTAGGTATCCATGTATGATGGATTGCATTCATGTTCTCTCACTAACTTTTTTAGGTCATAATATCATATATTTTTACAGTAAACCATTTCTATGATAACAGTTACAGTTTTCTTAATACAGCCATCTCATAGCATCTTTTAAACTTAGTAGTTATTTCAACTTCAGTAGTTAAATAGCCGTGAATATATTTTGAATGCGTATACTAGGACATTCCCCTTTAATTCTTAGATCTGTGAGGTTTTGTACGTTTTCTCAGTACTGTGAGCTTTCTGTCCACATGCTTCACATAATCTATTCAAATCATGTTCAGGACAGACTACAGCAATTTAGGGAGCAACATGAACTTGGAGTTGTTAGCTCACTACTTTCTCTCCTTTTGTCCAGACTGGTCATGGCTGTTCCAGGATAAATGGGATTGGGCTGTGGCCAAGTAGATGCTGACAGTGTAAAAAAGAATCTCACTGGACTGCTGAAGTCCTGCCCAGAGAACTTAGAGCTTGCCAACATCCTGCTGTAATTTCTGAGTCAGGTAATATCCTTTCCATAACAGCCATTTAGGAACAAAAAAATCTTTTGAAACTCTTGATTGAGGGCAGCCATTGTCACATTAAGCAAAGTTCCTCTCAGCAATTAACAAATTGAGTGGTTTCAGTAGTGCCAGGGCTTTACAGTCTTGTTTTAAGGAATTATAATGGTGTTTGCAGTCATCCAGGAGGAGAAAAAATGAGAAAGTTTTTAAAAGAATTGTATTTTCTTTGGTTTTTTTGGTTTTTTTAAAATTAGATGCCTCAAACAACAACAACTAAAAGGCTTAAAACAGTAAAAACAACAAAACAAACATAAAAATAATAAATGTTAACAGTGAAACCTGTCTTGGAATAGAAGTAAAGCTGCAAATTGTACATACAAGGAAAAAATGTGTTTGGGGTGAAAACATGTGGGCAACCTGATTATTTGAGGGAACTTACTGGCATGAAGTTTAAGACAAAAGCTAAAAAGGGAAAAACCCCACCTTGTCAGACTTTGGTAGTACAATGATGAGCAGTCTTTGTTGCCATTACTGTAAATGTATGTAGCTAAAATGCAGTTAATAGTAAAGACAAAGCTTTCCATATCAGTATTAAACTGTAGAACTAGTGCTTTTTTGAGGGGTTGACCTTCCCCTTGCTGGTGTTACCTAATCCTTTTCCTTCATACATTGTCATAAACTACATTTTTCTCCTCCTGCTTTGCTCTGGCAGTATTTGTCATGTATCATTTTTTCTGCCCCTGCTTCACAGGAACAGGGGTTCAATCAATTTGCTATTTTTACTTGTGCACATTACCCTCGTCCAGTCACTCTATAGCACCTGACACTTCGCTTTTCCCCTTCCTCGTCTCTCTTTTGTAAAGGATTGAATTGTGTTTTATACCCTAATCCTTTCAAAATGCTGTGTAAATGATGGCAACCTTCTGACAAGGCAAGAAGATGAGAAAGCTGGAAACCGTATCAGGAGGACCTGCTATGTTTGCTGTGACAACACAGGAGGAACAATTCACTTTCTCCGTTTAGGTCTGAAAGCACCTCTGCTGTGTTTCTGACAAGAGAGGGAGGAAAGGTGGGGACCCAAACTGCTGGTCATCTGTGCTGCCACTCAGCCCAACCCTCCCTCCGTCCCTCCCTCTGTCCCTCCCTCCCTTTGCTTCCTCTCTGTCTCTTCCTTCTATCTTCCTAATAGCTGAAGAAAGGGTAAAATAGAGAAGGTTTTTCTGAGAATTATGCACTTCATACCAAAATAGTAGAATTACACTTACCTGACTGAAAAAGCAGAGAGACTAAGAGAGAATAAGAGTAGCTAATTTGTGTCTATGTGTGTCACAGGCACTGTGTTTCTGGATTCCAGCCTGGATCAGTTGTTATTTTAGTCTTGAATTCACTTTAAAGAAAGCAAAGTGGTTGTTGTGGTGGTTTTTTTTTTTTTTTTTTTTTTTTTTTTTTTGCCTGGTTAGGTCCTCATTTACATGAACCTGTCAAGTGTTATGACATTTAATGTTAAATAATGCCACTTTCATTATTTTACTATGGGTCTACTGCACTCTGGAACAACCACTGCTATGAAACATAAATGTTTCTAATGGTACTGTCACAACCAGGGACATGGGAAGGAAGAAAATCAGCTAAGAAGCTTGTTACAGGAACCAGCAGAAGAAGGGCAGACACCTTTGCTGTCTCTGTCACTTCCTTCTTGTGGGGCAGTACTCCAATGGTTTGAACTTGCATTGCAGTAATATTCTCTAATGTCATCCTCAAAATCATATTTTTGCCAACAGTGGTAACTATAGAAAAGAAAGCTTAAGCTGGAGTGCTCAGCTAGTCTATAGATGTTATTGCTGTGGAGCAGGAGACCAGGTTCAAGACTAAAAGGCAAAATCATAATCTAAAGGATTTTATTTAACCTGCAAAGGGATAAAGGGAAATTTGAGTGCAATTTTGTGATGTCAGAACTTAGATCATAAGAAAAATGAAATATATGAAATACATGCAAACTTACATGCTGACAAACTTAGGTACAGTTTTCCTACTGTTATCAAAAGATTTAAAAAGTCTCCTTACACTGTTTTCCTTTTTTTCTGTACTGCTCAGTCTGGAACTTCTGGTGCTTAAATACATTAAAAGATAACAATATATCATGTTCATTCTGAAAAGTAATGTGTATGCAATAGGTTGTGAATTAAAAACCCTGAGAGCTTTCTTGTGATGGATAAGTAATTTAATCTGTTTCATTTTACAGAAAGAGATGAGACAGGACGATGGTTGTCAAAGGTTTTGGTTTTTTCTCTTCTTATTTCTTTATTCACTCTAGTACGTGTACCATAAGAAAGAGACTGTCGTCTTAAAATTCCAGCTCAGGATTAAAATCCAGGTGTCCTGAATAAGCATAAAATTTTGTGTGCTCCCTTCTAAGGAAAAAGTTCAAAAGACTTGGAGGTTTTGTGTAATTGGGATAAGCAACAAGATTTCATGCTTATCCAAATAGTACTAAACATCTCAGTCTTTGAACTTTTCCTTGGAAGGGAGCACTAGCTATAGAGATGGGAAGAGGATTCAAGGAAAGAGAAAGTATAGATAAAAGAGAAGGGGTAACTGTGTGTGTCTGTATTTGTCTGTATGTGAATATGGAAGTGTCTTTTGCAGCGGTAAGGAAGATTTACTTTGAAGGCAGCAGAAAAGAAAAATATCATGAAAGTATTGCATGTACAGTTCAGCATTGTGTACAGAATTCAGGTTCAACCTTTTGAAGGAGCTAAATTTGCATTGCAGCCTGTGCATATTTTTTGGTAAGTTTATCAAAGTGTTTGAAAATCAGTCCATATATATCACAATAGATTGGGATCCAACTTCAAATTTTGCTATAAAAATAGATACGAAAATTACAAAGTGATAACCTAGTTGTCTTCCATGCATTGAAAAAATAGCAAAGTACAGTAATTTCACTATTTAAGCCGCACTGAGTATAAGCCTCACTTCTGGGTGCCAGGAACTTTTTGTTCTTTGTCCATACATAAACCGCACCTGATTATAAGCCCCACATTACAATACAGAGTGTGATAAAAGGTATCTATTCTATCACCATCTGTTGAGGGTGGGGACAGTGATCCTTATCTCAACAGCAGATATTCTGCTAATGAGCCATCCATTGAAACCAGGCAGAGCATTGTTCTTTATCTTTTCACAACCCATCGTTCCTCCACAAGTCATTTTCTGCTAATGGCCCATTGAGTTCCACTGTGGGACTGATAAAATTACTTCATCCCACTGGAAGTTGCTCCAGCCAGGGGGAAGAGCCCAACATTTCTTACCAAGACAAAAACAGAGGTTTTGGGACGCTAAGGTAGCCCCTTTCTCCACTGGACTCCAGAGGAAAACCGGATTTCTCCACATCACCACTGGACCTCCAGAGGGAAACTGCACCTTCTGCAGGAGCACTGCTTCAACTGAACCACATCTGTCACTGCAGGAGGATGCAGCCACCATTTAATGGGACTGCTACCAACACCCTGCCTGACGGGGTGTCAGGTTGTACTCTGACTTTGTCAGGGCTTGGGGTTTGTTCTTTGTAGTACTGTATTTCTATTTTAATTTCCCTAGAAAAGAATTGTTATTCCTAATTCCCATATCTTTGCCTGAAAGCCCCTTGATTTCAAAATTATAATAATTTGGAGGGAGGGGGTTTACGTTCTCCATTTCAAAGAGAAGCTCCTGCCTTTCTGAGCAGACACCTGTCCTCCAAACTAAACCAGCAACTTTTTGTTCTTTGTCCATATATAAGCCGCACCTGATTATAAGCCGCACTTTGGGTTCAGACCAAAATTTTAATCAAAATGGTGTGGCTTATAATTGTGAAATTACTGTAATTGCATTAAGACATGCTGGTAAAAATAACTGCAGCTTATGCAGATTATTTCAATGATATATAGGCTCGATGATTGTTAATCAGAACAGAATTGATAATAAAGTTGTTGTATGCTCATGTTTACAGTGGCTACAGGAATAATTTCAAGATAGGATGTAATAAGAAATAATAGAGTCAAAATTACTTTTAAAAGGCAAACATATATCAGAATGGACCATACCTGCTTTTCTGAGCTCTTTAGTACTGTGCCAGTTAAACTGGAAGGTCTAATGGAGACTGCGTCTTCTACAGACTGAATGAGAGTAATGAATGTAACTCAGAAATCTGAAACTATAATTTAGCTGAATACTCATTTAAATTACTTGAAATCTCTTTTCCCAAGAAGTATTTGTTCACAACGACTGCTATTAGTGCCATTCGTTAGTGCAATGGGTTAGTTCCATTCATCAGGTATCCACTGAGAATCAAATTCTGATTTCCTTTATTTGGAAAACAAGGTTTTTATTGAATTCAATGATGAGAAACTAAGCTCAAAACAGCTTATAACATATTTTTGAGGGTTTATAAAAAGCGTTCTAGGTGTTGTCAAGTCTAAATCTATGTCAAATCAGAGAATTCTTAAATTAAAACTCACAAATGTAAACTTAAATCTAGAGAAGCTGACAGATTCATATGACATTGTAAATTGCCATTATAGGAAAAAGCCCCTGGCTTCAAACTACTTTAAAGCATAGATACTCTAAGTTAACTTTTTTGTATCGCTATGGTGAAATAATTAACTGACTGCACTTGCATCTCTGGTACTTACTGATTTTAAGACGTTAAGGTTTATGAATTGAAACTTACTGAAATTTAAGAGTGTACTATACATATGTTAGACTAAGTGTGCCAGCAACTCAGTAAATTAGTCTAGGTAACATAACTTCAGTTGCCTTGAGCATTGCAGGCTCAAAGCCTCCCCGAGAAACTTAGGAAATCAATTGCCAACAACTTTTAGGATGTTGTATCTAGGCTGGTTCTGGTGTTGGTACTGGGTAGTGCAATATATAATTACATCTGTCTTCAGTAGTGAGTGCAACTGCAGGGGAAATACACTCTTATACATGAATTTTTAAAGGAGTTTAAGGTATTTGGGCACCTAAATAGTTTTAGAATTCAATCACATTTATATTCTTATCCACACAGGATTTAAAAATTATTATTATTTTTTAAATACCTGCAACTTAGGTGGCCAAAGTATCATTCTTTTTTCATTCATGATGGTGGATTGTGAAAATCTGAATAAGAGTCAGTCAGGATATCACATACGCTTTATGTGAAGTGACTGGACATGAGTCTCAATACATGAATCAATTTATGGTCCAGCTTCTTAGAAAGAAGCAAGAAAAATTTCATCTTTTTATGGCTGTATAGTATTGTTATAAATATTGGTGAAAATCTTCTAATAATCTAATAACTAAATATGATGTGACATCTGGTCTGCTTTCAAAATTTCAGCAATTTCTGAAAGTGAGAGAATTGTTATAAACAATCCCTACTAGAATCTTGCATTTTTACCCACTGGGTCTCTGTCAACAAATTTAAGTGATTTATTGTGGACCAGTTGTGTAAAGTTGATGTAAATTCTCTCTAATTTGGTAGTCTCTCCTCCACCAAGGGTGGACTGAAGACAAGAAAGTCCTTGATCCAATCAATGGAGTCAAGTCAGTTGACCAAAAGTACTGGAGGGTTCTTCTTCAGTGCACTCATTTGAGGTTTAATTCATTTGCCTAACAAAGGCCTCTCTTGTCATTGCAGACAAGCTAAAGTATCCCAACCTGCTTTTTGCTGCCATCCCAGAAAGATTTAACTTTGCCATAGGATGTGTGTCATATCTGCCTTACAAACATCCCAGAAAGCCCAAATGGCTAGAGATGCCTGCATTTAGACAACTGATTTGAGACATCTGTCTCTACTGACAGAAACTTAGATGCTCATTCACTAAATATAGATTCCTAAATCTAAACCAACAAAAGAATCCTACCCAAAAATGTCATGACAATGAGTGTTTACTTCAGCTGTTAAATGGTTAATGAATGTCTGAGACAGATAATTAACAATCCAAGTCACTGACTTACAAAATAAGTGGCATATTGAATTTATAAATGAAAAAATCTTCTAATGTAAATAAAGACAGGTCTTGGTAAATAAGTAAAAAATGTCAGCCCTGTTGAACCTAGGCTCAGGCATCATTGACTCAAATGCTTTGCAACTCACAAAATAACATCAACAAGAATCTGCAGATACTTTATATGTATAAGAAAGCTTACCTTTTGGGTAATTCTTTCACTTAAAGTGCTGAAATTTTGAGAGCAAATCAGGAAGTCAATTATTACAGGATTTGGGGTAAAATTAATTTGTGGATTTAACTGTTTCTTGAGTCCCATTTTTTTCTTAATAAAAACTTTTCTTATTTAGATGATCTCGATAGAGGGCAAAAGTTCTTGACCAGGTGCAGTTGGTCTTGCTTCAATTCATTTAAATAGTGTAAGAATACAGTAAATAACTGCACTTAGGAGTGAGAGGGAATCATACCAGATATTTCACCTTCTCTTCATTGTTCCTCCCAAACTGTACTGGGTGAAGACAAACCTTTCAGCGAAAGAAGTTAAGTGTTTGCTTCACAATTTTATTTATCGTATAGTTTGGTGTAACTTCTAGTTGTTATTTGTTGTTTGATAGAGTAAGAAGAACCAGGCAAACCTGAGGCTATCCTAGACTCTGTGGAATAAATGTAATTCCCTACCTAAAGAAGGCATGACCTTAGTACAGAAGATAAGACAAGTAATGGCAAGAGGGATAGGGCATCCACTTGGTGGTAGTGGTTTAGGGTCATTCAATCTCCTCAATACAAAAAAGCTGTATATTCTTTTGGGGTTTTTTCAGGGATGATTAGCTGAAGGGAAAGCAGTAGAGTGAGAAAGAAGGCAGGAAGCAGAGTAGGTTAGAAGAGAAGAGGGAAGGGATGTTTTATATAATTTTCCTTCAGGCTACTTGGCAGTCTTTGGTTTATGGGTTTTTTTCAGATTGATGCTAAAGCAAAAAGTACTTTGCAGGAGTTTGCTTGTTTTATAACAGTATTAGGAAACTTTTAACATCTCTCTCTGCCATCTTGCCATTGAATCCTCATACTTCCTTGTAGCTGTTTGTGGAAGCATCAAAGAAATGGCTGCAACATTGCTTTTACTTTTCTCTATAGCACTTCAGCCAGAAATCATCTCAGTTTCTTCCTATCTTGTTTTTGAAAGGAATGTGCTACTGGGACAAAAGCTGTTAGCAATAACAGTCCAGTAGTCTATTTTACTTAGGGTATCTTGGTCTCCCTGTTTTTTTTTTTTCTCTTCAAAATCTTGAAGACTCTGAAGGTCTGATCCTTGTGAGATGAACCTCTCTGTGTTTCAGTATTGGGTGCCCCTCTTACAAGACTGCTTGCATGGAACGCTGCTGTGAGACATCCACTGTGGTCCAGATAAGGTGTCAAAACAACATAGATGTAGATATTTCCAGTCAGCCAGGAATACTGTATTTCCATGGTTAATTTGCACATCTTCTAAATAAGAGTGCCACATCACATTGTACTATCTCGCTGAAAATATATTCCTATAGGAGTAGCAATGCTTGTAACACTGAATAATTATTAAATTGATTTTCCCACTTTGGTGGGGTTTACAGACAACCATGTCAGTCACAATGTATTAAAAAAAAAAAAAATCATAAGAAGGATGGTAAGGTGAAAGAAGGGTGAATTTATAGTCAGATTAGGGTATCTGAGAGTTTCCACAAGTCTAGTCTGCTGAGAAACAGAAATTTTCATCTTTGTTACCAAGATGTGTTGTACATTGCCATACTTTTGTTTCACTTATATTTCATCCATTTTTCTCTCTGGATGTGTGAGAAAACTTATGGTGACCTGATAAATAAAATAAAGATGCATTGATCTCCTATACTTGCTTATCTTCTGTGAACATTCCAAATTCCAAACCTTGTTGTTTTTTTTTTTTCTTCAGTGAAATTATGCTGAATTGTAATGTGTTTTGCTGAGATGAGGCTGTATTATATGTACTGACAGAAGGGGTAATATCTGCCTGTATCAGAATAATATGCAAGATGGAAGGTTATGTTCAAATGAACCCTTATAACTAACTGTACTAGCATTTACCTTTAGCCACATGATTGTTCTAATGAGAAATGCAAATATTATTTTAAATTGTATGTAATATACATTGCAAATTATCATTGTTATCCAGATTAATGCTTTCTACCGTATTAAATAAACTAAGCCCTATTCCAGGCAAGTTAATACTTATATATCCTATGAAATGGATTGTGTCCTTCTCCTCTTGTTCTAAATCCAGCAGACACAGCAAGAAGTGAAATAATTTTCTGGCTTTTGCAGGTTGGTAGCACCTGCTGAAGATTTGCAAAACATAAAGAAAGGGACATTGGGCCTTGAAGTTGCTAGCACCCAGAAAGAAATGGGAGTTTCAGGTGTGTAAGTTGTTGCTAAGAGATTTGCAAAGTTTGCAGGAGTTTGCAAGTTTACCCTCTTTAATAACCCCTATTTTTTTCTTGTTTGTTTGATTGTTTTTCTTAACTCCCCAATCTCCTGGCTCCCAAGTATGAAACCGATTAGTGACCTGGCCTTACAAGTTTATCCCCTTAAGACAGCATTTCCAGTAACACAGATCTTCTAGTACTTTCTAGCAAGCCTCACTGATAACTTTATGTTAATTTTAATGAAGTCTAAAGCCACAAATCCAAAATTCTTTGCTTCGGTATTATTTTAGATCTGAATCTCCTTGAGATTATTTCTTTTCCTTTGCTGCCATTGGCAGATGAGCTAATATCCCTTCGAAGCAAGCAAAGCTCATAATTACTCACATGAAAAGCAAGCTCTTTGGGAGAATTCTCAGCTAAACCCACCCCTTAGAGAAAGATAGGAAGGGCACTGGCAATTAGATAAGCTGCACTTCAGACATGAACAAACACATTTATCAGATAATTAGTAGATACATTTCTGTGTATTTCTGGCACCAAGATCCAAAAGCAGTGCTAAGGCAGGTAAGCTCATCCACTGAGAAAAGCCCTGTGGCTGCAACAGACTGCTAACTGAGGGGGGAGAAATGTCCTGTATTGTATTCCTTGCATGCTTCAGACACCCAGCGTTCTTTGTTGTGAGTTTTCAGCTAGTGTCACCTATTATCCCATAAACTGGAAGGCACATACAGGGAAAGAGCAGCCCTCTGTCAACTGTCTGCCTCTCACAGGGGAGAAACCTCCCCTTAAAAATGCTGAGTGAGGTATTTTGGGCAGAGTTAGGTGAGGCAGCAGAGATCTGAGCAAAATTATCCAGAAATAAACTCTTAGTTCCAATTTCTTCTTGGAAATGGGAGCTGGGTACACTATCTACAAACAGGCTCAACGCTTTTTATTTTGGCAGAAACTGGTGGATCAGTGAATTTACTGCTGAGGTGGATGGCTCCAAACAGTGTGTAGTGATTTCTGGAGGCCCATAGATTTCTCTCTGGGCTACAGGGGACCTTTAGTAACAAGTCCTGTAATGCTTTTGTAACGACAGAGGACAGCTAAATTGCTCCTAATTATGTGAATGTTCTGACTGAGTAGATAATGGAAGAGATGTGGTATACTCTTTACCAATAATTAAAAGTATAAAATATACTACAAAGTCCTTGTAATTTCTGTGTTCATACAGGTACATAGATGTACATATAGATGTGCATTTAACTACATATAAAGGATACATATGAGAAGTCCTAGTCACATACTTTCATAAATTAGAGAATGATCCTTTTTATGATCAAAAATGCTAAAGTACTGCTTTAGTGTCAGAAAAATATGATATTTTTTTCTCTAAACCTTTCTACATCTGCGTATATATTTGTAAACATGGAGATTATGTAATATGTAGAATACATGATTATCTAATAGCATACAGATATAAAGTGTTTTTTTACATATGAAATTAAATGCGTTTTTTTCATAAATACAATATTTTTTAAAGGTTCAAATAATATTTTAAATAATTTTAAATAAATATTAAAAAATGATTTTCATTTTTATTCTAATTCAGAATAAACATAGTGCTCAAGTGGTAAGCATTTAAAAAATAATGGTGCTAAATTTTTCCCAACTAGTTCTATGATATACACTCAACATACTATGTATAGTATATTGTGATGGATAGGACTGTGTCATATATTAATCTGCAAACTTTCCTCAAAAATGCCATAGAAATATATTTATTAATTTGACAAGATTTTAGAGTATCTTGGCATGTCTGATTTTAATCTTGTCTTATATGAAAATTGCCAATCACAGGTTGCAGAAAAATGAAGGATGGTTGTAATTTTGGCACTGCTGCCAAGAATAATTTCCTCCAGAAAGCAACTTTCAAAAGTCTTTGTTTCATAAGTTGAGCATTAAATGAAACTTTGTAGTTCTCAAGCACTAGAATCTATCCCATGTGTGCTGCTGTGGTTTCAACAGCTGTATTGGAAACACAATAGAACTATTTTGCTCACAGGGAAGTTAAATTCATTAATGTTTTTAGGACATTCTGAAAGCCACACACAGAAGGTGGTATGTAAGTGTCCGTGTATGAAAGCAATGACTATTACTCTAGTTGTGTGACTTTATAGATAATATAACATAGAACTACCTTACTGAGAGCAATCAAAGAAATAAGGATTATCTAGAATGTTATGGAAAGTTTAATGGTGTTGGGAGAGACCCATTAACTTCTTTGCATGCATCTATACAGCAGTTTTAGTGCATAATTTCTTTATTCTTTATTTTTATTTTGGAAGTGAGATCACAAGAATTTATAAAGTGCCTACATCTAAATCTCTATTCAGAATGGTATTTGTGTAATGTAAAGTTAGTTATCTGAAAGCTAGACACCTAAATGCACTAGTCATTTATATTTTCTCTATAATCAGCAGAGAGAAACATGCTTCTCCTGAGGGCAGTTTTCCTTGGTATACATCAAAACTAGGTGGGATGAAACACCCTCTGGAGATGTCTATCTGCATCCATTAACCCTAGAGGGAGCCTATTTTAGATTGGCTTTATCTATCTAGAAGTTAAAGATCTAACGGAGCTAAGACTCTCCCTTGCCTTTCCATTAATGAAAGATACCACCAACACCTCCAACAATTAAAAAAAAAAAGGAAAAAAGAGGGAATGAGACCCTAGCCCTACTAAAATCAGGGACTCCATAAACTTCAGCAAGCCCAGCACTTCAGCTGCCATGTTCAAGTCTGTTTATGTGTGCAAAATACACTACTTCAATCTAGTCTTTTTTCCCCTTGAATAAAGGCTGTGATTGTATACAGTTACTTGCCATCACAGCAAGCTTCTGCAGCTACAACATACTAATTCTAGGAAGAGCTATAATCTATGTAATGTTTGACTTTCCTAAAGCAAGTGTTTATTTTCTGCATTTAATTCTTTGGTTATTCAGTTCAAGCAAATTCCTGAATATTTCACACCTTTTTCAGGTATTTAAAATACTGATAGTATTGAAAGTGAAGGCAAGAGTAGAAATGGTAGGCAAATAGAGGTAACTGCAGCTATCTTTAAGCAGAGACTGGGCATGAGTAGAAGATGGCACCTGCTCTGCTGCAGTAAAAATTGAATGTTGCCACCCTATATAGGAAAAAAGTAAATTATTTGTTCCTTATCTTAAAGCTGATGAATTTTTTGTGCCTATGCTACTGAGGAACTTTGGGCAGGTCCATAGACCTATGGAAACTGCTTTGTTTCTAAAAACCTGCATCTGTGAAGGGTGTTGGTGACTGTGAGCAGGAGCAGACAGCTTGACTAACTTAAGGATGTCACAGACAATGGCTGGACAAAAAATAGGAGTTAATAGACTTTTACAGAAGTGTCTCCTCTATCTGATTTCTGGAGAAATATTTATGCTTTTACACATTTAGCCAGCCTAGATCACTTCTTATATAAAAGGATATCTCTAAACTGGGAAATATTCTTGAAACATGTTAAATAGCAATGTCAGATGAAACATGGATTAATATGAAGTTTAGAGAAGAAATTCACAGAAGTTATTGAGCAGTCAGTAAATACCAACCCCAAGAAAAAACTGCCACAGAAAGAGGTGCACCCACTATTTCCAAAAAAGAAATTATGAAGTAATTTGCATTGATTTTGATAGTTCGTTAGCTGTGCAATTGGTATCAAGATATGTACAGTTTTGAACACAGACAAATGCAGACTTCTTTTACTTCCATGCTATTCTCTTGAATAGAAATTAGGAAACAATAAAAAGCGGTAATAAACTCTTAGTTTTGCAGTCTGACCCCACTGTTGGTTCCTGGCTACTCACTCCCTTTTTTCAGCCCCAGGATGACTCGTTAAAAATCTTTGGAAAATGCATCTGTCATCCTCTAACACATCAATTATTCAATATACAGTTATCCTTAGTCAATGCATCCTCTAATCAGTGTTTTAGAAGTTTCTTGAACCAGCTGCTTAGGTGAGGTTTTGAATAGAGAGCAGCATGTCAGGCAAGCTTTGATGAAACTGTAGGTACCTACTCATAAAAGGTATTCGTGTATTTGTGACACAAGCATCTAGTCCTATAACAGCAAGTACTGGTGGCCCTGACTAGTGGTGATACCAGTTCCATCTATCCTTATGCAAGCTGAAGTTCATAACCACTGTATAATTCAGATTTATACTTTCTAAAGCAATAAAACCTCTTATTGTCTTAATGTGACAAACACATTAAGAGCAAACTTAGTGCATGATAGGAAATATAGTGCAGGCATACAGTTACTGTAATTTCTATGGGAGCTTTATTATGTAGGAAAAAACCTCACTTTCTAGTATATGCAACTGCTGGGAAATCTCAGTAGCAAGGGGCTCATATTATGTTTTTTAAGCTGATTTCCCCTATTTTTTATCAAAATGGTTTTTTTCTTGTCTTTAAGCAATACCAATGATAACTCTCAGTTTTGGTGGTGGTAATTACTTTCCATCCTCCTCCTGAACTGGATGCTCTGAGAAATCCAGGGTAGTTATAAGAGTCCTTTTTTGCTTCTTTTGTGAGGACCTTGTGAGGCTTTTTAACAGCCTGTGCTCCTCAGCCACAGATTGCACAGGGTCAGGAGGGTCAGGATGATTTGCGAGCTCTTCCTTGTGTGACAAGTTAGTTTTAGCCACAAATACACTCAAATACAGTATTATACCTTGATGGCTTTCCAAAGTTGTTCTGCCCCCACACCCTGAAGAAGATGGATTGCTCATGATCTGTGTGTAAGATGCCGCTGCTGTAGTCTGTCTTTAGCTCCAGCTCACATATCTCACCTCTGGGCAACAGTACTGTGTAATTGATGTTCAGTATGCCTCAAGGGGTTAAAAGATTAATGCACCACAGAGGTATCCTGCAAGCTGCAGTTTTGAGGAGATAGGCTTGAATCCACAGTATTAGGTTTCATTAGGAGTTTAAAAAAGAAGTTGCACCAGAATGTGTATTCGGCAACTGTAAATAGTTGCATGGAATCATAACGTACCTTTCTGAAGGTTTTTGTTGTTTGGGTATATGATTTCACCCTAATAACCACTGAGTAGAATTATATTTGATAACAACATTTTCTTCAATAGTGTAATGAATCAATATACAGTAATGGTTATTATTTTAAGAATTTTAAAACTCTTTATGTAATTGAAATAATTTACAAACCTGACTGAATCCTGAAGCCTTGACTTCCCTGCTTAGGTTTTAGGGACTTATACGAAGACTTATAACTTCAGTAAGAAGTTGCAAATTCCAGAGCAGAAAAAATCAAGAGCATATATACTTGTATACACACATATATAAAAATATGTACATATCCTCTTGCCCTCGTTTCTAATTTTTTTCTGTAAATGATTAGCTCTGCGAACATTCTGTCAAGGACACTCATAATAGGCAGATAAAGTGTTATTGCAGTGATTGTATGGAGAGCTGAGTAACATTAAACTTTGAATGTGAATGGATTTTTTCCCAGTAACAAGCTTAGATTTCATATCTGATTCAGGCTTAACAATAGCAGTATAAGGCAAAAGAGAAAAAAACCTTTTATGTATATTCTGTTTAAATTAAGTGTTCTACTTTTTAAATTAGATGTGTAGAAGTTATTTCACTGAAGCTGGAAATTAAGTTCATTGAAAGCATTTGGCCATTAGCATAAATATCATAGAGGATGATACAAAAAAACCCGTTAAGAAATGGCATGACCTGAATAAGCCATTAATATTAAAGCTGCAGTTTGGCAGATATTTAAACAATAGTGAACATCACCCTTCTGGCCTGTCTCACTGGAGAAGTCTTCAGTAGAAAAAGTGGTTTTGGTCTCATCTGAATCCAGGCTCAGTTGTAACTATTTGTATATAACAATAAAGTGGTCACATCCAGTGTAATATGTTCAGCATTCTCAGGGAATTTCAAAAGGCTGGTTGAGAATAGGTGTCCCTGGCCCCCAACCTAAGAAATTGAAGCAAAAAATGTCACATGCTGGATTGAATACCACTGATTAGTTCCCAGATTGCCCAAAACCTCTACCCAGCTCTGCTTCTGCTACTGATCTGCATTCCTAATCCTGGGAATCGGAGCAGCTCTAAGGTCTGCAGCTGGAGGCTGAACGAGTGCAGAAGGAGCTGGAAGAGATGAAAGGGAGCCCAACATGGGCAGCAAGGCAGCCCAAGGACAAAAAGCACCATGTTTTTTAGCAACATCTGGGAGGAGTGGGAAAAGCTGGAGGAATTTGGAGGGCATTAGGAAGTCCTAGTTGAGAAGGAGAAGGCACTACAGAAAAAAGAAAAATCCCTCTAAGGTGAGGAGAGCATACCAGGCTGTTTATTCTTAGACTGGGGTGAATACAGCAGTACTGATCCCTTTGACATCAAAATGTTACAGTAGCAATGGAAGCAAAACTAGTTGTCGGGCTAGAAACAAAACAGCGGACACAACAACATCTTTCATTCCTGTCTCTAGAGTCACCACCAAGCAAAACTATTTTGTTAATATTTTATTGGTATTAGTCATAAGTACAGCAAGGGAGCTATTACAAGTGAAACACTAGAACAGACTGAGCTGACAGTAAGCTGAAACATGCCTAGGGCAACCAACTTCTTTTTTTGGTGTTCTAACTTTCTAGCATCTGCTCGTGATGCATAATGTGTCAAAAGAATCCCTAAACTCCTTTAATGATTACTAAGGTTACTGAACAATTGATCTGAAAAAAAAGTGCAGTTTTGGGGTGACTATTTGAAAATTTCTGATTTTCTTTTGTTGAAACACCCATGTTAGCCTGTTCTTTCAGATCTCTAATTCAGCTATTGCCTATACTTTTCTAAATGAGGCTGAGCTTTCAGCAAGAAGGATTCCTGTATTTGGAAAACTCGGTCCTGTGAGTTTTTCTGTGACTGTTAATAAATCTCTTTCCTCACCATTACTCATTTTATGTTCTATTACAAGTTGAGTAAACATCAGATTCTGACTCCAGGTGGGGAAAGAGTGGTTCTGAGAGCTATCCAGTTTAGGCATTGGTGGGAAGTCTGTGTGAATAACTGTGCTTACTTCATAAAGAAAGGCTGAGAGAACTGTTGTTTGAGCTGGGGAAGAGAAGGCTCGGGGAAGAGTCAGCTGTGGTCTTTCATTACTTAAAGGGGCTTAGAAGAGAGAAGCAGACAGGCTTTGTAGTAGGGCCTGTAGGAAAAGGAGAAGGGTTAATAGTTTTAAACTGAAAAAATAGATGGATTTAGGTTTGACATAATGAAGAATTTCTTTACGGTGAGGTGATGAAACACTGGAAAAGGTTACTTGGAGACATGGATATCCCATCAGTGTGAATGTTCAAGGTCAGATTGGATGGGCTTTGAGCAACCTTGTCTACTGAAAAGTGTCCCTGCCCATGGGTGGAGGGTTAGAACCAGGTGACCTATATAGGTCACTTCCAACCCAGACTGTTCTATGATTATGGGATAAGCACAGTGCTTATGAATTAAACAGATTTGGGAATGCTGATCTGAGACTCATCCTGGTGACTGAAGGCCAGGGATCTGAAGCCAAGAGCAATTAAAAAATTTTTCCAGGCTGCGTCTGAGTTTATTGTGAGCTTTAACCCATGGGTCTACATGAGCTGTAAACTTACAGTTTTCCTATGCTCTTACTTTCATTTTTAGATCCTTGACTTGGCTGGAATTGGAGTTACATGCACTGAAACATTTTTGGAAACCAAGAGCTCCTACATTTCATCTGATCAAGCACATCAAAAATTTGTATTTTCCATTTACATTGCCTAACCTCATAAAATATAGTCTCTCTCCTTACAGAGATTGCCTTACTAATTTCTTTTGAGAATATATAATCTTAAACCAAATACACAAACTCCTTATAAAGTCATATTTAACTTTAACTTTATGAATTTATCTTTATTTTGCTGTTGTGAGGAAAGCAAGGGACAGAGCATAGCTCCTCCACTCTTCTGGTGTTATTGCCCATATAGGAAGGAGTTGTATATGCTTTCCTGATAATTTTGGGACATGTAGCTTGCATACTTCACTGCAGTTACTTCTCTCTTCTAAATGTTGTGCCTTGAAGGGAGAAGTAGGCTAACATTAGGGATAAATGACTTTTAAAAATTAATAAGCAGCACAGACAATTTTTGCTTGATAAGGATGAGATGCGTTTTTTTGGATTTGGAGGAGATGCTGTTCTCAGTTTAAGCCATCACCTTCTATAAGCTTTTAAGAAAGAATAGAAGTGGATATGTTCCTGTGATTTCACTGCTGTGAATATTATCACACAGTGGGGTTCTTGTGAGGATTAAAAAGGACTTTTCTGTGCAGAGTGAATATTGCTTTCTGCATCTGACAGCACTGTGATTGCAGAAAAGATTAAATTGTTCTCCAGACACTGAAGACATTTGATGAAGAATTTCCATACATTACTGCAAATAATGAGGTATTTTCATAAAATGAAATAAGGAAATAATTATTTTTCAATTTAAGAAATGATCAAAAGTAGAAAAATGAAAAGTCTATTAGGCTTATTTTTGTATAATTTTTCAAAGGGAATTAGCAAATAAATTTATGTTGCTGTTTTTCTGATTGAATTTTTATGAAATTAATTTTCAAATTTCATTAAAAACACCAAGTCTAAATTACTCGTATCTAAGAAGAACCTGCTGATGAAAATTTCTTCCAAGTGAATTAGTTTTCACTCATTTGTTCTGGTCAATCAAAGGTAGAGAAAAATTCCTAGTTTTAGAAAATACTGAGCTTTCATTGCCCAATTGAGTCATAAAAGGGAGAAGGACAGAAATCTTCAGTGAATAAAGTCATATAGGCATAGCAATCTTAAATCCATTTCATGTGATTCAGCATGGAAACAGGTATGGGCAGCTGCTTTCTTCTCACCAGTGCTCTCACTGTGTTAGTAGACGCTCAGAAATGAGTCAACAAATTAGTCAGTGTTTACCATTTTAAAACATGTTGCTCATCACTTCTGTTTTAGGAAAGGTTTGGTTACATTTAATCCTTCTAATCTCTTGATTGTACAGAATTATTCTGAGGCATGTTACCTTTCTCCCCACTGAACTCAGACAACATGACACTATCTTGTTTTTCCTGTAATCAGGAGCTAATGGGGACTACACAAACTACTCCCTTCACTCTACCCCATTCTTCTCCACCTCCCTCTGAGGCAATCAAACTGTGTAATCATTAGAGAGACTAATCGAGACAACAGGATTAAGATCCAGAAGCTCACTGTAAGCCTCTGCTGAATAGTTATCTTTAAATAGGCCAAAAATAGAAGCATGAGTAAGTCAGAAGTTCTCTAACAAAATCATAGATCTAGTGGGAAAGAAGGATGTAAACTTAGTTTTTGCTGATTGCATGAGGCTGTGTGTGAGGCTTCAGCTACATTACAGACAGCAGGTGCATTTCTTTTTTTAAAGGACACATGCTCTTTTTAAAAATCTGTCATAATTTATATTTGATAGTTGTTTGCTCTCACCTGTTCCATAGCATTCATTGCTATGTAAGAATTCTTTCTGTATGTGCATACAGGGATGGTCTGGAAGTCAGCTTTCATGTATGTGAGTGCATATTCAGCGGAAGATGTCTCAGAACCTGAAGTGTAAAGTGTTTTTAGAAATATTCAAAAGCGTTGTGACATGTAAGAAGTAATGTATATAGAGCATAACTTGTGAAGAAAAAGAGAATCAACTCCTAGTTCTCTGTGCATTTGAGAGTGCATCCAGTAGGACTGCTAGTCTTTATAAAAATAATCTTGAAGCATAAAGAGATGAGCTGTGCAAAAGAACTAAAGAAATAAAAGGAGAAAAAAAGAGGATCCACAGAGGCTGGGGGAAATAGCTTTCAGCTGTTCATTGTTAAAGACATTAGAACTAAATAACAGTCTGGATTATCAGAAAATCCTTATAAGCTTATTTATTTATTTCCTTTTAAGAGAAGACACGTTTATATTTGACAGTGCTTCTAAAGCTAAATAAATATGCAGCAATCTTTAAAAGGAGAGAAACTAAAGATATAATGTTGCTCTTTATTTTTATTTTAATAGTCCATATTTGCATGCATATGCATTTATATACAAGTAGTTAATGCTTGAGAGAGGGAGAAAAAGCATGGCAAATGTGTGTGCATCAGGTTGTGTGAGAATGTGAATGCAGGTTATCTGAATGAAAAATGAATTGATTATCTGTACTGCAGCTGATAATGGACAATGCTAAATGTACTGCCCAGCTACCAATTAAAAATGCAGAGCTGTTTGGTTTTCTATTCAGTAATTAAGTGGTGATTTATTAAAAAAACCTCTCATGGTAATTTAATAATTTTTCACATTTAGTGATAGGGTCTTTATTTCTTGATAGTGTCAAATATTTTTCTGTGTATATTTGTGTCATGGATAATTTTGCCAATATGCTATTTCTTGCCGATATACTCATGTCAATAAATTTGTTAAAGAAATAAGAAAAGGAAAGAGTGCCTGGGCTGTTAGGATCCTAAGTGCAGAGTTGCTATACTAACATGCATAGACACGAGAGAGTATTATAGGCTCTGCTGAGCATTCCTCAGAGGTGTTAACGACTTTAAGCCTGTCAAGAATGTCTCCAGCTTGTACAGCAAAGACAATTCAACAGTTTAATAAAAAGGTGTAACATTTCCTACAGGTGAGCTCAAGTGATCAAAGGCTATAATGGAGCTTTTGTTACTTCATTCAAAGAATGCATTCTGGAGTTTAACCTTTGCTTTTGATGTAATGTCATCTTTGAATGCTAACAGCCTTTTCTAGGAAGGATTAAGTTGTTTGAAGTGTTTTTTTGGTCTTTATTTAGGACCTGACTTTGAAAACTAAAGAACGTGTGGAGAAACGTGCTATAAATTATGGAAAGGTTTCAAACAGTAATATCTAGAAAAATAAAACTCATGAAGGAGAAGGTCAGGACTGGACAGTTGAATTTGGTCAACTATGTTCATGTTCAACATGGATGTCTGGAGTTTATTCATATATAAAAACCATTTTGACTGAGACTATTTGTGAAATGTCACCAACTGGTCTGCCTTTGTGGATAGGGTACTTGCATTTCCATCCTGGAAGTGGATAAACAATCAGCAGTTGATAACAATAGCAAGGCTGAAACTATACAGGCTTGGTATCTGCTCTAACTGTCTGAAGGATGTTTCTCTTCTTGAGATAGAGATATAATATTTTCTCCTAAACCCTCACAAGATTTCACCTGAGCATTTATGTTACTATTTATTACCAAGCCTCTGATTGTGGCTGCTGATAGCCTATGCAAAAATGTATTTGCTTTTGGGGTGCTAAAGAATGGTGACATTTACTACCTTGTTTTAATCCTACTTCAAATACATGTTAAGAGTCTATGGTCACGCATTCGACATCCCTGCAGATGCAAAGACAGAAGGCATACCATCACTGGATCCTCTCAGTGTTCCTAATGAGCACTCCCACCTCCACTTTCTCCTCCTGAAAATGCAGCCCAGCAACCAGAACAACTAATTTCCATACGCTGTCTTGATACAGGAAAAAGCAGGGATACTGAAAAGCAATGTGAGACATGACTTTTAAATAAATTCAAATATGATGCCGTCTAAGGTTAAGCAAAATATATAGAAAAAGTGAACAGAAGTGACAGCAGGAAAGACATGCTGTTGCTTTGTATTTGAGTAATGAAACCAGATAGACAAGGCTGATTAATTCTAGTAGTTATCACCAATTAATTGATTGTCTTGGCCTGGAAAGGCTAATATGTCTCCATCCTCTGGCATAAAGTGGTTCAGTTAGTCTTTAGAAGCATCTGCCTTGACAAAGAAACCAGAACATTGTGAGAGTTATAGAATAGTTTTAGACAAGGGTGTAAGCTGTGGGGAAATCCAGAAATTCCACATTTAGAAGCAACAATTTGGGCTTGAGGTAGGCAGTAATACTTCCAAATTATTGGAGCATGTTATACTTTCAAAGTCTGAAATAGAAGGCCATGGAAATAGGAGGGGTGCCTTTTTAAAAAAGCCTCCTTGCCTGATGTTTGTTTCTCCACCCCTCCTCCCCACCTCGACTTTCCAACACTAGAGAACAGATGCGGATCCTAGGAAAACAACTTCAAGAGACTTGTTTCAGATTGCCGGAAACAACAGTATTGTGGCATGTTTTAAAGTTTAGGGTGAGGTTCACTCTCTCAATTCATTGCCTTCATCTCAGTTTTTCTACAAAGTTGGCACTGGCACTTTAGTTCAAACTAGAAATCCTCTGGTTGTGCATCAATTCCTATCCATTGCCACAGCTCCAAAGTGTTTCATAAATAAGAAGTGGAATTTATTTGTGCCTTTGAAGTTTTTGCACACAAATGGAACACAGATATTAGACTTGGTTCAGCACTGCAGCCTTGTGAGGGTGTAGGCAGCTGGGTCAGAACAATGTGAAAGTCTGCTGAAGCACTGCCACGGCTGGAAGGTTCAGCATGGAGATGTTACAAGTGAAGGTCACAAGTAAAATGCAATCCTGTTTAGGTAACAGAAACCTTCACAAATGTGGCTCCTCAGCCCTCATTTCTTACATGGTTTCTTTTTCCAGCCCCTGGGAAAAGTCTGTCTTTCCTCATGGTAAGAATGGTCTTCAAGGAAGGCCTTCAGACTCTGGGCTTCACCAGACAACACAGACCAGAAACAAGTGTCAGGAGAGTTGGAAGAGAGAAGGATAGGTAGTCTTCTTAATGGTGCCAGAATTACAAGGCTGCTCAGTTACATGCATTTCATCTCTTGGGCTGACACCCAAGACAGATGAGGTGAAGGGATCCAAAAGAATGATTCTGTGCATCCAAGTGTTCTAAGTTTCTTACCCTGTTTTTGCAGGCTGACAACATGAAACTTTCTGCCTTGGCTTGCCTTAAATCAGAACATTGCCACATATCTTTTATGAATTATTTTTAATGAATGCCACAAGAAGAAATATTCTAAAAGTAAAATGAAATGTGGGTTTATTTCAGGGAGCTGGAAATTTTGACACAATTGACATATTGTAAATGAATATAGTAATTATGTATACTATTTAAAGCATGTATAAGTACTTATAGAAGAGCATAAGTAATTAAAAAATCTGTTCACCTGTTCAATAAACTTTTAGGCAGCAAACTTTGTGGGGATTTTGTGTCTATTTGTTTTTCTTTGTAATGAATTTGATTTTTTTTCAATTCTATTATTTCATTACTCTTCCTCTATAATTTAGATTGAAAATGACCTTCCTCTGTTTTGATATTGAATATGATTATTGGACTCACTGACTCAGACTAGAGCAGTAGAATTTGTAGAGGAAGGAAATAGCTGTACATTTAAGGGAAAAAAATCCCATTTTTTTATGCAGACAGATAGTAACACATGAAATACATTTGTAGTATCTCTATCCACAGATTCTTATAGTTTTCATAATAGAGGAGAAGGACAAGGAAAAAAAATCCCTTTCCTGAAGAGGGAGGTTGCAGGACATCACTCTAAAAGACTTCTCTAAACCTCTTTTGTCAACACCAGATGGATTACTTCCTGATGCAGATACACCAAATATTGAAAAATAGGCATAATACATACATAAACAAATGTGAAATGATTCCTTCCTTCATGTGGTCCGTGGGAAGGAATCCTACCTCTGCAATTCTTAAAAAGTCTCAAACACTGATTTATAAGGCCTTTGCCAATGTATTATTGTATACCTTTTAGGATGTTCATTTTTTATTGTCCCCAAATACATTTTGCACAAAATATGTTGGGACAACTTATCCAAAAGTACCCAGTTGAAATTCTTGGTCTTTGAAGAAGCAAAATACGGTGTGTTCATTTTAGACACCACTTCATTTCCATTTCCGTAACTATTTGAGAAAATAGACTTCTACAGGATTAGAAATAAATTAACATTTTTATCGCTGTTAGCTATGATTCCAGTTTTTGGATAGTGCATGCTAACATGTGAGTTTGAGGACCGCATATTAAAATTTGTTTGTTTTCTCCTGGTAATACTGACAAATCCATAAAAATACTGCTCACATGAAAGAAATTATTTATGCCTCACAACTTTCAGGAGTTATATTGTTTTAAATTGAGACATTGTTAACCAGCATATGTAGTGATTCATCTTTATAAGCTTTGAGTGTCTTTCATCATCAGCATAATTTTTTCCCCATTTTATTGAGTGGTCTTTTTTTTTTTTATCAAAAAAGGCTGCTGATCCTGTGAAACTATTTGAGGGAATAAAACAAAGACATATCTTGAGTAAATGATTCTTTATTTTATGGATAAATCCATACTATAATTTTACTTATAGAAGTATCCATGAATACTAAGCAGAGCTCAGTTTATATCTTCACTTATAGAGAAGTGGTTGATATTTCTGACTAGACAATGAAAAATCCTGTCAAATAATTGTAAAAACTTCTTTGCTGAACCAACTATTTGCTGCTTTTACTACTGCTGATGAAAGAAATGACGGTGTTTTATATTTAAATGTTTATTTCATATATATCATGATAATGAATGTTTTACTGTAATAGTTGACCTTAAACCATGCCACAGGGATGTTTTTTTCATAATTTCCTACTCGGTGGAGGAGTAAACGGTTTTATATTATGGAAATTCAGATAGTTACGCCTCCTGTAGAAAAGCAAATTAACTGACTGGAATGCCCCAACTTTTACATCAAATTATCATTTTATTGTCCTTTTCCCTGGTTCTGCTGGTCACACATTCTTTTTCATTCTATTGTGGAAATAAAGTGTAAATAGTAAAATGTACTTGGTTACCAGACAAATCTGCATACCTCTAACTGTAGATTGCAAAAGGAATGCTTAAAATTTATTTAGTGGCATGCAATGCCTTATGAAATTTCTAAAGAAGAGTGAGGCTGCTGTCTTTATTAGCAACAAGAACTGTGTGGTTTGTTTTGTACTTATAAATTGCAAAAAAAATGAAGAAACATTTTTTTCTCTGAATTTGATTCTAAGCAAACCTAATTGCAAAATGTGTTTGGTTAGGGAGGAGAACTGGTGATAGTTGCAGTGTATATTCTTTGTCTTCATAGGAAAAAAAAAGCTTAAAATTTAGATACAAAGGTAGAATTAGAAAAATATAGAGTTCACTTTTCAGATTTTTAAAGCTATTAGAGGAAATAATTCTCTTCGCACATAGGTAGAAACTTTCTGGACAGGTATATTATTAAGGGAGACTCATCTGAAGTATTTTCTCATTGCTGTAATTCCAACTTTCCATGGACTTCTCACCTGGATTCATTTCAATCTGAGCAGAAAGCATGAAAAATAACCCTAGACTGATTTTTTAGATTTTTGTAATCCATGCTTTCCAGGAGCATGCTTACATGTTTTCCCTGTCTGGTGTAGCTTTAAGACTACGTCCATCCATCCTGTCACTAGTTGCCTGGGAGAAGAGGCTGGCTTTCACCTGGCTACAAGCTCTTTGCAGGAAGATGGTGATGAGGTCCCCTCAGCCTCATTTTCTCCAGGTTAAACACCACCAGTTCCATCAGCTCCTCCTCACAGGATTTGTGCTCCAGAGCCTTCACCAGTATCATTACCCTTTTATGGACCTTTCTCAGCACTTCCATGTCCTTCCTGAATTGAGGAGCCCAGAACTGGACACAGCACTCAAGTGTGGCCCCACTGGTGCCGAGTGCAGGGGGAGAATCACTTTCCAGTCCTGCTGGCCACACTATTGCTGATACAGGCCAGGATGCCATTGGCCTTCTTGGCCACCTCGGTCAATTGTGGTGAAACATTCCTGTATGTAATGAAAAAGCTGTTCCTCTTCAGGCTAGTGCTAGATGATGTCCTTAACCAAGCAGCCCACTAATTTATTCATTAATGATAAATAGGATCTCTGATAAGGTTTGTCACGTGCTTGGGATGTCCTAGGTTAAAAATCAAATGTTGAAACTCAAAGTTTAAGCAGTAGTTTACAAATTAACAAATCTATTGAGGTGTGTGTTCTTGCTCAGTATAAACCTTTTTTCCTAACCTTTCCTAGTATGCTTTTTGAAAAACAGTAACTTGAAAGCAGACACCTATATACTGTTTTATCTCTTAGGGAAAATAAAGAAGGAGGCATTCCTTCAAGTTAGGTCACTCTAAGGAGCTTTTCATCATAGCTTCTCTTTGACAAAGTAAGGCAATTCTGGGCAATGTGAGGATAAGGGGAGATGAGACAGACTATAAAGCTTTTCACCTGGAGCAGAGGATTTTTTTCTCCCATAGTTGCGTCAAAACATGTTTTCAGCTTCTGCGATTTTTCCTAATCCTGTATGTTCCTTTCAGCTGTTTCAGCATGCAGGGCATGTTTACAGACAAGATAATGTAGGCAGGATCACTAGCTGGTTATAAGAGTTATTCATAGCTCTGTGCATAAGTAAGGATAAACAGAAGAGTTTATTTTCTTGACAAGATTCACTGTGTTGTAGTTAGATGGAGTAGGTTTAGTATGTTGTCCTAATCCAGCTCTTACAAACAAGATATTTATTCAGCAAATCCCTTGCAGTGGATTAAGATCTTAACCTTTTGAGTCCCTTAGCATGAAGATAAAATCACAAGCAGAGGCAGTCTTGAAAATATTTCTTGGTGGTATATAAATATTTGAAAGAGAGTTTATATATCTTAAAGGAAGATAAAAAAATCCTAGAGTATCAAAATATTGAACATGATGACAGAAAATATTTATCTGTGGGAAAAAAATAATGAGTAAAAATATATATTAACAGGTTGCTGTCATACATGAGTTTTTAAGGGAGCCTTTCCAATTGAGACTTACAAAATAAAGTTCACTTAGGACTTTTAATAGGGCAAGAAGAGCTACTGACAACTCAGGGCAGCACTTTCTTGTATAAACAAATGATTAAACTTTGTACACCAAATTCAGAGTCATCTTTGCTTTGACAATGTCTTTAATAATTAGGTTCTCTCCTGATGAAATTTCTTCTTGTCTTTTTATTTTTTTTTAGGGAAGTGTTCTATCTTTCTGCATGGTAGTAATAACATTATTGCTTTATACTGAAGACCTTTTTTCTATAGAAACTTGCCAAAATTATTAGTTAATGAGCATTGTTTTGAGATATATTTTTAAAAGTTTCAGCTATGTTAAAAAATATTAGCTTTTCTCTAAGAAAAAGTGACTATTTTTTCTGTAAATGCTACTCTTACTTATGGGAAGGTCATGGAGATGAAGTGTACTATAAGTATTTATTCAGATTTAGAGACAAAAGTCTGATGTGTTAAGCCATATAATAGACAGAAGCAAAGTTGCCTTTGCCAAAGAAATGCCTTACTATGTATCAAAATGAGACTATCATATTTCAATAAATAATCCATAATTCCAGAAATATTTAAATATTACTGCATGCTGAATTTCAAGCAAACCAAGAGAATATGCAACAGATATCCCAATGAAGCCAGTAGTAAAACACCACAGTAACAAACCCTGACCAGTTTTTTTGGTGCATCAGAAAATCCTTCTTTTTAAAGTTAACTAGACTTGCTTAGATTTTAACCTTTTCCATATTGCTTACAAATAGTTACTTGCTTTCCTTGTGCAAATTCTAGACTAAGAGATGTGACCCTTTTCTGTTTTATGTCTGTTGGTCTCTTATTCTCTCTTCCAAGAAATGAAAAACCTCTTGATGTGCAGTCAGCAGCCTGGTACAAGATACAGCAGGGATGCTGTGGGTAGCAAACCACTGCTTCAGAGGTGGCATGTGAATAATTGCTGTTGAGCTGCTGGAGTTGCCAATCTGGCACGCAGGACGGTGCCTGCTGAAGAGTGCTGCCGTGCTAGGAAAAGCCATCATTCCCTTCCACGTCCTTTCTGTGTGCGGGGCGGGGACATTCCAGGACCCGTTAGGCTTTTTGTTCGCTATCACTATCGCTCATAAGCAGCTGTCACAGATCGTATTTTCCATCCTTTCAAGCATCGGATGTGGTACTACTGAATAGCTGCAGCGCATTGATTCTGGAGCACCGGTTGCGCCGGGTTGCTGAGTGACTATTAGCTGTGGCAGGTCGACAGACTTCTTCCCAGTAGTACTCCTAAGGGGGTCCTCAGTAAAAAGGCAGAATGATTTTTGAAGTTTCTTTTTCTATCTGTCTGCCAAGAGCTTCCAAAAATAACCCCTATTGCTCCTGCTATTAGAGCAGAGGCTGGAGCTACGCACTTGGGGAGCGTTCACTGAGCTCAGCGTGGATCCTGGCATTTCAAAGCCAGTGCTGCTCCACGTGTAATTCAAGCGGAAAAGTACTTACACCCCTTGCCCTGCAGTAGGCCAGGCCAACTGTCCTGATGAATTTACAGGCTTTAACGTTTCACAACCACTTAACATTAAGCATGACTCCTTCTGACCCCCAGCCCTCCCAGGCTGGAATAACAGGCCCTTCATTGCCTCACCTAATTGGTAAGGCAAGATAATAATGAGAGTAAAAGAGACACGAAGACAGATCATGCCTAAATGAACACAGGGGAGCTTAACCAGCAGGAATGAGAATAACTGAGATCTTTTGCCTATTGTTTGAATAGCATCCTGTTTTTATAAATGCATCTTCTTATCCACACTTCAATCACACTTATAAATGTGCAAAAAAGGATGAATGCAGATGCTTGTGACACAGTAATGATGACTGCACAACACAGGTTGAGCTGCTGCATATCTTTCCAGAGCAAGGAAAAAAAGATCATACACACTTTTTTCTTGCCAAATTCCTCAGTATAGAAGTGCAGGTTTTTTTAAATTATGAAAGTAGCAATTTAGCAACACAAAGGAAATAAAAATTCATCTTTGTACATCTAAATTTATTTTAAAACTGACTCTGCAGAACCAAGGTCTTTACAACTTTTATAAAAGCAATATTCTAGCCTTTTTTGGATTCCTTAAAAGTGGTTATCAAGATGAATGAGAACAGTGGTGTGTAATTTGAAAAATATAATTGCTTTTCTCTCTAGCTTTCTCTAAGCATTTCCAAGGTCACCCATAAAACGCAACAGAAAAACCTACAATCCATGTCTTCTCCTGGTGTTCCATGCCACTGTTTATTACTCCCTGAACAAAAGTCTTATAACTTCTTGAATTGTTCTTTTCTACTTTTCCCACCTTCCCAAAACAGAGGATGAAACTCTTACCAGTTTGCATATCATGACATAACACTAAACCTCTGGGTGACCATGAAGCAAAGTAAACTTGCATATATTTAGAAGAATAGCTGCAAATGGATGAACACAATTTATTTCCCTGACATTTGCAATGTGTGTCGATTCTGGTTTGCTTCGTCAGTCTCATGTGCAAAGAATGGGCCTGTTGAGAGAGGCCGCAAAATTTCAGCTAATGTTCTCTGCATGGTATCTTCAGGCCTGCTCTAGGACATGCTTACCTGACAGTGAGTTTGTCCTCCCTTCTGCTTGGGGTACATTTGAGCAGCTACGATTTTAATTCTCACCCCAAGGTTCTTCTTCTGGAGGGTGTCAGGTAGGGACAATACTGGTGCTGCACTGTTCTTACAAACACCCATGGACAGTGGAAAGGTTTCCTGGGACAGCATCCCTTGGTGTCCTACCAATTTGGACCCATCCACCAGATCATGAGAATGCCAATAGGATGCAGTAAGAAAGGGAATATGTAGGTGCCATGGTGAGCATTCTTTGTGTGTGTAGAAAATGTGATAGAAACATCCTGTAAAAACTTACGCAGCTTCATGCCATATCTTTACGAGAGGCTGTGGTTCTAGAAGCTGGATAGTTTCAAACATCACCAAAGGAAATGGTGAAACACTTCACAGGAAGAGAACACACCATCAGTATAACAAGAAGATCCTCTTAAATCGCTGTTATGACTGTTTCAGCAGTAGTTGCCTCAGCTCAATAGGATTCGTAATATCTTAAAAAGGGACATGAAGAACTGAATTCTAATATTTTCTTGGTACCTTTATATCACAAATTAATGCTCACTCTGCTCTGACACTTTGGTTTTTGTGATAGAAACCTGTAGGAAATCTGAAAAATTGTCTAGGTAAGCAGACGACAGAAATAGAGAAGTGGGAACAAAGTTGATTTTTTCTATTAAGTTAATTTTGGGGATCTACTTCTTTGAAAGAAATTTCACATTCATATTTTTGTAGCCAAAATTTATACTCAGTGCCAGAGGCCTTCTATATCAGCTGCCTGATCAACTTTCATCATCATGTGAAGAGTCTGTGAAGAGGAACAGTATTGCTGTAACTGAACATTACATCTCTAACTTGGGTGATAAAAGACGACTCAGTACCCTATATTTGTCAGCTCGAGTAGTCTAGGCTATGCTCTTGACTCTGTGGAATATTATGTTCTGTCACCACTTCTTGTATAGGTTACTCTTCTCTTACTTATCTTTTTTATTCTGGATTTGCTTGTGAGTTGTTATTTTCAGTGTCCTTGTGTCTAGCAGAACAATACATATAAAAAAATAAATATTATTTTCTATGGGACACACATGCACACACATCAAGCCAACAAAAAGTTAAACAGTATTACCTGGAAATATGCTTCTGTTATTGTGATTAACAAAGATATTCCAAATGGAACTCCATTGGCAAAAATGACATGGGGCAACAGGCAACTGGTGAGGGTTCTTCTGGTGAACTATTTGTTCCTAATTTAGTATCTCCCTCTGATCTACCAGAAATCTGATTCATTAATCTTTTAGACATACTGGAAAATCCCATCTATTTTAATAACCACAAGAGAATAGAAATGGTTGAGAGTCCTGTGATTATGATTGATCTTTGTTAGGTAATCTATGGAAGATACTCTATTAAATTATGTTGATCGACAGTATTTGAGTTTGTAACGTTCAGTTAATTTTTTAAGGGTTCCAAAGTCTGGATTGCTGTCGATTAGCATTGTTATAAATTAATATAAATATGTTCCACAAACTGTAGCAAATTGAACTGTGAGATTTTTGTCAGTGAAGTTATTCCTAAATCAATTATTCATAAGTAGTTAAAATTATGATCAAGTTTAATGCAGTGCCTACTCAGAAGCAAGAGAGCTATTGAGAAAGGCATTGAAGAGCCAGTTTACCTTATTCAATGGTAACCTTAAATTGTTTACTGGCCGAATAGTTCTGATTTTCTTTTTTATTTCATTGTGTTTGCTTATGTGCCTTATATTTCATTTGCTGGCATAGTTTTCAATTATGGATTTTCCTGAATTTGGCAAGGGAAGCCAAAATAATTCTCTTTCATTGTGACTGTAGCCAAGGGGATCCCTAGAAATGAAAACTGTCAATATTTTTTGGTACTGATTTCTACTTCCCTGGAAAGCTATTGTTCCTGCCAAACAGAGGAGATTTAGGGATCCCTGCAAGAGAAAACCTTCATAGTTACTTTAGATGTGGCAATTTGGCAATCAGCTATTCTTCAGAAAAGTCTCAACCCTTGGTGTCAATCCAGTCTCCATGATCAGTGTTTCGGAATGCATCATCAACCTGTCCCTTCTCTGTCTCGTGACAAACACTGTAGTGATAAAGTTGTGCCCGAGGATCTCTGTGGGTAGCTGACAAAAAGACCAGTATTGTTGCAAGAAAAGAGGAAGTTATCATTGTAGGTATCATCCACTCTATCTCTGTAGAAGTGAGAACCTCATCTGCTTTTTCTAGACTACTGTTAGCAGATGAGGGGGATTTTTTAAGGACAATGGGGTTTGCAGGGGATCTAGTCATGGTTAAATAGCAATTGGACTCTTTTCATTTCGTGTATTTCAGAACATTTGAAGCTATTTCCATTGCATGGAATTTCTTTCTTGTCCAGGACTGGAGAAAACTCTAATTTCCAGTTCCTTTCAGTCAGCAGGGCTGAAAAGTAGCTTTTGTCTGAGATGTTTCCCATGTTAGCTGGTAGTATGTGAACCCTAAATAAAGAAGGGATGAGAAGACACTGATATTCTATCTCTTGGATATTTGTCTACCTTCTAAATCAGATGACATAGTGCACCTTCAAAAGCCAAATTAATCAATTTAATTACAAGTACCTTGAGGGGTTTCATTCTATTAGAAAGAGTCTGCTTACATCATGCTTTTCCAAAATAATCCTATCAGTGCATTTACTCAAGCAGATGAATCTTGAGCTGTCCTCTGGGCTTCAAAAAATATGTAATAACTTGCTGTAATAATATTAACAGAGAAATGGGGAAAGGTTCAGTTACTAACACTACACAATCCACCTCAAACCTTGTTTTTTTAAAATATTCTTTCAAATCAGAAGCGTAATTTAAGGATAAGACATTGTTAGCTCTCCTGCCTTGCTTGGGGCTTTGCTGCAGAGTGACAGGTCTTTCTTCCTCCGTAGACTGAATGCTCTAATTACACCTACTGCAAGTCAGAGCTACACTACTACAGCATCAATGCAAATGTCAGATGTCTTTTCACTTTAAACTGTCTACTCTAATAACAGTGTCTTATTTCCAGGAAGAATTTTTAGGAAATTTCGTTATATTTAGATACCCTTGATTTGCCTCCTTCATCTTTATGTCTCTAATTGTGTTCAATATCATATTTCTTTTCAGAGGTCTGAGCACAGTGCTTTGAAAGTTTATATGTTAATTGCCAAGGTCAAAAGAAAGAGAAAACATGCTCTGATTGTCTAATGACAAGTAGTGTGATTTGAAACAGAAGTTTAATGGACTACTCTGTCCCTTAATAAAAAGTACAGTTTCAGGGATATTGAACATCTGCAATTTAATTCAAACCCAGTCAATATAATGCAACAGGTTGAAAAATATTTTTAACACTCTTTCTCTACAATCCAAAAGCTTAGTAAAAGCCTTACTAGTAACTTGGCCCTTGTTGAGGGAATTCATCTATGATGCCAGTCTTGCATATGCTTGTGAAGCTTTGCTGTTTGGTGCATGCTCTTCTGTTCAGAAAAGCCAGTGTCCACAGCTAATGAATAGATTTCCTTGCCATTTCTGCACCTTTGCCAAAGATGACAACTGTCTTTGGTACATGTAAGAGAATTGGAAGTTGGCTTGTTATAATTTTCTAACTAAAAACCTGATCCTGCCTCCACTGAAACCAACGATAATTTATAACACCTCAAGCAGAAGCAAGATATGTATTGCTACACAATATTTTATTATATTGCATAGTATTGAACAAACTTTAAACATTGCACTGCATAGGATCACGTTGTCTTTTGTAGAATAAGAATGTTTTTGACCATAGCTGATTCTCCCCTCATTTGATTCCTGCAAAACAAACTAATTAATCCTGTTTCTTGACTAATTTGTACCTGGTTTCCAGTAATAACTATGTTAAGCCTGTTTTAAACAGTACATGGATCACCCACAAGGTATTATCTTACATGTATCAGAGATGAGCAACTAAGCAGTGTGCTTGCAACTGGATGTAGCATTTGCTTTTTAAATAGACATATCATCAATCTGTTCACATAGGAATGGTGTAATAAGTTTGAGTAAGTGGCATTCAAGCTCCCTTCATAAAATGTTTCCTCTGTTCAGAGCAATTAATGTGCATGCAAACCTTTCCTTGTCTATGTGTAGCATAAGTTTGTGTTAGAGGACCATAACCTGTTCATTTTATGTTCATGGCATCTAAGTCTAATGTCCAGAAAAATAAGTTTATTTATTGTGCTTATCCTTATTGGAGCTATGGCACAATGCCACACTGCTGTTCCCTGTAACTGTCCTGCTTCTTTGGCTTTCAGTTTCAAATAATAATATTTGGGAAAAAAAATAAAGTATTTTGATTTTTTTTAAAGAAAAAGGGACCATGCTATTGGCTTTCAGTCCAAGCAAATGTAAAATGTATGGTGATTTCTGATGTGCAAAAAAGCATGGTTGATCTGGTTTTCCTTATTCCATATCTAATGCAGTAGATGAGCAGTTCTGAACCTCAAACAGCTGACAAATACCTATCATTTATGTACAGTAGATGTTACTAATCAGCCAAGATACATCTATCATTGGCTTCTGCTGCAGGTGTGCCTTAGGAAATAAGTTCCTGCAACTTTCTTTCAAGAAAGAACTAGCACTGTTCCCGATTTCAAAGTTCTTATCTGTTCCTGATGGATGCACCAGTACCTTTCTTTAGGAAGAGTTCTACTGGCATTGGGAAAGAAATGCGCTGACCCAGTCACAGCTCCCTGCATAACAGACTGTTCTTATGTGAAAGTGACTTTCCAGTGGTTATGCCATAGCTATGAAGTATTTCTATTTTCCAGGATTTAAAGAAATGCAAATGCTGTATTTGTCTCTGCCTGCAGCCATGTATTCGTTGTGAAATGCCCACTTAGCTGCTAATGGAATCCTCAGGCCTATTTATTTCATTTGTTTTTCTACTGAAACTGAAACTCCTTGGACAGTTACAGTTAATACTTGGAAAAAGGGTTATGTACACATAACTGATTTCCCTTGTCATTTTTGCAAGTAGCCAATAAATAGTGTAACACCAGTAATAAGCTAAAGGCATGTCAGTCAACACATACAGGGGTGGGGGTGTTTTTTGAGTAAGGGAGTCGCTTTTGAACTTTCAATTTATTTTCTTATTGCTGAGAAAGAATTCTCATTTTCTGAATGTTTTTAAATGCAATATATATATATGTATATAAAAACTTATTTACTTCTTTGAAAAAACAATGTATTTTTTGGCAAGTGAAAATCAGTTTATCTTTTTATCCTGAAGAAAGTTCGCTTGGAGACAGCTTGACATATGCTTGTTGTAAGATATTTCTTGCACATCATAGAAGTTGCATTAATTTGGTAGTCAAAGTAAAACAATGTTTTTGATTCAATTTGCAACTTCTCTAGAAAAAACATGAATTTCAGTACAAAATGAGGAGTTCCACATTACAATAATCTTGGCAGCCGCTCAGAATTCATGGTAGCAAAGTTCTTTTTGGCAAAATGAAATTGGGAGGAAACCAAGAGCTTTTCATTTTGAAAACAATTGTTTATTCACAAAAAAATTGTTATGTTTTTCAGGTTTTTGTTAAAGAATTCCACTGGGTGGCAATTTCTTGAAAGATCATTGTTCATTATCATTGTTAATTGGTCTTGCATAACTTTAAATAGACAACAGAAAGCCTAATATTTAAAGAGAGGCAAGCTTCTCAGTGGTTAGTATCTTTAATTCTCTGAAACACAGACAGGAAACATTTTACCTTTCCCTAATTTTTAACTTATTTCCTAGAAAATATTTTTGATCAAAGATAAATGCCAGTGATCAAAAATAAGTGACTTGCAGTCAATAATTGAAAGTTTCATTCTTATATTTTCATTTTTAGAAGTGGGGAATTCTTAGAATGGGTTTCCATTGCCTGTCACATTCTGCCCAGAAACATTTAATATCTTGAACTGGGATAAGGCCCAAATACAAAATTAAACTCAGGGTTGATCTCACAAATCACTCTTGTCTGAACAAGGAAATATTAAGTTCTGGACTTCTGGTCTGAGTCCTTCGTAATCTTTAAAATCAGAGGCAAGGGAAGTCATGTCTTTCCATTTGGTATTGTGATTGTCAAAGCAGATAAGACTCATGCCAGCTGTTCATGGCTCAATTACGATATTTGACTAGAAAGAATTTTCTCAGGAAGAAAAAAGAATACGAACAATCTCTTTAGCACTTGTGGATGTCAAAGTTTAACAGTATTTAAATGCAGATTTTAAATCATATGTAGTGGTGCTAAAGCTGAAGTGAAAATACCTACACTAATGTTAACTGTCAGGCCCAGAGTTCAATTAAACAATTAGGGTATATACTGGAAGCTTAGGAGGGGCTTGGGAGAATTGGTGGGGTTTATGTTTGGGGTTTTCTTAAGAAAAAAACCTGCCGTGTGCATATATTTATTATTATCCTATATATTTTATAACTATATATAGGCCACAATTTCATGACAGCAGATAAAGGAGACCTTTAAATGATGGCAAATCCTAGGATGCTAATGTATGTTACAGGTATGAAATATTTCCTTGAGAAAACATCATGCAGCCAATCAGAGAATTTATATGTGACTGAGAACTGTGGGAGCCACTGGAAGAGCGTGCCTTTACATTTTAAGTGGACAAACAGTTTCAGAGAAGAAAGCAGCTTGGCAGAGAGATCCATGATCAGTTAACCTAAGCAGCACCTCCACTGTGCCATTCTGGCATTTTAATTGTGCTGTTATGTAATTTTTAAACAGCTGCATCGTTATGCAAATGTTGGGTAAAATGCACAGCCTTAGGTACCTTAGGTAACCATCAGGGCTTGTCCACCTCTGCAACTCTTACCCTTAGTCTATCTGTCTTATAATGATTAAACATAATGTAAGAAATTTAGTGGTTCAGGCCAAATAATTGCTACAGAAGGTCCTCCCAAGGGCACCCTCTCTCTCTATTTCTGTGTACTGGACACGATTTTCTCATGATTAAAATTCAGGTGCAGAGCTCTTAATCAGGCACAAATAAACAAGAATTATGCTTGGGCTGGGCTGACAGCGTGGGAGAGCTGGTGGCTTTGCACTGAGGACAGGCCACTACCTGCTTCCTCTGGAGATCATGGTGGTCACCACGAGTCTGTGCATGACTTTGCACACCTAGAAGGAGCCTTTCCTTCACTTGGAGAGTCACAGAATATCCTGAATTAGAAGAGACTCACAAGGATCATCCAACTCCTGGCCCTGCACAGGACCACCCCAAGAACCACACCATGTGCCTGAGGGTGTTGTCCAAAGCTTGTTTGAAGGCTTGGGGCATGTGGGGATAAGTTGTCTCCTGCAGATGCTGAAAATTGAAATTACAGTGTGACAGTGCTGGTCTAGCTGTAATTTCAGCACAAGTGGATGTGATGATGGCATGTGCAGCATCAGAACATGAAAATTCAGACACATTTGCAGGTACAGAGATAAATGGAAACTTGGGACACCATTGTCCTCAGCAGTCTCAAACACATAATTACACAAACCCAAGACTTTGAGGGACAAAGACCATGGTTTTCTTCCTAAACTCCTTTTGACATTTTTCAGCAGTTGCTTGAAAGTGTGTCTGTGTGCCTGTGCATGTGTGTATGTGCTGGGGAGGAGCAGCACACACAGGACATACTTAGCTGGTGAGTTGATTTTGAAAGTTGTACTGGAGATTGTCCTGTTCAAACAATTATTTGAAAAAAGCTTTGCTTCTGAGCCTTCCTCACAAAGAGACCACCAGGCGATGTGGATGAACCCACACATGGGAAGTATAAAAGCACAAAGATGATCTGAGTGAGGCATTGCAGAATGAAATGTCCTTACAACCTGTAGTGAGAATGCTGTTGCAAAGTTCTTCCCCCCAGCCCCCCTCACTTTCTAACTTCCCACTTTTTAACTTAATCTAGATGATTTGTCAAAAAAGTAGTGGGAGGAATTCAGAGACAGAGCATATTTATTGAATATGATTATATTATCTTTTTAAAAAAAGCTTTTATTGATCCTATTTCTCTCTGGATGTTTATAGATACATTTGTATGCATTTATATACATCTTTTTGTAAATTTTATAAATGAGATGTATTACTATTACAGGACCTTTCATCAAGACAGCTGGATGTGGAAGTTTTTGTATATTTATGGGAGAGGCATTTTTGTAAGAAAAATATTTTCACAGTCTGAAAACTAAGCAATAAAGGGCATGTTGGAAAGAAGTGTACCATAGTCCACAGCAATATAAATGCTATGAGTGAAAGCTCTGCTTAGAAAAGAAGGCTGTATTTAACAAAGGCAAGTACTAGCTGACTAATATTTATGTTTACCTTTCCAACAAGTGATATTGAAGTTGTGTGTGGGACAGTGGGATGTCAGCAGAGAAGGTGCCAGATTGCTCCAGGTAGATCCTAAGTAAGTGTTATAATCAGAAGGAGTCACTGGAGATTGTGTTGGGTGATGAGAGTGCATGCAGTGTGAGTTCTCTGCAGCAGAAGGTGCAAGGCTGGGAAGGCAGAGCAGAGCCTGGTGGAGGATGCTGGCAGAGCCTGGAGGAGGATGCTGGCAGAGGCTGGAGAAGGATGCTGGCAGAGGCTGGAGAAGGATGCCGGCAGAGCCTGGTGGAGGATGTTGGCAGAGGCTGGAGAAGGATGCTGGCAGAAGCTGGAGGAGGATGCCGGCGGAGGCTGGAGAAGGATGCTGGCAGAGGCTGGAGAAGGATGCTGACAGAGGCTGGAGGAGGATGCCGGCAGAGGCTGGAGAAGGATGCTGGCAGATGCCGGCAGAGGCTGAGCACATCAGCAGGTGGCAGCATCGCCACAGCCCTGGCAGCCCGGCCGGGTGACAGCCCACATCACTCCTGCCCCGAGCCTTACATATGGAAAGTTCTTTGACCTTTCATAAATTTATTGTCACCCTGGTTGAGTGGCACTAGGTGCAAACAGTCCACCCCTCCTTCAGCGTTTGCCTGTGACTGACTCTAGTAATTAGAGATTTCCAACTCTCCGAGTTGCTCGGCTCATTTGTTCCACTCATTGTTTTTGCTACGTGACACAACCTAAATTCTCCGGCTTGTATTTACATGAGCCGGTTCTCAGCCTCACGCAGAGAGAAACCGGGCTACAGTCCACTAGAGCTGGGAGAGGATGGGGTTGTGCGAGGGAGCGTGGGGAGAGGCAATGAGGTTTGGGCTGCCCGCAATGTTCGGTGTTCAAAGCCAGCATCCAAGCACCATTGTTAAAATCGGCAACTCTGAGCAGAATTTCAAGAGCAGGCTTTTAGAGGGATTCCTAAAATAATCTGAGGGTTTTGTTTGCACTGACACTTCTGGCTGATAAACGCACACATAAATGTCAGCGTTTGTTAGTGGATATATTATATCCACATACTTGCAATGAGTGAACCGTCCTGACCAAGACATTGTAATCAGCCACCCAGTTCTGATGTCAAGTAGCGCCTTTCAAGGAGTTTCTCTCCTTTTTTTATTTTTTTTTGTCTTTCTCCACCCCTCACTTTCCCCCACCTCATATGAAATGTGCTTTGCAAAGAAGGGTCCTTCTTTTCAGGTTTTATCAGACTCAGGAACCAAAGGTCAAGCTCTAAATAATGACCCTCCCCCCTCCAAATTTCAGCTGCTCATTTCACATTGAAGTTAGTTTATCTTCAACTACAATCCAATTAGACTTTCACCCCTGACACACTGGTGAAGTGATAGTATTATTTTCTTTTCTTTTGATTGTTTTTAATCTAACTGCTACTGTAGACACAGAATTATTCAGCCCTGATTAAACATTTTCAAGCTGTCTCAACAAGCCAATCATGTGCACAACATTTTCACACACGTTTCTCACAGTAAATTAGTAACAATTGCTTATATGGTTAGTAGTTCAGAAAATGAAGTCCTGCCTTCAGAGGTGTATTGTACTGCCACAATACACACCCCAAATGACACTACATAGTTGTGTATGCAGGTTCTGCTTAAAATGATGGTAGACTGAAGCACCAGGATTCATTAAATCGAGCAGAGATTCTCATTAAATGTGTAGATTGACACTCAGAACTGACTGTCATTTGGGGGTTTTTTCAGCTGTTTTTCCATATCATCAATGCTTTATTTAGAGTGAAACTTTACCACCCAATGTCTGAGAGGTACCTGGTTTGCAGGGGGAAAAAAACAAGTAGAAAAATATTTTGCATTATTATTTTTCTGGAAAAGACAACTGGAAGTTTTCAGATTTAAGATCTTGATCTTGTTTTCTCTTTATTTTTTTTCCTGTGTAATTTATACTCTGAACAATGTATGTTATCTGGCTTGCAATGTGCAGAGTATGCATTTACATTTGTTTTCTAAAGGGAGCCCAGTTACTTCTCATCTATTTTCTATAATAATCTCCTCTGCAGAGGTGTTAGCAAGTATATTTCATTTTAACTATGCCCTGTAAATCCTTCATGGAAAATTCCAATTAATATGGCTATGTAGCAAGCTGGGCCAAAAAATTAACTGATCTGCTCTTGCTCAGCAATGTGACTTGATGAATACAGGAATGGAACAGACTCAATACAAAAATATTCTTTCTCCTTAAGGAGCTGAAGTCACCGGGTGCCACTGTTTTGCATCTTAACATAAAAATCTATAAGGTTGCACCTTCTGGTATTAACAGATAACACCAGAATGCTCTACCCCATGGCAATTTGCTGAGATGCAAGATATCAGTGCCCTGAGACTCTCAAAAGATTTTTTCTTTCCATAAACATGGAACCTCCATCACTGAAGAGGAGAACTTGAAGAACACTCTCACCATAAATCAGCCTTCAGGGAGAATGCTGATTTTGGGAAGAGAAATTATGAAAGTTGGGCATTAATGAGCCAGAGAACTTGGAAGGGACATCCTTCTAAAGTGGAGGGAAATCTTCAGGACAAGCAGTCCATTCGTTAAGAACATTAAAATATATGAATGCTGTGGAGCACTGAATGAGCACATAACCTTGTGAGGAAAAGTCCTCAGGGAAGGGGCAGTAAGGCCATGAAGACTCCCATGCTTGATGGCCTCCTGGGGGAGTTAAGAAGAGGTTCATACCATGTTTGGTTTTGTCACATATCCACACTTCTGACTTGGGACATATTTCACAGTACCACAGAATAGTTGAGGTTGGATGCCATTTGGTCCAACCCATCAGCTTAATTAGGGTCATGTTCAGATTGCTTTTGAGTATCTCTAGGAATGAAGACCCTGTAACCTCTCTGAGCAACCTGTGCCAGAGGTCAGTCACCCTCAAACCCTTCTGTGTTTCTGTTTGCACCTTCTGCTCCTGGTCCTGTCTCTGGGCTCCACTGAAGAGCCTGAATGCCTCTGTGTACCTGTGCTTCAGGTGTTTATGTACATTGGTGAGATTCCTCTGAGCTTGTCCTCCCAGCTGAACAGTTCCAGCTGTTTCAGCCTTTCTTCACAGGAGAGATATTATAGTCCCTGCATCCTCATGACCCTTTTCTAGACTCTTTCCAGTAGCTCCATTTCTCTTGCACTGGAGGAAGACCTGGACACACTACTTTAGATGTTATTTCTCCATAAACAGCACCAGCTTCCTCAGCCTACTGGTGCCACTCAATCACCATCAGCAGCAATTTTCTTCACCAGACTGACAGAGGTGGGCATGGAGCAGCACAAGTGAGATACTTTTCCCAACTCACAGGAAGAATTGGGAGGGTTCTTTTTCCGACCCTTTTGCAGCTAAGCACAAGGCCCTGAGAAGTGCAAGGGCTACAAATGTAATTTGTAATTACAAATGTAATTTCAGAGGTCCTCAGATTCCATATGGATGGCAGGAAAGAGAATCTACACACACATCTTAAACATGGAAAACTACTTCCACACACTATTTCTGTATTTCACATATGTGGGCTGGAGCCCTTATTTAGTTTTTAATGGAACATCATAGTTTTCTGAATTTTTACATAATTTTCTAAATATTTGGAGAAAATTGCACAAATTGCACAAAATATCTCCAGTCAAGTTCCCAAGTACAGATGCCAGTCATGGGTGCTTCTAATGGTGAAAAAGTGTGCTGAAGTGCGTGGTGAAGTTGTAGTCAAGTAATTTTTTTCTGGCATTACTCATTACAGTTTTTAACTTGGAATATTTGCAAAATCTTTTAACTCCATAATAAGGGAAAAAAGGACCTTTCCCCCCCAAATGTTTCATATAAAAAAATTATAAACCAAGTTATAGAGGAATAAGTGAGAAATACATGAAGCCAGTTTTCACAAGAAAATGGTCTTATTCTAGTAGAATTTTTTGTTCAATTTTCCAATTCATATCTCTCAGTTTTCATAAACCCTCTTAAACTAAGCTTAACTGTGTCAAGAAGTCCTACTAATGTTTAAAACTCTTCCATTGATACTGGTCATGTTTTCTCCTACCATGATTTTTATCTGCACAAATTTTGATATAAATGCTACTTATGTGGTTTTGTATTTTTAAGTCAACAAAAATAATAACATGCTATAAACATTATGCTCCATGAACATAATGTGATGAACAGAGAAAACAATGTTTATGGATTGTTTTGTGAAAATACAGTTACTGAAAGTGGACATTTTGGATCAATATAGTATTATGAAAAAATAGCAGAAGGAGTTCTTAACATTACAACACTCACATTAAATAAGTATATGAATTAATTATTCCATGAACAGATTTCACAGGTGACTTGGTCAAGCTCAAAGCCTTCATCATATAGGAATGCAGTATAACCAACAGGCTTCATGAGGCTGACTGGAAAGAACTGATTCTCCTTTTTCTTGCTGAAACTGGGATGCAGGAGTAGTCATGAATGAAAAATACTTTCATTGAGTGCAAGAGAGTGCATGGCTTTGTAGCATGGGGCCAGAGATCTGTACTGGCAGAATGATGTTTTTGGGATCCTTGTGTTGAGTACGCAGGGCTCAGAACTGGGTGCATCATAGTTCTTACAATTTTTTGCTGGCTAATGCAAATTCTTCCTTGCTCAGTTACTGGAATTTTTGAATTTCTTTTTATGTAGTTGATATAATATTTTTCCATATATACAGGATGTATAAGTGACTCTTCTAATTTTGAGTAGTGGAATGGTCCAGTTTTGAGTTACTCTGCCATACGTTTTGTAAAAATACGTTTTCAGTGTCTGTTCAGCTCCCTTTCTCTTCCCACAAGAAAAAAAAGTTAAAAGAATGCATTTACTAGAAACTTGGAAAGCACTGATATTTTTAAAAAGAAAATCTAATCTAGTTCATTCTAGATATAGTCTGTGCTGTGGAAACAAATCTCACAAGGGGTATGAAGAGCAGAAATAACACATTTCTACATTGACTGAAAAATTCAGGATTATCTTTCTAAAATGCTTTTAGATATGTTGATGGGAATGTGTTACAGCATTTTAGGGCAGAAATTAATTAGAGCTAGCTAGAAAATTATTATCATGTCTTCATGTCTGAAAATGACATCTGTAAGATAAATTTGCAAGTATATTACCACACACAGTTCAGTTCATCTATGTAAATATTTTCATATCTGCCAGTAGTTAGCCTACACTGGATACAGTTTTGGAAATCAGCACGTGTCATTAGCATACCAGAGAAGATAAGGTACTCCGGGCATTTCTAACAATAAGAAGCATTTGTTATATGAACTCTTAGTACATATCTGTGCACATACTGACTATTCATTGTATATTTTTTAAGATTCTGTTCTGCATTTGCTTACTGGGGAATAAAAAAAAGACCTAAACAATTTTATATAAAAAAAATATTTTATTGTCCTGTTATCCTGCTTACTTTTTAAAAGTCGGTTCACTGTGTGCTTTGCATTTGTTGCTCTTTAGATTACTCAAAGAATGATGCTAGGTAGTCATTGTAAAGAGTTAATGCTTATTCAGCATTTACTTAATGTTTTACTAACAGTTCTCTGTTTATGTAATTTTGCTATAAACGCAGAATGCAGTAGAACACTTGAAAAAAGGTGATGGGTCATTGATCTGGGGGACTGAAACAAGGGTCACTTTTTAATTCTTCTCTACCAGAAGCAAAAGCATTCCAAAAGGACACTCCATCTCAAGAAATTCTAGCAAAGGTTGTGTTCACCTCCACAGCCCAGAAACACACAGAGCTTGTAGGTCACAGACATCTTTGTTCCTCTGTGCATATCTGAATGTGTGGCACTGATTTACCTGGAATATATCAGTTGTCAGCACATTTCTTCAGAGTCCATGTCTGTTTGCTCCTGCTCTGGAGCCAGTTCCACCTGTGAAGGCGCTGGTTTCATGTCCTGGTGACAAAGCCAACCACAGAGTGTATTGTGCCAGGTGATGGTTTATTTCACAACTAAGTAAGAGCACCTTGTCTTCAAAACTAGCATGGCTGGTTCATTTTATCCCAAGGAGTTGCATCTGCACAGAGGCCTGGTGAAATGCATTTGGTGACTTATGCTATTATCACACTTTCCTTAAGAGTTATTTGGCTAGACAGCATGCACAAAGAAACCAATTTACAGCCTGTCAATATTGCCATATTTGTAAAGTATCCTGGAAGTCTGACTGGCTTTCTAGCCCTTAGTACATCAGCACATCAGCAATTTGCCTTAGGATCTGGCTCCTTAAAGATTATGGTGATGACTACAGCTTTTAAGTAAATGATCCCACACTTACATTTCTAGATGCAAGCTCCAATTCTGTGATAAATCAAAGCACTTCATGCTCTGCTTCCTGGAGGTCACAGCAAAGCTAAAGCAGATTTGCTTCATTTATGGTTACTGAGATACATATTTTGTGATTCTCTTTATTTTCCTCTTCTGCCCCACTGCAGAAGGACAATCAGTGGATGCATTACTTGTAGGCAGTGCCTGCATGTTATGCCAAGGGGGATTCCAGCTTACTGTAGTTACGTTTTTGTAAATACTGTACTGTTCTAGGTTGCCTCTTTTTATATTTTATATTTGAAAATATAAAGTTTTTTTGTCATTTCCACATATTCATAATTTCTTGGGCTTTGAGAGAAAAAGAGGAGGGTGGCATGGAATGAATGGTATTTAATCTCATTTTCCATTCATGACTCTTCTGTCCTTCCGATTGCCCATAGAAGTCCAACCACATGCTTCAAAACAGAAGAACACTGTCCAAGAGGGTAAGGTTATGCATAAGTTTGCATTTTAATGAAAATGGGGCAAAAAGACTTAGAAAAAACTCCAAATCTTTTCTTTAACAGGGCAAGAGCATGTTTCCCCAATAGATACAGGCTGTATGTGAAATACATCAATACCTATTTCTTATTACTGAAGAATTTATATAAGGTACCTGAATGATTCTCTCCAAGGCATATTTTTTTCCTTTCAGGGCTGAAATACTATATGGTTTCTCTGAGGGAAAATTAATCTACAGTTTTCTATAGAGTACCATGGGATAAAATAAACAGTGCTTTAATATCTCTTCTAAAGGACATACTATAAAAATAAAAGTGACACATTTTTTACTTGTTTTGAGTGCACAATTTTTCACACCACAAGTAACTATGTAATTTATTGGAAATTACACATTTACTTTATTCATTAGTACTTGTAAAAAATAATTGAATTACTTTTAGCCTATTCTAGTTTTATGGAAAATGAAGAATGACTTGATTCAAACATTATTAACTAAATTAAGTAACTCTTTATGAGGCATTTATTTCTAGACTGCCAGGACTTTCAGCTGCAAATAAGCCCCTTAGACCAGGGTAGAGATTAGTTCAGTGAAAGCACAGAGCTTCCCATTCTCACTTTATAACACTCATCTCATTAGATCCTGCAAGATCTGTTGCTCACAATAACAGAGAGAGAACAAGAACTAAAGGAAGAAGGCAGACATATGGAAAGAGATGGAGAAGGAGAGAGCTTTCCTTTATCTGTAAGAAATATGTCAGGCCAAAACTAGGAATCAATAAGGTAAAACAAAGTTCTTGCCAATTAGAGTAAGTTAAATACTACTACTAATTTGGTAACAGCTCACTCTGTGCTTTCCTATGTTTTTACTGCTTGCAGATGTACTCTAGCATGAAGACTACTGGAAAGTATGGCAGTGTACCACGAAGCAGCACACTACAAGCTTTGCCAAAAGAATGGACTGTGATCACACATTTAACAGTGACCAGAGCTATGGTAAAAGAGAAGAAAAATCAATCTACAACAGGGAAAGAGGTGTTCTATAGGCACTGTAAATCATGTGAGCTGAGTAAAATTCACCCTATTATGATCACAGATCCTGATGAAGCAGCTTCAGACCAAAAGCCATTTTCTCTGAGACCTTGTGGAAGTTCTACAAAGGAGAGACTGGCAAAGAACATCTCCATATATAAACAAGAAGAGGAGGAAGAAGTAGAAAATATAAGGCAGTTACAAAAAAATCTATTCTTAGAAAAAATACATGCACCTAATAATGAAAGAATCTGCTAACATCTGAGTGATACTAGAAAGGAATAAACACCCATCAGGGACTTGTGAGGGCCTAATTTTGTGAAAACAATTCCATGACAGGCAAAGGAAGAAACTGGCAGTATATACATCTTTTAGCGATGCATTTTGCATGGTGGCTTAAAATAAAGCTTGGCCAAAAATGGTTTAGGTCAAACTTGTTGAAAACTTATGGGAAACCATACCCAGTTTATTTTCAAATACAGTCTATTTTCAAAAGGAAAGAAAGCAGTGAATGAGTCTTGACAGAGATCTGTCCTAATTCGAGTTTTCCACTGGAGCATTGAGCAAAGTACTTCAAAAGATGCTTAAGGAACCTGCTAGATCAACCAATGCAGGTGGACATGATTAGAATAGAAAAAAGAGTTTCTGACAAATTGAAAAGATAAAAATATTGAATCAGCAGAGCAGTATACTTAGATAAGAATAAATAGTTGCAAGACAAATGCAAGCTGACTAGGCAGGAGGGCTGAAACAGAGAATTTTGTGAGGTTTCAATGGGGCCCAGAATGATTCAGTCATGCTAATGGCATCACAAAAAGAAAATCAGCACTATGGGCTTTTAAGAATATACCCTGAAATACCTGTGACCTAGAGAACCAAGCATGACAGAGTTCAAGAAGCATTTGGACAATACTCTCAGGCAGTTGATGTGTCTCTTGGGGTGGTCCTGGGTAGGGCCAGGAGTCAGATTTGACAATCCTTGTGGCTCCCTCCCAACTCTGTGATTCTGTGATTATATCCTGCTCAGTGTTGGAATGGCCCAAGCTGACACACCATGTTCTGTTAGTTAATACCATGCTTTTCACAAGAGGAAAGTCAAATTACTAGAAGGATGGAAAAGATCAGTGTGACCTGTTAGAACAGGTTGATTGAAATAATGCTATTTATTTACTTGTTCTGCATTAAAACAAACAGACAAATAAATCCTTCTCTGAAAGTAACAAGTACATGGTTTTGACAGGGAGTTTTGTGGGATCTCCAGCACAAGAATTTCCAAAAAATACTTGGAATATGTCTTTGTTATGAATGAAGAAAATGGAGGTGGTCCTCAGCTGACAGATGAATGGGATGATTCTGTAAGTTCCTCCTTTCCTGTGGCCTGTGTAGGACCAGATGACCAAGTAAATTGTTGGCTCAAGAGTTGGTTGATTTCATCATGACAATCATGATTTCTAAAATCAGGGAACTACTCATAGAGAAGGAAAAAAAACCCCCCTGAGGCCTAATTACAGTTTTTGTGAGACCTTTTGTACCACATTGATGAAAAGAATTCATAGGAATGTAAAGGAATGTAAAGAACCTATATAATCTGTCCTACCCTTAATGTCATAAACAACTGCAATGCAATAAGTAAGTACAGCATTTTGAGAAAACATCTATTTTTTTAATTACGAGTCTTCAGCTGTTTATTGTTTTGAAATGGAATCTATTTTTCAGAATCAGCCACAATGTACTGAAAAAGAATGAAAAGAAGGAGAAAAATAGCCACAACAATTATTGGTAGTCATGTGTGATATACAGCAGTCTGAAGAGCAGAAAAAAGGAATGTTCCAATATTTCTCAATGCAGAGATTAAAATACATAAGGAATTTACTTGTTTTGTTTTATAGTCTTAATGCACTTGTGCAATGGTCTGCACGCATATGAAAATCTTTCTTTAAAAATGCACTCTAAAAATATATTGCAAAAGTCAAAACTTTGCACTAAGACCCAACTCAACTCTCTTGGTTAAGTGAACTTACTTAGGACATATCTTTAGGTCATACTCTGACCCATAAAAATCTCTTAGATGGATAAACAAGATTAACAGCCTGAGATTTCATGCTATTCAGAGCTGAAAGGTCTTAATCAATTTCTCTCTCATGTACAATCACTGCTGCTACACAGATGTTTTTGCAGAGTAAACAGCATAGCTTGGGTTCCAGTCTAGAAGGAACTGAATTTTAAATATTTCTGTTGTTCCTAGCTGAAGATTCCTGGCGGTAATGCCATGGATTCATGTATATTTCTCCTCTCTGTGGTTTTTCTTTCTCTAATATCCATCTAACCTCAAGAGAGGTTCAACTGAAAAGACTATTCTGGGTGATTTTTGTCAATTGTTATTGGTCTAAGGGGTAATGAGTCAACTCCAGCATCTCTAAATATTTTGGAGTCACCACAGCCACGGCAGAATGGGGAATTGTTGGTTGGTACAAGGCTTGTATTTCTGTAACTGAGGTAATCCATAGTCCAGAACATGGCCAGATTTATAACCAATCTCAATGTATATGTAAGTTTTAAATTCCTGACATAAATTCTGTGATTAGAATATTTTCTAAGAGAGGGTCATGTTCATCAAATATGTGCTTTCTATAGATAAGAAATTACTATTAATAAAGGTAAAAGATGTTGCAGCATATACAGTAATTTCACGACTATAAGGCACACCCTTTTGACTAAAATTTTCCCTTCAACCCGGAAGTGCGCCTTATAGTCCGGTGCGCCTTATGGTCTTGAAATGACTGTAATTAAAATAAAATACTGGAAGATTTGGAAATGATTGTGGGTAGGAAGTGACATGTAGGGAAGCAAGTATTTCTTAACTTACCAGTCGAGGAAGAAGAAATGGGGATTTTTATTAATAGTTGTTGACCCAGAGATTATTTATACTTTAGTGGAAATTTTTTTTAACTGTGAGCAAATTTTTAATATTGGTAGAGAAAAAGGGGAAAAAACCCCACATTATTAGAATAGTATGCTATCTGTCCTCTGATATATTTGCAAAGAACAGATAGCTAAACAGGTTTTACCAGAAATGTTGCCTTTAGCCTCATCTAAAAGCTTGAATCCATAATCTCTGCTCTTCTGGTCACAATATATACTTGCATTGTCTAAATAATTTTATTTAAAATTATGTTTTTCCTTATGACAGTGTGTTTTTTGGAGAATGATTATGCTCACCATTAGTGATTTCAGCATCACTGGGTTAGTGTCTAAGACTCAGATCTTCATGTCTGTACACTTACTGAAATAATGGGAATTCAACATACTATCTTCTCCCTATAGGAGACACTAAGGCAAATGAAGTTGTAAAATGGTTATAACATCATGCAATTAAATAAATTTAAAACAGACACTGTATTTTATACCCCCACACACTTGTCTCCCCTCATCTGAATTGAATAGTTGCAATCCTGCAGCTGAGGGCTGCACAGGTAAACTGGTGGAATCCTGTCTACTTTGTGCTTGTTCAGCAACGTTTAGACGCACTATATGAAAGTGTAAGATGGTGAACACAGATGGGTTTCTTACCCAAGGTGCTACAGAAGCCACAGAGACCAGAACACATTGTCTATCTCATGTTCAGGCCAAATGTGCGAGCAACCAAAACAACTCTGCCTGTACATGCTCTTCCTTATGGGTTTTTCAAGGCCAAAATGACAAGCTTTACATAATGATCTTGTCTGTAGCCTTTTAATGGCATCATAAAATTTCCTTTTTAGTATAAAGAATAACTCTATGATGAGCTCATCGATGGAAGCAAAAATATTAATTGAAAACTACAGTAATTTCACGACTATAAGGCGCACCCTTTTGACTAAAATTTTCCCTGGAACCCGGAAGTGCACCTTATAGTCCGTTGCGCCTTATCTGATGGACAAAGTTCAAAAAAATTGCCTCCCCGGAAGTGCGAGCTGCGAGCACGGGGGGAGCCGGCAGGGCCATGGCTGCCAGGTGGAGGTGGGGCGGAGCAGGGGCGGGCACGCCCCGGCCCTGTGCAGTCGGAGCCGCCCCTACAGAGGCACCCACCGGCCCCGTGCAGGCGGGACGGCCCCTTTAGAAGCACCCCCCGGCCCCGTGCAGGCGAAGCCGCCCGTCCAGAGGCACCCCCCGGCCCCGTGCAGGCGGAGCCGCCCCTCTACAGGCACCCCCCGGCCCCGTGGAGGTGGAGCCGCCCCTCCACAGGCACCTCCCGGCCCTGTGGAGGCGGCACGGCCCCTACAGAGGCACGCCCGGGCCTCGTGGAGGCAGAGCCGCCCCTCCACAGGCACACCCCGGCCCCATGCAGGCGGGACGGCCCCTCTAGAAGCACCCCCTGGCCCCGTGGAGGCAGAGCCGTCCCTCCAGAGGCACGCCCGGGCCCTGTGCAGGCGGAGCCGCCCCTCCAGAGGCACGCCCCAGCCCCGTGCAGGCGGAGCCACCCCTACACAGGCACGCCCCGGCCCCGTGGAGGCGGAGCCGCCCCTCCAGAGGCACCCCCCAGCCCCGTGCAAGCGGGACGGCCCCTCTAGAGGCACCCCCCGGCCCCGTGCAAGCGGGACAGCCCGTCCAGAGGCACCCCCCGGGCCCCGTGCAGGCAAAGCCGCGCGTCCAGAGGCACGCCCCGGCCCCGTGGAGGCGGAGCCGCCCCTCCACAGGCACCCACCGGCCCCGTGGAGGCGGAGCCGCCCCTCCACAGGCACCCACCGGCCCCGTGGAGGCAGAGCCGCCCCTCCACAGGCACCCACCGGCCCCGTGGAGGCAGAGCCGCCCCTCCACAGGCACCCTCCAGCCCCGTGGAGGCGGAGCCGCCCCTCCACAGGCACCCACCGGCCCCGTGCAGGCAGCACGGAGGGGCGGCGGCCATAGCCCGGCCCCGGAGAGGCAGCACGGAGGGGTGGCGGCCATAGCCCGGCCCCGGAGACGCAGCACGGAGGGGTGGCGGCCATACCCCGGCCCCGCCGGATGCAGGCGGGCCTGGGGCCCCGCGGCACCGCCCCTGCCAGGTACAGGTGGGCCCGGGGGCCAATGACTGCCGGGTTGAGGCGGGGCCTCGGCCAGCAACCGCGCGGAGGGAGCTGGGGGTGGAGCCTCGCTGCAAAAAAAAGGTGTGCCCTATAGTCCGGTGCGCCTTATCGGATCTACAAAGTTGCGAATTTTGCCAACTCCCGACGGGTGCGCCTTATAGTCCAGTGCGCCTTATGGTCGTGAAATTACTGTAATTAAGACTGCTATTCTGTGTAAATATGGCATTGACAGTTTTATATATATTCAATGTGATTGTATTAAATGACAACTAGCGCAGAATTCCCAAACTTCATCAAGACTTCATCTTTCTTGATATGACAGGAATCCAGAAAGATCTAGTCCCAACTTTGCAAATCCATGTTAAATGCTGTAAGTTTGTATAAATTAAAACTGTAGAGTCACACTAAACCCCCACTATCTCTTGTCCCAGGCATTAAAATTTTACTGATTATACTCTTTTCATAAAGCTTGGCATTGTTGTTAAATTATTCATATGGTGTTATATGAAAACACATGTCAATTTTTAAAAAATGTATCTATCAAACATCTTTCAATCAGCTGAGACACCACTCTGCTGGTGATTTTTCTGAATCTTACCATTTGAATGTTCTGAATAAGTTTTAGTTTATTCAGTAAGTTCCACTCTTGTTCCCAAGGGTTTCTTTTATGATTTCTACAGATTCACTTGTATTACCCTTCTATTTTATTTTTCTCTTGCCTCGATTTCCCTTTCTATCTGCCATGTTCTCTTTTTTGCCATTCTTGCAATGTATTGTTTCAGTGTTGAGAAAGACATTCCTTATTATCTGATCTTCCTTGGATATACTTAACTTTGTGACATTGTTCTTCTCTGAGTGACCTTTGTAATATAAACTTTCACTTCTGCCTCCTGAAAATGTATTCTGACAGAAAAGTCTTGCACACCTCTAATTCTTAAATACAGAAGTCACACTTCTTGACTTTCCCATATCCCCTTTCCATGCTTACATTTCAGCAGTATGACAATTGGATTGGATTGATAAGTTGCATTACACCTCTTATGACTTATCATACATTATTTCTTTGGCATTGATCCAGAATGCAAAGAAATAGTGGGTCCTCAACTAAGAAAATACTTCAAGAACAATGAAGCAAACAAATCCAAATTCAATAATAGTAAGTATCTTTGTTAATATGGGGTTAAATTGCAAATATCTTTTGGTTATTTCTAGCACAGAAGTCTTTAGAGTGTATTATCAGGGTTAGTCCCCAAAATCAGGAATAATTTAAAGCACAAAAATGACATGGGGTAGTTTCAATTTCTAAAACACCCAGAGCATCATGTATATGGAAAGGAAAAATTAAGGTATCTAAGCTATCCAAACAATCTTAACTCTCTACTGACCTAATCACTTTGAGAAAAGTAGAGAAACTTCAGCAAACTCTATCAGAATGCTACGGGTGTACACCCAACTAGAGATCACAGCCTAGTGTTAGTCCTTATCTTAACACACCCCTCCAGGATTTAGGAGCTTGTTTTATTCTCAGTTTGTACTTGTAGGATTTATTGTAATACTCTGTGACTGTTTTGCAGCTTTGAAAGTTCAGGGAGGTCTCTTTATTGAATTCACTGAAGTTTGAACTAGGAAAAATGTTTGTAAAAGGAAACAAACATAAAAATCAAGACAGTTTAAAGAAATTTCTAAGTATATTTCACTTCCTTTAATGATTTTTTTTTTAAAGAGCACACCCTTTGATTAGATTTTCAAACTGTTTCAGAAGGGTGAAAAATTGATCTGAAAATCCACAATTATGATCCTTGCATCAGTTTGTTTTGTGTCTGTAAACAGGAAATTAGCATGAGTGAGGAACAGGTTTATCTGCATTATAAAAGAAAGTGAGTGGGCAAAGAAAAGAAAAATGTAAAAAAATTATATATAATTTCATTGTCCTAATCAGAGCCTTGTGTAAATCCTAATGAAAATTTCTGTAATTTTCTTTGAAATGCTAGAAAAATTACAAGAATGACAACAGAATAATATTAAGATTAGTTTTCATAAAACAGTTTTTGGGTCTAATGCACCATGCTCGCAATGTCCTGGACTTTAAAAAGGGCACAGAACTGAACCAATGAACATTAAGCACAGTGGTGATTTCTCTACGTTGGCACAAAAAATCCTAAGATACCCAAAATACGAAGTCAGAATACAGATCCTGATAATATGTATGTATGTGTGTGTGTGTGTGTGTGTGTGTGTGTGTGTGTGTGTGTGTACTTTCTATCCCTTTCCACATCAAATTCAGTTGGTGTTTTCCCATGGACATCAGCTGACCACAAAGTAATTTATTCCTGGAGACACTTCCAACAGGTTGTAAATAAAGAACTGAAGCTCTGTACAAATTTTTTCACTCCTCCACTCCCTGAGTCATATTATAATTTATTTGTGACTTATCATCAAGCTGAAATTTATAGCACTTGTTTATTCAAGTGTTATTTATCTTAATTATCTACTGAACATGTCAGAGAAAGTGTTACCTTTCTTAAATAAATCCATGATTGAATTGAATTGATTTAATAATTAGTTTCAATTACAATTTTCTAATCCCTGAGAAAGCACGTAAAAATATTAATAAGAAGGTTATGAAATTTTTAGGTAATGCAGAAAAAAAAGTCTATTTTAACTAAAAAACCCAAACAAAACAAAAACCCTGACCCCAAGCATTCATTTCCTTGAAAAGTAATTTTAAAGGAAAAATGTATTTCTAGTCAAAACACTACTGTCTGTTAAACTGAAGTGATATTAATTGCATGCACTATGTTTTTCTTTAGTAGGATTCTTAGCAAACTAGGCATCAAAACAAAGCAAAATTTTCAGTGATAAATAGTGTAAAAATGTCATGCCCTTATACTGAAATGTTTGTTTCTTCATAATGTTTGTAATATAAACAAACTCCTTTTTAACAGAAAAAAATCCCCCTTCCAATTTAGAAACTGCTTAGGAAAAGTATGCTCTAACTGGACAGCAAAGGAAATTACTTTAGGCAAACATAATGGCTCTTTCTCGCCTTGAAGTTTAAAAATCTATTAAAAACCACTGCTAATCCAAATCATAACCCAAATCTTTTGCAAGTCTAGAGCAGAACATGGCTTTACAGCTTCCCCAGAAGTTAACAAATATTCTCTTGGCATTCAAGGAAAATATGTAAGAGCAGGAAAGTTCTGTCAGCAGAACATTAGTTTTGTAATCTCAGAAGATAAGAATATAAAATTACCATGCTAGGTCAGGCTACGTGGTCATGTAATCAGTATTGTAACTTTACTGGTGGTTACTATAGGGCATTTAAGTTCTCTGTATAAACTTTGACCTTCTGTTCACTTCATAGATTACATATCCAGCCTGGAAAAACCCAAACAGTTTCTTGTTTTGTTATTAAATTTATTTACTTTTTTTTCCCATGCTTTAAAAAAGTTATTTCCATTTTTATGTGCCTTACTGTGTGGGGGTTTTTTTCGGTAATTTGTCTAATTTTTTTGCTTTTTAAAACATTTTCAGTTGACTATGAATAATTCCCCTTTTTTCATATTTTTCCATTGTTTTCTTTACCTTTTCTGTTCAACTGTACAGTTTACAATGAAACACATGAAATATATTTTTGTGGTAAGAGTGATTCACTGTTAATTTGAATGTCTTATACAGAATCTTTAAAATTTTTTCTGTCACTTGTAGGCATTTTATCTCCTTTTTTTCCCCAGTTTCTTTTAATTTGTTATTAATTAGCTGCCATATCTATGAAAGGGTGATTTTTCTTTTTTTTCTGCTGGTCTTAGCTACAGCAGGAAAAGACCTCCCAGATAAATGTACATCAAAAAATTTAACATTCTACTAAGCTCATATTGTCATTTTTAAGTACCCCTAGAACAAACAGCTCAAGAAATCCCCAATTTAACTATCACCACAAAAGTTCTAACAACATTGTGGTTTGTAGATTGCCACTAAACTGTGTACTACATTAATAAACAGACTACCTCATTACCCATTTGCTTCAAGTTTTGTTTGGACTCAGCATAAATCATAAACAGTCATTAAAAATGTTCAATCCCCAGAATGCTTACTTATTTGCTGAAATTATTTCCTTTGAGATTATTCTATGTAGATATGAGAATGAAGGCTAAGTAACTTTATCATGGACAGTGGTAAAAGACTCCTTAAAGTAGAAAGAAGTGGTTAAGTCTTGCCTCTTATCTTTTGCTCCAAAGGATATTCTCCACAAGCCCTACAGAAAAGATTTTTGAGATTCATCCAGAATTCCCTGAGCAACTATGACCTCAGGTACAATGTAATCCGGATACCAGAGACTTTCCCCTCACCTCCCCACTAGAAAAATTGCTTCACTCAACCCTATATTAATATGAGATGATTCATAAGACATATGAAAAAAATAGGATCTTTCCTACTTTTGGGCCTTCCAATATACCCTCAACTGCATTTTCAATCAAAGCTTGGAAATTTTGCAATTTCTCAGTGATTTTGGCTTGACACACAGGAAAGAACATGAGTCTGCTACATTGTGACTTAGAACGAGGTAGAAGTTAATTGCTTCAGTGAGATCAACTTTCAGATCCCTTGGTCTCGCCTGAAGGAAGGAAATCAGAGTGAGGAACTTAGTGATGGTCGATACAAAAGATGACTGAGAACCCCTGACAGCTGACAGCTTCGTGTGCAATGCAGGGCTGGAGCTGCTGGGGCTCCTGGTACGTTCCTTCCCAGCCTCTCAGCCCAGGGAATTTTGTTTTGTTTCATCGCATTGGCGATTAACTCTTGTGGAAAATTTAATAGCAACGGCTTATGCAAATCATGTGCTCTACAAGTAAAACAAATAAAAACGAGGAAATGTACACATTGTACCTTTGAAAGGTTGCGAGCAGTGGCGCAGAAGACTTGGGTTACAATAACATCTGAAATGAGCCTGGGAGTGAGAACATAGCAAGGCCTGTTTCAAAGGGGAGCCAGTTCACTAAACACCAGAGTGATTTAATGCACCATCAATTATTTCCTGCTTGTCACTTAAACAGGCTCCACATATGCATGGCAGGTCATGAGTGCAAAGAGGAGGTAGAAAGCATGATTTATTGGCTGGGGCAAACACCTGCGAATTAAGCAGTTCAGAAATTAGCCACAAGTAGCATATTAGTGCAGCTAATCAGGCACGGTTCAGTATTTCAGTTTCTTGATTTGCCCATAAATAAGGCTGTATGTGGCTGCCCTGGGGCGTTCTGGTGATTAACAGCCCTGACCTACAGTAAAGTGTGCAATCTAAACAATTTAGTGGGATCTGCAGGTGTACATTGTAAGCTTGTTGCCTATGAGGCTGCTACATTCAGTACATAGAAAGATTCTAGTATCTGTATGTCTTGTTCATACACTGAATCGCACCATTTAATGATCAATTTTCTCTTCATTCATTTACCAGGGCCTGTTAACATTAACAAGTTTTAAACCATGAGGCACTGATGTGCAACTGTGAAACCCAGTTGTCTTCTCTGTCTTATTCAGATGCCAGAGAAACAAGACCACCACTCTTTACCGTGAATTTTCGTATCTGACACCACACTTGTTGACTTCCATCACAGCTGAAATGACAAGCTGCTACTTCATTATTTTGGGACCTGTGTTTGGCTGGCCTACCTGTTGATTGCTGATGTAAAGGTGCTGTGTGGAGAGCCCGTACACAGACAACAGCAAACTGCTGTTATGTTTTTGCAAAATGCTGAAACAAAGTCAGGAATGCCTGATCACTGCATACTAGCACTTTAAGCACATGTGCTTGGAGGAGGTTTGGAGGTCTCTTGAAACACCAAAGCTCAGCAGTAGCCATATCAACTTTAACTGCAAGAAAAATTGCACAAGAAAAGGAAAGAAAAGAAAAGAAAAGAAAAGAAAAGAAAAGAAAAGAAAAGAAAAGAAAAGAAAAGAAAAGAAAAGAAAAGAAAAGAAAAGAAAAGAAAAGAAAAGAAAAGAAAAAAGATATCATCCAAAAAAGCAAGATACTTGCAGTACCATTACCCAAAGTACTTGCAGTATCCTGCTAATTCCTCACCTCCAAAAGAGCACATGGGGACATGGACAAGGATGAAGGTGAAGGACTGGTGAGAAAGTTATGTCATGTAGCCTGACCTATGAAGGAATGATATTAGAAATGAAGTGCTGTCCATGTTTTCATATAAAAAAGTGCTGGAACATTTTAGGAAGGAAGCACAGAATCATAAAAGATACACGATTGAGGAAAAGCAAGGTGACCATTGTTATTCACATTTTTCTCCTGCTGTATTAATAACATAGTAGGACTTCTTGGACCACAAGGCAGCAATTCTTTTTACACAAATGCTTTATTATTTTAGCACTGAGAACCTTGAATTATTTGAGCAAAAAAAGTATTAAACACAAAAATTAAGCACATTGATAGACAGAGTCCACAACTGTGTTTCATAACGGTTATTCACAAGGGATACATAATTTCCTGTTTCATATTAAACATTAAATTTAATTAATGCTTTTTTCTTACAATTTCAGTTTATTTTTTCATCACACCATGCTGTACCAGTGATTGCTGGGATACATGACTCAGTGTGATACTGAACCTGACCTGTAATGTCTTTGCTTAGGTTTCTAGATTGAAAACACCAAGGCCCAGTTCTGGCCAGTTGCTGTTCATAATCGTCACCATAGGATGCCCTGATTCGTTCCTCTAGAAAAGCACAGACAGCATTCCTCTGTGAAGATTGCTTCTGAAGAAGTCCCAATCTTCTCACTAGAAGGCCACCCCTTCGGGCCTTGCATGGGATGGATAGAAGCGCCTGTCAAGGTTGGTTTTTCTTGATCTAAAGGTTTTTCTATTATTGGGTCTCAGTTACAAAATCTGCTAAGGTTTCTTTCAGAATTCCCATAGCTTTATATTGGAACAAAGATAGTTATGTTCAGTGAAGTGAAGCTGAGGGTGTGCAGAGGAGGGCAAGATTAATGTGGTTTCTAATGTAAGGTATTGGAAGACTGGAATGGGCAACAAAGCAAGATGTCTCATCCCTGTACCTGCCTGCCTGCCTACCTAAGTTATCAGTCTGGCCTGGGTGCTGACTGGGTTAGCATTGCTTTATTGATATTGCTCAATCCCAAGAAATACCCAGCAGTTCTGAAGTTGTCTGTCAAAGAAGTAATGCAAGTAAATCATTAAATAGATGGCATAGGCACACTTTTGTGCACACTAGGCTTTTCTTGTTTGTTTGGTTGGTTTTTGTTTGGGTTTTTTTATGTTCAGTTGTAGCAGAAATAAAATGGGAAAAAAAGTTTTTTCTAGCTCACATGAAATATTGCTTTTTATGGAATAGTTTCAAAAAAGTACTCTTTCCTAGTAAATTTTTTCCTAGTGCATATTGTCCCCCTCATACCAGTATATTATAATGTATTCAGTAAAAGAGGTAAGGAATTGAAAACATAGGCCAAAAAAACAGAAATGCAATGGAGAACTTTACAGTATTTTTATATGCTACTGCAACATTTAGATGAGTTACAAAATACGTTTGCTAGAAAACAAGAGTCTTGCAAGTATTGATAACAGAATAAAAAAATGTTCAAAATATAATGTATAATCCAGAATAAAGAGGGCAGTGTAGGAGCAGAATTAGATCTGTTAAGATTCTTTTGACGCATCAGAGAATTTCAGGCTATGGCTTTGGCAAAGATAAAGTAAGATTTGAAGGTGTATCTATGATTTTGAAAAGCGTATGTTATCATCACATCACCAGTGTGAGAGAGCTTTTGTTATAAAACAGCCTTATTCTTTTGGTTAAGGCAGATGCTAAATTTCAAGTGCAACAAACTCAAAATGGCTACATAAAACCAAGCAGATTTCAAAAAAGGTTAAAAAACCCAGATTTATTGTGAGAACTCTGAAATGAAATCTAGATGATCCCCCTAGCAGCCCTTGAGATGTCAGAGATGATAATACAGTAACAACATTTGGGAAGTATTTCTAGTTTTACACTTAGCCTTTTGGCAGGAATTTATTAAGACAGAATAAGCCTGTGACTTTTCAATTCCAAGTACAATTTGTTTCTCTAATATATCTGCAGGAGTAATGTGTGATGGAATTTTTCCTTTGCTGGGCCCAGTACTTGTGGGTGATGATGTGCTATAATAGGTTCTCACAAGCCATATCTCAACAAGATAAAACACAACACATGTACATCTGTGGCCCAGTGTCAATGCCTTAAATGTACATCAGAAATGCATTAAATCTTCTGATTGCTATTTTGTTTGTACAGCTTGTTGGTTCAGACTTTCCTCTGTAATGTACCCTGCTGATTGCCTTGAATTATTGGCATATCCTTGGTAGAACAAGCACACCTTGTCCTGAAATTCAACATTACAGATGTGGCTTGAATCTTTTCCTTTATTAGTAGAAACAGAAGAAATATTCTTCAACTTATTCCAATACACTTCCTGAAAGCACTTATTTCAGAATCAACTGGGTCTAGCAGAGCTTTGGACCAAAAAAGTAAAGGCATGTGATATCACATCAGAAATTCATCCACACAGTTGTTTGTGTGCTTCTGTGCTTGTGCCTATATATAATGACAAAACCATACAGAAAATAAAATATTACGGGTAGCTAGGGAAAATGGTGCATCAGGAGAGGCACTTTTAGTTTTGGACACTCTTTCTAGGCCAGATTCTCAGCTGCTTTAAAGCTATATATCTCACATCAGCTTGTTCGTATATAAAAGAAGAAACATATTAAATATTTGTTTTTAGAGAAATCCAATATTTTACACGTAATCTTGAGCTGAACTGTAATGGAAACCATACAACTAAAACAAGCATATAAAAAGTAATATTAATTAACACCATTCAGATTAAATCTCCTGTGTTCCTGCAACATAATTTCTGAGCAAAGACAGCCTGCTGACAGCATACCCCTGAGCACAAAGATGCATCCTTGGGGTCTCAGTGTATGTTAAACCACCTCAGAAGGTGTCCAGTGTGGGATGGTTGCTGCTTTTGTAGGTTAATTTTCCCTTTTTTTCCCATTTGGTCACCAGCTTTGGTTGTTAAGGGTTGGGTCTCTGTGCCTGCACTGGTACTGTGAGGCTGATAATTGCTCCATGGATTGCACACCTCGTGCCCTTTGGACTGACCAGATTGGAGACCTTAATAGGGGGAATCTTTTCTCATTGACATCCCAGTGTCTTTCTGAAGGAGAATCATGGTAGAGTTACACAGGGAATTGCAGATGTGTTTGCCTGGGAAAATACACTCAGGCAAATCTGGTGGCCTTCTACGATGTGCTTATGATGTCCGTGGTTAAGGGAAGACTGACTGATGTCACCTATCTGGAGTTGAGCAAAGCATCTGACAGTGTCCCACACAACCCTTTATCTAAACTTGAGATGTGAATTTGATGAATGAACCACTTGGAGAATAAAGAATTGGCTGCATGGTCACACTTGCAGTTTTGCAAGGCAATGGCTTCATGCCCAAGTGAATACCAGTGACAAGTGGCTTTCCTCAGGGGTCAGTATGGGGAGCAGTAGGATTTAACATCTTTGTCAGTGATGTGGACAGTGGTCTTCAGAACACCCTCAGAAATTTTGTCCATGTCACCAAGCTGTTTGGTGCAGTTGACACGCTGGAAGGAAGGGATGCCACCCAGATGGATCTTGACAGGCTTGAAAGGTGGGTTCAAAGCTCGTGAAGTTCAGTGAGGCCAAGGGCAAGGTCCTGCACATGAGCCAGGGCAATCCGTAGCACAGATACAGGCTGTATGGAGAATGGATTGAGAACAGTCCTGGAAAGAAGGACTTGGGGTGTTGGTGCTCAACATGACCTTGCAGTGAGTTCTTGTATCCCAGAAAGCTGACCATAACCTGAGCAGCACTGAAACCAGCGTGGCCAGCAGGGCAAGGCAGGTGACTCTCCCCTTCTGCTCTTCTCTCATGACACCCCACCTGGAGCACTGCATTAAATTCTGGTGCTCCAGGACAGGACCCTATCAGAACAAGACCAGCAGAGGGCCAGGAAGATGATCAGAGCTGGGGCAAATCTCCTATGAAGCCAGGCTGGGAGAGGTGGCGCTGTTCAGCCTGGAGAAGAGAAGGCTCTGGAGAGACCACACAAGAGCCTTGCAGGAGGCTACAAGAAAGACGGATAGAAGGTTTTTACAAGGGCATGGAGTGATAGGACAAGGGGTAATGGTGGGTTTAGAACGGTATTAGGAAGAAATTCTTTATTCAGATGGTAAAGAGTAACTGGAACAGGTTGCCCAGAGAAGTTTAGATGCCTCATCCCTGGAAGTGTTCAAGGCCACGTTGGATGGTGCTTTGAGCAACCTGCTGTAGTGGAAGGTGTACCTGTCGATGGCAGGGGAATTGGAATCGGATGGTCTTAAAGTCCCTTCCAATGCGAACAATTCTGTGAAGCTACAGAGTAAATTTATTAAAATTTCAATTTCGTTTTGGGTTCAAAAGTAGATTTTCACTCTTTTCCGTACAAACATATAATGTAATTTCAGTAGAATAAATTCATTTCCACAATCCATTCAACACTTGATTAATTCATAATATTGAAGCAACAGAGAGATTATTGACTTATTTGTGTCTTACAGTTCATAAATACTGTTACAGATAACAATGTGAGTTACTGCTGATTCTTTATGCAATAGAAAAGCTTTAGAAACCTCAGTAGATCTGCCTTTTCATTAAGTATGGTTGTAATCTAATTTAGTTGTAAAAATCAGCATATTTCTTGAAACTGGCATCCTACATCAAATAAAATGGAGCTTGACAGCAGCTTTTTAGTCTTCCTAGCAGAACCGAAAAACAGCTATTGTAAGCTTATTGTTCTGGCCCCATTTTTAGATAATGTCCTAGAAACCTTTCTACACATTTCCAAGTGGGTGAAGTGTATGACTCAGTGAACTGAGCATTCTAAACCAGTACTTCATTACAGTGAAAAAACACACGAGGAAAATGTATTTTATCCAAATTATGCTTTTTGGAAAATGTAATGAAAAAATACAGTGTCAGTGCTTGGTTACCCTCACAGCAAAAAAGTTCTTCCTCATTTTCAGATGGCACTTCCTGTGTTTTGGTGTGAGTCCATTACTTCTGGTTTTGTACTGAGTGTCATTGAAAAAACCCTGGCTCTGTCTTATTTGCATCCTTTCCTCAGGCATTTGCACAATTTGATGAGTTCTCCCCCTTAATCTTTTCTTCTCTTCTAAAACCATGGACCCATGGTTGACTCATAGGACCAGTTGTTGACCCATAGATAAGTCCTTAGGAAAATAATTTGTTTGGGAAAAAAGAAAGAACTCACTTCTAAGTGAGTAATCTGGAAACAAGAGAGCAGACAGCTGGAGAATATGGTCAGTGGCTATGAACACAGAGACTGGTAACTGGTAATTGTCTCCTAAAGAGAATACTGATTGTCTCTCCTAGAGACACTACTGAATATCATCTTCAGCATACCTGGCCCTCTGGAATGGTGACTTGCCTTTGGGAGACAGCAGAGACACTCTGCAACCCATTACCTAGATGTATTGAAGAAACTCTTTTGGTCAGTCTGCGTCATTACTCTGAAACCATTTAAAACAAAGAATAAAAAACCCAGTGATTTTTCAAGTCAAATATATGATGAAAAGAAACTGAAATGTAGAAACACTGAAATAAGGTGAATGCACTGATTAGAATAAAATGAATATATAATTTATTTGTCATATATAAAAGTGGATAATAAATTAAAATATTTTCTAAAGCCAGAAATAAACACAGGCAAATATATACAACTGTAAGTTTTACAGCAGCACAGTAGCCCATATTTTTGTGAATTTAGAGAAAGTCAGTCTCAATGAAGTGAATGCCAGAGATTTTAATTAATAAGGTAGAATATGTAATCAGTACAAATTTATTATTGAGAAGGCAACAACTTTCCCTACACTATAATAGAATAATATTGTTTGGTGGAAGAGTTGGATTATTCATAACAAATAATAATTGTTATCATTTTTTTCCCATTTGGCTTGTAAAGAATTCACAAACTGTATCTGACATCTAAAATATATTAATTTACTAGAACTATTTTACCTTAACATATTTGAAAGTTATTTCTGAACAAAACATTCCAAATTGTATATTTTTTATATAGCACTATGTTCTTCTGAATACCAAGGCATAGTATAGTTTTCATTTATAGAGAAGAACAGAGCTAACGGAGTAATAAACAGGAAATTTTTCTCTTTTGTGAAGATGTTCCTGAACAGTCACATGTCTCAGGATTGCCATTTTGGACTTAGGCTGCTAAATTTACCTATAGTCCACTTCTTCAGCTTTAGTTCTCTTTGGATCTGCCCATGGTGGTAATGTCTCTGGGACACAGGTATTTTTCTGTGTTGATTTTGTGATTCATGATTTGTGGCATGAATTTGTAGACGCTGTTGCAAAACTGGAAATAGATAAAAAACTTCTGTAACTGTTGTGGTCAGCTTTGAAACGTAATCTTCACAAAAAGTTGTGGTTTGTATAATCCCCACAAAATAGGCCTTACTTTCCTTTTCAGCTGATTATGCCTAAATGCAACAAGATGAAGGTTAGAGTTCTCTGTTTTGCATAATCCTTGCGAGGACTGTGTCCTTTTGCCTGTAGTACTGCCCAGTTCTTGGCTGAAGTTTTTATCCAGGTGTCTAATTTCCTTTTAATAATCTTGCTCTCTCACAACAACAACAAAAAAATCTCCCTCTTTTGTAGACCTTCATATTTATATGTCAAGAGAAATCCTCATGATGAAAAGTCAGTTGAAATGAAATGGAGTGTATATATAATGTTAATAATTTAATTCCATTGCCTTCCATTATTATTTTTTAAACTGAATTACGAGATCCTATTTGGAAATCTCAAAGTACTCTGTGAATTACAAACACTGGCTCTTAGCTAAAGTCCTATAGCCAGTCTCTATATTACCACATAAGAAAAACTTTAATTACAGCTGAAAGGGATGTGCCATTTAATGGTGATAAAACATAATAGTGATAACGTAACTATACTTAAATCAAAGAACTTCAGACCTAAGTTGCACTTGAGAGAAATCCAAAAGTATTAGAATACCAACCACTCCAGAGACTTTGCTTTTGATGTCTGATGATACCTTGCAGTGAAACATTATTATTTCAAAGCACTGGACCTGGAGATCCAAATTATGTTAAAAACTTTTCAAAAGTAATTAGATTCCTTCTGTCTCCTTTTAGTTCTTCAGTCGACTGATAAAGAGATCGGTATCAATTCTGATTTTAATAGAGGCTCTTTCTGTACAGTCAAAGCATTTTTTTCAATTACAAGGACCATAAATGAAGGACACAACCAAAGCTGGTAAATTTATAGAAGTGGACACTGACATTTGTCTGTTTCACATGTATGAATTTTCAGGCAGCCTCGGTATTAAAAAGCTTGTGAGTTTAGTGTCAGCAACTTAAAAGAGAAAATAATACGAGGATTGTATGGTTGGTTTGCTTCTAAAACAGGTGCTCCTACAGTGAGCTTGGATGCGTACATCCAAAAGGTGTGCAATAACCTTCCATGACACCTCCCTCCCCCCAGGATGGATGTGGAGCTGTGCTGAGGACTGCAGTTGGCCAGTCTGCAAGATCTCTGTGGGAACTTCTGCTGCAGTCCTGTATGCATTCCAAATAAAGCAATTTAGTTTAAGAGCATCTGGTTTTCCCTGTTGCAAGGTACTGCTAATCAGCTAATTGACATTGTTTCGCCTCTCTAATGCCAGGGGCTCCTGAACAAAAACATTAGTGCTGCCATGGTGGATCAGATGAAAGAGTCCATCTTATCCTGGTTTCCTTTCTTCATTTGTGACTAACAGTAGATGCCTAGAGAAGCAGTGATAATTCCCTCTGTGCCTCCTCCTAGTTGTGAGCATAATGTGGACTTGGTGCGTCAAGGGAAGTAAGTGCCTTTTAAAAATTTTTTTTCTGTGAACATATCCACGAATTTCTGCTACTGCTTTTTGAGTTCATTAAATGGTACAGTATCACTCCTTTAAATGCAGCATTCTTATCCACCCAGGCCACTTCTGATTTTATATCACCTTCTCATAAATCTATTTATAGACTATTAAAGTTCTCCGTACAGTAGCTATTGTCTTTTTAGCTGTTCTTTGTGGAGAAATTGTGCTGCAGATCCTCCCCACTCCCTCTCCCAGTGCTGTTTAACCTTCTGTGGGACCAGAATGTCACCTGAAACAATGCTTTATTTTCTCCTAAATAATGGTTAACATTCGTCCTAAGCATTTTCCCATACCTAGACATTCCAACCTGAGAACATTGAACAACTTAGTAATGACAGCTTATTTTGGACACTGCAGATGCTAGTGCAGATTCCTACCAGTCTGCATTATTGACCAACCTCTCCAGAATCACAATTTATCCTTCTTTTTGTTCCATAATATAAAAATAGGTATTTGTGTTGCACCTAAAAATTTCTATTTCTTTTAGACCCTACCACAAGAGGCGTGGCAGATAACTCTGTAAAAATCAAAATGTAGTATTTCAACCAGATCACCCTCAATTCAGTCCTGCAGAGATCATTAATAAACTGTAAGGATGTTGCTTCTCTGTGAATACTGGGTTATTTCTTCCCACTGAATCACATGTTTCCTTGTACACATTGGTTCTATATTTCATCAAGTTTCTACAGGTTAACTCAGGTTTAGTGCCATGATGATGATTTGAAGTTCCCCAGATACATCTCTCCACTGAAGTAATTTAAAAAATTTGGTATCCTGTGCTGGCAGACAGTTTCACTTTTGAGAAATTGGTATTATAGACCACAAATACTGACAAAACTAACATAAGCTAAATATAGATGCGTAAATTGATTTTTGGAATCACTGCTCTTGAATTTCCAGGAATTTTATTTCATCCTATTCAATCAAGTGCATTGAAGCTTGTTTACTTCTAGAAAATACTTTTTAAAATAAAATTTTTCTAAAATGCAACATTCTTATTACAAAAAATTCTTATTGTAAAAAATTTAATCTGTGGAAATTCTTGTCTAGGTTAGAAAGAATATAATAAATGAAGTTTTAATAGAAGATCTCACAGAAATGTTACATCAGTGTATTGTAGTAAGAGAAAATGTTTTGAAAAATAAAGATTATTCTACAATATTCTTTTTTTCTCAGATTTTTTAATATGTTTTTCTGTTGGACAATGTTGGGTAAACAGGATGTAAAGTTACTTAATTTCTGTGAAACATTTGTCTTTTCTTCAAAAATGTTAGTTTATATTACTTTTGTTAAAAAGGGACTGGGAAAAGAATGTGACACGCTTAGCTCTAGGGTAAATTAGGTCATAAACCAGACACTGCGTGGATGTGAGGAAGAAGAAATGAGTGACCTAACCTATGACCCAAGCTCCCAAGACTGTAGTGCCACCTCACCATATGGAACACCTAGAAATCACACGTTAGTACATCGTACTGATGCTTCCTCACTATCTGGTCTCTTCCTTGGACTTACTGGGGTCATCTGGTCAGCTGTGTCACAAAGACAGAACACATCTGCCAAGCAGCTGCAACAATTTTCTGGCTAATATAAAATGGCTCTCTAGAAGTTGGCTTCCATCAATGAAGATTTGGGTTAATCAAGAAGTTTGCATCTTGAGAAATATGAAAGTTGTTTCTATTGAAGCTCAAAGGTTTCCTCAGACCACATAGGCAAACCCAAGGCTAGATGACTGAAGAATTGAAAAGATTTGCTTTAATCTTATTAACCCAATCTTGCAGCCCAGCTAAAGCTACTTTAAACTCCTTTTACATTCCTGAAAGAAGACAAAGTAAATAAGTATATCCATGAAAAAGAAGCCATGCTGGCTTAAGAATGAACAACAGAAGCCTGTGGATCAGGAATCCTTCCAGCTTCACTCAGTTCTTCCACTTTCGGTTTGGAACAAAGAAAGTCTTTGTTGGGATGATGCATATTAATAGTCTGTGACAAGTTATAAATATATTGTGGTTGAATGGATTCTTTTTTACAATAGATTCTTGTAGTGTTTCTCTATCAGAATTATATGTGTGGATTTTAAACAACCTGAATACATTTTTGGGATTATATCTCTGAAAGTTGACATGATAGGCAATAATGCATATTTAAGATGATACAATGTAAAGTCTTTTGGCAAGTCTGTGACCCAGTAAGGGAGAAAAGAAAGTATTCTTAATAAAATAATAATAATAAAAAACCCTAATTTTTTATTATGAAAGAGATTTGAGAAGTAAAAAAAAATGTCAATTTCACTCAATTTTCACTACTTTTTGTGGTTTGACTTTAACGAAGGAAGAATAACTGATAGTATCCTGATTTAATATTCTGTGTTTTCAAAATATAATGTCAGTGAAAAAAGGATAGTATTGTCACATTTCCTTGACAGTTAACCCACAGTTATATCTTTCTGTAGGGACAATAAAGTTTGCTTCACAATACTCTCTTAGTTCCCCTTTGAAGGAAGCATATTAATGTTTGAAAACAACATGTACAACTTTTATTAATTCCTCATAATTATCAAGCAATATTTCCAGTGAGACATATTTGAATAATTTGAAAAAGCTTAGATTCTTAAACTGCTCTAGAATCTCAGGGAATGACTGCAGTGATCAGTGTTATGATGATTTAATTTGTTTCCAAGGCAAAAATGTGTACCTGCAATTTGAATTTTATGACATCCAGAAACCAGAAGACTTTGCATATGAAAACCAGTGAAAAAACACCAAATGAAAACTACTGGTTTTGAATATCTTCCAGTGGTATAATTTCCTGCAAATATGAAAAAAAAGAAAAATACGAAGATTCTTTTAACTCCTAAATAATAAAATTTAGGACTGTCTTCTGAATAGGAAAAAATAATATTTCATAATTAATAAGATTGTGACTAGCACTCTGCCAGAAACCCGGTTTTGAGTTCTCTCAAAATATGCCTCTGGCTGAATACTGAATGTATTAAATGTATATTAAAATGCATGTTATTTGAATACACCCATGATGCCACGTGATCTGGATGTCCCTGAATAAACAGTCTATTCTCACCATCATCTTTAATCACCCAATCCCCATGTCATCGATAAATCTGATCAGCTTTTTTCTTATGAGTGATAGAATTACAGAATACACTGATTAGACTTCTTCACTGGAAATAATCCCACCAACTCCTTTTTTAATGTGTTTTTCAATTCACACATCTATTATCTCGATTTTGTATATTGTAATTTTTAAAATAGTGCTAAACCATAGTTCAAATAGCTGACAAAATAGAAGTATGTAATTTGATCACCTTTTATTTTTATGGCCAAGTAAGTAAAGAATTTCTGGGAACATTCTAAAAATAATTTATGGCTATATTTTTTTAAGGATCTGAGATAGTAACCTAAAAGTAGTATTACTTAAAAGAATCATATGTAAAATGCAAACCAGCATCTGTGAAAGGCTTTAATTTTAGTTGCAACACTGCAACTCTGTTGTGGAGCATTTTAAGGTCAATGAAGTTTAACAATACTTTATGTAAAAATATATATATTTGTTGTTTGGAAAGAAAATATCCATAACCACCGCAGTAAATATTAATGCAATAGTTGCCTATTTTTATGAAAAACCCAACCAAACAGAAACCCCAAAAGAACTATTTTTTTAGTTACTTAGCCTACTTTACTGAAAGTGGAAAGGTAAGAAAATGGTGGCTTATTTTCCTAATCCTGGTTTAAGCTTTTCAGCGCGAAATCCAAACTGACTTCTAGGAAGAAGTTACTGAGAACTAGCACAGACAGATATGCTTGAGCATGTGCCTGTCTTTTACCAGACTCTGGGCAACCTATCCAGTCTGGAATAGTAGAAAAGAATGTTAAACTTTCTTCTGGAGAAATAGATTAGACTTTCTCCATGAAAATATACCAAAGCACAAAACCTCATGGTTAAAACCTCTGCACAGTGTGTGGTGGCCTGGATTCCTCAGCCTCAAGCTATTGGGACAAAGACATTCTGCCCTTTAGAGTGCACCTGGCTATGATAATAGCCTTGAAACTGTTCCTACACACAGCAAAACCTTGCATGTTCACAGGGTTTAAAGAGTGAGCAAGAAGACAAGAGAAAGTTCTGTAACCTGGCACTTATTTAGAATGGCTTGGATTAGAAGGGGCCTTAATGATTGTGTCTACATTGCCCACCATACACAGAGAAGCCACCCACTACATCTGAAGTTCAAGTTCTAGTTCTAGTTCTAGTTCTAGTTCTAGTTCTAGTTCTAGTTCTAGTTCTAGTTCTAGTTCTAGCATGGGAAGATGCAATGAGGCATCCCAGAGTCTTCTCTTCTCCGGGCTGAACAAACCCAACTCTCCTAGCCTGCCTTCACAGGAGAAGTGCTCCAGCCCTCTGATCATCTTTGTGGTTCTACAGCACATTAAAATACCTTCTGCCAGACCTCGCTGCCAGGTCAGTTTTTCATTCTATCCAATGACCCTACAATAGAGCAGTGCTATACTGACATTTTATAGTGCTATAAGAGCTCGCAGAGACTTACAGGTAGAGAGATGTAAAAGTAAGTTTCATGTAAGGGAACCAAGAACTGACTTGTGAATGAAATATGATTTTTGATCAAAAATGAAGATCTGGAATGAATGAAAAAAGAACTTGAAAAGTGACAGTTTAAGGGCTGGTCCTTAAGTACACGAACAATTCTTACACAGTAAATGTTCAAGATTAACAGGGGAAGGGCCACTTTGATATTATGTCTTGTTTTTAAAATACACCAAAACCCAGTTAACATATAAAAATCTGAGACAGAAGACTAGTCTATTAGTTAAATAACCTGTTTTTTAGCTTAGTATTTGATTAATTTTTAAAAATTGCAAAAGTTCAGTTAAAATATAAAGAAATTCTCTTGTTCTATATCAAAACATTTAGTAACTCTGACATTCTATATTTTCTGTTGGCAACTATGCATTAATATAGATTTTGTTTAGAATGAGTCTAGATGGATATAAACTTGCCTTAGAAACTTGGTCATTTTTGAGGGAGGTGTGGCAGTGTTTTGGAGGCTGGTGAAAAACATTTTTTGGCGATTATTTTTTATGTTGTTAACATACTGAATACATTAAAAAAAATTGGTGATAGTTTTACAGTGTTTCTGTTTTAGCGTGGAAAATGAAGAGAGTCAGGTTGCAAATTGCTTTTCAATTGTTCATTTACATGGGAAGTGCAGATTGAAATTAACAATTTTGGATCCTTTTGGCTCTCATAAAAACATATTTATTTTCTGAGTGATTTTTTGGAGGGTGTGTGTTTGAGGTTTGTTTTGGTTTTTCTTAAATGCTGAGGACTGTCACTTCTCCCGGATCTTTGTTATGACCTACAGGGCATGTGATTCCTCTGACATGAAGTTTATTTTTCTAAACCCACAGCTTGATATTCTAGCACTTAATTTCAGAATGCAGCTTAAATCACAGAAACCATAATATGTCAAATGATCCTGCACTTGCAGGGGAAAACAGTAAGTAATGAAAAAGCTATGATTGCTTTTCTGTCCCTCCAAATGACAGTTATCACCTCAGTGACCTGCTCCGGGCGGACCCATCTAAACATGACACACTAAGGGATAACGTCATCTAACAGGGTAGTTATAAAAATCAATACAAAACCCATTTCAAAGATACTCTGTGTAAGAATCCTGGTGTAACGTTTATTTATTGAATAGGCCTGAGGAAAAAAACCAACAACTTTTCTGATAGATATGCTTTACCTCCCAAGCAAAGGAATTCTGTAGGTAAGCAATAATTGCATTTTTCAATCTATTATTTAGTCTTGCCAAAGCTCAACCTAGAATCTAATATGTGGATGATTGCTATAACTCAATTATGAAACCTAAGCAGAGCTCTAATGCATCTGTAATGCAAAAGGAGCATAACAAGACAATTGACTGTACTTCTTTTAGTTGTGGAGTGGCCGTCTGTGTTTGTGCAGGGATGAACAGAAACAGGGAGGGAGACTGCAGTATTGTATTTTTCACTGAAGGATTAGGAGTGTTCTGTACTTATCTTCACTCATGAATATCGAAGGTATGGTTACATCATTGAAACAACTGCAGGCTCACAACTGACTGAAAATAGGTTTCTATTGTTTGCTTTCTCAAATGACAATAATACCGAAGCCTAGAGCAATTTTTATCCAGTCATATCCCATATACAAGGCATGCAATTTGATTTGCTAAAAAGCCAGTTAAAAAAAAGTTAATATTTATTTTCCTTATCTTTATCAAACTATTTTCAAATCTGTGTGAGCTTTATTCCTCTCAGGAAGTAAATAATAAATATAGGATGTATCTTCTGTTCTGATTTCTTATAAAAAGATGTAGTATAGCTTGATAGCTTTAAAAATATTAAAAATATTTTTTTCTGGATATTAATGTAAAAGCATATTTATTTTTAGGAAAATATATTATTTTAAAAATATTGGAATTTTTTAATGTTGGCTTTTATTGTCAACATTTTGTTTTGTAATATAATGTAAGATCTTATTTTCCTTCACACTTAAAATAATTCTGGAGTATCAACATTCATTTTGAGAGGTGTTTGATCACTGAAATTGTCTCACTGAAATCATCTTACAGACTTTGAAACAAAAATTTAAGGAGAGGATTAAATAAAAAATGTAACAATTTCTAGGGCCACTCAGAAAAGTGTAAGGAAAATCTGGGCTTTCTGATATACAGGGGTTACACTTCTGAAGTCAGAAAACATTCAACCAGCTGCTGCACACCTAAAACAGCAATAAAATCCAGGAATGAATGGTCTCAGATAGTGGAATCTGAATGGGGATGTTCAGAAATGTTAGATAATTTTTTTTTCTGAAGCACTGATCTGCTGAAGAACTATCTGACACCCCTTATATCCCTCCCAAAACCGAACAGTTTTGAAACAAAAACTTTCTTTGCTGGATCATCTCTACTTTCTACCCTTTCCTGCAGATCAACTGCCATATTGCACACAGAATGCACCTTGACATCTGAAATAAAATTTACTGAAGCAGACTTTCCAGTGAAACAGAGCCAGTATTCTCTTCCTGAGTAAACTGTACCTTAATCCCATACTGTGTTTCCTCCAAAGACATGAGCTAGGATAATTTGAGTGCCTTGGGCCTTTGTATTCAATTCAGTCTGAGAAAGTCTGAAAAAAACTCCTCTCAGAAAACAGCACCCTTCCAAAGTATATCCAAGTACAGAAGAAAAGATCTGCAACAGTCTGCATATATATGCCATATGAGTGGCATGCAGAAAAATATGACTTTGATTCTTTCTAGTGTACTTTATTAATTGGCACAACAGACTCTTTTGAAACTAATTAAAAAAAAAAGAAAAAAATTAGTACAGTTTTACTGTTCTTCTGGTACATATTCAAGTTGTGTCATGGAAAAAACAGAGCCCTGATAAAATTGGCAAGGTAAATCTAATATTAACAGGTGCTAATGAGGGGCAGGAGAACACTTTTTTTGAGAAGAGGTTTAACACCTGACTTTTCCTTAAAAAAATTAAAACTGGGAGAACAGAGAAAATCCATTGCCAATGGTCGTTGACCAGGTAAGAGCAGCTAGCAGGCCCTTTGGCTTATGGCTGCTTTGTGCAGCTCTGTTGCTTATGTTGCTCAGATACAGATGTTGATATACATTTTCTATTCTTTAGAAATAGTGATAGTTTGCTTTCATCTTTGAACCCCTTGTTCAAAGCAGTCTATAATAAAAAAAGGAAAAACTTGAACATAAGTCAGGGTGGGGGAAGGCCTCAGGACACTGACACCATATGTGGGAAGTGATTTTTTTAGCCTGCTTGACATTGTCATAGTTGCTGCCCTAAAGGTGGACCCCTGGACACTTCATAAGATGGCACATTTATGGGACTGTTGCTTTCCTTTATTATAGTCAAATATTCATGTTGGAAAAGGAAAGACACATCTGGTGTTAAAGATGCCTTTAATTAGTGCATAAAGTTTCTCTTCAAGCAATTAAAACTAGAATTTTGGTTTCAGAAAGTCTTCATATTAATAAAACTCTTATGAATGAAGGACTATGGAAGTGTGTTTGCTGAAATGTCTTAAACCACAAATATCCAGCTGGAAATGATGTTTGGAAATGCTGTTTACAGGCTGTACCAAATTATGAGGTCAAGAGAAAAGTCATTATTGTGAAAACCTAGTTAATGAAAAATCGATCATAGACCCTTCTAAAGGTGTCTCAAAGTCCCTCGAAGGAGCAGGGGTCTACAGCTGTAAATCAGCCCAGTAAGTAAAAGACCCAGACCCTGTGTGACTGGTTCCCAGAGAGAACTAAGAAAAAACTTTAGCAGCTGTTTTTCTGATGTGTCATTGTGTCCTTTGGGAAGAGTAAATCAATAAGTTGGGGCAATATAAGATGTTGCTTAAGCCAAGGAAAGTTGCTTTAGAAAAACCCCTCTGCACTGCTGTGAAAAAGATGCTTGTCATGTGGGAACCCAGCTTGAGCAACTTGTGTTCCTCTCTCACTATGGCTGTAAACTAAAGTCCTGACTAAAATTCCAAGGTATGCACTGATGACTGGAGGCACAGGCTGCTACACACTCATCCTTCAGGTTAACTCACCAGAAGTAAAGTAGTCTAATAATCTTGTCTTTGAGGGGATATTTTCTAGTGAACGGACACTTCAGGTTTGGGGAAGAACAGTGATTCGCAGGAATCAACTTGCGAATTAATTTATGACATTAAATGTTCTTGTGGAAACTTCAATAATGTCAGAGGGAAGGCATGACAGAGTAAGATTTTGAAAATTGGAGTCCTCTTTATTTATCATGATGACTTCAGTTGTTCCTAGAAAGCTCTTGAGGGGAATATCTGGGAGAAAAACTGTGAACTCTAAAAATCATTGACTTTTCCAGAGAACAAATTTCATCAACACTTTACTGAAGAGACTCTCAATTTCTCCAGGTATGCAGTCAGATGCTACAACTGTAAGGTTGCTGTGGAATATAAGGCTTTAAGAGGAGCAATTACAATTGCACAAATGAAACACCATGACATGGTTATGCCACCAACTCAGAAAGCTGCACATCCAAGAGATCAAATTGCAACAATATTAAAACTCCCTTTCTGTTCTTACTAGAATTGAGTTGAACCTTGCGTCCTTGGATGTCATTCTATGACTTAGTCTCATTATTGAATTGTTGTCTTATTCTGGCATTATAGTGTTGCTTTGATCAGAGTGTGAGTGGGATGCAATATTTGCTGGAGCTCTCACGTTTTTTCAATAAGTGCTTTGATTTCTACAGATGAGTATTAGAGTGTTTGTATCATAAGCCACATTGCAGAAAACAAAGAGAATATAAGAAATTTGAGAAGGCATTCCTAGTTTTCGTTTTTTTTAAAGATGGTCTGTACTAAATTCTTCCTCCTAAGTCGAGCACTTTGTTCTCTGTCCTCTCTCATCCTCCACGTTTTTCTTTCCTTTCAGTTGCTGTGAACCTTCTCATGTCCATGCACACAATACAGTCTGTCCCTCAAGAAAGCATGATGTGGTTTTTAAGGATCTAGTTAATTTCTTTGCATCAGTGCTAAATATTCAACTATATCATGCATCTGTCATACCTTGAAAAGTGCTGAAGATAGTTAAAACTCTTTTCAAATTAAGAACCACACTGTTTCACAGGACAGGGATATTTTGTGTGACAACAGTGAATCAATCATAATTTCCTGGGAAACGTGTCAATACATTGGCATAACATCTCCTATTAAAAAAAGGGGCGAAGTTACCACAGCATTTATGAAAAGCCCCGGATGTCCTTAACTAGAAGTAGTCAATCAACCAATAAAATTAAAACTAGTTTTGTTGAGACAAGTGAAAGTAGTCTCTATCTCAATGTATCAATAGGGGAACATGCTGAGATTTTCCCAGTATGATAATGAGCATATGGATCATATCTGCAAAGCAGTTAGAGACTCATTTATATTTCAACTGTGAGTTTGCCTTTTTGCCCTTATTAGTTGAAAAGGAAGTGATATTCTATGTATAAGATATATAGCTTCATTGTATTCATCACAAAGTATTTTCCCTCTGTAGTTTTAGCTGCTGTTTAATGCCAGCATGGACTTTTGCATTTTTGAAAGATGAAATTTGGTCCAGATCAGCCATGACCAGGAAGGGCAGGAGGGTGTGAGAGGGCTGTGCAGTTGAATGACAGGTCAGTGTCATGTGAACTGAAGCATGCAAATTGTATGAGGCCGTGGTAATCATGGTAAGAGATTCAACTCCCTTTGTTTTCTCTCCTTACCCAATAAATTCATGCTTGAAAAACGTCAACCAGATTTTTTAGCTCTATAGGTACTTTAATGCACTCGTGAATTTTTGATATAATCAGAGATACATGCAAAACATTGCAGTCTTGTGTGTATTACCAAAGTAGCTGTGCTGGGTAACACAGTGTGTTCATGTCACACACCAGGATTTCAGAGTAGCCTTTTCAGAAATCAGGATCAACCAAGTCAGATCAGGTCATAGTGTTAAGGATACAGTATCTTGAGGGAAACTCAATCAAACCCAACCAAACTTTTTATAAGGCATCACAGATCACCCTGTATTAGCATCACATGGATTATTTATGAAAATGCTGTTGCTTGTCTGACAACCTAGGTGACATTACCTCTGGAGGATGAGCATCACCATGGCAAAACAGACATGTCACCATTAGACATTAGTCTACTGTAACTAATTTATAAGGCTGTCCTGTAATTTGTTTTGATCAGGCAGCCTGAATATAGTTGAAGGGGATGAAAGGGAGGAGGGAGTGCATGCAGGGAGAAGAGAGAAAAAAATGCAGTATTATTATTCACTAGAGAATTCAAAACTGCAAAAAATAAAGCCAGAAAATGCGTAGCAATTTTTTCATCTCTGTAATATCCATCTTTACACACAGACGTAGGTAAGAACCTCTAATATAAGTTTTCTCTTTTGGTTGTGGAATTTTTCCCAAAATTTTTGTAACTATGTTTTCTATACTTAAAATTTGTTCATGTTGCCGTATGATAACCACCCACCTGCTTGTAGTTCTTCTTCTTTTTTCATAAACACAGTAGAGATATAGTCCAAAAGTGACTTTGTGAAAATGTCACCAGAATTAATCATGTTACGGTGAATGTCATATCAAGTTTGTCTGACAGAAAGAAAAAGGGAATGTTTCAAACTAAGGCTTACAAGCCAAAGCAAACATGTAAATGTGCAAGCTTTGGGCTGTGGCCCTTCTGACCTAGCAAATTCTTTGGTGGAATTTTGCAATTTAAGTTGCATTTTTTTCTAAGGTTAGGTGATAAATAACATTAAATAAGAAATAAAGAATCAATAAGATGCATGAATATGAAATAGTGAGCATTTCTTCAGCTGTAGTTGATAACTGCTAAAAAGAGATGAGAAGGTGCCATAATTACATAACAACATCTCTGTAATTTCATAATAACATCTCTATAATTACATAATAACATTTCTGACCATGACCTTTAGAGAGTTTGTTGTCATAGACCCTACTTGTCCCTGTGTTGGCATACAAAGCATTCCTTTGAGCTGAAGTTTGCAAGGCTGAGGCTCCAACTTATGACTCAGTTTTGAAGGAATGTATTTACCCTAGGAAAATGAAGATTGCTGTTCTAAAAGGCAAGGTATTCTGTTCAGAGTTGGGGCAATGAAGAAGGATATCAGTCATTGAGGGAAATTACCAGCACATAAAAGGCCCCAGAAAAGGGTCTTTAAAATTTGTGAAGTGTTCCAAAGAAAATTATTCTGCAGTCTGAGAAAGTGCTGCAGTTGACACAAACTGACAATTTTGGAGCCAGAAGAACTCTTAGCTGTAGCAAAAGAAACCAAGAGGTTCAATGTTTGGAGGGCTTTTTTTTTTATTTTTTTTTTCATTTTATTATTTTTGTTTTTGTTTTAGGCAACATCCACAACTTTACTTCCTTTCTTCAGTTTTCTTTCAGAATATCACAGCTGTAGAGTAACCTATTTTGCACTATTAATTCAAGTAGTAGCAAGTAGAGAATTAACAGTAAAAATAAAAGAGCTTTGCTTGTTATTTGAAAGCAAGGGTGTTTAGGAATAGTAGATGGAAGAAAGGGATCGCTCATTTGGTAGATTTATTCCTCTTCTTGTGAGCAGACATATCAACTTTGTTAACATTTTTACTGCGAAAAATCCTATCAAAATTTTCCTCTCCTTTTCCCCAAACTTTACCAGACATTGTGTAAACTCAGAGGAAAAACTGCTTCCGTCAGGGTGTCTAACCTAAATGGAAAAATGAATAACAATTTAAAAAAAAAAATAGGGGAAAGATGGGGGGATAAAAAAAGTGCCAAGAAGAAGGCCTGTTTATACTAATTAGATTTACTTTTCTACTTGTATTTTGGCTACTCTGATAAACTCAGGAGGAAAACAAGAAGAATACATGAGCATAATTTGTCTGGTGTGATGTGAGCTTTTGTTCTATAATCATGTGATAATGATTTATTGTCCTATTTTTACTTTCTAATGTCCAAGTTTCATTCCATGGTTTCCGGCTCCAAAAATCACTTGTGGCTGTGTCTCAGAGCTTTAAAATTTTGCACATCAGAAAGCAAAAGAAAGGGGCTGAAGAAGGGAAGGGATGGCCCTTTCAGCACTTATAAAATGCATTTGTTCTATTTAAATAGCATTACAAAATGTCGCCAACTACTAGAAAAGGATGTGCTTCCACCAAAATAACTTAGCATAATCTTATTTGCTTAAACCAGTTTTTCTGGTAAATTTTTTATTGATTTTGGTTGGTCCAGTCCTTTTTAGTCCTAGGTGCAATATTCTTCTGACCTCCAAGTGAACAGTTGGCAACACTGGGAATGATGCAGTGTATTCTCCTTTTTTTTTTTTTTCTCTGATTACCAAGGTACTCAAATAACACAGCAGGATGGTATGTGCTCTTCCTGTCCCTTCAACTCCTTTAATTCTGGTCTATTTGCAACCCAGTTTTTGCTGTATATTGGTCAAGTGTTTTAAAAAACTCCAAATCCCAAAATCCGGAAATATATTCTCTAAAGTTGCCATCTGTAGCTCCTCTATTAATTAAATTCAATGGTAATAAGAAATTAATTAATATTGCCATTGAGTCTTCTATAGGCAACCCTTTTGGAATATCTACTATGTAAAAACTAAAAAATCAAGACAACTTGTCTTAGCCCAAATAATAAAAAAATTCAGCTGGCTTTTCTGTACATTGCACACAAAGTTACACTGCTCCCAGCTAGTTATTGCTCATAGTGATTCTAAAATCCATGTCTAACATGTGCTATTCAAGCAATCTGGTGTTCAGATATCTCTAAATATATCAAGTTAGGACATAAACTTGGTGAATATATTTACTCTTTAAAGAATATTATTGTGTGGCATCACTTTTCTAATGTGACCTTTGCATTGCACAGAATGCAAATAGGGGCAGCAAAAATATACTCCATGTACACCTATTTCTGTTTCTGTAGATTTCTTGCTTTTCTTCATACACTAAATTTTCATTGTTACATCTCGTAAAATTTCAACATAAACAAAAAAAATCCTTCAGCAGAACATTTACTTTTATGTAAATGCACATTTTATGCAAGCTTTCTCATGCAGAATTCTAATTCTGGGCATTGTTTTCCAGCATTCATACACAGTAGCATATATAAATACACATGCATACAATATTCTTTTTAATCTTGTACACAGAACTTCAGAAAAGTAAAAAAAAGTCTACACTGTACATAGCAAAAGTAAAGTGCAGTAAATTTGCCTTCACAAAACTCCACAATGTTGCCATGAGGTTGATTTCAGGCAATAGTTGAAACAGTTTGCCTAAAAATAGGTTGGGTAATGCAGGAGCTTGAAGTGCACATATAATATTAGAAACCTACTAATACTTCTACAGTTTATTATTTTTCTTTCCCTCATAGCAAGATGCACTATTGTCTTTTTTGCCAATTTTTACAGCAAATTCAATGTTTAAAAAAACCTGGTTTTGCTACAAAAAGTTATTTTCATTGTATTTAAATCTGTAGTAAAATTCCTAGTTTATTCAACAGTTGGATTGTAGGACAATGGTGTTGGGGGTCACAGAAAGATTGAAGAACGTAAATATAGTCAGAAAAACTTTTTAATTAGTTTTCATAAAAATATTTGTGGCATGCTATAATTATCTTTTTGAGAAAGAAATTATCAGACTCCTGTTTATGAAAGAACTTTTGAACGTAAGGTTCTCTTAGTGTGAGAAATACTATAAAAGTTTAGTAGCAGTAGAACATGAAAAGTTTGCTTTCTTATGGTACTAGTTTAATAGAAGATGCTTAGAATGGTTCCTTCCACAAAAAGGTGCTACTATCTTTGTCTTTAATTAGAGGCCCTTTCCTAAAATTCCTAAAATAACATTTCTTGCAGAAAGATGTGTTATCAAAATGATTTCACTAATAAACCATTTTACAAGTATCAGCCCAAGGAGAATTTGTATCTAATAAAAATGCTTGTGGAGGGTTTTTTGTTTTATTTTACTTATGATAAGCCAAGTACATTTGGAAGATGAATAACAACATTAATATAGATGCTGGGTTATTTGAAAGCTAAGCCTTCTGTGCTGTTCATTATCAGACCTGACTAAATCTTTCAGAACATGAGATTTGTGTTTATTTTTCTCTATTTCAATTAGCTGCACAGTGAGATGCAGACTATCTCCTCTTAGAGAAGACAGAGGTTTGTGACAAGGAAATTGCAAATAATGTTTGGTTTGGACACGTGTACCACAAGGTATCTGAGATTTGACATTCAGCTTAATGGAGAAATTCTGAAAAATGTTTGTTGTTTCCCCCGTTAGAGGAGCATGAGCAGTTCCTCTGTCCCAGGGGTGGATACATGAGCAGACATCCCCATTGATGGAACTTCACTACTGTTTCTTACTCACTGTTGCTTGGAGGACCTCAGATGGAATAATCTGGGCTGCACTGCTCCTCTACACCTTCCCCTCTAAGCCTCCGTTACTGTGGAAGGGATACCCAGGCCAAAAAAGCATAAAACACATAAATATTCTTTGCAAGAAAAATTCGTATCAGTAGAAGCAATGCCATGATTCAGTTGCAATCACAAAATGGAGCAATTGCTTAATCACTGTCTGTGCAAATATATTTTAAAAAAACCCCACACCTTCACATTTTGTGCATGTCTCCTTTCATTCCCACTTTTACTCACAGTGTCTGAAAAAGCACAGAAACTTGTTGTACAGAATCTATGACTTTCCAGGCAGGTAAAATATCCTTCTAAAACTGCATATGCCCCATTTCTTCGGCTGAGAAATTTAGGTAAAAAATAGTTCCTGAACCCAAAAGAGTGTTGCTAGATAATATCCAATAAAACTATGGAAGTTGTTTTTTTTTTTTTTTTAATGAAGTGTTTGAGAAAAATGGTAACAAAATATTATTATTTATTAATCAAATAACGAATTATTTATTCATCAAAGGAAATGAACATAGAGCTCCTGTTACCTACATCATATCTTAATTCTCTGTTTCATATCCTGGTATTTGTAATTAGGAAAATGAATATTACTGGTTCATCTAGGAGATGAAAATGTGCCTCCTTGCAAAAATGCAACATAGTTATAATATTCACCATAGAAATTGTGCAGGATGAAAACTTTAATTTGGTGCAAACCATCACAGATGTCATATAGATAACAATATGCAAAATAATATATACAATTACTTTCAAAGAAACTTAGGTTTTTGTTAACAATAATGCATTTATACTTCACTTCTATGTGAAATACATTTTGTGGTGTTAAAAAACCATTTCAGCTCAGAGTGCAATTTTCCTCTTAGTGGTGACATTAAATTTTCTACATTTTTTGTATTTGCTTTATCTGGCTGTGTCTTTTCATAAAATTTGGAGGGTTTAACCTTTGAGGCCCTAATATAGGAGCTGCATTTGACTGAAATTGGTAAACTGGTTCAAAAGTTATTGTAAGGGGAGGGACAATTGTTTGTCAGATGTACTAAACAAGAAGGCAGTCATTCAGACTCATTTTCTAAGAAATATGATGAAAAATAATGGCTGGTTATTGAGCTAAATTTTTGGTTTGTGTCATATCTAATCTTTCTGGTTCCTTTTTTCTTTCTTTTTTTTTTTTTTTTAAGAGATATACATGTCCAGTTTGTTTGACATAAAACAAAAAACTAGTATTAGTATTCTAGTATTATCTTGTGAGCTTTTCCTGTTTGCTATGCTGCCATAAATGTAGCTGAGAAACAACTTCAACACATAGAAAATGTTGAGGACAACACATCACCTGGTTGATTATTTTTCTTCATCCATTACTTGCATATCCCAGACCAGCAGTAACACTGTTGTAATGGTGCTTTCAAACTAAGCTTTCTTCAGTGAAAGAAGGAATTTCTCATACTTCACCTGAAATAAATATGAATCTTGAAGAATAACTTTTCCCAGTGAATCCGAAATGTCCATTTGATTTGGACCAAATATGTTTAGAAACACATGGACCCAAGAAATTTAGGCTTGGGAGTGATCAGTTATGACATCAAACTCACTTAGGCCACCAGATTTGTCCAGGACAGTAAAAAGCAGTCATGCAATTAGGCATCTCATTCTGAAGAGTTTCCAGAAATTGTCCTTTCTGTATGTGACACTTGTAAGTAGAGTTGTACACTCTGCTTTATCTTCTTCCCAGCTAAGTTCTAATTCTTAAGAAAAGAGTGGATACCACACTTTCTTTTCCTTTATTAAAACCATTAATTGTTAGCAGAAAGAAAGTCTCTCCAACAGCAAGGTAAACCAACAAATATATTCCCATTTTCCTTTGTGCTCATTGAGCAAGGTGATCCTGTACACATTAATAGACAGTCTGTTTCCTCCTTTTACCCAGACAACAATAGTGTCCTCCCTGTTATTTTAATTCTTTCCTGATGCATAGATATGGCACTGAGGGACATGATTTAGTGGTGGATTTGGCAGTGCTGGATTAACAGTTGGACATGATCAGGTCTTTTCCATCCTAAAACATTTAATGATTCTGTGATTGCAAATGCTGGCACTCCCAGACCAAGAGATATGCATAGAAAAAATTAGATTGCAATTCCAAAATGAAAACAGAGGACAAGAAGAGAGGTAAGTAGAGACTTGCAAATTGAGCAAGTGTGGAAGGATTAGAAGCTGTAGCCTGGAGATATTGACCAGTTCTTAGTTCCCAGATAATTAAAATGCAATAGAAAGGAAGTGTTTCCTTTATCTGCTAAAGTCTGCTATGCAGGTAGTTGGTCCAACAGACTGACAGAAACAAAATGTTATCTGTCCTCTACATCCCTTTTCTTTTTAGATACTGACCCAACTTCCAGGACTGAAACCTATATAGTGAAGGCTCCTACTTTTATCAAAAGCACAGGCTACTTCCAAAATAACTGAGCTGGTTTCCTAAATTACAGAGCAAAATGTACATTGGCATGTTTTGGAAGTCCTCCCTAAGGGTAAATCAATGGACCTAAAGAAATCTAAGGTAAGACCAATGATTTTTTGAAAAACAGTGAGATCTGTTAATGGTGAGTCAGACAGGGAGTATCAGAGATTGATTTTAACAATTGTTTTATTTATAACTGAATTATAAACTTGCTAACTATGCATATGAGGAAAGCATACTGCTATTTTTATTAAGCAATCTAATTCTTACTGCTATCCGATTCCTGTTATTTAACCTGTTACTTATGGGGATTGGGATCTTCACATTGCAGTGGTTTCATTGCACCAATATCTTTTAGACCAGAGATAATATTCCCCATATTTCCTTATGGTTATCACAGAACCACTGAATTGTTAGGTTTGGAAGGGACCCTTGGAGGTCACCTTGTCCAACCCTGTTGCCAAGGCAGGGTCACCTAGAGTAGGTGAGATAGGACACTTGCAGGTGCGTTTGGAATGTCTCCAGAGAGGGAGACTCCACGACCTCCATTGGCAACCTGTTCCAGTGCTCTGCTACCATCAATATAAAGAAGCTCTTCCTCATGTTGAGGAACTTCTTGTGTTTTAGTTTATGGGTGCTTTTCCTCATCCTGTTGCTGGGCACCACTGAAAAGAGTCTGGCACCAACATCTTGACACCTACCTTAGAGATATTTATGTGTATTAATGAGAGCCCCTCCCAGTCTTCTCTTCTCTAGACTGAACAGCCCAACTCTCTCAGTCTCTCTTCATAAGAGATGCTTTACACCCTTCATCATCTTTGTGGCCTCTGCTGGACCCTCTCCAGTGGCTTCTTGACTTTTTTGTGCTGAGGAGCCCAGAACCGGACACAGCACTCCAGATATGGCCTCACCAAGACTGAGTAGCAATATGTGATCATCCTTGTTCTTGTAAAGGACTCCAGTAGCTCTGGGAAGCAAGATCTCAGACCTGAGCTTTTTTAACTCTGCAGCAAATATCAGATCACATTGATGAGAAATTTTCTCTTTTTTTTTTTTTTTTTTTGTTCCACATTCTTCCAGAAGTTCAGCATCAAGATCCTCTGATATGTCCTGCATAGAAAAGGGAGTATTTTGGAGAATTCTTCTTATTATTCTCCACAGGGAAAACAGATGGAAAACATGTGCTGAGTTTTCCTACTATTATTTTATCTTCTTTGAGCATTCCTTCTATATTTGGTTACTTACTGCCCAACAGGTGCTTTGGCAACTTTCCTGTTCCTGATGTGTTTAAAATAGAGTTTATTAATTTTATGTCTTTTGGACATTTTCCCTCAAGCTCTTTCTTCTCTTCCTTTGTGCTTTTAATTTTCATCTATTGTGTTCAGTATGACATCTTAAGTCTTCACAGAAGTCTGCCATACCACTAAAAGGATTCATATGAATTCCAGTTCTACAAGGACTGCTGCTCTGAATAAATACCTTTGCTGCTACTGTGGAAAGGAAGCACATGAAAACTGCTGCAGGAAAAGTACACACTGTACTAACACTTCAGTGCTAAGAAAGAATTATAGATAAGAAATTGGTATTTGTATGGTTCAGGGCCAATGACTGATTAATCATCATCCTTATGTTGGGGAAAAGCTGGATGGAGTTGGTCATCAGGGTATAAGAACTCTTGCTGTGTGAACCAGAACCAACTTACCTACATTTTGGACACTTGACATCTCTGTAGCTGTGACACATTCATGGTGTGGAGGGTAAGAAGATATTAAAAATCAAAAGGATAGATTCAACACAGTCTCACATTTAATCAATGCTTTAGTCAACATTTTGAGTTTGAATGTCTCATTCACTATTTTGAAATCTTAGCGTTGCACTGGTCCAAGGCTACAGCAGGAACTATCTCCTGTTTGATTTTTTCAAAGGCTTGTTGCTGACATATGTACTTATTTGACAGAACAACAATCTGATCCAAAAATTATTTAAACACTGTTTGGTTGTTTTCTTTGCTGTCTGTTTGGTTTCTTCCTTTATTATAAGTATATTCCTTAATTTTTTTGTGTTTCTGTATATGTAGTATGTTTTTTAATTCTAGTCATGGTGCAGTGCCAAATTCATAATTTTGTGTAGATTTGACAATTATTTTATCACTATTTATAGTAGTAAATTATAGTTACTAGCTTTTATTATTTTAAATATAATTAATAAAATATGCCATAAATAATTACCTTTTTTTTTTTTTTTATATGAAAGCCTTATGGCCAGACCTTGGGAAAACACAAGGGGGAGCACAAGGCAGGGCAGAAAATGTTCTTCATTGGCATATATTGTTGTGAGACAATGAAATCTGAATATTGCCTATCCTGATCCCCACTGGGATGCCTGAGTCCACAGAATGATCCTAATTGAATTTTCCCTGCCTAAATGGAGTATGCCCTGTTGTGAACCTGCTTTGAGCATGATGACAGGATGGGACGTCTCAGAGCATCACTTCTCTGAGACCCAGGGCCTTCCTTCTATTACCTCTATTATCTAAACAAATAACCTTGGACAAATCAATTTACATTAATCCAGCCTCATGGTTTAAACCTCTCTCCTTTCCTTTAATACGTCTCAATCAAGTTTCAAGTGAAATTTCTTGAACATTTATCTCTTAAAATGTGTCTGTGTATTACAAGAGAAATCTGCAATTTTTTTTATTAAAAATATAGAAATATTTAAAAGGGTAAATTAATGCACGGCTCGTAGCAAGTCCTTTTTGCTTTGCAACACTGAGCACAGAATCCCTTAGGAACACTTGTGTTTTTATTTATGCTAAAACCAGTTGGTTAGTGAGATTAGTCTTGGATTTCTACTGTTTTCTTCTTTCATTAAGCACATGAAGGACTTAGTATTTCAGCATTTTGCTGTATAAAATTAAAAATATGCACTCACAGTGAGGTTCAGTCATATTCACTGCAGTAATCACAGGATGATTTCTCTATGATACTTCTTATGTAAATGCACTTGAAATACATAGCAGTATGAACAATGCTTCTTCAAATTTATGGGAAAGTTTTTTTTGAAACCTAATGGATTTCATTACTCCAGTAACTTATATGATAATTTCAAGTCTTGCTCTTTTTTTAGTCTATAGAGGATTTTACCTATAAATTAATCTAATATAACTTTCTCATATTTTGAATATTACAGATCAGTGCTTGATTATTTTCACTCACCCTGAGTTAATCCATAATCTGTGTTTGTGTAATAAATATTGTTCTTTATAGAAGTTGTAAGAGCTTTATTCAAAAGAATAGCCGTGCTGTCCAGTTAAGCTCATGAGTATGTACCTTTTAGCTGTTTTTCCTCTGATTTCATATTCAATGGCACTAGGAACACTAGGAATCGTCTCTTATCCGGGCTGAACAGCCCCAAGTCACTCAGCCTTTGTTCACAGGAGATGTTTCGGCCCTCTGACCATTTTTGTTGCTGTGCTCTGGGCACACATGGTTGTTTTATACTTTTTGAGTTAGAGCAAAGAAATTGTCGGCCTTATCTGTGCTGCAGACACAACAGTAGTTCAAAGATTTTCTAAAATGTGAAAAATTGAATCTGTCATTGTGGTGTTTGTATTCTTACAGCATTTTTTTCAGTCCTGCAAGAGGAAGGAAGTATTCTTCAGTTAAAGCCAAGGTATTCATGGTTGAAAAATTCTTATTATCTACAAGTTTTTCTGTTCTCCCTAGGAAGTTTAGCTCTCTTTACTTTTTCTCAGAGTGGCACTAGGATGCTCTTCAGCTACCCTTCTTCCCTATCCTCAAGCACTGATTCTGGATTGCATGGGGCAATCAGCATCCCAGGTACATTTTTCCTGTGTTCTGGTACAAAGATAAACCTTGAAAACCCCACTGAAATCCTTCTGGATATATCCCAGTAGCTGGAGAAAACACATGGAATGAGAAATGTCCCAGCTGGGGGAGCTGTGATCACCTTGCCCTCACCAGGCCTGGCGGTGTCACGCTCAAATATCTTCCTGTGAACCCTAGTGGCTCTGCACAGCATTTCAGGCTGCAGTGCAGGCCTTAGACAAAATTATTATCATAAAACCCTCAGCTAATTCCTTTGTGCTGCACTCTAGTCTCTATAGGGAAAGTTTTATCACTTCCATCACATTTTAATTGTATCCATTCTGCAGCTGGTAGCAAGATGTCCAAACCAATGACACGACTTGACAAGCCTTTCAAAAGATTGCAGTGACTGGGTTGTATCTCTTGATGTGAGAGAGGAAAAAGGAGACTAAATGAGAAGAAAAAGTGAAAAGTTTCTTCCCATGCACTTTTCTCCCCAACAAAGCAAAAAGGTGAAGATTGTATAACCTCTCTAGCCTGCTGCCTGTTTATGCAGTAAATCTATACCAGTAGGAGATTTATTAATTTAACTGTGGACTTGCATACAAGAATGATATGGGCAGTCTCAGAATTTATTTATTAATCTAATAGAGTGATTTATTGGAAATGTCTGCTAACCATATTTTGTAGTTAAGATTTTTTTTTTCCTTACCATTGATAGTTTTCCCTTTCTATTTAAAAAAGACAACTCTATAGACCCAAACAAGAAAAAAAAACTCCCCTCTTTATCTGGATGACATAATTTGACAATCAGCAAATTAGAACAGCATGTCGCTTCTGATGAAAAAATATTAAATATGTGTCTCATAACTCTGCTGCTGAGCTTTAGTTAAACACATAACCTTTATGTGAACTTATCTCATTAATCATGTGGAAAAACGTAGCTATTTCACATGTGGGACTATGGAAAAAGATAGCATGGTCATTTACCACTGAGGAGTGCTCACTCTCCAAAGAAGAAAGATAATTTCTGCAGGGACAGTTGACAAGGTGCAGGTTAAATACCCATATTGGTTTACCCCTGGAAAGTTCATGAAAATGAGTGCTTTTTCCCCCTTGAAAATTATTAAAGGCTTCCCTTAATAGAGGTTGCTAAAAGCTGTTAATAATAGCTCAGATTTTACATTATTTTTTCTCTTCCATGTGACATCAGTTTGCTATGATGGACCGTCAAATTGTCTTCTTTTCATTTGCAGTCACTCTCTCATTTCTTCTTGTACTTTTATCTGTAGCCTCCAGCTTCACACAGACAACTAACTAGTTTCTCAGGTTTTTACCCAGTTAGGTATTCCACTACCTCATTGTTTTCTTGCCCGAGGTTTTGTAGCATCCACCAGCCGCTGTTTATCTGACTTTTACCAACCTTTTGTTCCTGAGTGTTAGAGGCTGCCTCATTGCTAGATGCTGTGACCCTAAAGAAAGCAATGCCCTGCGAGTTTAAAAAATGACCCTATGCTACTGAAACACTCTACACAAACCCTCCCCTGAGGGATGAGCACAGTACAGTGTTACACTGAAATGTTGCCATTCCCTTCTGCAAAAAAATACAGGTCCAGGATTCTCCTAACAAATCAAATCCCTGGCTAAGTCCACTCTGACATATGCAGAGATTAAATTTCATCCTCCTAATGATGTGGGAATTTGGGAAATTAACATTCAAAGCTTCTATTTCTAAGAGGAGTGGTGTACCTGTCAATATCAAACGATGACATGTGTGATAAGACTGTGATCTTACTGAGTTTTCTTAGGAAACCAAAGCAAGTGTATTTTAGATATATACACTTAACACTAATCATCCACTCAGGGAACCACTCATAGGCTGCCCTCCATCTGTGAGGATTGTGTATTTGGGTTGTAGGCAAGGCATGAGACTATGCAAATATGATCAGTAGGCAGTGTTGGGTATACTTTCTTAATTTTGGGGTGTTTTTTCTGTTAACTAAGAATGCTGCTAGTGCAAATTTCTCCCAAAAATTGTGTACCTTGAACACCAAACTTTTTAGTACAAAATACAATCATTGATTAATTGAGGTTGGAGAAGGCCCTTAAGGCCATGGAATTGGAATCCACTGCTAGCCTAACAGGTCTATAAGTGCCACATCTACATGTTTAAATGCCTTCTGGGATGGTGACTCAACCACTTCATTGGGCATCCCATTCTTATGCTTGATAACACTTTCAGTGATCCATTTTTTCCTCATATTCAATCTAAACATCCCCTGAGGCAATTTGAGGCCATTTCCTCCTATCCTATCTCTACTACTAGAAAGCACCAGCACAAGAAAGATAAAGCTTTTGGCTCTGAATCTTCCTTTTTTCATTTCCTAAGTAAATTGTGTGTTAGCACCGAATGAGGCTTGCGCACCACTGTAGGCTGCAATGATAGGACCAAAGATTTGACTATGAATCATTGGATAAATGCTTTGGGATCCCCAGGATTTGGGGTCTTCTGCAGGAATTGCAGACTCAATTCCAGTGAGAGTCTGGAAAGCAAGTATTCAATGCCTAAGTGTCTCCCATTCCAGATAAGTGATCAAACTTGCAAGGCTGTTTAGTCAACAGCTTTCCTTTGGTCTCAGTGGATGTAGAAATACTGATGTAACATGGCAGAGTCCCAGTGAGGCAGGGAATACTATCTAGAGTAGTCCCCTGGGATGGAAATTCAAGTCTGTCCTTTAAAATGCAGAGAATACACTTTGAAGTCAGGGACTCCACCATTTCTGGTGACTGGTAGCAGCAGGAGTTTTCAGCAGCTCTAGTACTCTGCTCTCTTGCTATTTGCAGAAGGGTTTAGTATAAATCCCACTAATTAAAAAGCAAAAAAAAATTATGGAAGAAGCTGCCCTTTTTCCTGATTTTCAAGACAAGAATCTTACATGATCATCTTACAAATTATTTCTAGGACCTAGAAGGCAGTTCCCAGTTTCTAGATAACAATTCCTTGCTTCTCCTCTCTCCCCTGACCCCCCATCTGTCCCTTTCTTGCCAACCAGAAGAAAATCAGGAAGTAATGTGATACAGCAGAATATTTAAGCTAAGACGTGAATGAGTTTGGCAGGTTTGAGACAGATGCTGCCCTCACAGACTGCCTGGGCAGGTGCATATCCATAAAGCACCCAAAGGCTTCCTACTGAGAGCCACCCATGTGTCCTGTTTCAGGGATCTGTTATAGCCTCTCACTTGTTTTTCAATATGTTGCTACACATTAGTACCAAATTCAAAATAATATTACATATATCAACACAGCATGATGTGCTTCTCCTGCCTCATAAACATGATCAGGTTCCTACTCTGCCACGTTCTGCCCATTCACTGAGTGCCAGGTACCAAAAAAATTTGGAGCAAGTGAAGCTAAACCACTGAGGGTGGCCAGAGGGTTTGCAATGCATCAATGACTTCCCAGAGAGCTCTGAAACATCACTGCAAGCCCAGAGTTGGTGACTGCAATAAGCACATAACACAACTTCTGGAGGTGGTTGTGTTTAAATCTAAGTGTTCAAGTTAGATTTAAAATCAGGAGTGTGGGCAGAACACCACTGTGTTACCTGTAGATTTTCCAAGTTAGAATAAGCTGTGAAAGACTGGTGGTGCAAGGTTCATATCAGCATGGGCAGAAGTCCCAGGGTGCAGCAGAAATGTACTGAAATCGCCTGTCGTCTGACTGGTTCACCATCATTCTCCACTTATCAAGACCTAGAATTTGGCTGCCATAGTTGTTTTGAAAGAGCTACTCAAAGCCACCTCACAGCTGCCTGGAGTAATGACTGAAACTGTATTTACAACATATTTATAGCTTTTTGAATACCAAATTCAGCTTTTTCACCCCCCTTTTTGCAATCTGAGGAATCAAAAGAACAGCGACACCTTACTGAAGTCTTTAATGTAATATAAATTAAATTGTATCCATTAGAAGATATCAATGGGATGAGGACAATTATTTTCTTGCAAATGAAATTATTCAGAGAAGTGAAAAAGGACATAGTGATATTTTGAGGTTTCTAAGAAATTTGAATATATAGAGTATTAGAAGGCCATGTGCAAGGAAGTGTAAGGTTTTATGGTTAATTTCAGAAACCCTAGATGGTTTTCCAAAACTCGTTAAAATTGTCTAAAATAATTAATCAAAATTTCTTGCAATAAACAGCACCACATGTGTGATGATACAGAGAGACAGCTGAAAGTTGAAAATCACTGCCCAAACACATCCATTGACTCCTACTTTGAGTTCCTTCCAGTCCTATTGTGGATTTAGAAAGACAATTAGTACAAGACAGCTCTGTTATATTACTTTAGTTTATTCCAGTTTCACTCACTACAATAAATGGATTTGTAGAGTAAATTGTGGCAATGAAGTTAAAGGTGTCGTGTCTCATTTCTTCTCTCTGAGATGTTCTGTCTACTGCAGAAACTCCTTGAAAGGGAGGATTTAATTAGGGACCTTTCTGCAGGAGTCTAGGATGCATATTTGCTGTGAAGTGTAAATTCTTCAGAAAGAAAATTCCACACTTGGAGAAGTATTTGTTTTATTCTGTACTTTTCTCTTTAAAGTGACCTCTTGATATCCTCCGAGTGAATAGAATTTGAGTAATCTTACAATTAATTATGCTAAATCACTGTAGGTTATAAAGAACATGTGCTAGATGACCATTGATTTTTCTGTTAGTGATTTTAAGAAGAGAGAAATTAATTAGCAAACAGTGGGATTTGTCTGCTCTACACCTCCTGCCTACTCAGCTTTGAAAATGCCTATCAGGTGAAATTGTTAATTAGTCTAAAGACAGGAAAAGCAATGCACGAATATGTAGGACCATGTTTCTTGTCAGAAAATTTCCTTCTGGATGCAAAATATGGCTTATAAAAAGTTATTTCAACATTAAAGCCCTTTGTGCTAGTCAAGTGGCACAAATAGTCTAAAAGGAAATGCAAAAAGTATAATAGTTCAAACCTGAAAATGGTTGACTATTTAATGAGTTTGTCTTAAACTTTCAAAATAATAAAGTAAGTCATATGTGAAACATCTCTCCATGACTTATGTGGTAATTGGTTCTCTGATTTTTATTTGCATGTTAGTATCCAAGTAGTTGAAGAATATACACTTCATTCTACCTTTTAACACGGTGAAAGGTGATGCTGTATGTCCTGAACCAGGGCTGCACAAAAAACCTTGTATGAGATGAAGAGGCAGTCTTCCTCCAAATGCAAGGTATGGGGGCTTCCACACCTCTCATTTCAGTGAATTTCAGTAAAGGAAAGTGAGAGGGTACTGCAATGGAGTGTATATGGGGCTCCAGCAATAAAAGATGATAAAAAGAGGTAAGAATGAGAACTTCACTATCTTTGCCTCTTCTGTCAAGCAAATGCTGAAAATGCTTTGTAGATCTGGCCACAGTGGTAAATTAGGAGAGGCAATACCTTACTGGTGAATCATGGAACAACAGAGTTGAACATAATGAAAAGTACAGTAATTTTACAATTATAAGCCGCACCATTTTGACTAAAATTTTGGTCTGAACCCAGAGTGCAGCTTATAATCAGGTGCGGCTTATATATGGACAAAGAATGAAAAGTTGCTGTTTTAGTTTGGAGGACAGGTGTCTGCTGAGAAAGGCAGGAGCTTCTCTTTGAAATGGAGAATGTAAACCCCCTCCCTCCAAATTATTATAATTTTGAAATCAAGGGGTTTTCAGGCAAAGACATGGGAATGAGGAATAACAGTTCTTTACTAGGGAAATTAAAATAGAAATACAGTACTACAAGGAAACAAACTGCAAACCCTGACAGAGTACAACCTGACACCCCGTCAGTCAGGGTGTTGGTAGCAGTCCCATTAAATGGTGGCTGCATCCTCCTGCAGTGACAGATGTGATTCAGTTGGAGCAGTGCTCCTGTAGAGGGTGCAGTTTCCCTCCGGAGGTCCAGTGGTGATGTGGAGAAATCCAGTTTTCCTCTGGAGTCCAGTGGAGAAAGAGGCTACTTTCGTGTTCCAAAACCTCTGTTTCTATCTTGGTAAGAAATGTTGGACTCTTCCCCCTGGCTGGAGCAACTTTTAATGGGATAAAGTAATTTTATCAGTCACACAGTGGGACTCAATGAGCCATTAGCAGAAAATGACTCCCTGGAGGAAGGATGGTTTGTGAAAAGATAAAGAACAATGCCCCGCCTGGTTTCAATGGATGGCCCATTAGCAGAATATCTCCTGTGGAGATAAGGATCACTGCCCCCACCCTCAACAGATGGTGATAGAACAGATACCTTTTATCACACTCTGTATTGTAACCTGTATCTGTATCTGTAAGACAGATGCCGACACCTGGACGTGTGGCTTATAATCAGGTGCAGTTTAGAATCATGAAATTACTGTAGATACTTTGAAGAAAGGCTGTATCCTTTGACAATGCTGAGAATATAAATTTTGAAGGAATTTTCTCTGTTTTTATGTCAATTTGATGGCAGTTAAATCACGGCTTTAAAATACCTCTGTTGTGGGCAGAAGTAACAACAGCATACCCTGTCTTAGTATTTCTGTGGATCCAGCCCAAATGCTACAATTCTTATTCACACTGAATGGTACCTGTTCACCAGAATGAACTAATTTGAAGCAGACTTTCCCCATGGGATAGTTGTAGTAAAAATAGGAAAAAGTAAAAATACAAAGAAAGTTCATTTGTGCTAGTTAAAAAAAAAAAAGTAGTAAGTTTAAAACAGTGAAATAAATTAGGATTTATATTTAGTTAACAATGAGTTATCACAAACCATTCCCATATATTTCCTGATGGTTTACCATTACATAACCTGCTCTATATTTATAATGTACATCTGGCATACTGTACTTCTATTCAGATCACTTTAATTAAACCAGCCTCCAAGCTCCCATATAAAACAATGGAAGTTCTGAAATGCAGGAAAACAGCAGTATGAATTCATGAATAGCCCTGTATGCGAAGGCAGGCAATCTGCAGATTAGTGTAGTGGTTTCCTGTTGTTAACACCATAAATTTGCTGAACTCCGTTAACTAAATTCTTCCAACTTTAGCCCAGTCACTACAGCTACTGCAGAAAACATAAACAGATAAACCAGATGAGAAAAGGAAAAGATAGATAGCTTTTTTAGATTGGAAAGTAAAAAATAAAAAAAAAAAAGAAAAAAGAAAAAAGAGAAAAAAGAAAAAAGAAAAAAAAAAGAAAAAAGAAAAAAGAAAAAAGAAAAAAGAAAAAAGAAAAAAGAAAAAAGAAAAAAAGAAAAAAGAAAAACCTAGTTTAAACCTTATGTAAAAGTAAACAGTAATATATAGGTAGGAGAGGTCAATGTTGAAACTATTTCTAAAAGATTATTTAAAACACAGATTTAATTTTCAGTAAATATCCTGTTTAGTCACCAGTATCAGAAAAACTGAGATGTTCCCTGTACACAGAGCTTTTCTCATGAGAATCTCAATTATATGTATTTAAAAATGAATGATACAGCAGTGTTTTGGTGCAGAGGGTTATATCTAGTCTCCAAAAATCTTGATATGACAAGCTATTTAAATCCTCAAGCAATTAAAAGACTAATTTTAAAAACTACAGGATTGATATAGGTCATTATTTTTAGACCTCTAACAAATTCTCAGTATGGATAAGAATATTTAAATGTAAATAAGTATTCTGATCAAGAGTTCAATTTTCTTAGCTATTTTTAATGAATGTTGCAAAATATGTGAACAGTTAGAAGAGCATTAAGATAGGATAGCAACTGTTAATATATACATTTATATGAAAATAGATTATTAGCATATTCTATGGTAAATTTAATAGAACAATATCCTTCTACCAGCTCATAGTATCATAGGATGATTCAGACTGGAAGGAACCTTCTGAGGATCCTAATCCAATCTCGTGCTCAAAGAAGGACAGACCATGAAATTGATACTTCCTCCAGCAAGCTATCTGCAACTAATAAACCAAAAAATGGCTGAAACCTTCCTACAGACCTCAGATACAGTATAGCCTAGTAGTCTTAAAATGTTGGTCAAGTTCCTTCTGACAGAATTATTTAATTCAGCTGAAAGTGGAATTAATTGTTAAAGGTTGTGTTACCTAATTAGTGAACACAATGTGTTCCTTAAGCCATCAAACGAGTTCTTAGTACGAATGCAAACTCTGTGAACTGCTTGATATGTAACAGATCCAGACTGTAACATCTGTTTACAGTACATTCTCTGTCAAATGCTTTGCCAAATGATGCAGTGCTCATTTTTACCTCTCTTTGCACCTTTTTATCCTGTCCTTCCCTTCTGGGAAAATCTCCTAAACACAAGGCCATAGACATGAAAGTTTTGGTTTCTGATCTCTTAAACAGAAAGGGCTAATTTCATCAAATAAATTATTGCAGTGGTTAATATGACCAGTGTACATAGCTCCATAAGCCACAGGGGAAGGAAGTTTGTCTTTTTTCCTGCTGCTTCTGTTCTTCAGGGAGAGATTGAAGTTTAAGACATTATGAAGATTATCCAAAATGACATTAGTCCAGTCACAATTGTAGCAAAATCCTCCTGTGTTATACAAATTATTTTACTGTGAAAAACTGTATAAAGAGATTCTGAATAAATAGAGGACTACTGAAATATTACATTGCGTTGTACAAATAAAATTTTTAATTAAGATTTAGGATGGGGAGCTTCTATTTCAGCTTCTGCAGTCCTTCTCTGCAGAGCATTTATATCTCTTTTTTTTAAAGATTCACGAGTTAGAGCACTATTTCACTGTAAATCACAGGATGTAAGAATTAATGACATTAATTCCAAAGGGAAAAAATTTTAAGGTAATGATTTAATATTCATGTAAGACAAGAGTCTGTATAGCTGTGTGGGGAAGGTGAAGAGAAGGAAGGGAGGAATGGGAGAAAAAGCAAGAGGACAAGAATTAGGATGCTGATGCTATCCTTACATATAAGCACACAAAGCAACACAGATGGAGCGACAGACAGACATCTAAATGCCTTACTCCTGCAGTGGCCAGCTGAGCAGTGGCTTAAACAGGAGGCAAATTCCATGTTCTGCTGCCAGTCAGAGACCTACAGGATTGCTCCTCGTGGTGCTCTCTTCCCCAAACTGCTTGTGCAGACTCACCCCTGATGGTAAGGGCATTGTACTTCCTATGGTTACCTCATGAAGACAATGGCAGCAACTGCAGCAAAGAAATTGTGGCTATGCACAGCAAAATGTGAATTTTCTATGACATTACTTGCTTTGCGATTCACAAGTCAAACTCATTCTGGAAATCATGAGCTTCTCTAATTTCCAGGGAAAAAATCAACACATCAACATCCAACAGGATACTACGATGGTCATTTTCATTTGCTTTGAAATTCAAGTTCTAACATTGGATACTGCTCTAATATGAATGATCAAAAGCCACTCAAGAGCAGGATGAGAAATACTGATGTGTGAGTCAAAATGGTACACACAGCTCTCAGTGCTGCTTGGTCGTTCTGCCAGGTATTTATCAACCAGAGCAAAGAGATGCCTTCATATCCTTTCTATACACAAACTTTGAAACTGCATCAGAGAAGACACAACTTTGTTACTGAAGTGAATTCATGACCTATTGTGGGCTTCTATTCAGTGGAGTTTATCAGTGATATGTCCTTCTGGAATGGGAGATACAGGTCCACTTGAGAGAACAGCATCCATAACACCGAGAGTCCAGGAAATCACCACTGATACACTGAAACAACAAGAGAATGCAGAAGATGAAAAACAAAGTCCACGTCTGCAAAAATAAGTGACTGTGCCCTCTGCAGCAAAGAATATAGGGGGAGTTCTTTTGATGAACAAACAGTCAAGCCCATTGCAGGTACTACAGCGCACTTCAGAGTCCAGGGGAAGTGGGCATGAGAATAGCAGCTGGAAAAATGGAGACTGGGACAGAAACTTCAGAGACCAATTAATAGCCAGTAACAGAGAAAAGCAGAGAAGAGACACTTGCAGTGCTGCAGCCTTTCAAACAATGCAGCACAAATCCTACTGTTTTCTCCAGGTATTAGTATTTCTGTTTTCACAGGGAAAAGAAATCAAGAAAAACATGGAAAGGATCATGTGTAAGTTACCATGTAGGGAACAGAAAGTTCCCTTGTGGACATATCAGTTGACTTAAAATAACTGGAGATCAGGTATCCAAATTCCTTAAGATGTTTGAACATTTTAGTTCACTTCATTAATCAGCTAGGAGGGGATAGGATGTACTTTCTTCCATGCAAAGAACTGTAGGAGAGCTTTTTGTGATTGACACAAGTCTTAGCTGTTAGATACTGAGAAAGGTTTCTTTGGTCCATTGTTTATTTGATGAAGATTGGAGCTTTAAAAGGAAAGAAGAGAATGTGAAGTACCACACTGTGTTCCAACATTTGTAAAATAAATTACAGTAATTTCACAAATACAAGCCGCACTGTTTTGACCAAAATTTTGCTCTCATACGTGAAAGCGGCTAATATTCAGGTGCGGCCAATATGTGAATAATTTTCTGACATTTTCAACCCTGGGAGTGCAAACCAAGTCAGTGCAAACTGCAAAGTTGAGCTCCGGCCAGTAAAAGCCTGCATTTACGCGGTTGTTACAAATTGATACTCTGTTGCACGGCGGGTGGAGCTGCTCTGTACAGGCAGCACAGGGGGTGGGGAAGGCAGGGCAGCTCTCTCCTGCTGGCCCCACGGCACGGGGAAAGCAGGGGCAGCTCTCTCCTGCTTGTCCCTGCGGCTCGGAGAAGGCAGGGACAGCTCTTTTCTGCTGGCCCCGCGGCTCGGGGGAAGGAGGACAGTTCTCTCCGCTTGGCCCCACGGCTCGGGGGAAGGCGGGCAGCTCTCTCCGCTTGTCCCCGCGGCTCGGGGGAAGGCGGGCAGCTCTTTCTGCTTGGCCCCGCGGCTCGGGGGGCTCCCGTCCCCGCGTGCCGCCGCCGCAGGAGCAGGCAGGTTCCATCCCCGGCTCCTATCGCTGCCGCAGGTGCCGGTGGGCTCTGTGCCCCCCCTGCTGCCACAGGGCAGCGCCGGGCCGGGGTGACCGAGCCCAGTGGTGGCGACGGCCAGCCCCGAGCATCCCTGCCGAGTGGCAGCGCCGAGCTGGGCCACCCAGCCCTGTCGGCAGCCCCGAGCCCTCATGGCCCGAACCGAGCCAGTAAACCCCGCCCTGCCACGATTCTGTTAGTATTTGGTAACTTTGTTGCACGCGGGTCCTTGCTGCGAACACAGAGCGGCTTATACTCAGGTGCGGCTTATTTATGGACAAAAAACGAAATGTTTGCCAACACCCAGCGATGCGGCTTATACTCAGTGCGGCTTGTATTCGTGAATTTACTGTACCTTGAATTTTGAGGCAATTCTTCATTTCAATATTTCCTGAATTCCATGCATAAAAAAATAAGTAATTTTGCACATACAGATGTGCTAAAAAGACATGACATTTTTATGGATTGATAGTCTCATGAGGTTTTTGAGGTCTGAAAGACAGATAAAACATAATGTACTGTGTGGATCTTCTAGCTGTTGTCTTGCCTCTCCCCACAAACACAGAATGGGACAAATATCTTAGATATTTTAGTCTGAGATTTGCCTTTGACTGTAGAAGAAAGAAATATACATGTTTCCCAGGGAACTAAGATTTCACAGTAGAAACTAGCTAATTAGCTAATTTTAAGTTGTCAACAAAGTGCTCATGTGTGAGTAGCATCCCAGGGATGTTTTGCTACATGATTTGATTTCCATTAAAGTTGTCAATTGGTAGCAGTGACTATAAAGATTTATATTTTATTTTGCATGAAGAAGACTTTGCTAGAGGAGATACATTATTACTTAGAACTATATTTGGATTAGCTCTTTTGTGATCATGCTGAAGTGCATGAAATTCATTAAATACTTTAGCATGTGAGGAATTTTTACAGCAATCAGGAGATGCTGCATGAAAGTCAAGCAAAAGGGATCAGTTGAACACAGCTGTAAATGGGGTAGAATATATTTAGGGCAACTCTTTTGTTGCAATGTGTTCCTCCTTATTTTAATTATTTTTTATTGTTTTACCAAGTACCTTTTGCTACATGGAATGATTGTTAAAAACTTGAAAATGTTGCAATCATCATTGTATATCCTAATAAAGTGCCTTTGAAAAGCCCCACAGCCAATTATATCTTTTGCAAAAAGTACATTTGGTATTAGATTGTTTGGTTATTTGTGCATTACAAACTCACCCACATTCCCAAATATGTTAAAAATCCAAACTGAGGTTGGCCACAAATTACCTAATTTGAGACAATTAATTCATTGAGCTTTTAGGATATGTTCACAGTTTTTCTTCTGTCTCTGTTTCAACATTTTGAGTCACTAAAGCTCCATGTTGAAAAGGTCTAATACCTGTGGTTTACAGTCATCTGTTACCCATTCATTAGAGGGGCTTCTCTGAACCACTCCTTATCCTGCCCAAAAGTGAGGTTTGAGAAACAACCCACATATAAAACAATTGCAGTCAACAAAACAATCAACCCCATTGTTCTCTGTAGGGATTTGCTCCAAAAAGTACAACTGGAATTATTTAGAAAATTGAATTACTGCAAGATGGAGTCAGAAGCATACTGGCAATACTTTGAAAAATCATCTTGTTCTGCTTGCCTTTAAAAATATCTTCCCATTAAAAACATTAGTGACAAAACATTAGTAAAAATTGCATATAGCAACATTTCAGCAGAAGAATGAGAGTTTATTACTTAACTTCTGTGGTGTACTGTAATCCTGCAATGTTTCACATGGGATTTTGCATTAATGCAAATCTTTCCATTTTGGACACAATAATGTGTAACTTCACAGCTGAGGCATTTTTGCCAACTTCTTTGTATCAAAATTTCATAGCTAATTTAGTGAGAATCAAGCTCTTTAAGTCATAGGTCCTAAAGCAAATTATGCAGCTTTTCTCAGGTTACTCCAACGCAGTAAAAAGATGACACTCCTGATGCTGTTAGTGACATTTTAAAAAATTTAGTCCTTGCTCTGTATGCCAGCCCATCAGAACCTGGCTTCACACATGATCACGATGAGCATGAAGACACAGTGTAAGCTCTTGGCCATTTTTTGAAGGAGACAGCTGTGTCTACAACTCCATTTCAGAATCAGAATGAGCTGCTGTTATCCACAAGATAAAAAGGGGGCAAAACTTTCATTATCTTTCAAGGCACCAGAAATTTCCCCAGAATCTAGATTCAATTATGGCACTGGTTTACAGGTAGTAGCCAGTAACAATTAGAGAGTCATGACAGGTCAGTATTTATCACATAGCAATATCTGAGAGGTTTTTTCCTTCCTAGTCTAATTCTAGTAAGCAGCCAGAAAGATAACACTTATCACAAGATCAGATTAGGAAAGTCATTTAGATTACAGTTTTCAAATTTGAGAGACCAAAATCAAGCACTAAATGTATATTTAGCAATCAAATTAGCCACAGGGTACTTTTAAGACTGTATCAGTGAGAGATACCAGTCAAAGCTAATGATTTAGCTGCCTACAGAGATTGGAATTGCTAGCTAGCCCAACAATGTATAGTATGGCTGTTTGGAAAACAAAATACTGGGGAATTACTGCTTGTCTTTAGAGGTGATGATGCAAAAATGCCCCTCTAGACTGAAGCTCATATCAGTTATCAACTCTCTTGATCTGAAAGCAAAGGATTGTCTGGAGTATATTTCAGTTTTGTGACTCAAGCATGGCAGGTAAAGCAATTAGAAAATTTTGGCAGTTAGCAAGTGAAAATACCCACTCTGTTTCTGAGCACATGACAAAAGCAACTTGCTAGATTTCTTTTTATACAGAATTTATTTACAGTAAATTCACGAATACAAGCCGCACTGATTATAAGCCGCATCTCTGGGTATTGGCAAACATTTCGGTTTTTGTCCATAAATAAGCCACACCCGAATATAAACCACTCTGTTGTTCGCAGCGAGGACCCATGTGCAACAAAGTTGCCAAATAGTAACAGAATGGTGGGAGGGCGGGGTTTACTGGCTGAGTTAAGGCTGTGCAGGCTCGGCCTGCTAGGGGCTGCCGATGGGGCCAGGTGGCCAAGTCCGGCGGGGCCGCTTGGTGCGATCACTTGGTGCCGCCGCTCAGCGCAGCCGCTCGGTGCCGCCATTCGGCGCGGCTGCTCGGTGCGATCGCTCGGCAGGGCCGCTCAGCGCGATCACTTGGCGCTGCCGCTTGGGGCCGGCCGCCGCTGCCACTGGGCTCGGTCACCCCGGCCCGGCGCTGCCCCGCGGTGGAAGACAGGGACGGAGCTTTCCCACGCCCATGGCGGCGGCAGGGGGCGGGGACGGAGCCTACCTGCTCCTGCCGCGGCGCGCGGGGACGGAGCACCCCGCCTCCTCCCCGAGCCGCGACAATGGAGGTGCGGGGCACCCCCATCTCTCCCCTGGGCTGAAGGAGGGAGCTCTCCCGCCTCTCTCCCCGCCCCCCGTGCTGCCTGCAGGGAGCCAGGCTCCACCCGCGGTGCAACAGAGTAGCAATTTGTAACAATCGCGAAATGCCGGCTTTGCAGGTGCTCGGCTCGACACTCTGCCTGGCACTTCTGAGGTTGTAAATGTCAGAAAATTATTCACATATTAGCCACTCCTGAATATTAGCCGCATTTCCGGTTTGGGAGCCAAATCTTAGTCAAAATGGTGTGGCTTGTATTAGTGAAATTACTGTAATTAACACTGGTGTCTATGGCACACATGAAGTAATTAATTTCATCTGTAATTTCATTGTGAATTTCACCATATGAAATTATTTCATGTGACAACAATCTGTGCTGGAATGACAGAAGTGTATCCCAGAGTGGGATGCTTATTCTCTCATTTAGAGACTCTCATGTGCAGGAAAGCTATGATGCATAAGAAAATTAAAAATGCACATGGATGTGCAACATGATGAATGGAACTGATAAATTTACAAGGATGACTCTCTTTACTTCAGTCTTTTTTCCTTCACTTTTGGTCTTAATGCTTAATAACTGAAGAAAATAAATAGTCCCATGTTCCTGTCAGTATTTTTAATGTCACAAGAGAATTTTATGATTGCAATTACACATTAAATTAGAAACATGAAAATATGTTCTATTATTTTTTAGTGGTAGAGGCTGGAAATTTTACCTGTGTCATTATCATCTTCTCACAGTAAATTAAGATTGTAACTCTGATATTGCACTTCCTTTTGTCCCAGTAAAATTCAAACTAAAAGCGAACATGCATTTAAAGTAGTCTCCTCATTCAGTCTTTCCATATAAAATCTTGCTCAAACACCCTTAGATATAAGGTCAGTTTTTTGATACACAAAATTTCAAACTCAGTGTACCATAACACCTGAGAATGGAAGACCTTAATATACTCTAATCAACAACAAATATCAATGATAAAAATCAATAAGATATAAAAAATACCTAGCCCTAAATCAAATAAGAATAACGTTTTAAGTCACAGATGTCTATAATGCAATATATAAAATTAAACATATACTATATATATAATAAATAGTACTGGTAAAATTTAAGTAAGTCTGACTTAAAAATATGACCAGTGAAGATCCCCACAAAACATTTGCTTGAGTACAAGTGTACAATTAGCTACCTACTGAATAAAAAATTTCAGGCCTACAAAAGACATAGTGCATAGATAAAAACAAATGAGGCTGATAAAAATAGTAAAATTATATAATTTATGTTATTTGGAATCAATTAACTAAACAGGAGGAGCAATAATGCAGGAAGTAATTTCCTGTTCCTTGAATGATTATTACTCGGGACATCAAATACCAGAAAAGAGGAAGATTTCTTCAACTCTGGGACTAGTTCAGAAAACAATGTACTCATATCATGCAGCAAATAATACAGACCTCAGCACAATTAAACTGACATCCAGAGTAGAATGATACAGCAAAGAATTACTAACATGGGACAAGCTGTACAAAAGAGTTTAGGAAAGAAAAAGACAATACAACAACAATTTATATAAATACACATGCTAGTAAATATATGTGTGTAAAATTAGACATATATTTACAAATATACATATATTTACATATCCATACAATTACACATAGACAAATTGGTATGTAAGAATAGAATTTAGGTAAACAAGAAATGGATTTCAGCTCAATATGAAATATAACAACTTTCATTTGCAAAAAGTAAGACCAGCTGGAAAGGAGAAAGGTCCATTAGAAAAGAGAGGATAAAACAGCATACATTTTAAACTCTTGGGCAGAAAGACATCATCAGCAATTTTTGTGAATTCCTTGTTTTATCATGGAGCAGAGGAAATTTTTAAGGCAAACACTGAATTTATAAATGAGCTAATTATACCTTTTGATCTACAGAATGTTACAACAAATAGTTTCAGAGGTAAAGTATCCCAAAATAGATCTATTCTAACACTATAAACTGAGAGCACCAACTCCACTTTCAGTGAAAAGATTTTGAAGACCATTGATTTCTGATCTTCTAATGGGTTTCAGAGAGAAGTCAAGAGAACACCACAATGCCCATGGTAGTACAGGGGAAGGAGGTCAGCTATGGGACTGAAAAGACTCATTTGATTAACCCAGAAGGTGAAGACATACAGAAGGAATAGGTCAGAGAATAACACTGGTTTTAAATAAAATTAAGATTTGGTTCTGAAATGTCTTGGGATTTATTTAAGAAATCCAAAATATCCCTTTTAGGGTGGCTACATTCATTTTTGAGAAATTGCAAGGCCATATGTGGTATGGAAAATAGAAAAAAGAGACATGGTACATAACTTAAAAATAGGGGGAGAGAAATGTAGAGAGTTATGGACTGTTCAACTTAAAAACCCCATTCTGGAATAAAAAATGAAACTGTTTACCTGCAAGAAACCAAGGACTTGAGTAGCAGTTAGCACAGGTTATTTAACTAAGAATTGGGTCAAGCATATACAATTTTATTCCATGACAAAGAAGCATAATATGGACAGAGTAGAAGAAAAAACCATAACTTTAGAAATTGTCTTCTTATAAGCATATCATGAGATATAGTATAAAAGTTAAGATTTTACTGTCTTTTATTAAGTATACTTTAGGATAGTATAAAACCAGTAGGAAAATCTTTGATAAGTAGTATTTTTTACTGGGAAGCACTGACTATGATTCTGCATATAACAATCAGGATTTGGCACTAGTTTTTTTCTTTTTGTTAATGACCTGAATAATGGAAAGGGAGTAGTAATTAAATCTGTAGGTGATACTGAGATGAAAAGCACCGCATTATACTGATGGATGGGATTTCATTTCAAAAGGATCTTGACAGATTGAAAGCATGGTGTGAAGAAAACCAAAATGCAGTTCAAGAGGCACAAGTGAAACAGTGCAGATAGACAGGTCTAATCAGCCAAACAAATTCAGGATCTAGAAAAACTGGTTGAGCAACCGGCCAATAGACAGGGATTTAAAGGTATTAGTGGATCACAAGTGGAACACTAGTCAATAATGCCATGCTGTTGAGAAAAAGATAAGCACTATCCTGGGAAGATTAAAAGGAGCAAAGCGAACAAACATACGGTACAGCTTTCTGCTCTGCTCAGTATTTGTAAGAGTTCAGGAGGAGTGCTGTGTGGGGCATTATGACAGAAGTGTGGGAGACTCTGCAGGAGAAAAAAGCGAACAGTCAGAGATCTGAAAAGCAGATCTTGTGCAGACAGGCTGAGAATTCTGCTCTTTAATGTGTGTCATGCAGAGGAAAGAACAGGGAGAGTGTTTGACTCATGCTGGCCTTAAAAGACAGCGGGAAGAGAAACAGAATTATCTTTTCTCTATGGTCACAGTAAACAGGAATAAAAAGACTCTATTTACCAAGTATTTTTAGTTACATATCAAACCTCAGGATTTTTAGATGTTGAAATAAATTGTGAAGGCCTGTGTGGGCTCTTCATCTCTCTTCTCCATCAGGACTTCATTAATTGCATTAACCAAGGTCTGTTGGGAATGGCATGCTTAAGCTTATTGGGAGAGGAGGGACAAAGGACTAGAAGAATCCTTTGAAAAATCCAGTGTCCAAAGTTTTAGTGACTCCTTGCATGGAGGTCATTTGACCTTTTCAAAAATGTAATGCAAAGTATTTGGCATGAGAGCAGAAGAAAGACAATGGTGGGATAGGAAAACTTGCTTCACCGACTAATGTTCCCTCACATTGACAAATATATCTTTTAAACATCAACTTAGAAAAAGAAAAGGTTTTAGAAACCATCCTTTAATTTGCCGTTGTTTGCACTAAATCCTTGCTGCTATTTCAGTTGCATTTTTGCTGAAGGTAAAACCAATAATAATGATCTACTTACACAGCCTGTTGTCTGCATATCTGTCATATTAAAGTCCATGCTGTTTGTTTATCAAGCAGTCATCTATAATTCTCTATTAATTTAATTATACTAAAAGATCTTAAAAGCCTTGGGCTAAGTAACATGTCAATTACAAATGAGTTTAACTTGGAATAAATATAAACTTAATACTTGTAATTTATTGCTTTAAATATAAACAAAGCCCTTACTATGACACAATCTATTATTAATTGCCCCAGTGCCCTAAGTCCAATTAAGCAAATTCACTTACATTTTCTTCAGAGGAAGTCGATGTTCATTTCTCATAGGAAGTGCAAGGAGCCTACCTTTCCACTTCTTTTAAAACCCCTAATGCAACAAAGCACTTCTGTGTTTAATGAAGTGTATCATGTCAGGGGTGAGGGGAATGCTGGTGGCATGGGGGTTAGAGCCACGTGTGAGGGCTCATATTTACTCCAACAAAGTAACTTTCAATCAAATATCTGGTCATACACATTGTTTTTCTTCAGATATAAGTGAAGATTGCATGTTTTCTAGTTGAAGATTCTATATTGTCTTTCTCTAGCACTCTTTCAGTAACAAGGACAAGCTATTTGGAGTTACACTATGTATGTGTGTATATGTGTGTATGTGCATTATATATCTTCACCTGAAAGGTATCTTAAACTTTTTTTATATTAGTTATACTTGCATGTATTAAAGTAGCTAAACTAATTTTTTTTTTTTTAATGTGTGTGAAAACGTGTACATATAAAAATGTCAGCTGCTGTGCTGAGACCTGGTACTTCATGCCTGGGGTAAAATTTTATTGCCTAGTTATAAAAGAGAGGGTTTATAGTGGAAACCCTGACACAACATTAACTATGGTTATGCTATCAAAGGAGTGCAGCATTTAAGAATTTAGGAACTATTCCGTTTGTGTGTGTACAGGCAGTCATGTGTCTGTCTGTGTCTAAAACTTCATATTGACTTACACATGCCATTTACATATATTTTTAAACACTTTGAGAAGGAAAATCACAAACCGGTTCTGTTACTTCTGACAGAAATATCTTCACACGTGTATCTGTCCCGTTTGCTGTCTATAAATAATAAAATCATTTAGAAAACTAGAAAAAAAAAATCACTACTAGAATGTGTATAGCTTAAAAGTGGATCAGTAATGCTTTCTCCCCCTATTTTTTCAAGCTAGAAAACCAAGTAATGCATAGTGAGTTGCGAGAAGACACACAAAAATAAGTTTCAGATATAGGTCCAGAATATAAATCTTCTGAGCTCCAATCCTATACTTCAAATACCTGCCCTCTTTAGTAATATTAATGAAAAACTGAAATCCCTGTGGTATTTGCCGGTTTAGTTGCCTCAAATGGAATGGGTCTGACAATCATTCTTGAATCCATCACTCATAAAATTATGACAAACATAAGGGTTGAATCTATAAACCCGCACAGGGTTTCAAAATTTCTGGTGGGACTTGCAGATAGTTCACTGACTCTTCTGAAAATGAAAGGTTGTGTGGCAGGGTAGAGATTATCACTAGGTTTGCCTGTAGCAAGAAAACCATAAAATATGGAAAAATATTTAGGCTAGGCACTATTTCAAAGGACCTCAAGGAAGTGTGGTGCTCTAACATTATTCAAGTATTATTGAAGTAAAGCAGTTACTTCCAAGCAAATAACTTCTGTTTTTCATTTTGTGTGAAAATGATACCAAGAAAAAGTAAAAATCAATTCCCATCACATTTCCAAAAATCTTGGTTTGGATCTCCTGATTTTGGAGGCTAAAAGGATAGCAGAAATGCAAATATAAGACATTACTACTTTTTCAGTCTTACAGTATGTGACACGCCAACATACCAATCCAGTATAGGCAATGTGTTTAAATAGACTAGGGTCACTTTCTCTCATTTATTAAAATTAACATGAATTTTATAGTATTGATAACACAGCTCTTAATGGAAATGTTATAAATTGAGATGTTTCTCCCTGGGAATGGCCTCTTAATGAGCAAAGGGAAGGAGATACACTAGTCCCAGTGATGTTGCATAGTTATATCCATACCATTTAGGTACCTGTGCTTGAAATGTTGTCCTCACATTACTTCAGATATCATTGAAGTAATGTGGAATCATAGACTCATTGGATATTTTAAGTTAGAGGAACAACTTAAGGTCATACAGTTCAAGCCCTGCTTGGGCATAATTTGATAAAGGCTGCTCAGGATCTTATGGAGATGCCACAACCTCTCTGATCAGAATGCTCCAGTATTTGAATTCCCCAATAAAAAATAATTTTCTGTATATCTAACCAGAATTTCTCATGTTTTAACTTGTATCATTGGCCTTGGACTCTCATGATGCACATCTCAGAACTTTCTGTCTCTTTCATCAGCATGCACTGATCAATTCTATTGCAAATTGCAATAGTCTTCCTTTAGATTTCTCTTTTCCAGACTGAATAAACCCAGTTTTCTCAGCCTCTCCTAAGATGTCACATGCTCCATCTGTAAACCATTTTGGTTCCTCCACTAGATTGGCTCAAATAAGTCAGTCTTTTTATTGTACTTGTCAGCTTTCTTACAGTGCCCATTAACTTTATTCCAGTTCTTATTAACTTTCCTTGACTGCCATGAGCTGTAAAAGATTTCACAGTGTTCTCACAATAACATTGTCCAACTCTTTCAGCACTCGCACATATCCATCTAATCCCATGGACATCTGTGACTGAATGATCAGATGTCGTCTAGTAATCTCCATTTGTGCACCTATGCTTTTCAACTCCTTCAGAAATGTCTTAATGCTCCATTTTTAGTAGTAACATAAACACAGATTGTATTTAGACTTGTTCAATGTCTCCTTCACTCAGTCAAAGCACTGTGAAGGCCTTTAGTGTAGAAGAGAATAAAACTCTCAGACTGTAATTAGAGGAGCATTTATTTCCATGGCAGGCTGGCTAAGCCGTCCTTACTCCTCACCACTCCTTCCTGACTCCACACAAGACCCTCCATTGTGCTGGCTCAACTGTTGGAGAAACTGTTTGGTGAACTGGATTTCAGAGCTTAAACTGGCCAGGCTGCTTGGTGGGATGGATGGTAGGGCTTAAAACCAGCCTTTTATCCCTGCAGGTTAAAATCCAGCTCCCTTATCCTCCTGGTTCTCCACAGAACAGTCCCATGCCAGAAACAAAGCCAGCAATAAACATTTAGTTGCAGTATTGAAGAGGAAACAACAAGGCTGATAAATGCTTTGTTTTGCTGCACCCTCAGAACTAGAAACAGGAACTGACTGATATGACAGGAAGAAAAACCCAAACTAACAAAAAGGAATCACACCATCCCATTTCTTACCTTTATTTTAGCATCTTACCACTCCAGCAAACCTAGAAATCTCAGCATAATGATGCCATTTCAAGCAGCAGGATCAATTGGTTTTGTTATGGTGATATATATGCATGTATATGCTCAATAAAACCTGATTCCACCTACATTACAATTTATGAAACTCTTACGATAAATAGAAAGTACAATTTTTATTACTCCATTCAAGCTATGATGCCTTAATGAAATAGCAGGCACAAAGAAATGTGATAAGCATAGTCTGTTCTGGTAAATGTGAGGTGCTCTTGAGCTGAGCTGGTCTCACAACTGAGATGGACTTTAAGAGGAGCAGAGGTAAGATGCAGAGCAGATTGAGCAATAAAATATTCACAGAATATATGCCACAGCCACAAATAATTGAATTAAGCAATAACAAGGCAGACACAGGGCATTTCCTGGGGATTAATGACTAGCTAGGAGAGTTGATGGTCCACGGCGGTCATCAATTCCCTGGGAAATGTCCTGTGCCAAGGTCATCGTTGCTATTATAGCCCCCTTTTCTTTCCTCCAGCAGAAAAAAAAGAATCCCACATTTTACCTGTTTTCATACAGTGTCATCACTCCTTTAGATGACTGTGGAACAGATGGGTATGAATGGCAGAGCTGCTGAAGGATTTCTGTGTAATTGGTGTCCAGTGCCGCAACCAATCAAAACTCTTTATCACCATTGAAATTTTAATCAGGCTTATATAATATTTCATTTTTTGACTCATCTAACTCTTTTGAATCCACAAACAATAATTTTATTTTGTTGTGGTCTGCAACTCTGACAAATCGGTGTCTGCACTATAGCTAGGTGAACTGAAGGAAGATAGACATATTTTATTCCTTTAAAAGTTTTCTGGCATAAAGAATCTGCTGAGAGAAATGGCAGAGAATTTATGCATTCAGCCTGCTCTTTGGCAATAATGTGTGGATTTATAACATAAAGTACTTGCCTATAACAGGTCAATAATGGAGATAATTAAATCTGTCTTTGCTATTCAATAACAATTATGAATTAAAATTTGTTATGGCATATTTTTCAATATAAGGTCTATCATGAGTGAATTCCTCTAAGTCATAATTTTATCCAGACATTTTAAAGATATTGTTCTGTGGCAAGTATGTAAATCTTTAAAATCTGTTTTTCAGACTGTAAAATAAAAAATAAAGCACTAAACCCAAAGGTCCAGAAGATAAAGGAGCTTATGATTATCTGCATGCTTTTGGGTCAAATTTATTTTACAGTTATACCAATATTCGTTAACTCACTTATCTTCAGGATTTGTGAGTCTTAATCTATCACTTTTTCTTCCCCTTAAACTGACATTTCACATTCAATTAACCTAATCCTGAAATAGAACAGTGTCTACTAATATTTTTTTTAAAATTACTGTTTATGATCCTTTATACATGTTCTTTTTAAACACATTCTCTGTTACTGTTGGCATTTTCATAGTTTGTGGTGTACAGCAAGTACAGTAATTTCACGAATACAAGCCGCACCAATTTGACTAAGATTTTGCTCCTAAACCGGAAATGCGGCTAATAATCAGGAGCGGCTAATACAACCTCAGAAGTGCCTGCCAGAGTGCTGAGCCGAGCAGCTGCAAAGTCGGCATTTTGCGATTGTTACAAATCGCTACTTTGTTGCACCGCGGGTGGAGCCTGGCTCCCTGTAGGCAGCACGGGGGGCGGGGAGAGAGGCAGGAGAGCTCTCTTTCCTCCTCTGCCACAGCCCAGGGGAGAGACGGGGGGGGCCCGGCGCCGCCATTGCTGCAGCTCGGGGAGGAGAGGGGGGACCCGGGCTGCCCCTACCGCGGCCCGGGGAGGAGAGGGGGGACCCGGGCCGCCCCTACCGCGGCCCGGGGAGGAGAGGGGGGACCCGGGCCGCCCCTACCGCGGCCCGGGGAGGAGAGGGGGGACCCGGGCCGCCCCTACCGCGGCCCGGGGAGGGGGGGGGAAGCCGGCGCCGCCATTGCTGTGGCCCGGGGAGGGGGGGGGGAAGCGCGCGCCGCCATTGCTGTGGCCCGGGGAGCCGACGGGAGCCCCGCGCAGCCATTGCCGCGGCTCGGGGAGCCGACGGGAGCCCCGCGCAGCCATTGCCGCGGCTCGGGGAGCCGACGGGGTGCTTTGTCCCCGCCCGCCGCCGCCGCGGCAGGAGCGGGGAAACTCCGTCCCTGCCCGCCGCCGGCGCCACGGGCGCGGGAAAGCTCCGTCCCCGCCCGCCGCCGCTGCCGTAGGAGCAGGGGAAGCTCCGTCCCTGCCTGCCACCGCGGGGCAGCGCCGACCCGGGGTGACCGAGCCCAGGGGCAGCGGCGGCCGGCCCCGAGCTGCAGCACCGTGCTGGACCACCTGGCCCCGTCAGCGGCCCCTAGCGGGCCGAGCCTGCACAGCCTTAGCTCAGCCAGTAAACCCCGCCCTCCCGCCGTTCTGTTAATAATTGCACGCGGGTCCTCGCTGCGAACGACAGAGCGGCTTATATTCGTGTGCGGCTTATCTATGGACAAAAACCAAAATATTTGCCAACACCCAGAGATGCGGCTTATAGTCAGTGCGGCTTGTATTCGTGAATTTACTGTAATTCTTTCTTCATTTCAACATGATGTAGTTAAACTGCTTATTTTCACATGCCTGACATTTTTTGGCTCAGTATACCCATATTAATTTAACTGGCCAATTAGTTGTTATTAAAACATTTTAAAAGAACATACAACAACATATGCACAACAAATTATTTCTTTCCACAATTTTATTAACATTTTTGTAGGTAGTTTCCAGTTTCTCACCTCCTTTTCCCACCAAGAGAGACTGTGCGAGTTTAAGAATACAGAGTGCATGTCAGATTCAGGGCTCCACCAAGTTTCCTTACATTCCTTTAAGCTATGCTGAGATCATGGAAAAAAGGGCTGAACTAATGAAATCTTTTAGATCCCTTTCTTGTCACACTCCAGCATTACGAGTTGATGCCACATTTAAAACATGATAGATTCAGATCATCCATGTCAACAGGCGGTGCTCCAGCAATTTTCAGAAGTGGGTGAAAGATTTCTATCAGATTTAATTGCTCAACAAGGTGAAATCAACATATCGTAAGGAATATATTGTCATGTATTTAATTTCCTTTTTATTTGTCAGCTTTAACCATGCACCACACGTTGTTCAAAGAAATTATTCTGAAAAGATTATAAACATAGAGTTGATCCTTAATACTGAAGTTTCGACTGTCAGTTCAGCATTGGCAAGGAGAGTATCCTATATTTTTCTGTAAGCCATTTGTGGCAAAAATAGTATTTTTGGGTTTTTTTGTAGTTTGTTTAGCTCTTAATCTGTGAGATGGATTTTCAGATAAAATATCAGTAGAAGAGTAATTTAAAATTAAAATTGCTAAATAATTTAGCCAGACCTTCAAAATTTCCCCGTAGCATTTCATCTCTGCAGTAACACCAATAAAAGGAGTCCCTTAGATGCACAACCCCACCTGTATCATTGTTTCCTATTATACTTGCACCTCTTCGTGGAATGAATCAAATCTTGGTGCAGTGGTAGCTGGGAGAACAAAGCAGTGTTACAGTGGAAGGCTGCAACTTCTTATACCTATGTGTGTGTGTCTGTGTTTTTGTGTATTAGTACATGAGACTGATTTACCTTGATAAGTCTTTGTCTAATGACAACATCATATTTCAGGCATGAAATTCACAAAAATTTAAGACAATGTATTTTTAAAGATGGAAGAAAAGACCGTCTGACACAAGCAACAAAATATCAGAATGATCTTCAACAATTTCTCCCCATAGGTAAAAAAAAAAAAACAATAAAAAACCCACTGAAAACATATTTTTAACCAAGAACACAGTCATAAAATGGTATCAACAGTAAACCTCTATTGAAGGAAAGGAACTACAGTACAGTAACTGAGAATCTGGCCTAAAGTTTGCACATAAAATAAAGATAATAGAAAAATGCCACTGTTTACTTCAGGGGGTTACTCATTTCAATTTATTGCCATAGATCTGGTATGGTCAACTTTTAATCACTGGAAATGAAGAGCTTATAATGCTGTTGTGCTTATCTAGTATTTTATAATATTTTCTTTCTGTAAATACCATGACTATTGAAGTCCACACTTTATTTCTGGAAATACTGCATCTATTGTTTCAGTATATCTTCTTTTACCTTTGTGGAACAGTTGACTTACTACCAACAAACTCAAGGCCATGGTCTTGCAAAAATTAAAATTTCCCAACGTAAGAACAGTTAGAATACAGTAATTTCACGAATACAAGCCGCACCAATTTGACCAAAATTTTGGTGGAAACCCTGAAGTGCGGCTAATATTCCGGGGCGGCTAATACATTAACAAAATTCTAAAAGCTGCCAACACGGAAGTGAGAGCCCGCGGCAGCCCCAAGCCAAGCTGGAGCCCGGCCGGCCCCGGCAGAGGTGGGAAAGCCTGGCAGAGGCGGGGCCAGCAGTGTGGGGGGCGGGCAGCTGAGCCTGAGCCAGCAGGGTGGGGCAGGGGGGCGGCAGAGCCGGGTCAGTAGGGCGGGGGAGCCTGGGAGAACTGGGGCTAGCAGTGCAGGGGAGCATGGCAGAAGCAGGAAGCCGGGCGGGTGGGGCTGCCTGGCAGCGGGGGAAGCCCAGCAGAATCGGGGCCAGCAGCGTGGGGGAGCCCGGCGGTGCGGGGGCCTGCAGTGCCGGTCAGGGCAAGGAAATGCGGCGGAGGTGCAGACGGGAGGGGGCGGCCGGCAAGCCTGGCGGCGGCAGCAGCAGCCCGCCGGCAGGGCTAGGGAACGCGGCAGCGGGGCGGTGCTGACGGGAGAGGGGGGCCAGCGAGCCCGGCGGCGGCGGCAGCACCACCCGGCCAGCCCCGCCGAACCGTGGCGCTGAGCTGGGCTACCCGGCCCCGTCGGCAACCATGAGCGGGCCGAGCCTTCCTGGCCCCGCCCCGAGCCAGTAAAGCCCGCTATGCCGCGATCCTGTTACTAATTGGCCAATTTGTGAAAGCTGCGCATGGATTCTCGCGACGAACGAAAGTGCGGCTAATATTCGGGGTGCGGCTTATCTATTGACAGAGACAGCAACATTGTCGAGGCACCGGAAGTGCGGCTTATAATCCGTGCGGCTTGTATTCGTGAAACTACTGTAATTGCCACTATTACTGTGAAAAGGATGGTGACCATAGATTGAAACAACAAGCCAAGTTGCTTCAGCACTGGCCACTAAATGAGATTCCCTTAAATATTGATTCCAGAAGTATAGTCCTCTGCTCCCTTGCTGCTATTATAGATAGCTAAAGATCATATTTCTAGATGCCCTCTTATGTCTCCAGGCTGCTCCACTGCAAATGAGAAAAGAAACTCAAAACTGCTCTATAGCATGAGCCAGGGGCAGCAAAAAATATACAATTGCTTTGCCACTGAAGTCATTAATGTCCAGGGAATTTCTCTGAAGACAAATGGAGAGGAGGTGGTTCTTACAATTACAGACAAGATGTAAGGATGTCAGTTGGGTATTCCTTCTACCAGATGTACCATGAACCAGGAAGTTGAGTGTGGAAGCAGGGAATATTATGGATTAAGTGGGTGATGTGCTCTAATGGAAATGGTACGTGACCGAGTGGTTGCATGATGGCCAAGCACTCTTCCTCCTAAAACAGCTCTTACTCATTTTAGCCCACACCAACAAGCACAGAGGAGACTTGTTTGTGGATCTTTCCTCAGCTGCTGCTCCCTTCTTCTGCCTGGGTCCCTGTGTGGGATCAGCATCAGTTCCTTCAACAGGAACCCAGAAACATGAGGAGACAATGTGAGCTGTCTGTTCCCACCATAGGCTTCATGGCCCACGCACGTATTTGGGACTCAGTGGCAGTAGATTTGTCCATAATACAAAAAGCCCCTGACCAGCCAGATGGGTACAAAGAGGCTTAAAATAACTTCCATACTCAAAGCACTTTGATTTTAGTGATGGAGCACAGACACTGCAAACAAAGAATGGAGAGCTGCTTCTAAACAGGTGAATACACTTGTTTGTTAATAATTCAATTCCTTCTGGCAATGCTGTAAGGTATTTTTATACTGTTCTTGTGTTAAAGAAAACTTTCATTCTGATAAAGCATCACACCTGTGCAAACATGAGGTATGATGCCATAAGCTTTACTTACAATTACAGTTGTTTTTCTTAAATTGCATGAAGTATAATCCATTAGACGCTTCATTGTTTGCAATTACAGATGTATCTCTAAAAAAGCTGATTGCTTAATTACACCTCTTATTATGACTATTCTGGCAAATTTCTAAATCTAACAAAGAACCGGATGAATGTTTCCTCTGTGTTTTTCAGTTAGGGTTTGACTGTTCGACCTTTAGATTTATTGAAGTCAAACAGTTCAGCTTCTATTTTCTATTTAGTGTAGTTTTACTTCAGGCAAATTTCTCTTATGTAGTATTTAATCCAAATAAATAATATTATTCCAAACTATCTTGCTTCCTATTGCACAAAGTTGTTAAACAATTGTCTTTAAAAACTCCAGTCGTTAACTGTGACATGTCTCAATGTTAATATGTTATTGCTAGCAGCTGTAGCAAATTGCCTTTCTTACTCATACATACATGAGCTAAACCTTAAACAGGTTTTTTCAAAAAATAACCCTTCCATTAATTTTGCTCCTTATGCACAGTTAGCTTCCAATTAGATAGCTGGAAAGTTCAATTCACCAGCTTTATGGATACACAAATTTGGTCTTTGTATCAGAAGCCTGATGAAAATTTCATGGTATATATGTAAAGAAAATTTAAGAAACAATTAATATAGCTACTTTTCCATTATTTTTCAATCAGATCATTGTTCCCTGAATAAAAGAACAAATTATTTTTGAGGGTTTCAAAATTATTTTCTTGATTTAATTTCATAGGGGATTTTATTAGGTGAATTATTTCATTGGAACTAGTCCAAATCCCTGAGTTTTTTCAGAAGTAAAGCTAGAGCAGAAATATATTTTATTAGTTCTGGAGAAAAGACTGCTGTGATGAGAGTATTCATGAGTACTTCTTCTGAATAAATGCCTAAAAAGGGACAAGTAGTCTACTCAACTAACTCTACTAACTAATAATGCTCACTCTTTTCCTTCTAGACCTTTACTTTCAAGTACTTGTGAAATATTCAGAAAATATTAATTAAAGTGCTTGTTGCTATTGACTTGGTCCTTTTAGGAACCATAGGTATGCAGAAGTCATAGTGTAATGAATTACTTGTCTTGAAGTAGACAGTGTGTACCCTAAAGCTGTGTCTTGGGAAGAAGTCCCAGTTCTGTTTTTCTGAAACTAGAGTTCTCAGGTGGTTAAATTCGTCTTGACGAGCCCACAACAGACATAATCTAATCTTGAAGATAGCCCTGCTGGGAGCAGAAGAGTAGCAGGGGTCTCACCCAACACAGATTATCACATAGCTGTAAGAAGATATTTCATGAACATGAGAAGGACTGCAGGTACCAGAGCCCAAACAAGCTATGGCAGGAGGGAAAATGTGGCTTCCTGTTACTGAACAATAGCTTCATTACACACAAAGATGTTTAGGAATGACATAAAATGGAAACTAGCCAAAACGAAGAAGAAAACAATAACTTTTGTAACTGCAAATCCACTGATGGACTGGAAAATCCAGGGCACACAACTTCCTCCTAACCCATTGACCCTTGGCAGTAAAAATATACACTTAAATGCATTTGCTTTTTACATACTCAACATTAGTAGTATCAAAATGGCAAAACCAAGCAAACAAAACTCAAGCCAAATTAACTGCTTATAAATTGAATCTGTGCAACCATGAAAGAATAGCACATATCACTCAGCAGAAATGGATCCAAAAATATTTTAAAAATGCTTTGTAAAATACACATAACAAAGTAACACTAACATTATTCACAGACATTCCAGGCTCTTAGGAACATCGCCAATAGCAAGTGAGTATCATAATACAGTGATACATTTTCCTAAGGCAAGGCAAATAATTTCGCTGGCAGCCGAAATAAAGTGTTGACTTTTCTAGAAAATTAATTAGCACAGAAACACAAGAGAAAAAAATGAAAGGCTTCTTGTTCCTAAAGGTTATTCTGTAACAAAATAAATCATATGAAGGTATGCATTGTGCTCTCCTGTACTTTATGATTAAGTGCTTATAATATAGACAGTCTCTAAGCCTCAGCTTTTGCTAGGAAGTTCACATCAAAGGTGAGTTAAGTCTTTATTATAAATACATGGTTAAATATATAAACCAGAACTGCTTTAAGGTGGGAGATCCTGTGGTTTCAGTAGAAAGACCTTTTTTTTCTTTTTATCAACTCATTTTACAAGCGATGTCCCAAATTTATGCTAAGAACATTTTCATGAAGCTTTTCCTCTCCTCTTGGCAGAAGGCCTTAAAATTTGTGTCAAATAAATTAGAACTAATGTCTGTGGCTAAAAAGAGAAGCCTGTTAAAGGGCAGTAGTAATCAAGACAAGATAATAATTTATCTGTGTTTCTGTGGGTATTAGTCTAATATCCTGTCTATTCACAGCATGTCAAAGATAAGAGCAGTCACCGGTTTACTGTTTTTCTGCCCTCTCCTTCCTCCCTCCCTCTATCCCTCAGGCCTTAACAGATAGAAGATAAAAAACACATATTAGGCCAATTGCAATAATATTCCACTAAAAGGGATACACTGTTACTATTATAAATTAATGCTTTAAAGGAAACTAGTAATAGATAATTATCTTTTCCTTAGACAATTATGCACATGAGTAATTCTGCCTCTCTGAAGAGTTTATAGGATTTACTGGAAGTCCCTGGAGGTATCAACAGTCGCATGTGAACCTGCTTACAGGATGTGCCTGTAGTTCCAAATGGCAGCCACAATAGTGATTCCTAAAGAAAGTTTCAGGGTGGAAAATAATCAAGAGAAATACCTCATAGGGTTTTTTATCAAATGTTTTGTTCCTATATCAAACTTTAGGGTTTAAATCTCGTACTTGTGCAGGCTACTACAGGTACTACTGGAAAAAAAGGTATCTTGTTGAACTTCTCTCTAGATGCTTACCAGTTGTTAGAGATCAAATCCCGTTGATTTTGTCACCTTACTATCTTTGAAGACTCTCCTTCCTGATGGGGAACCATTTACAAAGGTGAAATAAACCACATAATTGTCAATTCTGTAGTTTTTATAGACACTTTCCTGTCAGGTAGTGATACAAAACAGCCTTGAGAGCTGACTCTAAGAGCTTCCCCAGTTTGCAGAAACTTCAGACTCACACTAGGTAGTAAAGGGAAAGTGTTTTTCAGCCCATAATTTTTTACAATCTGCTTCTTGGCAGGAATATTCTTCCTTAACTATGTTAGGAATTGAGGCTCAGTTCACCTCATAATTAATTAAGGCAAAGTAATTTATTTAAAACTAAATTATTTGCTATTGTGCACAATGGCTAACCTTTCACGTACAACATATTGTATAGATATTTTATTTACAAATGTCTGTTTTAAAAAACTGATTACTTCTGTAATGTGTTCAGAAAGGCTTCTTTATAGCAAAGCCCTCCTGGGAACTCTTATGCAAATAAAATCCATGTGGAGATTGAAAGTAATGCAGGTAAAATTATGAACAATATACTTAATTTTTAGGAGGATTTAAAGGGATATAAAAGCGCACTTCATTAGAAAATCCAAACTACCAGCACATGTCCCAGCCACCATTTTTCAGAAGTGCTGCTTCACGTGGCATCATCCATCCTCCCCAAATTATTGAAATTTGTACCAGGTGCAATTATGATTTATGTACTTACTATGTTTCCCAGTTTAGTGACTGGTTTGTACTGGAAAGAAAAAAACTGCTAACAATGCATTTTCACTAATGTTAGTAGTTCATTAGAATATTTATTCTAGCAAGAGTCTATTATAGCTATTAGGAAATTATTTTATTTAGTTTCTTTAGTTTCAGAATTAAAAATGGCTCATGAGTGGATGTTATTAGGATGTGTATTATAGAAATTATTTAAAAGTTTGTAGCTATTGTTTTCTGTAGCTATTGAAGAGCAAAACACCATAAAAGGAATGACTTGGTTGTCTCTACTTAAAAAGTATATGTGTTGTGGAAAATTCAAGTCACAGAGTGTCACACTATGGCTATTGTGTAAAATCTAGGAACCAGGCTAACTTCCATGAGCCAAAAATACGACTCCCAAATCCTGTCATTTAAAATGTGTGAATTCTACAGAGACTAGCGCTGCTTTACCACTCCCTCACAAGGTAAGCCTCAAAGGAGTAAAGGCTGGGTGTTTGTGGGGTTGTTTTTTTTTTTCCCCATTAAAAGAAAGGAAAGAAGAGAGAAGGGAAGGAACAAGAAAAGAAAGGAGGAAAACACCTGCTGATTATTTTTTTTGTGTGTGAGGGGGAGGAATCTGCTATTACAGTACTCTTTTGGGACATATTTTCACTTTTATATGACGCACTTCATCCATCACCAGCACCAGCAAAAATTTAAAGGCGACAATTTTGAAAAGTTTGATGCATTTCTAAAGGTAAGTGCATAACAAGGGAAAAAATAGTGACTTTCTTTTTTCTTAGGGAGGACTAGCTGAGTTCCCTGGATTTTATCTTTAGCACAAAAAACTGTAACTGAACAACTTGGACAGTTCTGACAGCATTTCTGAAACAATCTTTGTTCTTTTGTTTGCTTAGAGTTACAGGAAGAGAAACTTTTGGCATCAAGAAACATCATTAGTAATATCAGCATTTTATCAGCATGAAATTACATTGTCCAGTCAGTGTTTTAGTTGGAGTTTTGAAAGAAATTCACTTTTGTCTCCATGAGTTAAAGGCTTCTCCTTTTCCAATAAGATGGACATTAAGAGTCCCTCGATTTGTTTAATGTGAGAAAAAGCCATACATTTCAGGTTACAAATAACACTGCTCAGTACAAAAGAGGTGGGGGATTGTGCCCTTCGGACTTCTGCATGAATCTGGGATCTGTGCAGATTGTTGCAAAGGCAAAATGCGTAGCAGGACTGTCAGCAATCAAAACAAGTCAGAGAAGATAAAAGACAAATCCAAGCACTGTTGAGAGAGTGAGGCACACTATTGTCGCGGTTCCTTGCAGAAAAAAAACTGTAGTAGGAAAGACAATTGTAGCCAGCTTTTTCATCAGCAAATGGGGCTGCAGTCATAAGATTCTGACTTGAAAAGCTCTTAAATTCAATCAGATCTCTCAAATCTCAGGGTATATGAAAGAACCATGGTGTGCTAAATAATATAATACTGTAAGGAGGCAAAATGTCTTTCTCATTAGGACTGAATTCAGTGGGAAGTCTAAGAGGAAAAATACTGAAATTTGTCTTCAAAAAGCCATTTTCAGTTAAGATATTATTGATCCCTAAAATTCTTGAACTCAAAGGTGAACCAATCTAAAGAAGAAAATAATTAAATTAAGGTTTAGATGAGTTCCTTTGTACGCTTGTTTCACAACACGTCTCTTCTGAGACCATGGAATATCGCACCAGATTTCCCTTCCATGGAGGATGTGCCAGTTGGTAATATCATGCTTTCTTGTTTTCTTTTTAATTGCAACTTGGTGCTGTACTGGCCTGTATGTCACTGCTCATCCTTAATCTTTATCTATAATATACTCTAAACACTGATTGATATTTTTAACATTCTTCCACATCAAACTACTCGTTTGTTTCTTTTTTATTTAGGGTTTTTTTTGTTTGTTTCTGTTTTGTTTTTCAACCTGCAATGAGTGTCAGAGACTGCATTTGTTCTGGCAGTTTCTAGGAAGCTGAACCAGGTGTCATGTTTTCGAATGTGTTTTCTATTATTTTTCTCTGGATTATAGATTGTTCTGTAAGTTTATGTGCATATGTATCTCTACACATGTATACATATAAATATAACATGTCTCTGTTACATATCTGTATAGATATTACATCCAGAATATGTATGCTTCCTTCTTTCCATTTAATCTTATAGCCTTTTGTATTGAATGTGTTAAGAGTCTGTAGGGAAAGAGGGAAAACCAACCAGAAAAAAAACCCCAAAAAACCAAACCAATGTTTTCCAGTGGTTTATACTGCACAAACACATTTTGGGAGGTCATACATAGAAACAGTTTTTCTGCTTGTAAGGTGAACTGGCAGGGTATCTGCTAATGGGCTTCACAATGCCTGCTGTAGCATGTGGCGCTTTTATCTGGACTTCAGGCCGGCCTTGATTTCTGCTAAAGTCCAGTGCAGTCTCTCCTAAGCTGCTTGTTTTCTAAATTTAGCAAACAGTCTTGTGAAAAGCTGTACTTCAGTCCTTCATCCTGACATTATGGAGGTCTGTCCTGACCAGAGGCCAGGATGCAGCTTTTATCATAAACAAATACTTCTATTTGCACTGTAACACTATAAAGGATCCGTGGGAAGAAATTCTCATGGCAAAAACTGCCCATTTTACCCGCTTAACAATTTTGATATTAATTATAAACAGGAAGTTGGTTGGTTATTTGCTAATGTGTAACAGCCTAACTGTAGATTTAGTGACAGAAGTCAATCTCAGTTGTTTCCGTTTCTCTTGTGAACGTATTCCAGAACAGAAAAGTGACCAGCAGAACTGAAACTGGCTTACAACCCTTTCTGACATTTCACAGAGAGTCCAAGGAAAAATTGGATATGGGGAAAAAAATCTGTTTCCTTCAGAAAAAGTAGTTTCTTCTGTCCAGGTAAAAAGTATGTTTGCTTAGCAGTGAGAGAAACTTGCACTGCCTATGCTGTGTGCAGGCTGTCAATAAATAAAGAAGTTCAATTTCCAGGGCTGTCAATAAATATATTATGTATGAGGTTTTTCATTATGTTCAGATGCAACTTGAGGTATTGTCTCTGCCTTCTTGGAACTAAAGCTATTTTTCTCAACTAGAATAAGATTCCCTTAACACATATTTGCAAATACATTGTTAATAAGACAATGAATTGCATTTAAAGACAGCAAACAGGTTATTTTCATTTTCTCTTGATTCCTTCTGGGTGCTTCGAGTGAACTGAAAGGTGATCTTAAACTTGTTTTTATGCTGACTTCATATACTGAGAAATGCAACGTTTGTAGATAAATGCTCTCACTTTTAATGAAAATTATGAGCTATTAACATTTTGCTTGGAGGCATAAGCCATAGCCCAAACTCCCTTCAAATCCATTAAATATGCTTGAGACCCAGCTGTCAATAGGCACCATGAAGTAAATTTAATTTTCAGAGTCAATACAGAGCACAGCTGCATTAAGCATAGGATAATTTTGGCACATTATTAATTTGAATGGCCATGTAAGGCATTGTCTAGACAAGATATAAGCCCAAGTTTTCATAGGCAATCTGTACATAAAATGAAGTATGTCAAGGTTGTAAAGAATACTAATAACACAGATCTGGCCTATTAACCAATATTGATTGCTCTTACTGTGACACAGTCCAGTAGCTTTAGAGGTGAAATAGTAAGATGTTCAGCACTGCTGCTTTTTTTTTGAAAAGCAACACTAAGAATGGACTTTTTCAGATGAGGTTTGAATGCCTGCAATCTCAAATGTTTACGAGGACCATGCATGATTTCTAGTAATCTATTTCTGTAGATTAGGCCATTTTAAAAGTAAGAGATTCATCAGAAACAGCAATTAGTTTTGCTGGTAATATGAAGCATTTTTGTTTCAAATGCTGTCAATATTTGATCTTTTCATAATAATTGTGGGTATGCTCTACATAAATAATGTGTGTTTTAGAAGGTTAAGTAAATTTATACTGATACATATAGTATCTATATAGTTGCACAGAGTCTGTGTAACATTTCCAAGAAAAAGATATGAAAAAGGAAAATTAATATTTTGAAAACTGCACAACTCTGTTGCAAAATTTTTACAAATTATTTCTGTGGTCCCACATGAATTCTGTTAAATGATGGTTATTTTGGTGCTTTTTATTCTGTGGACAAACAGACTGGAAGTTCTTCTAAACTGCTAGGGAAGTGAATCTTCTTCACTTTCAGTTTGGTCTGCGTTTTGCAGATTTATTTGTACACTAAGCCTCGAGGCTTGGGTTCATTACTGCCAGCCCTTTCTGTCTCTATATCAACAAGCCAGAGGGCAACAGGGGTGGATCTGCAGAGAACTGTAGCTGGTGCTGAGGACCAATATCCTCACTGTACACATTTCCAGTGTGATTTAATTTGGACTAGGTCTGGTGTGGTCCCAGTGGACTGAATCCTCTGTTGCAACTGTAATCCTGTATCAGTGCACTCCCAGGGGTGCATCCTAAGAATTTTGCATCCTCCAGGTTGTCTAACCCAATGTGAACAAAAGCACAGGAATGGGGAAAACTCTCAGAGATAAATATCAGCAGCTGAACTAAACCATTAATGTGGAGAAAGCCTTTGGGTTCTTATTTGAGGTGACTAAAGAACACAGAATAATTCACAGGTTAAGTTAGATTAGAAGAAACATCAGGAGGTCCTCTATTCAAACCTTCTAAACTGGCAACCCAGACCTATGGCAGTGGAGAGGAATAAGCGCTTTCACAGTGCAAGTTAACTCATGCTATGATCTGAAAGATTGCTAATGTGGTTTTTTCCCTTAGCAACAGATGGAAGGCAGGAATAACCCAGGTCAGCAACTGAAGTTAACTGGGATAAACGCTCAGCATTTCATGCATAAAAAACCCTATACTTATCGAATTCTAGCACAACAGAATAGTTCTGAGTCTAACGGGACATTTTATTTTTGAAATAAACTAGCCCTTCTAGTTTTACCTTAGTTAATGAAATACCAGAGAGTATTATCTATAAAATTATGATTTTATGATTGTTTATAATTTTATGCATCATGATTAAACATATAAACACATTATTTATTTAGGATAAAATATACTGAAAATGTCAATCCCAAAAGTTTATTATACAAGGAGTAAACTATTTCCTTGAATTGGCTTCAAATTTGTGTTTCAAAGAAAGCAAGTATTCTCTTATTTCTTTATTATATCATATTTAGCTAGTACTGTCTGGAATTAGGCCGATTATTAAATTACATGCTAATCATCTATGGGATTCTCAGTCTTCTGTTTTTTTCAAAGAACCTTTTATTGTCAAATGAAAATATTCAGAATTCATGGGACTGAAGTAAAAAAAAAAAACAACCAAACAAAAAAACCCATGTAAACCTCTTTTTACTTGTTGTTTTTTTCTTTCTTTTTTTTTTTTTAAATTGTTGGATGAGGGTCTCAGGAAAAAATCTGACTCCAGGAACACAAACTTTGAAACGGACAATAAATACTTCTGTATTTACAACAAAATCATTAGAACTGGCATGACTTAAAAATTTTTCTTCTTCTACAGACAATTTTCCTTAAGGAATCCCATTGTCAGTTGGTGCTCCTTGGGACATTAAAAAAATTCTTGGTCCCGCTGAAGCTCATTCAATCAAATGTATTGTTGCAGTCTGTCAGTGCTAAAATTTCACCTCTTTTACACTTCTTTTTATCATATAGAATAACCAGTTCATTTTCTTTGTTTCCTCATTCACAATTGCCTTTTGGCTACTAAGTCTGTAGTTAAATAATATTTTTATCAGAATAAATATAGTTTTCCTCTTGATTCCTGTATGTATAAATTTTGCCCTCTAGGTTTTCTCCTTAGAATATCTATATCAAGTTAAGTATGATTGCATTTTTTCTCCTAAGTAAGTTCAAATTGCATGATGGATATTACAAAGAAATCAGTATCTTCTGATTTTCAGATAGCTATGTTGGAATATTACAAATATTTTTTGATTAAAAGTTTTTACTTACTTATTTTGACTTCTATATCAATAACCACCTGTTTCTAGCCTGACTGATTGTTGAAAAATCTACTCCTCAGGTTGTTTCATTTACTTTTTTCACCTCTCTCTCACCTCATAATCTTGCATGAGTAGTTCATGGTATTTATAACTTTCCTACAATCCATTAGAGCAAAAAGAATGAAATAACAATTTCCAAAAATTTCTCCTTTATAATTTTTTCAGATGAAATTTCATCGTTAAGTGTACTTGTTGACTCCTACATGCAGTTTATTTCTGCTAAGTGTTTCAAGTTTTCATGTGTTTTGATATATGCTTAGGTCATCATGGTTTCCTTTCATCATGGGCTTCATTAATTACAGATCAACAGGTTCACTTATTTCCAGCTTTGTGAGAGATGAATTCATGTAGAATTCAACAGGAATACTCAGAATCTACTATCTGATCTTTTCTACAGAGCCCTTCTCAAAAGAAGAGGGAATCTTCTGGATATTAGGAACTCCCTCTTTCCTTTCAGTGGTGTGACCTGAAACCTTAGATCCAAATACATGAGACTATTGAAGGAGTGATTTTGATGCAGACCTGGATGTTTTGGCTAATGACAGGTACAGTTACCAAGTAGGTTTTTTACACACATGAACACCCTACTTAAAAAGAAAGTGGAGGATTTATACCATTCTTACATAGTGTTAGGAAATGTTGCTGGCCAATAGAGAATTAGATGAGTGCAGAAAGAATCACAAACAGAAGGTGGCAAACATTTGTTAGATAACTCAGCATCAGTACCTGCCATATAGAGCGTACATATGGAAATATTGAACTCCATAAAACACTTTACAGTAGGGCTTATCAAAAAGATGCAAATGGGATACAAACCCAAAAGGTATCTTCTTTGAAATATACTGAAATCCTTGAGGTGAATATTCTTCTTGCATTTACTTCCAGCCACCAAATGGTCTGGAAGTCTGAGCTACTGCCTGGAACCTAAAACTGCAAAATAGAAACTTGCTAAAATAAAAATGCATTCGTCTGCTAACACAATGCTACACTGGCATTGCCACTGAACAGAGACAATAAAATTTCCACATAACAATAGTATGTTGCATTCCACTACTAAGAAGAGAAATGTTATTTCTTAGCAAGTCCAACTTGTGGGTCTTGCAAAGCAGGCTCTATGCTTTCATCACAGTAGAAATATGTTCTCAGTGATTTATACAAAGACAGCTGAAGTGTCAAGGAAGCTTAAAAAGATGGCTTCTAAGAAAAGAAAAACATTCTACTATCATTTTGGAAAGAGAAGTTTGAAGTGTCTTCTTACTGCAAAAGACTAACAACATGATATTGAAATTGAGCAGGATCAGTTAATATATTTTTATCAGTGTGTTATCTCATGCATGCCCTCTGTGCACAGAGATTTGGTGTTTTGACAGTTTGGTATCTTGTAATGGACATATATTGCTCACATTTGAGGAGAAGTAGCAAAAATCTGTAGGCTGACTTTTAAAAAAAATTAGACTATTCCCAATACAGTTCTGGATCTGGGGAAAGCTCAGCTGTGCCTCGTGCACAAATTAAATCCCTCTCTTTCCATGCTTCGGTTTCTCCTCTCAGTAAAAATCCTAGGTGCATAAACCAGCAGGAACAGCAGCACACCCCAGGTACCTCTCTCAGGAGGAGAGTAGGAGCAGAGAGCACCCTGTTGAGTGTTGCCAACCCTTTACACCTATTGCTTTTTCTGTTGCAATGGAGCCCCCAGAGTCCTTGCAAAACATTGATTTTCCTTTCGTGATGGTAAGGCACAAAGCACAGGAGGATGAAGCGAAGAAAAAACAACAAAGAATAAGACATTAGCAATTAGTTCAGATATTTTTCATTCCCATTAAATATTTCAGAAGGTGACCCATGCTGCGAAATTGTCAGCACTTCACCACTGCAATTATGGTTCCAGTGGAAATCTTAGTGAAGCTAATGAGTGCTTTCATGTACAGACGGCCTGTTGGATTAGTATCATTACTCACTGTACAACCTGGGAGAGTGGCTGCAGCCAAGACAGGTGCCCTACCAGGCTATGGACTACACTAGCACGTCACAAAGAACAGGTATAACACCCACCACAGGTTTCTTACAGTCCAGCTGTAGGCAAAGGACAGGAGAAAGGAAGCACGTTGGCTCCTTTTAGCTCCATACCAGACCTCAAAGACAGTGAAATAATAAGCTGAAGGTCACACAGAAAGTTTGTGGCAGAGCAAAAAAGCGAATGCAGAGTTTCCCGGGTGAAACACAATAATTTCAGCACCACACTGTTGTTTACTCCCAGCCATTCACATGATCCAACAAAGACAATTTTTTGAGCAATGCTGTACAGGGATCGAGGCTGCCCAGCTGCTACTCTTTCTCACAGCATATCTCTTTCACCATAGTTTTCTTTAATAGACTGTAAGTTACTGACTATATGCAGGTAGCAATAATGAATGATATAATTAGCTAGATAATTCTGTTTTTCTTCAGTAAAAGCTTAATAGTTGGTATAAGAAAGCACTAGACTCCTTTCAACTGTTGTTGTTCTATGCATATGCTGAAACCACAAAGGACATTGATTATTTTAACTATGCTCAATTTGCCTTTGAAACCAACATTCTAAAAAGCAAAAGAGCTTAAACAAACATGAAAGTAATCTAATACTGACATAAACATGGAAGATAATAAGATTATTATGAATTGATCTAAATATTACTTAAAATAATTAGAAATTATTTTCCCATGGTATACCATTTAAGTTAAGCAGCTTCTTAGTGTTACTTAGAAAAACAAGCACAGCATTACTTCCCAGAATTTTAGTTGGTTTTGTTTATGACATTCAGTAAAACAATGGGCAAATATGCATTTCTCTTTATTGCTTTATATTTTGAATACAGTTTGTAACCAACTCTAGTTTTGTACCAGTTAATTTTGTAAGGGCAAGATTGTTGCCATTTTAATACTATATCATTTTATTAGTTTAAACCATGAACCAATTGAATATTTTTTTTCCTTTCTTGGCACCATTTCTTCTAGTTAACTTTATGAAAAGCAGTAACATGAAGGAAACAAGTCATGCTAATAACCCTTACAGCCACCAAACAAAAATGGCATGCATAGAAAAAAATGCCAGTTAAATTTCAGTGCCATTTGTCAAATTAGCTATGGGGGCCAATCTCCAAATTAACTCAGTTTAGCCTTGCTTTCACTACCTCAGTCCCAAATGATTTATTGGAAGTTTGGGTCTTGTAAGAAACATAGCATTTGCTTTTTTTTTTTTCTTAGGATTATCCAAGTTATCTGAATTTAACTAAATTTTTGAAAATAGGATTAAAAGCAGAGAGCACCAGGTTTTTCTCTCAAGATTTAAAGATCAAGCTGCCTTTATACAGTCTGGCAACTGTTTTCTTTTGTAATCAGAGAAGTACTTTTCCTGATTAAAAGGAAACAGAAAATATCACTTGGATAAACTATTTTCCATTAATCAGTTAAATATTTTAAACACTTAAGTGAATTTAAAAATAAATCCAAACAGGCAAGATACCTGGGTAGTCTGGTAGAAATATGAGGACTTCCATTGTGTTTCCTATTCAGCTTTTCAATCTGGATTTATAAAGCTTTCCTTTGCATGCCAAATCTAAGAAAAAAGATGAATGATCTTTTTGTTTTTAAAGACTGCAACTTCTACATACATATCAATGTGTCATTAGATGTAAATATAGTTTCTCTATAGCTGCATTTGGAAGTCAGGTAGGAAAAGCTTGGAGAGAGATCTCAAGAATTGCTCATGAAGCGCAAAACACAGAAACAGTAACAGTTTAGAGGAGAAAGTTTTCAGACTTGAGTCTGAAACAAAAGGACCCTGACACATGGCAGCTGTGAGTGGGAGAAAGAATAATTGCTTTCTAGTGCACCTTTTCCCGCACCTTGTCATTTGGCTCATGATATTGGGACTGCTCATGATGGGCATTTGACTTTCCTGGAGCAAGCAAAGGCAAAGGCTCTTAGGCCTACCAAAACCTAAGAATAGCCTTATACCGAGATGAAAGGCAGCATAATCACAAAGGGAGCCCTGTGAAAATGGTCCTTAAAGCAATTAGCTTCCAAGGTCTGACACAGAATAATTGTGGCAAGGAAAACAGAGAAGACAGGGCCAGAAGTGTACACTGGAAATGAAAGCAAAAAAATATAACAATATGCTCCCTTGGGTGAATACAGAAAAACCAGCTATTTTTTAGGAGACTCAAATACAAGATTCAGATTCCCATTTTCCTGCTGTCTTTCCATGCTAGCTCACCACCACCTTCCTTTATGTTGTAGGTATCTGCATTTCTTATATGTCTGCTTCTACCAGAGAAATGCCCCAGAATTTCATAGAAAGGGCTGTCACAGTCTTGCTAGACCTGGACTGTAATGATAGTCTTAAAACATCACAGCTTCAAAAAGCAAGGTGGGCTCATCTCACTTATATGGTGAAAACTTGGTGGTCAGGAGAGCTTCTATCTCACACCATGGAGATGAGCTTTTTACTGCTGAGAAGTGCTCACCTTTAGAAATGAATCAGAATTGGCACTGAACACAAATCTCCCACAAAGGTGACTTAATCCACAGGCTAGTGAACCTCTTATCTCTCCCTCTGGAAGTGCTCTAGTACATAATTAACATTCATCTCTGACGGGACTGTGACTGGATTCTCCCACATTCCAGGGGAGTACCCTGACCATTGGACTGTAGGACTTATTTGTAATTTCCCTCTTTTTTCTAGCCCAGTGAATATTTCATTACTTTTATACACAGGCATACACACAAACAGAGAATCATACACTCACACATCTATAGAAGAGAATCTATAAGTATACCCTTCAACAACATATGCTTTTTTCCTACAATTGAAGAACTGCAAAAAATATTACAGATGCCCTGTGTTTGTTTAAGAAAAACCCAAACAAGACCAACAAAAAACCTCTAAAATGGAGAAATGAAAACTTTTTATGTTAGGAAGCACATTTCTTACGTATTAACATTACTACCTCACAAGTGGCTGAAACACATCTTTAGCCTATTGCAATGACTCCCAGTATGTGTATATTGAAGCTGTGCAAAAATCCTAAACCACAAGTAACTCCCTGGGTTTCAGTTTTCGTTACAAGCTCAACACTCAGTTCAGGTTCACTGAAAGGACATTACAAACCTGGAAAGTCCATGAATGATGTAATGCAGTCTTCTCATGTGGCGTACTGTGTTGCACAACACAGCATATTGACAGATAGCACTTGTTCCTTATTTAGGGGCTACTATCATTGCAGCACTCCAAAGATCCAGAGTTGTTTCATGTATACATCACTAAATAAAGACAAAATGCAGGGAAAGATAGGGACACAAAAAAAGTTATTATTTTAAAGTGCTTGAAAATATGTCAGAGGAAGAATGATTATGTGGCAAACTCCAGAAAGAGCAAGTTGGGTGAGGCGAGATTTATGGTACCCTGTGAGATCTTAATTCTGCTCCTGTGTACATCCAGTCTATGCTCTGAAGGAAGCAGTCTCATGAAAAATACCCTGCCTCAACATAATTAAGGTCCGTAGCATAATACAGATTCACAAAGGATCAAATAAAATTTGTTGAGACATTTTCTGTGTTCTTCCTTCTGAGATGGAGCCTTATGAACCTTTTTAGCTAATTTTTTTCTACATGAGTTAATTTTTTTAAGAAGTAAAAATCAGATGTTTATTTTAACAGGAACCTCACAGAGCTATTGCTACGTTTTGGACATTAGAAATTATTTTCAACCACTTAAGCTAAACACAGAATTACAGTGAACAACCACATAAGGTGGTTGCTACCTCCAGGCAATCGTGGTCTACACCAGCTTTTAGAAAAAGGGGTAATCTAGTTGTTGTCAGAATATATCAGCTGTTCTAATGGCACACAACCAGAGTTTTCCTGAGGAATCTAAACTTAAAAACCAAAATAATAACTTGCGAGAGTTATTTAAGAGTATATCAGCTGTTCATAGGTGGACTACTGTGAAAAGAGAAAATCCACTTCTTCAGCCTATAGACTGAGTCAGTTATGGCCTTTTTGCTTTTGAGGTTTTATTTGAGGGGGAGAATATTGCTTCACCTCAGACAAATGATTCAGTTATTTGCCACTAATCCTGTACATTTCACTTAGTCTTTCTCAGAAATTCTCTTCTCTCCACGAAAAAGTCCTCAGCCACACAAGAAATACCCGCCAAATAAGATGAGGACCGAGACAGTGATAAAGGGTTTACTTCACAATTACCATGAAGGGACACTGTGCAGCCCTTTAATGACTATATTTTGCTAGACCAGCACATATTCCCCAATGCACATATTGCATCATTAGGGTGTCAGACTCTTCAGTTCTTCCTCAGCTGTACCTCAGTTCCACCCTGTAACCACTACTTAAGAGCTTTCTAGAGTTGGACACACCAACACACATAAAAGGGATTCTCCCCCTTCCACAGACTCTTAATCCAGCTCCTTTTTTTAGTCAAAGAACAGAAGAGTAGATTTGTCACTAAAGGAGGTGCAGTTTGCCTTCAATCATCTGAGAAGAGAGCTACCTTTAAAGCTTCTGTGTCTTTATGTCCCTGGCAGAAAATAGTTGATAAATTTAATCTAAGAAATGAATTCCTGCTTAAAACTGTTATTTGATAAATCTTATTCTGACTATTCAACAGAAACCACTCCTGCAAGGTAGTTATTATTCTCACTCAGTTCTAAAGCATACCCTGTAGCTTTTGTACACAGATTAGTATTTTATTATATATAAACTATATATTGTTTGTATAATCTAATTGGGTATTTTGCAAATAAATACAGACCAGAATTACACTACATGAACACTAATGTAAAGGTTTGAATACTTAAAGAATTGAAACAGTTGCTTACCAGAATTTTCTGTTTCATTAAATTAAACATCCAGCTGGCATCTTTATGTGTATCATCTTTTCTTTCTGTAAAATATTTTGTGAAGATGCATGAGGTAACACTAGAAGATAGGTGTTTATAATTCAGAAAATGTCCTGCTAATGCTGAAAGTATTGACATTTCTTCCTGAGGTTCTGACAGAAAATACAATACACTGTCTTATGTCAATTGAATAATTAGAGATTATAGTAATTCCTGCAAGGCTTTCATATGTGGCACATCCTGAGAAAATTTCAAAAGATGAGATTTGCATAAAGGTGGGTGTCAGGAAAAACCAGGTGCCTCTTCTCCTACAACAATGACATACTAAAGAGAAAAAATTAAAACTCCTCTGGGGAAAAATGTTGGCAACGCTCATGTAAACGTTGGGGAAAGCCTGAATTGCAAGTGGAGAAAGGACTTGTCACTATGCTCCACATCATGTAGGGGAAGTGGTATATTCAGACAATAATGGAGTATTTAGCATCTTTGGATTCAAATACAGTAATGAAAGAAAATGATAACCACTCACACTGATTTACAAGATCACTTCTATAATTCTTAAGCAAAAATAACGCCTTTCAAACATCAGTGACTTAATACCACTTCCCCTCTCCTTTTTCCTTTTAGTATTGTGTATATATTTTATGTGCATTTTATATACATTTGTCAGGAGAATATTAATGTTCTGCTTTATGATTACCACCACCTTTCTAATCATTGCTTTTTATTATTCTTGTTCAGTACAGCTTAGCTGCCGAGCATGAGCAATGAAATGGGGGGAAAAAGAAAAGCAAATACTGTATTATATCATCAACTGGGGAGCGTGATTGTTTCTGCTGTGTTAATTTACACTAAAATCTATGACCCAGTGAGTCTGATTGATTGCCAAGGGCAGAAATCCAGCCCCTGGCCTAGTTTATTTTGTGAACTGTAGCCTCAGATATCGCTGCAAGCCACAATGATATTGATTTGATATACACTAGATGGGTCTTTATGCTCTTTGGGAAATTTATTGTGCAGAGTCAGAACTCAGACAGATGGGGAGAAGCTGCTCTTTAAATTGAAGAGGGTTATCATGGTTTGACTCCTGGGTCACTCAGGTTACCAAGTGGCCTGAGTGTGGCTGGGTCGGAGCAGGCTCGAGGGATTAGTGCTCATCGGTTTTGAATGTCAAATCACCTCAGTGGACTTGAGTTACTGCTAATAGGAACTTGCTTGGGCCTATAACATTTGGATGGCCTATAACTTAAACATCATAACCCTTTCTTCATGTCATGGTCTTTTAAATTATGGCTGAGCATACCACCTCTGCTCTGGACGTTTAGCAAGAGATGGCTGTGTGTTATAAAGAAACTTGCCTCCAAGGTGGGCTGCACCATTACAGCTCTGGTCTGCAGGAGTGCTATACCCCCAGCTCCAGTGTCACAGCCATGTCCCCTGCCTTCTGCTGCTCACTCACTGTCACCGCTCAGCTTTGCACAGGAGATACAGAACAGTGAAATCTAGAGCACGGCTCTACTTTTCGCTGAAGTTTTTCTTCATGAAGGAAGAAGAGGAGGAAGTCTGGGGAAACTTCAGGCTGTGGGACCAAAAATCCCTGCCAAGGTGGGAAATCACATATCCTTTGTGCAATGAATGAATGAGGAAAACAAAGGAGCTTCTAACTTGGGATAAAGATTTAAGAGATTTTTCTACATAAAACAAGGCCCCGTCTGCTGTGATTAGCTAAGCCTGAACAGCATTTTCACTTAAGCACTGCTAAGTGCTAACCAATATTTCATGTTACAGTAAATGCTGAAGAGACCAGAAAAAAAATCTATGAATTTAAAGAAACATGTTATTCTATGTATCATAATACACCCAAATCTCTTAATTACCAAAGAACTGCACTGTATTTTAATAGGTATCTCTAACAGTTATTAAGTGTACACAGCCCACATTTTCACACTCGGTGTTTGATCTATTCCTTTGAGATCAAGAAAAGGATTTTCAGTATCATTCAGAGAGGAAGAGAATTAGACTGAAGGAAGTCCCATGTATCTAGGAGATGGGACAGGGATCCGTGCTACCATTACACTGAGAAAGCGACATCTGTTCCCACTTTTACAAGCAGCTTCTGGCTTCCTATATACAAAAACTAAGAGTTCTCCTCTATTTCTCTTCAACTAGGATATGATTCACACAGGAATGGGAAAAAGTTGAGTTTAGTTTTTCTTAAGCAGCTGTTTCTTTTTCTTGATCTGATTTGGTGCAACTGGAAATCAATATTTTTAAAGGAAAAACAGATTTCTCTAAACTAAAACAGCAACACTTATTTCCAATAAAATAAAAGAGAAAAAATAAAATTAAAAGCCTTCTGGAAGCACACATTTATTCTATCCCATTTTGCATACCTATAAAAAACAAAGACATCTCATGACATTAATGGTAAATGGCTTAGCCTAGTCTTTTGGACTCCATTCTTGGCAATACACTGCAGCTGTAGCTGTGTGTTACAGATATACTATTACCATTTAAATATAATACTGCCTGGCTTGTATTCTGGCCTGAAGTTCCTGGGATTTTATTCTCCATTTGAAGTGAATACTAATTGAGAAAGCTACACATTTATATAGCTCCTGAAGAGTAACACCCACTTCACCTATCTCTCTATTGTAAATTAATATGTAGCAGATGGTGAGCTGAGATAGTTTGACAGCCTACTTACAGCACCATCACTTTAACCTCTATCTGAAAAAAAAAATCCCATTAGCTTTTCTGCTGTTGGGCTCTTAACCCCCCAAAGTATCCTTAGTTATCACATCATGGGATTTTCTGCAATGCCAAGGAAGAAAATAATTAAAGATACCCTCTTCCATTTAAATGCTTGTTCTAATTTTACTGGGCATATCTTTTCCTCTTAACTTCTCCAATAATTTCAATTTAAATCTTCATTTAGAATGAGATTTTTCTTCCAAGGGGATTTTTTTTTATCTTCAGGGACAACTTAGTGTGCTGCAGAAGCAAACACAGAAGCCCTTCCATATATTATGATTAATATGGTGTAAGGAGCTCCTCTTGCTAGAAATGCAGAATCAAAGGAAGCAGAGCCCGTAAGTAGAATTTAAATTCAATACACATTGGAATCTTACGGTTCAATTCAAAGTGGCTCTAAAGGAAATAATTAGAGACTCACCAAGGCTTTCAGTAAGAAATAACTTTCCCTAAGAAGGGCCTGCTCAAAGTCTTCATTCAAAATACTCAGTCACTTTTCTTTCCTCTCCACTCTTTCCAATAGAGAAAGGAGAAGGATTTTTTTTAAGATTTGGGAGATATTAAAAGCTTCAAATTTACATCTCCCTTAAAATAAATGGTCTAATTGATTGTTTTCTTCTGATGGACTGATACCAGTGCTTTATTTGTTGCATAATATAAATGTATAGATCATCTCAGAGATTTGCGAAATCATTGATAGTGTGTATTTAAGACTCTTCCACATGGACTGAAACAAGATATTGTTCAGTCCCACAGCATTGTTCACATTCTGTTGTTTGGGTGTTTAGAAGTGTAAGAGAAAATGCTCAGTGACTCTGAAACAGTACCTGGGTTGGAAGACTCATGTGTCAAGATAACAAGAATGTTCCATAATTTGTGGGCTTGATAGCACATGATGTCTTTGGCTACTACATTCACCAAAGCATCCAAAACGTTGCCTTAACTCCTGCACATTTTGCAGTAAAATGGACCAAAACTTTACTTGTATTAGAGTTTGATTTCTGTTCAAATCTCTTCCATGAGAGTGTGAATGGAAATTTTCAGCTTCATCATTCATCTCCACATCTCTTCTTGACTCTAGCAATTTTAATACATACACATGCACCCAAACCCAGGGCCAAATAGATTTGGTCTCTCTTTTTACTCTCTCACAAATATTTACAAAAACAAAATGCATACATATACATATACATATACATATACATATACATATACATATACATATACATATACATGTACTCTGTCTCGTTCTGACACACAGAGAAGGAATTAACATTAAAAATATCACAGATGCTTTCTGTTAGATATCTCTTTTCCTTTACATTGTGAGTGACTGTAAAATGTCTGATGCCTGAAGACCAGGGATGTTTCAAGTTATTACCACACTGTGGTGCAATCAGAAAAATTTTCTTCTTCTGAATTTTTTAAATCTCTTGAGCAGTATGAAGAACTTTTTTTCTCTGGATAGATACTCCACCAAGGAAAAGCAAGGGAAATTATAAACTGCACTCACAAGACACCCAAACCAGCTCTTACCCTTATAAACTACCTGGAGCGATTGCAACTGCCATTCCCAACCAAGCACTGCAAAGGCACAGACAAAAGCAGCTGGCCAGGGAACTAGAGCAGCATGGAGTAATCATGAGCTTCAGACTGGGAAGGGTGAATTTCACCTCACAGTCCCTTTACGCAACCAGTGCATAGACCCCCAATTGCTTTGGCCTCATACGAGTGCAGAGATTGAATTTCACCCAGAGATTTAGAAAGACAAATAAACATTTTATTAAATAATTAGAGCCCATAATTGTGGATTACCTTTCATTTGTATTAGAGGAAGGCCTGGTATAGTCAGACCCCAGAATCTTGTTTGGTGTTTACGTCACATCTGATTTCTAACTGCCATTTCAGAATTGTTTATTTTCTTTCATTCTATTCTTTTTTCTATTAAAATTGATTCCAGATATCAGAAAAATAATTAATTTCTCCTCACCCTATATTGAGATAGCAAGTTGAAATAGCAGATCGAGAACAACTTTAATTTTCTTTCTAATAAGAAAATACTTTACTTATTTAATCATTAACTTTTAATACTTTCTCTTTGTAAATCTGAGGGGTAACCAAAACATTTTTAGGTGTTTCCCCAATTTTATATACTACAGAGAATGTCAGAAATGTCCCTTAACACACGTCCAAGTAACATAATAAAGTACCCATATTTCAGAATAGCAATGTCAGCAGGAGGCTTAAGTATGACTTTGAAATGCTTTCAGTCTCTTGTTTTTAATAAGGTAAATAGGTCATGATTTTTAATAACACTTAGAGTACTTGTGGTTGATTAAAACTTTATTCCTTATTTCAAAAGCCTAATTTGGATCTCAGTTCAAACTTTTAGATGAAACTGCTAAAAAATTTTGAGCTGCTATCTTTCACATAGGGCTGGAGCTGTGACTTCCCAGGAGCTAAGGAAGAGGGACTCAGTCACTCCTGGAGAGAGTGGAAAGATATTACCATTTCTGGAGAAAACTGCTCCCAGCCAAACTCTTCCAGAATTTCCTGTCTGAATGGGAAGACAGTGAATTGTCTACTGCTGCAAATGTCACAGGTTTGTGAACTGCAAGCTGAGCAAAGCACTTTAAAATAATAAAGTCTACTGTGAGGGATTTGCCCAGGACCAACATGTTTTTCAAGCACTTGGGGATGGTCTTGAAGGCAAGAATCAGATCAAAGAAGTCAACTAAGGCTCCCAGACCTAATGCTAAGCTTTTAAACGGAGAAACAGAGGCCTTAATATTTTTTTATGAACTTGATTATTTTTCTATTTTGAATTCATACAACAAGGAATGGCTAGAACAGTGCTACCTGTAGCACTACTGGCAACACTTCAAATCCCCACCTAAGTTTGAAAACGTAGCCTATGTGATGAACCATAGTGGTTATTCAGAAATGCATTAATTGGAGCTACCTGACAAGAATGACAGTGGCTTCACCATTGCTAAAAGTGTGAATGAAGGCATTAGATAAGCACATGCAATATTCAGAAATAATACTAACAGAGTGAGATGAATTTGTATGGTCTTCTGGTCTTCTGTGTAAGATAAGTCATGCCTGAATCATCCCTTTTTTTTTCTTTTTTCTTTTTTTTTTTTTTTTTTTTTTTTTTTTGTGGTAGGGGAAGAAAGAGTAAAATAAAAAGCAAGTCACTGAGCAATATTTTAAAATTCCAAACATTAAAGGAAACATATATTCACTACTTTCACTTTCACTACTCAAAATGGGTTTCCTTTTTCACCCTGAATTTACTAAGGTTTAACTTCTAGCCATTTGATCTTATTATAGTTTTGTCTGATAGATCAAAGAGCGCTGTGTTATCAAATTTCTCTTAGTCTTGGTGTAGCATCATCCTGGGAACTCTTGTTCAGCTGATTATCTCCCACTGACCTTGCCTTCACCCCAAGAATCCTTTTCATCATCACTACTTCATCCAGTACAGTCCCCAACCATAAATATGTCCTTCATTCTTTGTGAGTAATGTAGGTTTTTACAACTTGATACATTAAAATGACCTCATGTTGCCAAGCAAGCCAGATAGTTTTGCAGCAGTGACTTGTCGTCTTTATTATCTCCTGTACCTGCTGCTTTTCTGCCACCTGCAAACTTTTATGGGTTGCTATTTAAAGTTGTCTTCTATGGCATTGATAAAAATAGAATAAAGAGTACAACTATTTTTTTCAGACCTCATTTAGAAGCACGGGCTAATGATAATTTCTGCTCTTTTTGCACTTTTTGATTCTTACTGGTTGGCTAGTTTTTAATCCATTTAATATATGTTGATTTTGTACTGCTCTCACTCATTTCTTAATCAAAGTGTTGTGTTGTAATAAATGGAATGCCTCACTGAAACCTCAGTACTCTATATCAACTTGATTATCTTTAGCAACCAAATTTATAATCTTATTAAAATTATATTAAGTTACCTTGATAAGATCTGTTTCTGATACATCCATATTGACTGAGACTAGGTTTTTTTACTCTCTTTTGATTCTTTGTACATTAAGTCTCCTATCAGCCATCCCATCATCTTTTTCCAGTGTTATTATGACAGCAGGCCTGCAGTTGCTGACATCATCCAATTTTCCCTTTTTAAATATCAGTACCTCACTGGCCTTCCTCTAGCGTTCAGGAAAACCTCAGTATTTTAAGAATTACTGAAAAGAAACAATAACAATACAGAAAAATTGATGCCTTCAGATTATTTGAAGCAAATATTTATGGCTACTGATCTCAAAATGCCCAACTTTACAGACAATTTAACATTTTTTTTCTTTAATATGGGAGTGGAATATACGTCATGATCATGAGATGATTAACACTTGACCCTGTTTCTCCTCACAACACACTGCACTGCTGTATTAATATTTACACACCCTCCCATTACCATCTGATAATGGTTCTGTTTCTTTACTACGATTCTCTTTATTCCAGAACTACTATCAGACAAGGTCTTCCATCCATACTTTAGCTCTTTTGGTCAATGACTTTTTACATTTTTTTTCTATTTTATTTTTCCTTCTCTCTGAGTTTTGGGCAGTTATTAGTTTATGTTTATTGCTCTCCACTTCTTCTCCCCTTTATTTTAATTTTGTTTCTATATTACTTTTTAGTTCCCCTTCTTTACAGATGTATTCCTTTTCCCACTAAACCAGGCTCTTTTTTAAATTCACATAGCCTTTTTATGTCAGGTATGGAACTGGTTTTTGGACGCCCAGTAGAATGTTGTTTAACAGTTCCAAACTGCCATTTACATTTTTCTCTTTGATTCCTCTCTCTGGCTTGATATGTCTTAATTATTTTCAGGTTTGTGAAATGGTCCTTTAAAAGCACTAAGTACATATACTGAATTTTGGATGCCCTCCTGACTAGCCTAGCCAGCCTTTCTCTGAGAACATTGGTTTCTCTTCTACTGAGATGGAAGCCATCCAACCCCTGCAGCATGATATCACAGATGGCAAAGCAGTTTTCTAAAAAAGAAAATATTTTCTGTGTACAACTTAATTGATTAGCTATTAAAGGTATTACTGTAAATTCGTTGCTGTCTGGATTTTTTGCTTTGCATTTCCTTTCTCTTTTGTTACAGGATATGTAACCTCTGACAGAAATATTCTACTCTTTCAGCACTTGCTTTAGCATCTTTAGGAGTTGGCAAAGTGGAATGTCCTGTCTAGAACAGTGATCATATCACTTGAAGGACTGGCTTAATCTTATTAATCTTAGAGTCATGTTTCATCTCCTGGCTCTCCCAAGACAGAAAAACTCTATTTGTATGCAACATGTCCCATGCATAATGCAATCTCTTAAGGAAAGAACCCCTAACAAGAACAATTCCACGAATCATGTCTGAACTTTATGAATATAATTTGTCAGATGGGTGCTCAGAGGTTTTTCTGTCATTTCCATACTAATAAAATGACTGTATAACTTTAGCCATGCCGAGTTTACTCTGGGACTCTGTTAGTGAGACTTTTCTCTGGGTTAAACTTCTTCAATATCAGAAGAAAAATCCACAAGAAAGTATCAAAGTGTACTTCAGGAATCAGAAGCTCCTACCCTGGTAGATGAATGTTCAGCCAGCACAGCCAGTGGAGGCCAAAGAGGAAATTCAGCTCACCCTAAAGTATTTCTCTTTTCCTAGTAACAAATAGTTAGCACAGTAAATTAAAAAATTAAACACTAAGATAGAGGAAGATAATGAGACATTTTTGAAACTCACTGAAAAATGCCAGGGAAGACCTGGAAATGTTTTACTATTATCTTGTGGCTAAGTTTACAGCAGAAAGAACTTCCCAGTTCTCTCACGAACTTGCTTGACCTAATGCTTGATTTGACAAAAACTTCAGTGTAGGTCTATTGTTAACACAACACCATCAAAAATATCCTTGAGATTTTAGTGGCTGAAAGCAAACACATAAAAATGGTTACAACCATGAAGTGAGAAATGACATTTCAGACAACTTTAATAATGCATTGCTCTTGACCTACATTGCTTATCAGTTACTTGGTAGCAAGACAAAATATTAGTGTGTTAGGGGATCTTGATTTTAATTTTCATTAGAAAGCAAAATGAACCAAGATAACATTAATGAAGCCAGCACCGAGTTTCCCACCTGAATGTCAGCGTTGTTTCACATCTAAGAATTTATGCACTTATTCTAAGAACTTATTTCACTTTGGGAGAGAACGGCAAGACAGGTATGGAACAGCTGCTGTCTGGAGAATCACACAAGGTATCTAATGATCCAGTTGATTTTTACTGTTCTAGTAAACTGAAAATAATATAATTTCTGACTCTTCTGAAATGAGACAGTCAAAGATTGTACAGTGTGTAGCCGTTACATTGCATTTGATTTAGGCAAAAGAACTATAAAAGGAAAATTTGTGAGGCCAGGTGCAAAGTTCCTAATCACTGAAGAGTCATTTCAGTGCTCTCCTATTTCCTTTAATTTTTATGCCTAAGAAATATACCCATAACAGTCTTATCTTTCTGAGCTTAATACCAGCCTGGAGACTGCACTCCCTGCTGAAAGCAAAGAGATTTACTTCTCTGATTCCTAACTTAATGTTTATTTCTTCCTTCTCTGTACCTCTTAGGTCTTCTTTAACTTGATCATTTTAGATGCCTAGGCTTCTGCAACGTCTGCCAGACTTCTCTACCTACTGCAGTTTTTTTTGTATCTTTTGTCACAAAAATTAGAGGCTCACAACAAAAAGCGTTTCAAATATGGCAAATGCCACTTCTGCCCCTTATCAAAGTTGGAAAACTCACCAGGCCAGATCAAGACACTTGTTCATTGACAGACGCTGAGAACTTCAGACCTCTTTTCCCATGTTTCCATAAGAATCAGCATTCCAAAAGTGTTATGTTGATTTACTTACTCACTCTAAACAAGGCTTAGGAATTTGGAAATCACAGTTATTTTAAATAAAAACAATGCAGACTAAACCACAATTTTATCAGGCTGTGTTATACCTCACATGCTTTCACCAACTTCTGTTCATTATATCACAATGAACACAAATCTTTTGCGGTAGAAGCTACTTTCTAACTTTAAAAGTAGGCACAGTTTTTAATATAGCTTTGCCAGGACCCTGAACCTTAGATTCAGATAGCATTTCTTCCATGCACCTACAGTGATCATTGGTGATAGTGCACAATTAGTTGTGCATGATGAAAATCACTACATTTAGCTTGCTAATTAATCCCTATTTTCACTTTCAATCGCTTTAGATTGAGTCTGGTTTTTGCATAATATCATTAAAACCTAAGTCCCATTAAAAAAAAAAAAAACAAAAAAACACAAGAACACAGAAATCTATGTCTTATTGACAGTCAGCATGATTTAGTTTGCTCAGTGTCAGATTTGAAGCTGAATTTGGGCATTAATGTGCCAAACTAGCCTTTCAGAGTAGCTAAGCACTGAACCTCTCTAACCAAACTGTCAAAAAACGATACAAGAGTACTTTCTAGACCCATTCAGTAAAGATTCCTTTCTAGCTTGTTGATTGCCTAATGTGCATAGCAGTCATACAAGTATTTCAAAAGTTGAAAACACATGCCTGAGCAAAGGGAAAAACAAAAAAAAAATATTTGGAAGGAAGCTATCTCCAGGTGTCTGCATTCCTCTCCAGGAAAACAGAACATCTGCAGAAGTGAAACAGAGCGGGGGTGACTTCAAGAAAACATGGCACTAAGTGGAAGGATTAATCTTCTTCAAACTTTCTTTGCCTCTGTTCTTACTGATGTAAACTCTCCTGGCCTGTCATTTGCAGGAGGATTAAATGGATATTCCTGTTTTGAATCATGCTACTGAAAGATGTTTGACCTCCTTCTGTGTAAAAGTTGATGGATCATTTTTAATAAATCTGCTTCCAACTGGGCTACACAATAAGGGTGCAAGGGAATGAAACCTGGGGGTAAGCAGAGAGGGTACTACAGCATATGGAAAGTTTGTATAAAACTTATGATGTTAACATGACTTCTTTCACCTAAGGAGAACCCATAAACTTACCTATTTTCTCAGCCTACAAATTCCTGAGTATTTCCCTGGGGACGGCTGAATGGTTCAATTCAAAGGATTTTTTTAATTCTTGTAACTCTAATCTTCATCATTATTTCTAATTCCTCAGTACGAAACTAGAAATATTGATGATCTAATACATTTTACAGAGCAGCACACAACCTTCTTTATGGCACTTACATCATTATGTAATATATTATAAAGCAACTTGCATGTTGTAAAACTCATTAAAAAGATATATTTTTTCTCTTAGTTCGAGTTCACGATGGCCAAAATTGAGGTGGAAAGCTATTAAAGTTCCAGAAATCCTAGCAGTACACGTTCCTTTCAAACGTTCTTTTTTGCCCTCTTGCTTGGTGTTTTCTGTCACATTTTCAGTATTTCTGATGTGGGTCTATTGAGAGGTAATTTCTCAGCACGGCAGCTGAAGTAAGACTCCTATGGGATTAGTAACCCAACCTTATAAATTGTTACCTGGTTTCTGTCATTTACGCTGATTTGGTCAGGACAGTTGCTAACTGAATGAAAGTGGTGTAAGCCAAAGTGAAAGAAGAATGATACTGAAGTATAATACAAAAATATAAATGAAACTTTTCCCATAAACGATTGGATAGATTTTAACACTTGTCAGTGTTTCATCAACAGTGAGTTACTAGGTACTTTGTCTGGAAAAGCCCCAGAAAAAGGCAGTGTGATGAGCATTTTTAAAATTAATTTAGTGTTTTTAGGCTCTTACTGTTTTCAGCACTTCTCAGGTTCCTATGTCTGTTGCTCTCTTGTACGCTGTATATGCACATCTCGTGCTGACTTTGTGCAATTTTTTGGCTGCAAAAGTAGACAATTACCAGGGCACATGCTTAGTGCTCTAGTGGTTGGGAAAATTAGGGACTGTCATTACATTGAAATACCAGCAGGAATACAGTTCAGTTCTGTTCCCATTGAAACTAGTTGATTTCAGAAGAGTTGTGTTTCAGACGCAGACTGTAATTTGTTTTGCTGAAAATGGCCACCCCACCAAGAGCATCCCACTTCACTTGTAATTTAAGAACTAGCACAGCCTGTCAAGCCTAGCAGCATGGAGGCATATCCTGCTTTTGCAAGCACAGAGCAGACATTGCTCAGCTGAGAGCAGCAGCCCCCTGTTCTCTTGTGCTGGTCATGCCAGATTTTAATACCAACTTGCTCATACAGGCAACACCGAAACATTATTGCTGTGTCTTCAGTTTATACTGGAGATAAGCAGAAGATAAAAGACAAGTTGTGTTGTGCAATTAATTTATATGCTTTCTCAGTCATTTTTAATGAGGTTACTGAAGAGATCTTGTCTTAACCTGAGCACAAAAACAACCTATCACTCACTATCTGAATACCCCAAGTTCCTACAGCCTTTGGACTGAAAGTAAAACGGAGGCGAGACTTTCCACTTGCCCAAGCCTTTGCTGTTGAGATTAATTTCCTACTGCCAGTCAGGAAAAAACATAAACTCCAGGTATTCAGAAAAGAGTAAACGCCCAGGTATAAAGCACGCCTTTACACAGGATTCCCCTTGGTGGATGAGGAGATAAATGATGAAACATATTGCAGCATATTTAGAACAGGAGTGTAGTTTCTGCTTTCTGGGAAATATTGCTGCTGATTAAAAGCAATGCAGCTGTTTGGAGAGCGAAATAGATCCAATAAACTACAGGCCATACCCTCTCAGTGCTAATTAAGGTGTTAATTAAGAAATGTTATCTTGAGGAGGTGTAATTGAGGGAATGAATCCTTCATACATTTTTGTGTACCAGTAAGCCAAGGATAAGAGATGGTAGTATTTTCAATCTTGAATTTTTAAATGAGAAGATGGATGGTATTTATTGCTTTAACTAAGTCCCCTGCATACAAAGCCATTTAGTGGAAAAAAACCCACCTCCACCTATTGATGCATGAAGTCCAGTCTTTGCGACTCTAAGGAGAAGATGGGGTACTTTTATGGGGTTTTTTCCCACTTCTAGGTTTCTATCAGTCAAAATGAATTGTGGGAGTGTGGTGGATCTCCCCTACTGCTGTCTCAGCAGGAAAGGTGTTTGGTGGTTCTCAGTCTCCCTACATCATCATGAAGTAAAAAGCCCCTCCACCTCAGGAGACAAGTGAGGGAGACATATTTCTTTTCATGTTCTGCTAAACCTGACAAATAGGAAACTTGTGGATTTGAAGAGATGGGAATAATGATTTGTTCTGAACTTTCAAAATTAATACTAACTTTGTTAATTGGCCATATAAAATAAGGATTCTGGTCTGAATTGTATCCCCATATGTAATGGATACACCTGTAAAAAAACGGCAGAAAGGCTACTGTTCAGGTGAGGGATGGGGTGTGATGAGCAAAAATAGGAAGGTCACAGTAAACACCTGTAATTTCACTTGCCTAAAACCTGGAAACTGGCCCACACAGTGACCTTTCCCTTTGGAGGTCTTCCCTTTGCATCTTTCATTTTTATGATTTTTTTTTTTCCTCTACAGCTCTCTAATCCACGCCAATCTCCAGCAACTTGACTGCAGCAGAGTCAAACAAGATTTATGCGGTGCAACTGAGGCTACAAAACATTTCAAACTCAATTTTTATAGAGATGTAACAGCTTTAGGAATGCCTGCAAAGAGGCTGCTCAGTGGGAGTAGGGTTCAAGCCGGTGAGTGTGTCCTGCTCCCTGGCAGTGGTGCCTATTGCAAGCCCAGCGGTTCCCAGCAGCGATGAGCGGATGTGCGATGGCAGAGAGGGCTCACGGACAGACAGGTTACAGCAGCTCAGCCTGAGATGGGACACTCAGATTCCATTCAAACGTGCCCCATCTGTAGACACCTTTATTTCTGGATTCACTGGGAGGATGGGAATTACTTCTACCACCCTCCTTATCCTTTGTGGGACCATCACCCTGCGGAGATGCCTGTTTAGGAACCGAGTATCTCCCAGACTGTTTTTTCCCACACAGGTCCCGTCTCAGGCTGACAAGTATATATATATATATATATATATATATATATATATATATATATATATATATATATATATATATATGGGGTTTTTTTTCCCTTGGTATTGGTTTGGAAGCTGGCAGTTATCATGTATTTATTTATGTATTTGTTTGTTTGTTTATTTATTTATTAAACTGCGAAAGGCCTTCTCCTATTTATTTCCCAGCTCCTGTCAGCATGGGGTTAGCTGTGAGCCAACCTGCCGCCCAGGAGAAGTTTCTCCTCCCTGTGCGCCTCTCCCTCGAGAACCCTCCGCTGTCCGGCACTTAATTTAGAACAAGGGTGAAAGTCCGCAGTGCTTGCTCCGGACGGCGGGAAAGGCGGCAGGAAATGCCACCGAAGGGGATTTTTTCTGTCTCCGTGGGGCCGGCTCGCTGCCGCGGTCCCCGCCATGGCCGCCCCTCGCCCGCTGCGCCGCGGGCGGCCTGTAGGGGGTGCAAGAGCTCCACTGAAGCCGCGCCGTCCCCTCAGGGCAGCCCCCGCCCGGGGCCGGCCTCCATCGCCCCGCGGAGCCCGGCGAGCCCCGAGCCCGGCCCTGCCAGCGGGCACCGCTCCGGCACGGCTCGGGCCGGCCTCAGCCGCCGTCATAAAGCCGAGGGTGTAAGCGAGACCTCCAAGGGGAGCGGGCCGGTGCTCACCCGCGGCTCTGTTCCTCCCGAAGCCCCCGCCCGCCGCAGCAGCACGGCGGGGTCGCTTCGGCCGGGTGCGGAAAAGGGGATCTGCCCCGAAAGGAGTGGCAAAATAGTTACATCCCCAGGAAAAAGTGATCAAGGGTGTGTTGACCATACAGAGGGAATTAACAAAATAAAAGAGGGGGGAAAACTAGTGCGTATAGATGTGTGTATATATATATATATAATTTAGAATGAGAAAGCACTTTTGTTAATGATTATAATTTCAGGTAGTATTTTATCTAGGCAGTCCTATGAAAAATGTCTATCACTCTATCACTCTATTTTATTTTTTTTCCCCTTGTGTACTACCACTGCTATTCCTGTGTTTTTAAGCAGTGCTACATCTCAGTTTGGAACCCCGTGCTGCCTTTAATGCCGCTGAGGAGCCCGCTCCGCTTAAGTGATTGTCACTCAAATTAGTCCCATTGTTTTGCGGTATATAAGTCGCCTTCTATACTGCCTGGATTAGTCAGTTCAATGGCAGTGACAAACATGGATTGTTTGTTGTCAGAGAGGGAATTCTCACATGGGAAAACACATGTACATCCAGTCGGGACACTGGTGCATTTCTCACCAGAGGGAGAGGGGGAGAGATTTAGCAAACTGGTATTTATTGCTTGTTCTTGCATGCGTGTTTTGTGCGTTGGGTATCACAGCTTGACAACGGGAAATAAAGTATTGAAGAAGAAGTGTTCGGGCACGTAAAGATGTGTCTCTCAAAGGATTAACAGAGCTACTCTGCAGCTAAAAGTATGAACTGATTATTTATAGCTCTGGATTTTGTAACACTGAAATTAGGGTTAAGCCTGAAAATAACAGGTACGAAAAACGAGATCCAAATCTGTGCAGTCTGAGTTGGCAACGTTTAAAGGGAACTAAAGCCAACGGAAGCTGTGTGAGGCACTTGAAAAAATCATTTTGTTCCCACAGAAGTGCAAAAGCATCAGGGAAGAAAATTAATTCAATACTTGTGTTGCATGATACAGTATCAAATATTTAGGAAGAAATATTATATAAGGAAGACTTCCCCAATTAAACATATTTAACAAAACGGATAATCTTATGATTGCATATTTTAGTAATTTCCTTAAATATTTTCAGTCTAAAAAAATACTGTTTGCACTGTGCTAACTTTAATATTTGCTGTGGTCTAAAGTGCAATTCTTTCTCTGAAGTAAGTGAATTTTATAGTGTGTATCAATCCACTTTACTTGGAAAAAGGAGGAAAAAGAACAACCTGAACCCAAGAGAAACACAGTGAATTTCTCCTCACCATTATTAATAACTTTATTCTAGAACAAAATTATGAATTCAGAGAAGCTGCCAGAAATGAGTTTTCTGTCGGTAAGCAAAGCTGGAAGAGTCATCTCTGCAAATCTGTAGTGCCTTCAGTTTTTCCAAGATTCCTGTTGAAAAATTACACCCTTACACCAAGTCAAAAAATAACACCATTCTTGGCTATCAGAACAAGGGGGATCTTACTTTAACATTAAAAGAGGCCTCAGAAACTTTTGCATTAAATATTCTGTTATCTCTCTCACAGAAAATGCAATTTCACAAACCTGATCAGACCAAAACCTAGGTGAATAGTCAAAACAAATTTCCCCTTGTACTTCAACACATTTTTTCTTATTTTTCTTTTCCCAAAAACTTCCTGTAATCTCTTCTTTAATAAATACTTCAAAAAAACCCTATCTGTTTTAATCTAGCATATTTTCTTACACCAGAAAACAAATTGTAAATGTGGTCATTTGTATAACAAAACAGATATCAAATCAGTAAAATAAAAACCAAATCACTACGTAATCTGTTTCTTTGGGTTTTCAAAACTAGGCAAAACCACTGGAATCTAATTTTTCTTTTCCTCCTGATTGTGAATCCATTACTGAAATTTTTTTTCCCCTTTCTAGTTAAATAAGAAATTTGATCCATTTATAGACATGAGGATAAGGCAAGGCGTGAAAAGAAGAATGGAGTTCTCGGGTTTTTGCATGCACATGTTACCTGTGACAGTTCCATGGGATGTTTTGTGCATTAACATATACAACCACAGCCTCAGTTGAATCAAGAGGCTGTTTATTGGTTTTGTGTGGGAGAAATGCTGCTTTCAAATGTGAGGGTTTTATCACATCCCGATATTTTATCTGTAGGGTTTTTTTTGTTTCATTATTTTTTGTTTGGTTTTGGTTTTGTTTGTTTTTTCTGGAAGTTAGAATTGATCCCCATCTGCATAATTTCATTTGTAATTTTTCTTCGGAAGCTGCCATAAAGGACATTCAAATCTTATTTATTAAAAGCAGTTGCCTAATGATAAAACTATTTTTTGACGAGGCAACACACACTTTTCTCTGGGAGTTACTCATGTTAATGACATTGGTTTCAGAGAATAAAATAATCCAGAATGAATAATGAAGTTATTAATGATTTACTAGACGAAAACATACCAAGATAGATTTTTTTTTTTAAACTTACAACTTCTATTCTGTTGTAAGTTTTCTCTTGCTTTGCATTGAGCTTGTGAGGAGAAAGTGTTAGGGGGAATTTCATCTTGATTAAAGATTGACGTGCATAACTCTTCGTGCACCGCAATGAAAATATGCCCCTTAGAGCAATGGCACTCGACCTTTAACAATCGAAGAACCATTTAAAATCACAAGAGGCACACAAGTCAAAAACACAAAACCGCGTGTGACCGTTTTATGAAAAATTATGAATGAATGCATTCATCAAAAACAGTTAAGGAAATCCTGAAGGCACTGTGCAATTTGTGTCCTAGGGCAAAGTAATTGATTGTGTAGGTTGTATGTTTTTACAAGGAGGAAAAAAGAAACGTTACATACGTAAATGGAAGGAAATGGTGAAAGATATCATCCAACAAGTTAGCAGAATAGCTGAAAAGAAACAGAACTGAGCCAGCATGTCATACGATTTCTCACTCAGACCCATGATAAAAGCTCTATATAGGCCTCTGAAGAGCGAATTCCATAGGTCGAATACCACTGCCATTAAATACTGTAGGTGCTGAGGTTGTTTTTACTTCTTTACTGTTCCTTTTGAAGTTATTCAGTGTGTGAATATCAAGTAATATTTTTAATGCTGTGATTATAGATTCTGGTTTTTTACAGTGTATTTTGCAACTAGGACAGCCTTTCCATTGCTTAATGCAGATTTGGCTATAGGGAAAGGCAAAACTCCCTCCTTTGATTACATTCAGTTATCTAACCTGAAAATCACAATTGCATATTCTGCATTGGTTCCATATGGTAAATTCCCATTTGATTTTCAGGGAAAATCTGAGCAAAGGCTGAGTCAAGGATTGCAATTGCAACAGAGGGAAAGAAATTCTTCCTGTATGTGCTACTGCTGCAGGCTGCTACACCAGGTTGTCAGTTCTGAAGCACAGAGCCAAATTCAGCTTTGTGCTACCTTTTTTCAGACCTTTTTGAACTCAGTGACACTATGGAGGGTAAGAAATTTGGTTTTTACCTGCTAGGATGCTTTTAATGTGTTTAATGTGAGATGTATGGCAAAAACATACCAGCTATGAAATGTAAATGCTGAAAAATGGCATGACTCTTTAACTCCTTGTTACTTTGCAATCCTATGGACAAAAATTGGAGCTGACATTTCTCTTTGATCTGGTTTACCCATCTCATTCTGCTGCTATCAGCAGTGTGTGACAGCAGCAGACATTAGCTAGGAAAGAGGGAATAGGGAAGAAAGAAATGTAATCCTCCCCATGGTCTTCATAGGAGAATAGTGAATTAGAGCCAGACATTACACTTTTAGGTGGACTTAAAAGACAATGCCCCTCTCCCAGCAACTGTATGTGCATGCCAGGATATTGGGGAACTCGGTCAAATGGACTCATTTATTTGAAAAATTAATAAATCAAGGCAAAAAGAACACAAAATTTAAAAAGTTGAATACACCTGCACACGTGCTGAAAACTTGATGTTTTGTTTCATTCTGCTTAGATTATGTAATAGAAATCAGGATGTGGATCTTGTCTATGAGACTATCTTCCTTTTGAGTTTTGCCATATTTTTGGTCTCTGTAGCAGAGAAGGGAAGTTTTTGCCAGAGGAATGGAGCAACTCGCCTCTAGTAGACACTGTTCCTTTCAGCTTCAAGAGGAGGTACCTGACATGGATAATGGTAAGTATTGATGAAATTGTGAGTAACTGGGAGAAGGTTGGATAGGGAGCAGCTTTCAGCATTTCAGTACAATGTTTTCAGGGCACCCAAAGATGATATCAGAAAGCAGATTTAAACCACCTACATTAAAAAAAAAAATGTTTTGGAGTCTTTAACCGGAGAATATAAAAATCAGTGGGTCATGTTTGAAACTGTCCAGTCTTTTTTAACTTCTTCCAAGTGCCCACTACTCCTTTTAGCTGGAAAATTATTTGTTACCAACTGGCTGATCAGTATGGTGATTCTGATGTTCCTTTTGTAATTTCAGCATTTTCAATATGGGTTACTCAAAGTTGCTTTAATTTCTAAGACACAAATCCATCATACCTTCCTGTGAGGGTCTACTTGCATTAATAGTCCAAGAAACAGAATAGAAACCACTATTTTATATTTCCATTGAATATTTCATTTAAAAAATATTTATATTAGCATAGTCGTGCTGCTACTCTTCTGATCATATCACATCTTAGAATGATTTCTAATGCAGAACATTGTACTTCTGTGAAAATACTGTAATTTTTAAATCTAATTCCAGTCTATTTTTTTCTGCTATTCCCCATTTTCATTTTCCTTACATTTTAAGAACATTAGAAATTTCTACAAATTTGATACAAACTATCAGAAGAACTAAAATAATACTTACCATTTAAAACTATGAGTACTTTTGTCTACTTTGCCATAATTTCTAGCATGCTACGCAGTCTGGTTTACTAAAGTCAAGCCCTATATTTGGTTGGTTGCTGAGTCAAGAAGGAAAGAGAGACAGTAAACTTCTTGCCCCTATGAGGGTTGTAGCTGTTTCTTCCAGTGATCTTTGTAATCAAGGGCATGGAGAAGATCAAGGTACTGAATACTATTCTTGCCTCACTCCTTTACTGGTAAAATTGGCCTTCAGTAATCCCAGGTCCCTGAGAACACTGGGGAAAGAAAACCTTTCCCTTTGTGAAGGATCGACTTAAAAGTGCACTAAATAAACTGGGCATAAACAAACCTGTGGGATCCAATAGGATACTTCCACAAATGCTGAGGGAGCTAGCTGATGTCATCATGAGGCTGCTATTAATTACCTTTGAGAGGCTGTAGGTCTTTGGGGAGTTCCCTGACAACTGAAAGAAAATAAACATCATCCTTATTTTCAGGAATGGGAAGAAGGAGGTTCTAGAGAGCTACAGACCAGTCACCCTTTCTGATTATGTGCAATGTGATGCAGAAATAATTCTGGAAAGTATTTCTGGACATAAGAAGGACAAGATGTGATTGGGAGTGTTCAGCCTGGCTTTAGGATGGGAAAATCATGCTTGATAAACATGATAGCCTTCTGTGGTTAGATGACTGGCTTGGCAGAAAGCAGGGGCTGTGAAGTTTCCAGGTTGCCATCTCTGACTTTTTCATTGACAACCTGATGCAGAACAGTGAGGTAAAAGGACAATTGATAAAAGGTGAATGGGTGGGGGTCACATGCACGAAGGCCAGCTGGAGTCTCAGCACTAGTTCTTTAATCTGGAGGTTGCTAATAAGGCCAATACTGTTCAACATAGTTATTAATAACCAGGATGAAGGGATGGAGTGCACTCTTGACAGATTTACACGTGAGGAGTGATTGATACACCAGGTGGCTGCACTGCCATTAAGTGAGATCTTGAGACGTTGCTGAAGTGGGCCAGTGGGAATCTCCAGACAGGAAGGAAAGAAAATAAATGCTAAGCCCTACCCCTGGGGAGGAATGAAACTCCAGGCACCCTCATGAACAGGCTGGGGTCTGACTGACTGGAAAGCAGCTTTGCAGAAAAGGCTGCAAGGCTCCTGGTGGACACTGAGTAGAATGTGAACCACAAGTTTGCCCTTGTGGTAGACAGCCAGCAGTGGCCATCCTGCATTAGAGCTTCACCAGCAGGCTAAGGGGGTGAGAGCTGAGAGCACATCTGGAATTTTGTGTCCAAGTCTAGGATGGCCAGTGAAAGGGAGACTTGAACATGCATCAACAAGGCCAGTGAAGGTTTGCAAAGATGCTGAAGAGATTGTAGCCTCTGACACAGGAGAGACTAAGAGATGAGATTGCTTAGGCTAGGGAAGGGAAGGTTCAGAACCAAGTGTTACTAATGTGTGATAGAAAGGAGCAAAGGAAATGGAGTCAGACTCTTCTCAATGGTATCCACTAAAAGCTGAGAGGTGATAGGCACAAACTGAAAAGCAGAAAATTCTACTTAAATGTAATAAGAAAAAAAGTCACTGTAATGGTGGTTGTTCACTTGACCAGATTGTCCAGAGAGGTCATGGAAGTCCCCATGCTTGGATATTCTAAAAAAATGAAGCTGCTCAGTATCCTGTTTTAGCTGACCTAGCTTTGTAAAGTGGTGTAGAACTAGATTATCTCCAGAAGTCCTTTCAAATCTAAAGCTTCTGTGGTTCTGTGAGAATAGGCACCTATACCCACTTGAGAAGTAGCTTCAATGAAGCGCTACATTGGAAAACAAGGGGTGTCATGTGTGCTAATCAGGAGAGTATTGCACATAGTGGTGATGACTGGGTGCTTCAACAGGACATCTACAGTGACAGAGGTTTTGCTTGATGCTGTGCCATTCTATATGGACATGTCATATTTTGGCAGTGCTCCTCCCTGATGTGTGTGTAACATGGTGATAACTAACACAGATTTCAAAAGTCCAGAAATGCCAGTGGAGCATCATTGTTGAGTGACTTGTATCTAGAAAAGATTCCAGGTTTAGCCTCAGGACTTTGATCTGCAAGTACAATGCAGAACTCCAGCTGAAAAAAATCTGGTGGGTGTTAACGGAGAATTTACTAGTGCTGGGTCTAGGTAATCAAGTCTGGATTCAAGAGTGGAAAAGATGCATCCATGGAGGGGTGGGAGGCAGTGACAAACAGAATCACATCGAGGATGTACATATAGCTGCAGCATGGGGAGTTGCATCCTGAGAAGCAACTGATCCCGACAGTGGAGTGTTTGAGTGGTGAAACTGAGGCAAAACCCCAAGAATACGCTCCTTCAATATGTTAATAGAGAAGTAATGAACAAATATATAAGTATATCCATGCAATCAGTTCTAATATCGTCATGTTAAAGGGTGCCCAGAATTGGAGAGAAGACCCATAGCAATTATTTGAGGCCCAGGAGGAGACATTTTACTGCAAGAACATTAAAGATCATTCTGCTTATTGTATTAAGAATGTCAGAGGTGGTTTGATCTCGCTGTAAAAGTAATGTCAGGAGAGATAGTGTAGGATACTAAAGGCTCTTTAATCTAGTAGAGAGAGGCATAATTAGAACCAATGACTGGAGGCTGAGGCAAGGCAGAGTCATCTGAGAAATCAAGTGCACAATTTCACAGTAGGTCTGAGAAGCCCTTGAAACAGATTACTGGAGTTAAGTGGTGGCTTTTCCTTCTCATGGCGTCTTCAGTTCAGGACTGGATGTCTTTCTGGAAGATGTTTCTCCAAGCTATTGGGCTACCTACAGTAAAAACAAGATGAAAGGCAGGCTCGTTATTAGTCAGGAGGTCAGTTTTGCCTGATACTGGATGTCCTACTGGGGAATAAAGCTCTCTATCCCATTACTGACTGTGTGAAATTCTTTAAAATTAACTGGATGGTACAGCAAAATAAATGCTTTTGGCCTTCAAATCTATGGTTTACATTAGAGGAGTGAAAGAACTCTTCACTGGGTATTTCTAACCTTAACTGTCCTGCCCTGCTCTGTCTAAGCAGCTGTAAGGCAACATCACAGCCACCAGCTCTATGGCCTGATCTGGTTGTCTTCAAACAGCAAGGGTTGTGTGTGTTAAATGTATTCTAAATACTGTATAAACCGAGTTTAGAAATGCAGAACTCAAGGAGGAGTTTCAAGGTACTTCAGAATAAGGTATAATGCTTACATAAAGATGATAGAACTATTATGCTCTCTCTAAAAATGAATCCATTTTAATGCAAGGCATCAACAGGTTAATATTTTATAGTATAAATACTGGCAGAGAATCCCTGCATTCTTCTCTACTTACATTTTCATGAGCTCAGTAAACTGAAACAATAATCTTAATAATAATGAAAAACAACAACAACTAAATTACAAGTTGCAGAGGCTATTGTCAATTTTACAAATCCAACAATAGCCTGCAGGGTTCCAGGTTTGTTTCTAGCTGCTCAGGAAGCTTGTGTGATTTGCTCACACATTTTTTTCTTATACCCCAGAGCTGTGCATCTGCTGGAGTCAGGGATCTAATATTCTCTTTGAACTTCCTTAGCATCCTAGTGCATGCTGTGATCTATAATTAGTGCATGCACACACACACACACACACACCAGCTGCATTAACTCCTAAATGGCAGAAGATTTATTGTGTCCATCACCTGGTTGAGGTGTTGCACGAGAAGAATACAACTGTTGCTGTAACCTTGAGGGTGAAAGTCTGCTCTTATGATTTATATCCTTAGGGGAATACAAAAAATAGAACACAACTTTTTTGGTTTTTAGGTGTGATACTGTGATGCAGTTTTCAAGATATGAGATACCTGGGTTCAAGGAGGCAATCACAAATTGCACAGAAACCTAAGCTGTTTCAGGTTCAATTGTTGATAAAGGACATGATTGTTAATGCCCCTAGAAAACCAAGATCCTTTGTTTGTCCATAGGGCATCATGGCTAGGACATGTCAATATTATCACTTCTGGAGAGAGATCTTTAGAACTAGAAGATAGATTGCTGTTGGAGTTTGTTTTTTGTTTTGTTTTTTGATTGTTTGTTTTTGGGTTTTTTTGTTAAAAACCCAACCAACCAAAACAACACCAACCAACCAACCCAAAAATGAGGAAAACAAAACACACACACCTCCAACCATCTAAATGTATAATCACTTGGATTAAGTGGGGTAAGAATGCAGGTAAGTCTGACAATTTGTGCCATTTTTGGGCATTCTTTCTGGAAACATTTAAATGTTACCCACCTATCTAAAACAACTGATTAGAAGTCACCGATCCCATGGCTGTTTTCATTTGCATAGGAAACTGAAGTCTCAGAAGGCTGCCAGGTGCTCCACTGTGAGCATTTAATAGGTTTCTTGGGGAAGAGCAACACTTGTTGAGTAATTGTTTGCAATTAGGAGTGCTCTCGTTTCTGCTAATGATGGTGATTCACACAAACCTGCATTTGTTTTGCAGTAATGAGCAAGACATTAAACACCTCATATCCTTGAGAATGCCAGTTTCAATGGCAATAAATAAAATAAAGATAAATAATAATGGGAGGAGGGGAGCAGATGTATGGAGGGGCACTGATCAAAGATTCATCATGGAGTGTAAGCATAAATGTGGAGGTATCATGCCTATATGAATTTGTAGATTTTAACATTTTAGTTACATATACCTAAAGAATCGTGTTCAGTGCCATTAGCAACATAGCTATGGACCTGTATGCCAATATTGTTGAGGATATCCTAACAGCTATGTTTGAAGCTTTTTTTGAGAAACTGAAGAAGAATCCCTATTACAGACCTTTGAGATGTTAAACTGCAGTAATGAGAGAGCCAAGACCCCAGGTTAGCAGAAGGATTACATTTCCAACAAGAAACTCACTGGTAAAATTGCATAAGTGTCTTAAAAGTCTAAAATAATCACAAAGCAAGGTATTCATGTTCCTGACACTGGTTTAATTACTTCAACATGCTACTGAAGTGTGCCAGGCTGTCACTAAAGTACAGTATTATTTTTGTGAAAATTACAATAGTTTGAGTTTGCACCAGTTTGCTATTCTGTCAGCTCTTGGAAAGTCAAAGATTTGGAAACTTCCTGATGCAGAAAGCATGCACTCTTACTTACCAGATTATTAGATAACCATTATTCAAGCTGAGTTTGCTCTTACTTTTACCCTTTCTTCTCTGACACATTTACCAGAACTTTGTATACATATAAATGCAAACAAAAGGAGAAACAGAATGTAATTCCAAAAGTTCAGGCCTCTCTGGTTAGCAGATGGCCCAAGGTTTAGTGAGACTTATATTAGAGCGTGGGGTGTATAATCAGCATGTGTGTTTAGTTTTCCAGGGTGAACAAGAGTGATTGCATTAAGCACACTGTAACCATATTGTTGCAAGTGATAAGTATCACAGAGTTACACTTTGATTTAAAACTGTGACTGAATGCCCCGGTGTCACAGCAAGATCAGAGGATACCAACAGATTTCTGGAACATACGTGAAGTCCTTCACTTAATTCCCTGCTCCATCCCACCTCCAAGACTCCTGACTGAGTGTCATGAAGGCCAAGCTCTCCTTAGGTGTGGCAGAGAGGACTTAAGAGTGATTGGTTGGATTTCCTCTCAGCTGGGATGGAATATAACTCAAGTTAGATTAAGCACATTTTAAGGATATGGTGAAATGCAGTCTATATGTTATATAATCACAGGATTCTTACACTTACTTACCAGCTGCAACTTTTGCACAATTAATATATTACATAAACTAGTCTCATTATATATGTCCAGGTTTAGGTTCTGCCCTTTCCAACTAGTTTCAGCTAATATTTAGAACAAAAATACGGCCATTCATTATTTATTTAGAACAAAGAAACCAAGAAGTGAGTACACAAAGAAATAATACTGTCAGAAAGTTGATGGGTTGTTTTGTTTGTTTTGGGGGTGTGGTGTTAATTTGTGGGGTTTTTGTTGTTTATTGTTTGCTTTGTGGTTGTTTTTTTTTTTAATTAATATTTTTAGAAAATTATCTTCAAGAGGAAAGCTACCTAACAGCAAAGAAATAAATACAGGTTTTGTCTTGTGCTGTTCAAAGAAATAAATACAGGTTTTGTCTTGTGCTGTTCAAACTAAATGTAGGCATGCAGGGAGGTCTAAACTTACTGCCTGAAGATGATTTCTATACTACTGCTCCGCAGCAATTCCAACTGATTCAGGTGAGTTTTGAGGAACACTTGCAGCATGAGCATGTAGACCTGCCTACCACATCTTCCACTTGCCTCTGAAATGTGGATTAGAAGCACTTGATTTGGTGCTTGCAGATTCTGTAATGTACATAAACCATTAAATAATCCCTCCAACCTCTACTCTGAAACAATGCAAATAATTATATTGCAATTTCTCTCCCTCTCTCACATCTAAGTTGTTTCAGTTTCCTTAGAAAAGCAAGTGTGAAACTATTTTCAGTCAGTAAGTGTATATGTGTTAGCCCTGCACATATATCTCTATTGATGCTTGTTCCACACTCCTTTACAAATGCATGATGTGGATATATTCAAGTTCTTAACTCCTTACACAGTTAGAGCGTATCATAAAGCCTAAACTTGATCAGTCAAAGGGACCAAAGGAGTTTCCAGCTTCATTTGATTCAGAGAACCAACTGAAAATTTCCTTTACAAGTACAGTACACTGGGCCTTCAACTATAGTGAACCACTGGAAAGCGATAGTTTATCATTCACAGCAGTGAAAAAGGAGGTCATACAAGGATCACCTCTCCAATGACATAAACATGAGACTTTTCTCACAAGCTGTCAAACTTCAATTGTTGGTGAGATCTGTTGTGTCAGTGTTTCATAATAATTGCTTCTAAGTCTTGTTAAGGGTCTGAAACAAATTACCTGAGTGACATGCTTTTGGCACCAGTGAGGGAACAGCGTGGGGAAAGCATATTGCATAACAGCCTTGCCTATCAAGATTTTCTTTTAGTTTATTGCAGCAATTTTATTATTACTTTCCATTATTTGAAATACAATAATAAAAATTGCAAGTTGTCTCATGTTCACAAGGAAACATTTGTTCCCCAGATAATAGTCTAGCTGGCCAACATAAGCTCATTCATAACAACAGATCTCTTTTTAAGAAGTATTTTAAAACAAACTGAAAAAAGTTAATCCTTTCAGTTATGGAGGCTGTTCTTTAGATCTAAATAGTATATTGACTGTCTTTGCACTATAAGTCAGATACTATTTCTTTTACAACATATACAATAAATGGATGGCAGATTATAAATATTAATGAATATCAACAACACATCCATCCAAGCCTACAGAAACATACCTGTATGCAAAAGCATATAAAATTAAATAAAGTTTTATGTTTTATATGTACTTCATTGTTAATAGCTGTGGATTATAAACTGCACTTCTGGGTGTCGACCACTTTTCCTTCTTTGTCTGTATATAAGCCGCACCTGATTATAAGCCGCACATCCCGGTGTCGGCAACTGTCTTGGGTTACAATACAGAGTGTGTTAAAAGGTATCTATTCTATCACCATCTGTTGAGGGTGGGGGGCAGTGATCCTTATCTCTGTGTGAGATATTCTGCTAATGGGCCATCCATTGACACCAGGCAGGGCATTGTTCTTTATCTTTTCACAACCCATCTTTCCTCCAGGGAGTCATTTTCTGCTAATGGCCCATTGAGTCTCACTGTGTGACTGATAAAATTACTTCATCCCATTGGAAGTTGCTCCAGCCAGGGGGAAGAGCACAACATTTCTTACCAAAATAAATACAGAGGTTTTGGGACACTAAGGTAGCCTCTTTCTCCACTGGACTCCAGAGGAAAACCGGATTTCTGCACATCACCACTGGACCTCCGGAGGAAAACTGCACCTTGTACAGGAGCACTGCTTCAACTGAACCACATCTGTCACTGCAGGAGGTTGCAGCCACCATTTAATGGGACTGCTGCCAACACCCTGCCTGACAGGGTGTCAGGTTGTACTCTGACTTTGTCAGGGTTTGGAGTTTGTTTCTTTGTAGTACTGTATTTCTATTTTAATTTCCCTAGTAAAGAACTGTTATTCCTAATTCCCATGTCTTTGCCTGAGAACCCCTTGATTTCAAAATTATAATAATTTGGAGGGAGGGGGTTTACATTCTCCATTTCAAAGAGAAGCTCCTGCCTTTCTCAGCAGACACCTGTCCTCCAAACTAAAACAGCAACTTTTCGTTCTTTGTCCATATATTAACTGCACCTGATTATAAGTTGCACTTCCAGGTTCAGACCTTTAGTCAAAATGGTGCAGCTTATAATCATGAAATTACTGTACTTTGAATTTGCAAAATGCTTATCATGTTTGATTATGTATAACAAGATTTATATGAGAGTGTGGAAAGGGATTCTAGGCTTGGGGTTTTGTTAGTCTGGTTTTATTTTGCATTGGACAAATATGGATATAAAAACTCCCCTGAAAGAAGAATGGGTCAGCCTATCTTCTTTTTACTCTCATAAACATAATTCATACAGAAGGTCAGATAGGTGAGCAGTGTACCTTGACAAACTTAGAATGTCGGCAATGAGTCAATTTAAGTGTAAAATAACCCAAGGGCAGAATAGAGGGACAAATACTTGATTACTTGCTTTTGACTGCCACTTCTTTAGGCTTTTATTTAAAGAACAACCAGCCAAAACCCTTTTCTGCTTGTGGGGCCCTGGTCTATTTTTCAGGCACAAACTGCTTTTTGGATTTGATAAACAGGACACATCAACTAACAATTTAAACTCCAAAGCCATAGTAATAGGTATGCGGCTTTTTCCCAGAGGCTTGAAGTTAAAATGCTACAAGCACTGCAGAATGGCAGCTAAACACATGTCCCTTGGGCTCTGCAAGGCTTCATTCTGCACAATGATGGAAATGTGGAAAACAAGTTGAATGCAGATTTGGCCGTTTCCACCAAGCTGCAAAAGCCTAGAGGATTTTGTCATTTATGTCAGGGGATCAAACTTTCATTGCTCAGTTTAAAGCAGAAAGTTAAACTTGACTGTGCTAAACTTCACTTTTTTACTTTGTCCAGGGCAAAAGAAATAGAACTCTTAATTAGGAGCTTGCAGACATGATGTTATCCTTAAAATGGGCATATTACATTGCATAACAAAATTGCCTAGCTTTCTCTTTTTCCTCAGATTTTCATTGTGCTATCGTGCTGCTCTTTATTCAAGTTGCATTGTTGGTGACTGATGTTTTAAGCATCACCCCAATACTTGGATTTGATGCAGTCTCCCTCTCAGTTGTTCTTATATTGCAGTTTCCGTGGGCTGACAAGTCAACATCCTGGCCCTGTGCCTGCACAGCCAGGGGCTGGGATGTGGTGGAGATGCTCTCTGACCTGCACAGTGCAAGCTCTTCTGAGTATGCTGAGCTCACTGAGGGATCTCTGAATGATGCTGCTTAGGAATATGAGCCCTCGCAGGAAACCAGTAGTTTCCATGCAATAGGAATTATTTTTCACTAACAGCTATTATTTTAGGGATTTGTGTTGTCATATGCTTGATGATTAGCAAGGATGTAATTACCTTAGTTTGCATTTGTTGGGTGCTGGTAACAGTACAGACTAAGGACTGCTGCCCTGGCTGAGGCTTGCACTTGCAGCTTGCTTCTGCCTTTGTAGCTTACTGTAAACAGCATAAAAGCTGTAGTGTGTAGGGACTGATTAGTATTCTGAAATCGTTTAAGAGCCCTCTGATGGGCCTCCTTCACATGTATTGTGTAAGTCATGAGTACCAGTGCCAGAGAGACATAAATTAAGCCATGTATGTTAGTGTGTTGTTGGCAACAGCAGTTATATGGGACTTTCTCTGGTAATATATTTGTAATATATTGAGTCAGCAGCAAAAATGCAACAATAGCCTTTTCCAGTAAGCAAATAACCCAATTTCATTATGTGTTTGAGCTGAGCAGGAACAAATGCAAACAGTGTGGTCTTCATTCCAATGAGGGCTCTGAGCATTATTGCAAAATAATGCTAATAATGCTAAAAAGTGGTTGACATCATTATGGTGGATACATGTATGAGGGTTTTTACAACTCCTCCCATAGTCCTTGGCATCAGACCACCATTCTGCAAAAACAAAGTCATTCCACTTCATTTCTAAAATAAGACAAGCCTTCACCTCTTGCTGAGAAAATACTGTCCTACAAAACTATGCACCATTTATCACATATGTCTTGTCAACCCAAACCAAGCACTTTTCTTAACAGCCCACAAACTGACAGTGAAAAATATTGCTCTGTCATATTCTGTCCTCCACATATATACTAGAAACAGCCCTATTTCAGATCCATTGTTCAGCTATGATCTGGACAGCCCAAACCACTCTTCCCACCCTCCAAATATATAATGGCTGTAAAACCACACAATTGCTCCCTGATTTACCTCCTGATTTAGACCAAATACCACAATATGACAACATTATGGTACATTGGCTGTTTCATATCTAATTACTGTATTTGTGTGGAAAATTAGGCTCTCAGTCTAGGAAATTTTGCTCTAAGTTGTTGAAGAACTGGGTTTGAAGTGTATGGATTATCATTATTATTATTAATTATTACATTCAACTGAGATTGAAAGTCTGGGGTCAAAGTATGTCTTGAATTTTATTTCAGACTTTCTTAAGTTCTTAAAACTAATTAAAATCTAAAAGTTTGTTTTATCCATGTAGTGACATCTTTGAGAGTACAGATGAAAGTACTTTGCAGATTTTTAGTAACTAATCTCTGTAAATCTGTTAAAAATAAAGAATAAAATATTTTATCATAAAATTCTGTGATACAGGAGGTAGTCTTTAAATTTTGAATTTATTTTCCTGTTTAATAGAAGACACATCTGTGAAAAGTCCGTTTGTGCCTTTTTATAAAGACGATTTGCCAGTGAAGGCCAGTGAATTTGCCTAGCCTCAGGCTGGACAGGAAGAATGGCCATTGCCTTTCTCATCCTTAATCTTCTGAGTAAATTTTTGAGTAAGTGTATCTGTGTTGTTCACACTTCATCAATCCCATCCCAATCTTCCAGCAGGGATCCACAATGGAGAATAGCTGTTTGACACAAAATGCTTATAGTGTCATAATATTGTCCTGTCACTTATTGCCCAGCATTGTGTCTGTCTCAAAGATAAGTGATCCATCCTCTGACTGCTGAGAACTTGGGGCTGGTTCTTACTCCAGGGCAAGCAAACTGACTGGGCTGATCACATATTTGTTGCACCTCTACTAGTCTATTTCCTTCTGAATCCTATACCTGTAATCAGTGTATTTTTGCCCTCTGTTTGTCAGGGACAACCTTTCCTACAATAATCTGAAGGAATGCTCAGATAGGTCGCTGAATATCAATTAAGTCCTATTGACTTCAGTGACACAGGATATGGCCGTCACCCCCTGTGATTTATACTGTGCTGTGAGCTAAAATATCTTTTGCAGAATGACGATCAGTGCACTTTTCTGACAGCTAATTATGTGACTCTCACAATTTGGAAGTACTAAACAAGATTTCTGTTATAAACAACATCATAAATCTAGAATAATTCAAGTTTTATTGTAATACATTGCGTGGACCTTTAGATCATCTTCTGAGGTCCCCTTGCATCTTTCCTTCTGTCTGCACTGGTGGCGTAGTACTGGCTGGATCTAGGCCTACTCTTTCTGCTTTCATGTATGCCAGGTTCTGTCAATAAAATCCTAGGAAACAAAGAAATTAATTGAGTTTGTAACTTTGTCAATCCAATTGAGTTCAGGTGGTTCTCTGATATATAAAAACAATTAAACATTATTTTGAATATTATGTTTTTGGGATTTTTTAGTTAAGGAGTACAAATTCATAAAGTACACCAGTGTCAGAGCTTTTGTATTGCTTACTTTAATCCACTATGAAATCATGTGAACAATTAGTATTAGTCATGTTTTTCTACAACAAAAATCAGCATTTTTGAATTTTTTTAACTGTAGTTTTATTTCACAGTGCGACCAGGGAAAACAAGCAAGTTGTTCATACAAGCACAGAGAGATCAGTGATGATGCACTATAGTGTTTACCAGATCAGCCAATCAGACTTTTAGTAAACTCCTGAGCTAAATGAAGTCAGACGCTGCAACTACAAGGCAATTTCCTTTTCTGAATTGGGATCAATATTTACTAGCTTTCTACAATGTTGCCTATGCTTGCTTGATCAGCATCTGCTTCTGAAGACCATTGATTGTGCAGAAGGCTTTTTCAAAGGCAGATAATGCTCTTTTCAAATACACTTTGTATTGATCAGCAAAAAGAAAGTTTTTTGATGTGCAGAGTGCAAAAGCCATTTATAAAGATTAAGGACAGTGATATGTCGCTGTGGGTCACAGTGAGGTTGAATTAATATGGGCTAATGCATGTTCTACTTTTGAAGACAATAGACAAAAGTATTTGAGGATTTAAGTAATAGTATGCCTCCACTTGCAAAATACCTGCTATGCTATCTCCAGGGAATGAAGCCTTTCTCCTTCAAAAATGAATTGGTTGTGCCTACTCTCCAGTCTCTTCCCACCTAACTATACATATTCAATGTCCTATGACAAATTAATATATTAACTTGATGGACTGTGGAATTTGATAAAACCAAAAAGATATTTGATTTTAGGTGTTTTAAACCAATATGAGATAAAGAGGGATGAATGCAGCCAGAATTGTGATGACAAAATAAATAGTCTAGGATGAGACCTGGGACTTTCACTAAAAAAAAAACAAAAAAAAACCAAAAAAAAAAAACCCCCCAAAAAAACAGAACCAAGATTAACTCAGAACTAATTTCAGACATGTTCATAAACCTTCAATTTGATTCTTCTCCCTGTAATTTCATGTTTGAAGAACATGGTGCATCTAAATTTTGTACTAGGAATCTAAGAGTGTGTTCTGAAAGTCAGTCTACCATTCCAAAAGAAAAGAGGTGAAATATTAATCTTTTCATGTGAAAAATATTCACAGAGATTTTGGTGTAAGAGCTGGTGCTCAGGGAGTTTAATAAAGGAGGTGAAGTTTCTTCAAGCATGTCCTAAACCAGTTATACTTCTAAAATAAGCAACATGGAAAGAGTGTGTATGGTCTGCTGGTGTCTACATCTCTCCTACTACAGCAAGTGCAGCACGTCTGTGAAATAAGCATTTGGTTTCCTAGCTGGAGTTCTCTGCAAGTGCCAAGGTTGATCACTGGAATATGGTACATATCTCCCATTAAAGTAAACAGCAGTGGCATATATATTCAAGGACAAAACTCTACTCTGAGTCTTTTAACTACATTGGTAAGATAATATGTTTTACTGACAGGAAATGTGTGTCTCCTTACCTTTGTCTTGCCAAAGCGCTCTTTACACCCATGAGTCTTCTTTGCAAAAATAAAATTAAAAAAAAAAAAAGAAAAGGGGTATCAGCAAAGGGACTTTTTATTGTCTTAGCTAAAGGAAACTGATAATGATTAAAGAGCTCCCTTGCCAGATCACTAAAACTCATACTCTCATAATTCCCGAGTTTTCTGAGTATGCATATTAGGGGGTTCTTGGCTCCTTTATCAGGCACTTTCTCTCTTCCTGAGGTCATGATGCATTAAAACAGTCTTTTCTCAAACAGAAACTTCCTGGTGACACTTTTGAAGATGGAAAGTACAGTATGAGCTGGTACTAAATTTCCTAGGCATTCCTGATAGTCCTCATAGAGCAACACCTCAAGATACATTTAGAATAAAGAAAATATGAGTTGTTTGAATTTAGTTATAAATGCCCAAGAAAATTGATTCTGATTCCAAATGCACAGTCACACTTGCACATGAGCAGCCTGGAAAGGCTGAAATCTTTCTAGAGTGGCCAAGTTTATCTGTGACAAGGGTTTAACTGAAATAGGAAAGAGGCTACATTTGTTTTTCTTTCTCAACTTCTCATACAAAAATCAGGACATTTCCAAATTTGACCCTGAGGCTTCTTCTGACAGTTTACTTTTGTTCTCTTAAAGTTATTGAGCTTTTTTTCATAAGCTTTTCTTGGTATTCATCCACCTCAGGTCACTGGAGGTGGATGAATCACCAGCTCTAAATGTTTTATCACTCTTCTTCTTGTAGCACTATTATACAACATATTTAATATAGAGGATCCTGTCAAGGTGAAATCTAAACTCAGTTGATCTGAGAGTTTATCCTTTATGGTTGTTTCCTCCTGTCCAACTGGGGAGCTCTGAAGTTTTATCTGTTTTCAGATACAGTTTTTACTCGTGTTTCACAAGGGTGGTATGTCCTTACCAGATCACAGTTTACAGCCTCACCCCTTTCTTCAGATGTCAGCTGCTACTTTAATTCTAATTATTTTTTTCCTAAGGCATAGCATATTTGGTTAAATTAATTATTACATGTCTGTATGTGTATGACATCCTATTAAGAATAGAACTTTTGCTCCTTCCCACCCTTTAGGATATCTAGTGTTGGTTAAATAATTTTGAGTTTATGTGAAGAATTTCTTGAGTACACATGCATTATGCATTTAAAAGTCTGTGGTCTTCATATTTTACACCTTGGTGCCTTTCAAAGAGGTCACTATTGTGAGACAAAAGACATCTACCACTGATATCAATATTTGTCATACTAGTTTTCCCATGAAGGTTCTCTCTGTTTTGCAGATATCATAAATGACAATATTAAGCTTTCTAACAAATTTTTAAACAATTGTATATCTCATGTCAGTGCAAAAAGTATCAGCTGTCACCATGATTAATGAGCAAGTTCCAGTGGAAGAAATAACATGAATACTCTGCACACAGAGGTATTGCAATGCAGACATTTTATTACCTATGTTTACAAATGAACCAAATAACTGCACACCCACATAAACATGTGTTTATGGTTGATCTAACTGAAGAAAATATGCCAAGAATTGTGGTTTTCATAAAACCCATAAATGTTTGTTGAATAATGCTAAACTCAATGCCACTTAAAACTAAACATCTCAATGAAAAAAACCAGCCAAACAAAGTCCTAAATTCACAAAGAAACCATATTTTTCATCTTGAGTGAGAAAAATAATGGATTTTTAAAAACTATAGAAAGACATCTGAAGACTGACATGATATTACTATTTGTATTAGTAGTGTTATTTGGCATTAATCTTCTATTGAGGATATAACATATAAATTATATAATTTATATTATTTAGATAATATAAATAGATTATATATTATCTATTATAATATAAATAATAGATAATATAATCTAGAATACTATAATATATTTATAAAATAATGAATTCCATGTTTATCTATTGTCAAACAGACTATTTTTACACTTAAGAAAAATAATTTTAGTCTTTTGTAAAAAAATAAACATTGCTTATGCACTGGGGCAAAAAGCCAAAAGTGTTGTATTTTGATTTACAAATTAAGTTAAAAATAAGTAATTTTAAATATTTACATCTTACCACAACCTATGGTTATATTTTACTTGAGACTTGACTGTGTGCTAATCAAGACATGTAAAAGTTGATGTTCCACAAACACGTCCCAGGACAATATTTCCTGGAAAGAAGCATGCACCTGCTTGAAGCAGAAGCAGGCTGCAGCCACATATTGTGAGAAGTGGAAAGCTGCTGGAAAGGCCAATTCTTCTACGTCACTGTCCCCTTCCTCCCAAGCTAAACTCATTCCATTTTGCACAGAGTTTGGGCAGTTTGTACCACTGAAGTTCCTGCTCTAATACCAGCAGCTGCTTATCATGACTGATGTTGCCAGGCAATTAAAATTTGCTTAGTTTATGAAGGTAGATAATACTGTCTTGCTTGGGGCCCAGTCTGCGTTTCTGGTGCATGATTACTTGAACCTGCCATACCTACTGCCAGCTGCCCTACAGGGTGGTGTTAGTGCCTGCTTAGATGCTGGCCTGGCTGCATCTGTGTGTCTGAGCAGCCAGTCTTCATAAGAACATTCAGAAAACAGAGAAAAACTGAACACTGGAGCTTTTTAGATTGCACAAGGATCCTTGTGGAACACAAGATTCAAAATCATGCCACGTGAAGCTGGTGTGTCTCAGACACTGCAAAGCCCATGACCCTGAAAGGATTAGATTCTATCTGATGGTTTTGTTATAGGCTTGGCTTCTCAAGGTCATAAGTTTGGTGTGGGAAATTTTCTTTCAGGAACCCAGCCAAGATGCAAACTTGGCACTTGACTCGCACTAAAAATGTCTCTGTCCATGCCATAAACATCACTGCATGTTGGAGATGGGGCCAACTGGGTCCTTTTTGCTGACTTTCTCAAGGACAGCATTATTGGAACAGTGTGCCTCAGGTTGCTTAGTACCTTTCTGACCTTCCACAAACAGAATTTAAAAATTCTGGAGCACTTACCCTGTAGCCTCTTCTATGTTCAAGGGCACTGCACCTTTGTTCGGGGCACTCGTGGACTCTGAGAAAGGAGATGGGCATGGGCGTGGAACCTGGCAGAGGGCATTCTAGTGAAGGCAGGATATGGAAGGTTCAGGTGGCATGAATTCTTCCCATACATCCCTTATTAATAATTCCCCATTATTTTCCTGTCCTTTCTGTACCTGCTGAAAGGCATGGCAGGCTCTTGTGCATGGGGATAGCCCAAAGAGGCTGTAAGAGCCCTTTGAGCACGAGGCACTGTGCCTATGCCAGGTTGGGCATAGGCCCAAACAGCCCCTCATGAGAAAGTGTGAGAGCAGCTCCTCCTAAGCCATTTTCATAGGGGGTAGCTTTACAGTGTCTTAGGTGTGTGGACACAGCCACAGCAAATCTGTTAGATCTGTCATTTGTGTGTCCCTGAATTTATTTCCTGCTATTTCATGTCATTCAGTCACTAGTGCTCCTACCTTTTCTGGGGGCTCCATTCTTCTTTCCATGTGCTATGTCCATGCTTAATAACCTCCAATTCACCCCGAGAAAAGCAATCATGGGTTGACATTTGCTGCAATCATGCTATGCAACTTGTGAATTTTATTCCTTCCCGTCATTTTCATACATCTTGTTTAATTTAATTGTAAGCTGTTTAAAACAGGGGCAGCTTCCCTGTGTTTGTACAATGCCTCTCTCAATGTGTCTGTGACCTCGATAATTACTCAGGTGCAATTATAATAAAGAGTTATTATCAGCTACAATAATTATTCTAGGACCAGGAAAAATACAGTCATATCCTTAGCACATTCCTCTTCACTTCTTGAGCAATGAATGATCCTGAACAGAGTTGTGTACTCTGTGCTATGTATTGTAGCAATGTTTTGTAAAGGGTTTTGAATGCTTACAATTAATGCTTCAGAAATTCTTCTCATCCAGTGCAAAATGAGAGTCAAGGAATAAATCTTTAAATTTCAACTTGCTTTGTGATTATTGTCATTATTATGATTATTTTAGAGATACTTTGAGGATGTATGCTTTTTTCACCTGAGATGTTTTTCTGGAAATAATAGGGATTTGAAACTGTTCAGAGGGTGCTAGAATAGCAGGAAAAGGTCCTGAGTGTTGTGAGCAGAGTGCAGGTGAATAAAGGTAAATGATAAATCTAACATAGCCAAATGCTTTCTGTCTTGTATCTTAACATGACAGTACATACACAACCCCTAGGTATGTGAGACACATAAAGACTATGAAATGTGCAACATACTTTCCCCAAATTCAGAATTTTTGAGCAATAATATTGGCAAAGATCCAATCTAGTTTATTTGCCATCTGGGTGCTCTCCTACAGATATTACTCTTCTTAAAAGTGACTAATGCAGGGAAATAATTTTCAAGTGCCATGGAATTTATTTGGACTTAGCAATTTTTAGCAAAAATCCCCTCAGGCTAAGATTCAATGTACAGGCTGTATTTGTCCATAATTCTTTTCTTCTGTGTGTTCTTCTCTAGGTTTGTTTACTTGAAAAGCAGATCTTGTTCATAAGTGCTTCCTAACTAATGATAGCAGCTGAGTCAATACTCAGAAGACACTGTCTTCTCATTACACATGCTACCACACTCTTCTCTCCTCTGAGAAAGGCCCCAATCTCATCCTCCTGTATTCACTTTTTTTACCCTTGACTGGAATACGAAATTAAAGTGCTATCCACCTCACCACCCCTACAAACCAAAGCCAGTTCCAAAATGCATTAAGGATATCAGGTGCAGATTTATGAAGATGAGTCATGCCTTAGAATATAAATGAATTAAAGATGTGGATATCCTCCAGAAGCCATTGGAATAATTTAAGTGATGTGAAAGAATGTTTTGTGATAATGTTATCACTCTTGCTCACTCTTCAGAGAAAATTGACAGTGTGAAAAGTCCTAATGTTACATGCAATGTGATTCCCAGCTCTGGGATGACCATTACCACTCTGGAAGATCTTGAATTTAAGACCTAGCTCTGCGAAAAGTCTGCTCAGTGCTCAGTAGTGCAATGAGTTCTAATCAAATGTTAGGGATTACCAGAAAGAGAACACAAGATTAACCGCAAAATATTGCATCACTTTGTAAATACACATATAGATGCCCTGTGTCTTGGATGCTGTGGACAGATGCTTTCTGTCACCCTTTCTCATTTCGAAGATCAAATGCATAGAATATCTCTGCACAAGGAACAGCTTAATTGAAGGGTACTCTTCAGCTCAGAGAAAAGGAGGAACTTTGTGAGGATATATAATGGGCATCTATAAAACCATGGAGAAGGGAAATAAGGTTTGATCATTTGCTTAGTCTTCCAATAGAGAAGCTAAGGCCTGTCAGCATAAAACAGCCTGTGACCTCTGTGAAACGAATGGTGCGAATGTCCAGATATTGTCATAACATATATCTAGTCTAGGGGCCTTCAACATAAGAATGCTCCTAGTGCTAAAATATTTACAAGAATTCGAGAGGTGAACAGCTGAATGATTGAAAATGGAAAAGATTGTAAAACACAAGGATATTACCTCTGCTTTAGACAGCCCATGTTGCAAATTGTTCAAAACTGGAATGATATTTGTGGGAAGTACCACTGTAGAGTCACTATTCAGATATGCTTAGGCTTTCAGTTCTCATTCCCACAGGAGAACAGATATAATTGATGCCTTTGGTCTGACCTAGTGCACCAGTTTTTAAATTATTTTGTTATATTCTTATGATAATTACCTGATACTTCACACGAAAATAGGAATGTGGCATGAGGATGAGAATCACGCACTGGTGTTTTTCAGAGATGTTTACAACACTGCGATATGGCTTTAAAATGACACCTTTCTCTGACATTCTCTATTATCCCAGTGTTTCTAATCAATAAAGATTATTTTTGACATGTGGTTTACCAATGATGTGGAAGAACTCCTTTGTTCACTCATATACTTTGATGAACTACTAATCATTTTTGTGGTTCTGGAAAGAAAGATAAAAAATTACACTTTCAAGACTGAAGATCTGTGTAATATTTTCTCAGTGTTATACACACCTGGAAGTGCATGGAAGGCAGTGATTTCCAATATTTTTTCTATTATCTAGTACCATGGAGAAAATATCATAATTATCAAGAGACCATGTTCTCACAAGTATTGTGAATATTCTAATTATCTCTTAATTAATAGGTAGGATGCATTATATAGATTTGATCTGGTCATATATACTATTGGTTTGGTTATAGGTCCAAATAATCATATTAAAAAATATTTCATTCTTTTTGTGGATATTATAAAGCAGTCAGGTAGCCACCCATGGGCTGTCCTTCTGCCAGTTTTAAAGGGTTGTCCTGCTGCTCACATTCGAATTGTCATTGAGGCATTTCTGCAACTGATGTAATAGAACAGATGCACAAACAAGCAAAGACAAAAAGACTCAGTGCAAAGAAAAAAGTTACAGCTACATTTTATTCAGATTCTTTTCTACTCTGAAGCAGAGCTACTTTTGCAGTCAGTAACTCTCCTGTTGTAGCTGATCCAGCACAAGGCTTTCTAAAGCTTTTATGTTCCCATGGTAATGAGTTGTTACTACACAGGAGAAGTCCTGTTCCAGAGAAAAAATGAGATGCCAAGTTATCAAAATTGATTCTGCCTTCAAGATAAGTTCAGAGTCTCTTCATATGGCAGAGCTGATTATCCTCCATTTTTCTGCTCTTTATACAAAGAATGTGGCTTCATATTCATGTAAACTCAACTCATTGGTAGAGTTGAAAAACTGCTCTGCTGACAGTGCAGGGAGACACTAAAACTGCCTTTAAGTTCTGAAAATATTAAAAAGCCAATTCATGTGGGCAAAAAGTAACATGTCCATGTTTGTCAGTAAACATGGATTATAAAACTAAAGATGGTTTGCCCACAGATGAGCTTAAAAAGAGTTGTTTCCAACGGTACCATCAGAAAGGTAAAAGAAAAAAAATGTGCCTCTTAGAAAAAGTAGTTTTATTTGACACCGTCTACTGACAAATACTAGCTTACAGATGGACCTTGTCCTGAGGTCTGAGCCCTCCCCCACCAAAGAAGCTCTGGTCTGAGTCCTAAACCAATGCTTCTCCCTGTTATTTTGCTCTATCCACCACCAGGTTTCTGGCACTCCCTTTCCCACTTTCTTAGGCTTCCCTCCTAAATCTCCCACAGTCTGAAATGAAAGGTAAATAATTGCTCTGTAAGCACAGTATGCACTCAGGTTTCTTCCCATGTGGGAGTTGTGAGGAACTGGAGGATGCTCGGAGGAGATAGGCTGCTGAGGACATGAGCTTGTTAGCGTCTATGCAAACTGAAGCTTCCTCCGATAATGTTTGGGTGAGCATTTCTAGGATAAGCAGAAGATCAACCTGCAATACTCGCACAAAATTTCATGTTTTGCTACAAACTCTAAAGATGTCAAGTTTAAATAAAAGATGTGACAGCATGTCTGAGTTCCTTCATTAAATGTATGCCATGAAGGCAAGAGAATACATCTTCTGAACCCATTCTCAGAAATGTCTCAATATTTTTTTTTAATTTTATACTCAGCATTACTGTTTGGTTTTGCCTTGATACTTTATTTCACTCATTTAAATGCCTTGACTTGAGAGATTAAATCTTACCTGACTGCAGTGAGAGCTGAATCAGACTGCATTTATTTACTGAGATGTTTCTTTAAGGTCAGAGCAAGGTTGACTTGAGTCTAACTTGATAGATTGTAATAGCTAGGTTGGAATTTTTTTCTCAAAGTTTTCTTATTGCCACTGTCCACATTGTGCAACATGTCTGGGTCTAAGTGCATGTCAGCTGAGAAGCAGGTAGCCACTATCACCTTGCTGAACAAATGTGGCTTCCTCACTTTGGATGAATGGTGTTGCAGAACTGTGTTATGAATTGTGGAGCGTTCTTGCCCTTGTAGCGTTGGAAACAAATTTGCATAGTCAAGCTCCACTTCTTTTCCATCCAAAACATCCAGAGATAAAGCATATTCTGTGAGGCTTGAGGTTGCCTAAGTGATAATAAAAAAACCAATGTTGATTAGACTTTAAAGTCAGTATGTGTATTTTTCAATGATGAGATGATATATCTATATAATTAAGAGAGAAAATTTAGTCAAGAAAAACACAACTCAATTTTTAACATGTGTTTTTGCACATCTGTTATGTTTCCTGGAACATTCACATGATATAAAGGTAAAAGGTTCTTGTTTTATGGTTATAAAGAAGACAATTGTTCATTCTGATTTGAAATCAGTCAAAATAAATTCTTCACCCTAGAAAAAGATGTGAAGAAGTAGTAGATAATTCAGATGTATCTGTCTTGGAATTCAAGTGCATTTTCAGCATCTGACTTGATTTGAATAAGGTCACTGGCATTTTTGGGATAGATGTATAGACTAGTTTTAATTTTTTAAAACATAAATTAAGACCAATAAGTATACTGTAAATTGCTAAATTCTGTAAGTAAAAGAATAATTTAAAATTTGGTGAAATATAATAAAATTTCGTTAACTTATAGATTTCCTTTGTAAATTACTTTATTTCCAAGAAAGTCAAATTTAGCAAAAATTTTCACCTGTAGCAGCACATTTTACATTTTCATGCTCTCCCATTAAATTTAAACTCAGGAATTTCTGGGACACCTTTCACTTGAACTAAAACATTTTCGTTTGGCTGATAGACTGCAGCAGTGCCAGTGTGTTGATTGATTCCCATGAATCTATACAACAACTGGTTAAAACTGGCAGAACATCAAAGATGAATGGAATGGTACTAGTCAGCGAGCTCTATTCCTGTCCTGTTTGTCTGGGTCTGTGACTGTAGAAGGGTGTTTTGTCTGTCACAGGTCTGCAGTGGTCATTCTTTCTCCAAACTCTACTGCTCAGGCAGTAGAAGAGCTGCCATGTGCACAGAGAACAGCAAAGCAGAAGCAAGTCTTAGATGCACTTGGAAGCTAGGTAGAGTGGTATTAGAGAAGGGATGCAAAATACCCCACAAAACCCATTTTTATAATTTCTGTTTTTTTAAAAAAGTTCATCTTGGTCTTAAGGAGGACTTATAAATGGTAGGAATGAAATTTGAAGGAGTTATCCTTGTCCTGTTCTTTGAATCAATTCAGATTTTATAGGGCTGGGTTGCTGCTTAAGATTTCTTCTATAAAGAACTTTTATCTGCAAGTCCCGATATTTTACTAGGAGTAATTTAGTTTATTTGCAAATGCATTTCAGACTTCACTTGATCTCAGTAGTTGCAGAATGTGAAGCACATATTTGCAGAACTGGGACTTTAATGGATTTCAGCAAGAAGTACTGATATAGATGTTGATTATAGTAGGTGGAGTACACAGTTGATAGTTGTTTTAAAATCTTTTCCATTTTCTGTTTCTTGGAATACTGCAAGTGCCTCAAGAAAATTAAAGGGAGATCCGTCACAGATTCTGCTGGATCCTTCTGGCCACCACAAGGTTTTTGTGGTTAGGCTGCCTTTTTTATTTTCCTGATTTTTTTGTCATTTATTAATACAGCCCTTTCTCATATTTGTAATTTGCAGTATTCTTTTCAGTTGCTTATTAAAACTCCAAGTAATTAGAATACCAGTAAAAAGTACTCATTCACACCAATCCTCCGTGTGTATAAATTGGTTCAATCCAGTTCTTTCTTTGTCTTGAAATTCCTGCATCATTCTAATTGGAGGATTAAGATTTATGCTTGTCCTTTTTCACTTGCCAATGTGGTATCTGGCACTATTCATCTAGTTCTTTTGTATTTTCTGGAAGTCACCCCAGATTTTCTTTCTCATAAAAAAATGAAGGGCCTTTGGGGCTTGAAAATGTATGTATGTGTATGTATGTAATAGTAGGATCTTTTCTAAAAGGTGATATAGGTTGTGGCAATACCCTAAATAGTGTAACTGCTTTCTTAACAAATGGAGACCTATTCTGGCAGGAAAATGGTAGTCACCTGGGATAAATAGTAGAAGAAATGGAAGAGAATGATACAGAAAATCACAGCAGACAAGTAATTTGACAGTGTGAATAGACTTCTTGTTTCCATTTCTGTTACGACAGCTCCGGTAGAGAGGGAAGCAGTAGGAAGAATAAAACAAGAAAAAGAAAGAAAAGCAGACTGAAGTGAAATGAGCTAAACAGGAGGGCAGGACACATTAGGACATGGAAGGCTGCAAGGTTGGGAGCTAAAGCAAGATTTCAGTGAGACTTTCAGAGCCCTGTTTGAATAGCTTGTTTTGCTCTAATCCCCCTAAGACAGCTGTTAGACAGCATTCCCTTGCAAGGAGGAACCACGTACAACTTGACAACAATAAGCCATATTCCCCACTGTTTCAGACTCTGTTAGTAGAAGGGAATAACCAAGTGAACAATAGTTTTGATAAACTGGTAGAAAAGGCATAAATTTTTTTTTCAGTAATCAGTATCAGATGGAAAAAGTGCATTGTGGTTATAATAACACCTAGGAAAAGCTTTTTATAGCCTGGATGGTTCCTGTACCAGAGCCCCTTCCAGATGTAGTTCTTAGCTTACTAGTCATGATGTGGCTCTGCATCAAGGCTGTAGAAATGTTTGAATATCAAGTTTGAGTAGGGATCAATGGTCACCAAGAAACAGTTTACAGCAGACCAGCTTGTTTAGGAACCGCTGTTGTGTAACCAAGAGGCTGATATGGCAGAGGATGTCACCAACCTCTTCTGACAAGGATGCTTTGGGAGAACCACACTGGCTGCCAAAAGAGGTTGTGGCTTTGAGTATCAGGGATTCACCTGTCTCACAAAACTTTTTCTTAAGTGGTCTCAAGTCACACACTCCTTGATGCTTCCCAGTAAACAAGTCAGCTTTTGCTGGTCGCATTTTTTGCTTCTTCTTTACTTTGTTGAATAGGAGGTCTACTGCCACTTCCTGAGACAGTGAGTATGTCTAGGCATGCTTTTAAAAACGCTACTGGATGCTTTCAAAGAGAACTTCCAGAATTACAGTGAGAGTCCCTGACATTTCAGGGTTTTTTTGCAGTTTGATGCTTTCTTTCTAGACTATCTTCATATGATGCTACAACTGAGAAATTGCTTTTCCCTTTGCTTTTTCCACCCTCAGCTTTCACGTGTGTATCAGTCAGTATCATTTTTTGTTGTACGTTAAGCTAGCTAAAATGCAAACCTCAGGGGAAGCAAACTGTTTCCCACAAAGATGCACTCCTATTTTCTCTGCTGAAGCATTACTCCTGCCTTGATTTGCTTTGTCTTCAGAATAAGCAACAGTAGCACATTACTTTTGCATATACATTTGTTCTTTGCCTTTTTATTCCATAAAACAAGATAATAGCCTCAATTCACTAATGTGGATGTCTTGTAACTCTACTTTTACATTTTGGAATCATGCTGTTAACTGGGGTTTCAGTAATTTAAAGGAAAGTTAAATATCCACTAGCAAAATCAAGTGCAGTAATTTCACGACTATAAGGGGCACCCTTTTGACTAAAATTTTGGCCCGAATCCGGAAGTGCGCCTTATAGTCCGGTGCGCCTTATATAAGGACAAAGTTTGGAAATTTGCACCCCGGAAGTGCGAGCTGCGAGGGCAAGTGGCCCCGCACCTGCACTGGGCCGTGAGGGGGGAGTGGCCCCGCAGCAGCACCAGGCTGTGAGGGGGAGTGGCCCTGTGGCACCGCAGCTGCCGGTTGCAGGGGGGCCCACGGTGCCGTGGCTGCTGGGTACAGGAGGCGGATTCTCGCTGCAAAAAAAAAAGGGTGCGTTATAATCTGGTGCGCCTTATAGTCGTGAAATTACTGTACTCTGTAACCGCCTTGAATAAAAGCTTTTCTCACTCATGAACTATAAAAGCACTGTTTAGAATTCTTACACTGCATAGTGTTATGTTCTGAAAACAACTTATCATAAGAAACAAAATAGTTTTTTTCTAAGCCAGACATGGCAAATTCTGTTTGCTTTACTTAAGAACCACTGAATTTCCTACTTCTGGAGGTTTAGGCAAATTTTTTTATGAAAGGCTTAATTTAGCAGAGTGTTCTAACAGACTTATTCTTCAGTAATTCATAGTCAGTCTTGTACTTAATCTTGCAGAGACAGATGCTGTGAGCTGAGGCATCCTGCATGTGACATAAATAGTCATTAACAATCACTGTTATTCAATCTCCCCAAAATAGTTTTCAACATCCCTACTGTAAAAAATTATCAGAAATTCAGATAAATATTAAGAGTTGTAGATCCTACTTGTAAAAAAAAAAACAAAACAAAACAAAACAAAAGGATGTTAGAAAAATTATTATTAAAAATAAATTTCAGTTTTTTTATTTTAGCTCTATAGCTGATTTCATTAGGAGGAGCTTCTACCAAATGAAAATGCAGTTGTATTTCAAACAATTTCCTAGAGAACTAGACTGCAGGGAGACTAAATTTTCTTTTAGCACTAGGGAAGTTTGGAAGTAGGGAAATTTGTTTTCATCCTTGAAAAAATCCTAACTAAATCTAATACCTGTAAAATAGCAAGTACTTACATTTGCCTGGAGATTGCAATGATAGTGTTTGTTGTTCCTTTTTTGGTGAATATTTTAAAATTAAACAGCAGACATACAATACCACAGGACCTTGCTCCAACTCACATACCTTCTTTAATATGTCTACCTGAACTGTACAGCTCTCACCAAAGCATCAGAGTGCCTGATAGCCCATAAGGCTCAGGTTTATTTTTATGATTTTACTATTAAAAGTACATATGCTTATAAGTCAGAGGATCTATGTGACTTACGTGTACAATCACGTAAAGATGTGTTTCTTCTCTACTGAACACCTCACTGTTGAACAGATCAGAGGTTTGTGTACCACTTTTTATTGTTGGCTTCTGAGAGTGGGAGGGATTCTGACTACTGTAGAGGTTTCTGACAGTTTTAGAAAAGCTGCCTCCATCTCTGAGAGCAGTAAATCAGGAGGTTGCTGTAGGTGTCTGGTTCTGCTTTTAGAGATGGATAATGGGAAATGCTCAGGAATGAAATGGTGCTACTTCTGCTTTCTTTTCCTTTTGTGTCTTTTGATCCATTTCCAAACTTCTTTTTCTTTCTCTGACATTCTTGTATGAAGGTCAGAAAAATAGAAAGCTGTTCAGCTATCAAGCAGTGCCATAGTTTACCTTTCCCTGGCAATCCCAGCCAACTGTGACAGAGCATTCTAAAACAATGTAAATTGAGTAAAAATTTGGAGAGTTTTTTTGTAAATACTACCCTTGACTTTTACTGTAATGGAGTCTGGGTGCCACACTTGTTTATATCAGATTTTTGTTATATAACTGTCTATCTTATAGTTACCCAACAGTGTACACTACACTGTTTAAGGACAATTTTCTTATAAAAATTCCTCTTTTTGATATGGTGCCACTTTTATTCCTATGTATTGACCTAGGCTTTGTAAACATGATAGAGAAGCAATTGTTTTCTGCCCAATTAGCCAACCTTTGCCTTGGTTGTAAAATTTTATGCAAAATATTCCTTGCAGTCTTTGCAGTCGAATGAAACAAAGATAGACTTATAACTCTTAAGGATTTTTGGCAAACTGCTAATAAGAGCTTTTTAGAAACTGTAAGACCTTCAGCTGATGGAAAAGTATAAGAGGAGGAAAAAAAAGACTGCAGTCTTGCACAGGGAGTAATGATGACAGCACCATTAATAACATGGATCATTAAAATTTATAAAAAGCTATTCTTAATATAGGATATAAATACATTTCTCAGGCAGAGCTATGAAATTTATAACTTTTTTATTGTCACCAGAGGACCTTCTTAGTGCTCTACACCCTCCACTGTCTGCCCTCCCTCATAAATCACTGTGTGGTTAATAACCTAGATTACAACTACCAGTTGCATTTACAGAATTAAATATTGACTGTGTGAAAATGTTATTACATTTTTACTGATCAGAAGACCACAGAACAGCCCTGCAGGACATGTAGCTGAACAGAAATATCAGTGTAATCTTTGTTGGAAACACAGTTATGGGATGCTTGGTAACAAGTGACGGTTTTTAGAAACAGAAAAGAGGTGGTGGAAAGTCAACTTAATTTCACACTGAGCGACATGCTACCCGGAGCAGGCTGTGTATTGAAGGCCAGTTCTTTTTTGGCTGAGAAGTTCAAGACTAAATATACGTAGTAACTTTTAAAATGTAAGTCCTTGTGTTGGCAAAGTGGTACCTCAGAAAGTCTGATAGTATTTCTTCTCAGGTCTGAGATCTTGGTGAAACTGAGCTCCATTTATATTTATAGCAATGGAGCTTCTGCCAGGTTGGCTGGGGGACTGACTTAGGTTTTAGTACTTGATGAAGTGTTTCTCATATCACTTCATGTCTTTTTTTTCCTGTTTTCTCATTGGATGAATCTTTCCAAGGGTCTCTTAAACTCCTGCTTCTCCACAACACACGAATTAACATAACTGTCAGAATAAAAAAGTTTCTTATAAAAAACAATTTAGGTTTTTATCCTTGTTATTTATTTAATATTTGGTTTAATCCTCCCTTAGAATCTTCTGCTATAATTTCATTATTAATGCAAGTTTTTACTAAGATTCAAGAAAACAATCAGATGCCCAGATAAATTGCCATTTTTCATGTCGCCATTAAAATCCTGAACTTCCATCTGTATGTGTTCATATTTTTTAGTCTCTTCCTCCTGAAGGAAAGTAACTCTTTCTGTTGCCCAGGTATAATTTTCCTGCTGCACTGGAACTAAATTCATGCTTTTGTGCTGCAATGTATTTAAAAAATAATTTCAATCCAAATCAAAGTGAGTAATTATTTTCCAATAAGTCATTATTTTGAATATTTCTTTGTCAATTTGCAATCTAAACAAGTTTCAGCTTACCACTTTAACCTGAATTTTCATAAAACCAAGTAAAACTTTTATTAGGCATAGGTCTTGTTTGTTTCCTTGCATTTTCTTACTTAACTCCAAACTGCCTTTAATACGTCAACAGATTCTCTGTTATTTTGCTGATAGACAGACATCAGCACTGGAGGAGGTGTTTCATTTCATTCACAGTTGAAAGAATGATATCCTCTTTCTTTATGATATAGATCTCCTCAAACAGTCCGTAGTCTCAAGAACAAGTCAAAGTTTTCAGTCTGTGATGGTCTCCAAGTTTAGCCTTATTTAGAGATTTGTAATGTGCCCTTGCTGGATCTCAATGCAAATTATATTAAAAAAAGTCTTCATGGTAATGATTGTGGGAACATCAAGTACTCCACTCCTACTCCTTTTGAAACTCTTTCTGGATTAGAAGAAGCAGGGAGTTATTCTGGAGAGAATTCTTGTAGATCTAATAGCAAAAGTGCCAGATTTGTGAAGTGTTTCATATTTTGCTTTGATATCTGACCCTACTCACAGGAGTTCTGGCCATTTGTCAGATGACTTTGATTATGAACCATTTTGGTGTCACTTTGAAAAATTTATTCCAGGTTATAGTGGTACAGAAGTCTGTTAGTGAACCTTTACTTCAGAACAGATTTATATGTATTAATTAATAACCAATAATGCATTTTTAGCAAATTTTCAGCATTCTGCAAGTTATAATATTTAAGATTAAATCCCTTTATTTTTCTTCAATAATCTTAACAATATTTTAATAATAGTTGACTTTTTCCAAGTTCTGTAGCACATCAATACTGTTTATTTTTATACTAAGGGCCTATGCAAAATCTATTCAACAAAAAATGTAAATGCAAAATCATTGAAGGAATTGTTCCAATTTGTTCTATTTGTGCATAGTTCTAGTTGGATAAATGTTCTAACATTATGTATCATTGAAGAATGGAAGGGGTAGCAGCCATGCTTCTGAGGGCTACAGGGAAAGAATTAGAAATGTAAGTGTTGTTGAGTGGTGAGGCATACAGAACTGTGCACAAAACCAAGGAATTGATATCTCTCTAGACAGAGACAACAGTGAATAATTTTTACCAGAGAAAAGAAATGTTTGCCCTGCCTAAGAATTCTGCTGTCACACAGTTCTCTGACTGTATATATCAATATGGGAAACCTTCCAAAAGATGACCTTTGTCTCCCTAGTGGCATTTTGTATTTCATTCCTTGAGACACTGACATCTGAAAGCTTCCTTCTCTGTTTGTGTGGCCAGACCACTTCAGTGTCCTTTTGGTCATGGTAGTATCACAAGACAGGGATATATTTAGAGAGCAGAAAGAAAAAAAAACAGAGGTCAGGTAGAAGAGTAGGAAAAAGACATATAATGGGAAAAGATGACAGCAGAATCATAATTTTCACATAAAAGGAGATGCCTAGCATTTCAAAGCTCCAGGGCATGTCACGTAGGACCTTCTGGATGGCTCAGTCCAATCAAAGCATCTCTTAGAACAAGGAAGATGCCAGCAGCCCATCTGAGCCTCAAAATCAAACTGTTTCTTTCTCACTAGATGTTTTGATGAGTAACACACTGAATAGCTGCTCTTTCCCCTTCAATTAGATTTAACATCAGAAATGTTGACCTTATTTAAGCCATTTTTCAGATTTCTTTGAATTACTTGGAATGTCTTGGCATTTTATTAGTTTAGTCATAATGCTGCTTATTTTGAATGGATTCAGGCTTGAGGTGGTGTTGACTCACCCCAGTGGGATGAAGTGAAATCAGCCATAGTTGACTTCTATGCATTCAAGCTTATCCTTAATGCAGAGTGCAACTTCTCTTCTTGTTCCCTGTCTTTGCAAAACAACCTGTAGCCATCCATCATGTTCCTCTGAGCCATGTGGGTTGTTCTACCATGTTTCAGTTATTCCTGTGATATCAAAACTTTCTGAAAAGCCCAGGAGCTCTAGTTCCCCCTGTCTACTCCTCAGGCTATGTGCACTGCTATACACTCATTTAAGGTGGTTGGGTTTCTGGTTTGTGTCTTGGGAGACAGCTAGGGTACATTTGTTGCTGCTCTGGTTGGCCTGGTTCATTCTCCTGGCATGAGCATTGCTACTTTAGATCTTTCTTCTGAAGTCTTTCAGTTTGAAGCACACATCAGCAAGTTGATTAACCTGCTGCTCTTGGTCTAGCAATATTCCTTCACCTGACAAGTGGTGTGGACCCTTTGAGAGATGTGAAGTTTGAACAGGCAATTGCCTACAAGAAGTTAGCAGACCGTGCAGGCAACAGCAGAGCACTGAGAGCAGTGGGAGGAGAAATGAGGAACATTTCTCTAAGTTCACATCAACTTTTAAATAAAATTGTTAGAAGTCGGGGTATTAAGAGGACTTTTTGGACTAAATGCCATTAGATTAAATTTATCTTCTATGTAAAGTGGTCTATCATGAGTAATAAGGTCTGTAAAGAATACAAAAAGTTTAATGTGGTTTATTTCCTACTATTTGAAAGAGAAACACCTCTTTTAATTAGCCACACATTTTGTTCTCAGATGTTCTTATATAGTTTTAGTTGTGAGAAGTCTTTAATCCAGACACAGACCTCATTTTAGCAAGGTATAAAGAGCTTTGGTTGTGCTAAGAGAAGTCCATCCTTTTGGATGTAAAAAGTTGGAGGAAGAAGGGGGAAGGGGGGACATTTGGAGTGATGGCATTTGTCTTTCCAAGTCACCATGACAGATGATGAAGCCCTGCTTTCCTTGAGATAGCTGAACATCTGTCTGTCCATGAGAACTACTTTTTGTTTTGCTCTGCATGTGTGTGGCTTTTGCTTCCCTATTTAATTGTTTTTATCTCAACCCACGAGTTTTGTCACTTTTACTTTTCTGATTCTCTCCTGATCCCACTTGTGGGGGAGTGAGTGAGTGAGTCTGTGGTTACTTGGTTATTGTCTGGAGTTAAACCATGGCAAGTTCAAATACATAGACCTACAGAACTCTTTAAAGTGCAATGAATTGCTATTAATTACAAATACATAAAAACTAGTACTATTGCAACATGGTAGAAATTTAGAATTTATGGGAACAAATGGCAACAAAACAGTGAGAGGAAGGGTCTGTCTTAAGAGTTTTGGTGCACAGTGTCCATTCTTCTTTTACAATATGAATATACTCAGTTTTACAGATGCTGATAGCTAGAAAGTGTTTTCCCATGTAAATGTAATCATATTACTCTTGACTCTTACTGGTTGACTCTTGACAATTCTCCCTCTCTTTTCCCTAATTTTTGCCAATTACCTTTTTTTTTTTTCTATACAAGACATTTCCTATAGTCAGCAGACCCTTTCAAAGATAGGTTTTTGACAGGTTTTTTTTGTTTCCCCACTTCTCAGTCTTTCATATGTGTTTGTTAGAGCTGCCCTAAAGTACAGGGGAGGAAGCTTGTAGAAATAGCTGGTTGATGCTTCACAAAACAGTTAATAGCTTATTCATCTCCAATAAAAATGCAGAGAATGCAGTATCTATTGGACTGCTGAGGGCAGTCAGCTCTCGATTCCATTTGCACAATGTCACCCCGTTAAATAGCATCCCAAATTAATGTTTGTATCTCTCAGATGTTATATTCCATTCAAGATGGCACTAAGAGCTCTTTGCATGATCAGTAGCATTGCCTTTCACCTGTGCACTTTCAGAGAAGAAGCAAACATTCTGCTGTCACAAGGGAAAATATCTACCTAGCAAATAAGAGGGAATGCAATAGAAGTTGAAATAAAGCATCTATGTTAAAGTGGATTTTGTGCTGTGTTGAGTCTTTCATAGCTCTTGATGCTACATCCAATTCAAAAAGTATCACAAGTAAATGCAGACCACAAAAATAATGCCAAACCTGAGCACAGGGATTTAATTTGCTCCTTGGAGAATTTAGATGGCTTTTAGAGCTCTGCCTTTCTCTATGCAAGTATCTGTACATGTGTTTGCATAGACGAACATGCAACAGGAGAATGACAGAATAAAATCTGTATATTTGTTTTGTCTTGATTCAGCCTTCGAAATGAACCAGTTAGCTGCAAACTCCTTTCATTTCTGCCATGCAGTCTAGAGAAATTGGAGCACTTGTCCTTTATAAAATATGATTTAGTTCATGAAAGTGTAAAACTACTAAGATGTATTTCTTGTAGAAGACCCCAAACACTTAAGCCATCTGCATTCAGCAGATCTACCATGCTGTTTATTCAAATGAGAATTCTTAACAAAAAGGTTACTTCATTGGGCCAGTTCAGCTTGTTTGCCCAGCAGGAGCTCCGCACTTTATTTAAGCTTTTAAACTCCATATCAGTAGCATGAGTTGATGTTTAGTGCACAATAGGGATACAGTATAGCCTAATATATGCATTTTTCCTTCAGAATTCTAATGGTTTAGTACTGAAGGAAATTGACACAAGCCTTATAGAAATTAAAGCAAGGCATTTATTTCATTCAGAGAATGCAGTGACTTCCAATGGTTGCACTGCGAAGGACTCTCAGCTTTGAAAGGGACCTTTTATTGTGCAGGAAGAAAGCTCAGATATAGCACTAAGCGAAAATTTCAGAGTCCAGATTAGCATGCCTAGCAACTCATTGCTGTGTGCCGTTTTTTCCCAGTCCCCTACTAGCTGAACTCTTTCCGTACATCTTTAATTGATTGGGTTAATATAAACCCTCAGCACTACCAGTGTTTGTGTGGCCCCCATAATAAGGCTATTGTGTGCTTCTCTCTGCTCTTGTGTTCCCTATTTAGGAATGTGTCGCTCTGAGCAGTTCAAAAGTGTGAGCAAATGAAAAAAGCCACAATCACTTCATTAATGATTTGTAAACAGAATATCCAGTACTGACGCCACCTGCATAGGCTTTCAGAAGAAAAAAATACTGGATTTGCTGAAGCTCTGTGTAGAATCACTGTGGAATTTATTTCGGCAGAGTAAATAAATGCCCCAATTAACACTTTTACACTCAACCAAATGGTTGTATTTAGAGGAAACAGTTTTCTTTCTTCAAGGAAAAATTCAAAGGAGACATGGGATAAAGATAAAAAAGAACACCCCAAAAACAAACAAACAAAAAATAACCCTTAAATCTCTCTGAGCAAGTTTTACACAAGACGGCACACAGCAGTGGTTGAAGTTATAAAGGCAGACAGCAAAATGTGTTTAAAAAAGGAATGTAAAGTAAGAAAAAAGTTCACTGAAAATTTCAAAATAACAGCAAATGTGTTTATAACTTCAGTTTGCTGCTGCTGTAGGCCTCATTAAAGTAAGCCTTTGTTTTTTTCTTTTCAAACACTACCTATTATGACAGCTAGAAACAGTTTACCAGCTGCATACTGTCATCTTGGTCTGCCAAGATATCATGTAATCATTCTCAGAGTCTGAAAATGGGTATCCACCACTGGCTTTGTGAAGATGTCAAAAAAAAAAAAAATTGCTCTGCATGCATATAGTTCTAACTACACTGCATAGCTGTTGATTTAAGAAAGACTTTTAGTAAGCCCTACTGAGGTAATATTTATCTACTGTACCTTTCTAAATTAGAGGCAAGCTTCTTACATGGCAGCAGATATGCACAGTTTTAAGACCTGTCAAATACTGTGAAGTTCCTTCAAATACAAGGAAAGAAAATAAGAGTCAGGCTTCTTTCTGAAATGCCAGGCACTCAGCCTGCAATGACACTCACTGGTGCCTGCAATGACAACCCAAACCCCCTCATCAGCCAGGGGATCACCTGGCTCTCCTATCTGATCTGCCATCTTTCTGTACTCTGCCTGTTACTAAAGAAAACATGTTGCAAAGGAAGGAGACATGAAAAGGAAGCTCTGAGTATTTTATCCTGCATTTCTAAAACTGTCTGTGTCACATAAGACCATAAAATCCCATAAGTAAACAGCAGAGTGAGTCTATATGTTTTAACTGGAGCAGGTGGGGAGAGATTGTGACCATAGTCAGGTACACAGAGCATTGCAGAGGGAGCCTTTGGAGGGGAGAGTGGCCTCTGAGTGAGGCATGGCTTGTGCACCACCACTGCTTTCTTTCCTGTATCCAGAACAAAGGACACTTCACTTCACACACCTTTCTCACTTCAGAGAAGGATTTCAAAACACCGATTTTTCTTTTTGGAGATGAAACAGCTGCCCATCCGGAGGTGTATAGTGCCTTTCCTCACTCTCCTCTTTTGCAGTGCTCTATACAATGCATTTGTGGGAGGGTGAAACAGGTGCTGTCACCCTGAAGCACAGCAGGATAAAATATTTTCTGCAAAGCTCAGCCACAACCAAAGAAAAAGGGTTCACAGACAGAATTTTTTAGGAAAGAAAGAGAACACAACAGAGGTGTATTGATTGAGGTGGGTTGGGGGGTAGATGCATCTTGGATACTATAGGCAGCGCTCCTCCTGTCCAACATTAATCTGAAGCAAGAAGGGATGCAAAAAAAGGAAGTTTGGAATTTTAATAACATACCTCCACCACTTAGAGTTCAGTTAGGTCCAAAAGAACTCGGGAACTCCTGAAAGCTTGCAGAAAAATCAGTCATCTGCACTGTGAGGTGCTATCTATTTCCCAAATGTTTGCCTATCTATCATTTTAATAGTTTATAGACCATTGACTAACTGTCCCATACAAAGATGTAAAGCAGGAGTAACGGAAACGGAACATAATTCTAGGATGCAGAGATTATATGTGATTGCATCAAGAAAAATATTGGCATCATATTACCGTGAAGCTCTTTGTCATTATTGTTGGCTTCACTCTTAGTTCTCATGTACAGGCTCATGGTAGTATTATGTTCTTTTAAACTACGACTCTGAAGCATGCTTTTGCCAAGTTTTGTGCTCTATTTGAAAGATTGAATGTTATGAACAAGGTCTAAAGGTCTACCAAAATTACTCAAACTACTGTACAAATTATTGAGCAAGGAGAACCCTGAGGTAATCTGAACCAGTATTCCTGGCAGGAGATGCAACAAATAAAACAAATTGCAAGAGTTAGTTGAAGTGTGAGTTAAAGTCCAAATAAAGGTAATATGTGTCATTAGCACTTCTGCTTTCCTCCACAGACAGAGGTTCCTGGACTGAACCATTCTGAATGGGATAGTTAGAATTCTTGATGGTTTTCCTGCCTACTGTATGTAAGGGCCAATGATGCAAAACCATGCAAAGTAGAAAAACTTGTGGTGCCTGAAAGGTCTCACAAATTAACAGCCAAGATTATTGTCTAACTGTGCCAGAAGCCCACTTCATCTCCTATTTTAAGCAAATGTTGGTGGGTAGGATGGACAATTTCATCATTGAAGATGCCTCCAGCACCCTTACAAATCAAAAAGGTGGATATAATGAACATAATTTCTACTCTGGAAATGTGTGCAAAATAGGCATGGATTTAGAGGATCCTAAAGCAAGGAAGCTGACTGTTTGCTCACCTGGTACTGATGATGAAAAGAAGTTTATTCTGTGTTGTGTTCTGTTTTAGTTTCCTGGTGCATTTCTTCATATTAAGACCTAACTGTGCAACAATCCTTTTGGTTTTCCTGATTCTCTTAGTAAGACATTCACAAATAGACAGGAGTGAAGTTGCAGCGTGCTCACAATTTTTGACTTTGGAAAAAGTCAGGGCAGCAGGGAATAACACAGAGCTCTCCCTTCCTACCAACCAGACAGAGATTGCATTTTTGTTCTTTGTATATAGTGTATATTGTGGAAAAATGCAATATGATTTTTTCCAGAAATGGTTCTGCAACCCTAAGAAGCAAAAACTATTTCACAGCCCCACAACAAGAGTGTTGGACAAGTAACTCTAATAAATATGACTGCTGAGAAAAGGCATTCAGAACCTTTGAATGCCTGACTAGCAGACAGCATTTATCTGTCTAAAACAGCACTTCCTAAAGCTTTATTAAGTGCTCAAAAGACACAAAATTCTTAACATATTTACATCCACAAATATCTGAATTTGTTACATGACCATCCTTGTTCCTTTAAGAAGCACAAGAAATAAGAGCAGGACAGCCTGTCCTGCAGTTTCATACTTGGCTGTATTTTCTGGATTGTACCTTCTCTTTGTTTTAACCTTCTGAAAATGCAGTTTCTGCTGGATAGCCAGCTCAGCATAGCCAGGAGAATTCTGAGCGTTGTGGTCACTGAAATGATATTCTCACTAAAATAGTGAGTTATAGCATCCTAGGATAACTAGCTGCCTCTTGAGTAAATATTTGGAAATAATTTACAATGAAAAACCTCTCATTGTTTGTAAAGTGTTTTTGAAACACAATATTTAGGTCTTTCAGGACAGACACTCAAAAATAGATTACAGACTTCTAAGATGTGACTCTAAGCTAACCTTCTCATGAATCTGTGTTATTAAATTCTATGTATAGTGATAACTTGATGCTTAAAATTGTAGTTCTTATGCTTCAGCAACTGAGCAAAGAAAATTTAATGTATAGAAGGTATGACCCCAAAGTGAAATATGTAGGTTTTGGAAGAATGTCAAAACATTTTGACTCAAAATATTCTCTGGACATATATTTGCACAACTTTGTTTCTTTCAATAAAATCCAAATATCTCAAGCAAGCCTGGTGATAGTTACTGACTTTCTTGGAGAAAAGACCAAAATGCTTTGCAGAAATTAATGTGAGGTTTTTTTACTTTCTTTTTCAACCCTACATTTTCTTTACATTTTGCCAAAACTGTTGTGTTCCCTAGAGTATGATGAGAAATTATATTTGTGGTATTTCAAATTATAGTAAAAGGAAATTGCAGAGTGACCCTTCCTTAAGTGCAAGAAAATCTTATGATTTTCTGCTGAAAGGGGAGCATGTGAGGGTGTGTGATGCCTTTGAGAAAAGTAGCAGCCTTTTGGCAGTGCTAACAAGCTATAGCCTACAAAATCGTTTCATGAAGCTAAGCATTTGATTCATTTAAGGACTCATGCTCATCATTATATTGAAATTTGCTAATTCCTCTTACACAATCTTTAAATACCTTAGATTAAGTACATACTAGATTGTGACAAAATCAATTCTCTTCACTATAAACTTGGGTAATTTATTTTTGAAAGGAACCAAAAGTCTTCGCTTTCTTAAGAAGTGTGGTCAAAGCTTTACAATTCCACTTGGGAATGTTTTCTAATCTACCACTGAAGGTAAGTGGAAAATTAGAGACAGATTTTTTCATTCCAAAGAGGCACTGAATAGGGAGGAAACACTGCTGTTCTTTGCAGTTGTGAACAGCAAAATTCACTCATCTGCCTCCACTTCCTCATCATGAATTAATATTACTTCATCTATTTCTGTGACTCGTGTTAAGGTGTTGGAAAATGTAATGATGATCGGAGGAAAACAGCATAATGAAAGGCATTTTTCAAAATGTCTGCTCAAACCTTCTTTATGACTTTTTATTTTTTGTATTGTAGGACTAGGATTCACAGTCTTATATCTTGTCTTATATCATAACCATATCTTGTCTGGTAGACTCCAGAAATCGCACTGAAACTGAGGAAAACAACTATTTCAAATTTTAATGGGATTTTTTTCTTAGACATATTCTGGATGTCTTGAAATTGCCATTGTAGAGGAAGGTGGTGTTCAGTGGAAAATAGTTCAAACTTGTCCAACTTCTTTTTTACTTTTTTTTTTTTTTCTCACAGCAATGCAACATTTCATCAATAACTAAAACATGGCTTTGTTCAGCCTTGTACTAAGCTGTGAACAGGACATTCTTACCTTGCCTGTCTCATTAATAAACACTATGCACAATGATGGCAATATTAATGTAACACAAAATATATATTTTGGTGTCTTTTATTTAGATTAAAATTGCATACTGGTTGGTTGGCCGCCTATAAATAGGAGTCAAACTTCAGCTTGACCACTTCAGTTCCACACTGAACAAAATCAGCAACTAGCAGTATTCAGACATGACTACAATACAGTTTCCTTCAGTCTAAGATGGACATGACCATGGTGGGTCACAAGATCTTCAAATAAGCACCAACCTGGATGTGGTCGGGTTCCCTCAGAAGGAGCATCTTTTAATTTGTTCCACGAGCCAAAGGGGGTGCTATTCTGCTGCTGCAGAATCTGCTTTGGGAGCAGGGAATAAGTAGAAGGTGTGAATGGAGTTAATTATTTAATTATGTCTTGGCATGTGTCTGCTTGCTTGTTTTAATCTGTGTGGGTATGTGAGAATGAAAGATTTAAAAAAAACCCATAGTTTGTTTTTGTCTTCGGTGTAAAGGGTTTGTAACATCAGTTAATATACTACATAATAAAAAAGATTGTGAGACTCAAGGTGTATCTCCTTGTTTTAATTTGGTAGGTCAGAGGTTAGTTCATTTTGCAGCTATGTTTTCCTCCCTGAGAGCGCAGATTAAATACATGCTTTATATGTGTATTCCATGCCTCAATTATCAAATGTATTTAAGTGGTAGAAGCTGTACTGGTGCTCCATATTGAAGGGACTTCCTTTCAGAAATAAGGATAAAGCACTAAATGTTGGCTAGTGGGTTATTTTTCTCCACCAGAAAGGAGACATCTGACATTTCCGTGGTTTTATTACTGTGTATTTACTTTCCCTAGCTACACTAGAAAGCTTGTTATTCTTTAGGGCAAGAAAGTTTGAAAATAGCATGCTTCAAATGTATTTTACTTTCTGATAGTGAGTGGCACTGTTAGTTTGATCCCTACATGTTAAATATTACCAGCTTTTTTTCTTTCCAAGAGTAGATCCTTTCAAAGATGAAAACTTTTAACATGACTTTTACTTCAGACTTTTTATTCTGACCCTTCAAACGGAAGAAAAAACCCTCACCATGCAGTTTATAGTGAGAAGAGCAATCAAGAGATCTTTTCTATTCATATTTTTATCTGGCTTTTGTCTTTTTTAACTGTTTTGGTGACATTTGCTTTGAAAACATAGGTCTTTGTTTTTACCCCTCTTGAAAGATTATAATTGATTCAGTTGCCATCTATGTGCACATGATGAGTATTTGTTGTGTAGATGGAATCAGTACTGGCAGAATATTGCTGCATGCTGCATGTTGCATTATTCACTTTCATCTGCATGCAGCTCATGGCTGGCAGGCTCCTCACAGCTACCTTTAAAGTGGCTTATCCAAGATAAAGCTCTGGCTTGTTTAGTAGGAAGTCTAGTAGATCAGTTGTCATATTGGAAGCCTCCTGCTGAATTCAGGAGAGAATACAGGAGAGGAGACGTGCCAAGGTCTGATAGATGATTTTTTGAGATGGCATTGCTGTGCTCCAAAAAGCTCTGGTCATTTTCCTTGAAGATATCACTTTTTCTGAAGAGCAAAACAAAGTTGAATTAAGCAGAGATAAATCCCGAGATAGAAACAACCTGCATTTTTCCATTCACTGTCACTATTATGCCCTGTGCAATCCAAAGTGCAAAATATCTTGGAAATCAAGTGATGATAACCCTGTTTAATGGTGCATAAATACCTAAAAATAAATCCTGGCAAGTCTCTCATTTGTTCATTTGCCCTTTTGTGAGAATCATCCCACTGACTTCAAAGTGATGATGTAATATTGAAAGTCAATGGATATGCTTTTCCAGAAAGATGCTGTGCAGTCTGAAAATTTCTTCTTGAAGACCGTTTTGTTAACTTCTGGGTTTCTGTTATGGCATTGAAAGATCATTTGTTTTGAATGTGTAGGCATCAATTTTGAGGGGGGAAAAAAAAGGGAAAACCAAAATGATGAAGTGTATCTGCAGCTCAGCTGCATGAGCAGGAAATCTCAGTGCTTACATCACCAGTGGTGCTGGGTTGATGCTAAGCAGTCAAACTTACTTGGTCAGCTTTGCCCTTCTGCTGACTTTGTTGTTGGGGAAGATCAGGCTGGGGGTCACTAACATCTTGAGCTGCTGCACAGCATGACCTGGACCTTGTCTAGTACTGACTCTGGAAAAGATAATTTGGGAACAAAATAGAGTAAATAAATTTTGTATTGAAACCTGTTGTTAAGCATTGCTGTTTAGCCCTGACTGTGATATTTAAAGTTTACTTACAAACTTTATCTAAAAACCTATTCCAGTCGGGAGGATTACTGTTTTGATGGTGTTTCCTTGTTTTTGGACTGACAAAACAACTTTAGACAATAAACATTAAAACCTAACAGTGTAGACTGAAAACATCCTCTTTCAGCTCCTGCATGTATTCTTTTCACTACCCAATTGCATTGTAGGAATTTGTATACTGGAGGACAACTTAGTGTGAATGAATAGGAAGTACCTGGGGAAAATAAGCAAAAAAAACCCCACCAAACAACCCCCCCAAAAAATAAAAGCCAGGGAAATAAAGGGAGAAATAGAAAAATGCTAATGCTTTAAGAAGGTTTTGAATATGATAGGCTGACCTAGGATAGAAAAGGAAGAAGGAAATTTGTGATGACAGAGATTTTCGATGCTAGCTTTGCAATGCTTATTTATTCCTTACACTGAATATACACATAGACTATATTTAAGTCTTTACCTGAGGCCTAAAAGTGGATTTTAATTGTCTCTTTTGTACAGATATGTTAGTTACTTCCTAAAGTCATCCATGGTGAATTAGATGCCATCCTGAATTGTCCTGCCCTGCTGGTTGTCTTGTTTTTCTAATTTTGACATAATTGAAGACATGTGATCTGTTTTCTATGTAACCATTTCGCAACAACTATGGCCACAACTTTACTTGTGTTTCCCTTACACTAATTTTTTCATTTTATTGCATACATTTCCATTTTGATTAATAATTAATTTATGGGGAAAGTACATATTTATTGCCAAAAACTATTTCATTAAGTGTTTGCAACTAAGAATGTTTCAGCAGTGGGTTAGAATAACTCAATAAGCTATGGCATTCTGTCAAAAATATTTCTTCACTGCAGATGAAATTCTAGCCACTAGAAATTTTCAACAAGATGCCAAATATCTTTACTTCAACTGATAGCTTGAGCTAGCTCGCCTTATGATATGGTACTAGTTACATTTGCAAGTTACACTTTGTTTGAAGGATTTCAACCATTGAGAGGTTGCTATCTAGATGTTCTTTGACATGTGTTTCTTTTCCTGGTGTAGTTATTGCCTTCAGTCAAAGCATGTAATGCAAATTGAGATAGGGAAGGAAGGAAATATTGTGTATAATAAGAGCAAAAATGTTTATTCACGGATTTCTCAAGGGCCACTCAAGCAAGACAGTGGCAGGGTTTTTTGTTTTGCTTAAGGCTGAGTTTGTTGCCTAAGGTTTTTCAGCTTTGCTCCCCTTCTCTGAAAATCTAGAATATACTGAAATATGATATCATTCACTGTCCTTTTTTGTATAATGAGAGAAATAATGTTGATATATCAAATTAGAATTCAAGAGAATGGCTTACATAAAAAAAATTTTGATTGCTGTTTTTTTCTGTTTTCTCATACTGTAGTGAACTTGCATACAGATTAGTTTTTGTCTGTTAAAGGTCTTAAAATAACCCACAATCTCTTTTGATCTACTTGGTATTTTGATCTGACCATTCCTGTACATGTTAATTTTTTTTAAGAAACTAGGGAATAAAAACTAACTTGGGAAACTAGAAAATTAGTAGACCAGGACATCCTCAAGACACATATTTTGTTGCCTTTTTGTTCCCTTTTTATATTTAAAATTAAAATTATTTCACAATACAGAATCCCATTAGTTAGTGTGGGACAGAAAGAACTATTCTCATAGAAAGTGAGAAGTAGGTATTTGCTTTTGTGCATATCAAATATAGATACTATAAATACTAATGAAAAACAAAATTTTTAGAAGGATTCAAGTGAGCACAAATTATTGAATAATGAATAAGATATAGAACATTTACTAAGGCAATGCTTTTTCATCCATTTGCATTTTTCAGAGAAAAATAATGGCGTAAGAGTTATATTTCAGTTTATCTAGGGGAAGTTTCATTTATGGCCTTCTAGACGAGGGTTGACAAGAAATTTTCAATGTATTTATAGTATTGTTAGAAATTAATAATTCATGTTGGTGTTATTATTAAATTGCTGTCAACTAAGGAAGACTGATAATCGTTTTGCCTAAAGGAACACATCCTGCCAGTATATCTATTTGATATCAAGGTGTCAATTGACTCTTAAATGAAATATTTGGACTTCTTTGACAATTCATGGATTTTGAAGGATCTATAGTATTTTGTGAAGATTTAGATTAATTTTTTGCACTCTCCCTCCCAAGAAAATGTGTCTATGCAGACACATCACAATAATCTGGTCACAAAACTTGAAAAATGTTGTCTGTCCATACATCAGGTTTTTTGTCTCTGACATCATTGAAAATTTCAACAAAAACATACATGAATTTTACTCCAAATGTGTCTTAAGTCTAGGAATTGTTTTGACATAGGGATGTCAGATTTTAGAACAACAATGGCAGTTAGTTATAATAGCATGCTTTCCATGTTTGACATTGCTTTTTGCTGTATAGTGTCGGTAGGATCCCTGTGACCAGACCCAGGAAAAATTCTAGAGTCATGAAGCAAAGGAAAAAGTTTCTCATTTTAAGCTCTCAGGACTAATCTTTCTTTCTTTACGTCATTCACCAATTTAATTCTAGAGAAACTAATAACAAAGCAGGCTTTGGGACCTCTGTCCACTGTCACCTGTCTTCAGATCCTCTCACATCACTGAAGTTATGAAGCTGATCTATTGCAACATGGGCTGTGCTCTCTGATCTGATGAAACCTGACAACAGCATTGTAGATTAAGGTTTTCCTGAGCTCTATTTCTTACTACTGCCCTTTATTTCTTCATAGCTTTGTTATACTGAAAATATCAAAGTGTATTCACAGAATTGAGCCTGAAACCTTAGACAGATGGAGACCTTAATAAGTGTTGCAGCACTGGTTTATCCACAGTGTACTTGCCAGTCTGAAATGTGGAGCTTTCCTTAGTTGCTAGGGCAGCACATGTTTGTATGTAATTTCCATCACACTACGTCCAGTTTTACAGTAAAACCCTGGAAATCACAGCACATTGTTGTTGGAAGTCAGCCCCTATCCTGCAGGTGGCATGCACCTAAGAATGACTCTGTGAAGCCTCTACAGGAGAAGGTGAATGGTGCTAAATAATTTTCTCTTCAGAATTTTATTTACCAGCCTTACACGCTGGAGAGAGACTTTGCACTGAGTTACAGCACAGTCAAATTAGCAGGTAGTCAGTAACATACCAAAGACCAAAGTCAGCATTACACACGCTGCTGCTGATCTCTTGTCTAAATAATTTTGACCACTGGAGGCTAAGCCTAACCTCTTCATGTGGCATGCAAAAGAAAGAGGCATTTGTCATTCTGGTGTTTCAAAGAGTGTTTCTGAAAAGCTATCCTGCTTCAGTCTCTCCTTTTTACCACAGAAAAGCAGTGCTAGGCAGAGTTAAATGGATTAATTACCTTTTCAGTGTAAGAGAAAAAAGAAATGAGTCTTGTCTTTATCTCCTCTGATTTCAGAGGCTGACTAGAGGCTTTTCAGATGCGCATATCCCTTTAATGACTTAATCATCTAATTAGGTGACTTGCAAAGGCTATTGGCAAATGAGCAGAGGGTTATTTTCTAATTCCCATGTATCTGTTGATAGAGCAAAGGATTCTGGTATAGTCTCTGTCTTTTTCCCCCATTCAGAGTTCTGGAGATAAAGAGTTAAGATTAAAGAGGAACAAGCTCTTTGAATAGGAAATGCAAACAGGCTAAGAATGTGTTATTTTTATTTTAAACCTCTGCAGCTTTTTAGCAACAAAGTTAGCTTAGAGGATAGGTTTAAACCACTTAAAACAATCCCTCAGTTTTGAAGTTGCCTTTTCAATGCACCCTCTTGATACATGTCAAACCGGCTCTAAGTCTTCAGTTGTGTTACTCTCCCACATTTCACTGTGTGTTAAAATGGACAATTAACAAATGTTCTTTACATGTGAATGCTGAATCGAAATACTGGCAGAGTTCTGTGACCATGGGAAAGCAGTGCTATCTAAAGCAAGTAGCCCACAAATAGAGTTTGAATTTTTATATAGCTCAAGCTCCAAGCTGATGCTACCTTTGTTAGTTTGGGATGTGTGGGCTTCTTTGCGTGTTGAGCCCAGTATTTGTGTTTACTTGTGGCATTTCAAACATACCAATTTCACCTTCACTGTAAATGCCAGGAAAACACCATGCCCTTTGCTGTTTTTTCAAAGTCATACTTTACTGTGAAAATAACACTTATTTAAGGGGCTACAGAAAGTTGTCAAAATCATGACTTAGCAATATGGATGGTAAAATATTTCAGGGCTGTTTAATGTCATTGTGGGAGATTTTCATATGTAAACCCAACTATTTTTATATTTCTGAGACTCAGATAATGCTGCCAGATGTGTGACAAACTCAACACTGTGTTCTTAAGTACAGCTTTTGTATATTAATGGTATTTCAGCACAATACTAACCTCTGTCACAAAAATCAATTTAAATTAATCAGAGTCAATGTAATTAAGGAATGAATTTAGCCTTGATAACTAGAAGGTTTGTTGGGACTGTTTGAGCTGAAGGAGTTGTCAAAATTAAGGAGACATCAGCAACTGATTATGAGTTGATACAGAGAACCCATCCACAGGATATGTATAATTACATCTTAGTTGGATCTAATTGAATAGGCTTGTAGAGAGAGCAGTGTTGGCAGGTTTTAATGAGTTCTCACATCAAGGAACTCTCCAGCTCACCTATTATTTCAATTCTGGGAGAAAGAAGGTCTTTGGTCTTTGCTCTGTCACCCTGGGCAGGAGTCATCCATCTTCATCCTTTCCCCTAGATTGGTAATGTTGTTTCATCACTTTTGCTGGACAGTTATTATTCCTTTTTGCAGTATTTACAGACTGTATTCAACAGACTTCCTCTTCTTTAAAACATGGTGAAGTGCCATATCCTAAACTATAGAAACCACTGAATGTTACCTTGCACTGGGATAGCCAGTTGCCCACTCACACTGTTAAACACATTCGTTAGATTTACAATTTGCACTTATATTTACCCAGCTTCCTTATCTGCATCCTAGTTTTAGACAGAGCATGGCCATGATGCAGTTTTCTAACATTCATATCTACATCCTTACTTGGTCTCAGCTGCCAAGAGTGGCTGTACAGTCATCCAGCTCCATTAATCTACCACTGTGCTTTGGTTTGTGTATATTTTTTGTGGATGCATTTAAAAATTACTGCATTGTGGGAGTGGAGGCCCAATTTGAAGTATAGCAGTTTCCGTCTTCTCTATTCAACCCTATATGTTTTACCTATTGGTATTTCTTTCCCTGGTTGACAGGCTACCAGAAAATAAATTTCTTCTTTTCCTTTTCAATTTTCTTTTTTTTTTCCTCCAGACAAAACATCTGGTTTTGGCAAATGCGCTTTATGTGTTAAGCGTACTTTGTCATGAATTTCTGTAAAATTTCTTTTAATGTGCTTTTTTTTTCCCTGCCTTCTCTTCTTCTAGAGAATTGTTGTTTTATAAATTTGATATTTGTTGTGACAAAAGCAGCCACTGGTTTGGAAACATCAAAATATATTGTTTTATTCCAGTTCAGAATGAACACATTAAAAAACATATCAAAAGACATGCATGAAAGAGAAACTCCTACTTTTGACTAAATTCAGTATAAATAATTAGAGTGTATACCAGTCAAATCTATTTTTCTTTTGTTAGGTAATGTAGGTCTACAACAGAACAAATAATTTAAAAACATTAAAAAAGCTTAGTTGATCTGCACAGGCACATCTGTCGCTTCTCTTTCATTATTGACATCAGTGGCTTAATACATCATTAAAACAAACTCTATTTTAAAATATATATAAGACCTGACTCCTGCAGTACACAGACTGATGTCCTATGAATTCCAGCTCAGGCCTCACCAGCCATATGGACTCATATGCCGTTGTTCATTAATATTGAATCCAAAAGTTCTCAGTGAAAGCTTGGAGATTTCTGCCTCTCTTGGTACAGGAGCACAGTATCTGTGTAGACATTGTCAGTACTAGAGACCTGTTGTTTGGAATAAACAGGGATAATACAGCATTTATGCCTTCATGTCTTTGCTGTAATAAGGAGTTCTCTGATAAACTCATCTAAAGAATCATCTAGGAAGCAAGGCTGCTCCAGTAATTTTTATTTTAGGTATAACATCATCTGATACCATTTACTCTTCCCTACATCCTATTCTCCCTGCTGAAGTCTGTTTGTTACAAATATTCCTCCATACCCTCTTGTTGATCATGATTGCATTCTATTCCTCCTTTTTGGTGTAAGGTGACTCTGTGGTCTACTGTCCACATATGTTATGAAAGAAAAATTCTCATTTCAATTCACTTACAGAGATTGATATTGATAGGAGAAATATTTTAACATATAATAGTGAACCCCATCTCTAGCATTTAACAGAAACAGATTTTGCCTGCATTTTCCCCGTAAGTAGACTAGTTTGAAAAGGTTGCTAAGGAAAACCATGTTTTAGAACTAAGCATATTTTTTAGCACCTGAAAAAAATAACTTCCTCTAGGATCTTGAATACCTGTTTAGAAGCATAGGTACTGAACATCAATTTTGACAGGCATGCAAGTGAACATGTGCTGGGAAGAAAGGTGTGCCCAGGTAGTTCTGACTGAGAAGTGATTGGGGAAAGTGTTTTTAGGTATTTTGTTCAAGGCCTGAGCATGTCAGTAATGCCAAGATTGGTAGGACAGAAGTCCATCCAATGCTCTTAAATATTCTGATTCACGAAGCCGCAAACCATTGCAAGGGGAGAGGGTATTCTAGGGGAATTCTATTTTTTGACGTGTATGCTGTATTCTGGAGAGGTATTACACTATATACCCATGCTTCTCCATACCCATCCTCCAAATACTGCCACTAGAGACCCAGTACTGACTGGTCTGGCTAAATATGAAAATTCTCAAGCGTTTTCTGTTTGGTTGGTTGGGTTGGGTTTTTTAAGCATAAACTGTAGTGGAGCATCTGCACAAAATCTGTAACATAATCTGTGTGCCTGTTAGAAGTATATCTAATTTAATAAATTGTCATTACTGTACAGTCCCAGGGCCAAGCATCATAAGCCCATCACATACTTCTTGGTGACTGTAAATTTAAAATCAGACATGTCTGAAATTATGTGAAGTCATAGAGGCATTCATTTAACTATTGATGAGCAGAATAAAATATCAACTCACTGATTTCAGATAGGAAACCACTGCTCTCCAAACCAGCCTTTGAGTCTCAGAAGATGCTTGGGAAGTGTGGAAAAGGGTGAAGTGTGGCTAAATAAAGATTTTCTTTTTGTGGGGTGCTGGAAGTGACACGGGAGAAGCCTGGTCCCCTTTGTTCCCTATTGAGGATCCTCGGAGCAGGAGTACTCAGACTTGTTTGGATGATCTAATATCCGACATGAAACAAGGAGTGCATGTATTGTGCCTGTCGCCAGCGGCTCTATTACAAACAATTGGTCCCTTTCCAAGGCTACATGGGGCGTGATGTAATTCCATTTTCTTCCTGACTGCAGGAAAGGAAAATCAAGTAATTAAATGTGAGAAATCACCAGCCAGGGGGGCCCTTTCTGCTTGGGTGGATTTCTCAACACTGTTGCCATCCGCAAAAGCCAGAAATCGACCTGGGGAAAGTTGGCATGGCTCTGGACAAAAGCACGACACTGCCCATGAATGCACTGCGTACCAAACACAGTTTGTTGTCAGGAACTGACAAACCAGCCATGTCCAGCTCAAGTGGCCGTACTTCCCATTGCTTGAAAAGGCCTGCCAGTGAGGAGACTTTGGTCACAGCGCTATGCTTTGTGCTCCTGGCCCCATTGTCCCAGGACCCCAGGTCCTGGGCAGGAGGCGGCACCACCCCATCAGAAGGCGACAAGGGGTGGTGGGACTGGGGAATAGAAATGGGAGGAGGGTTTGAAGGGGGGGACTCCTGAGGAAAACATGCCCTGCAACCAGGAGCAGCCTTGGTCACAATGACCTTGTCTCAGTTTTGGCTTCTTCACGGCCTTTTTACAGCTTGAAAACCTGTATTTGCACCACATCTCTCTGTTCTGCAGGCTGCAGAGCATCTTGGTTATAGAATGCATAAAATCTTAGTGCCAAGAAGCATTTATTAGGATTTTGTGAAATCCTATAGCAGAATTCAAATGTTATATATGTGAGTAATAAAGAGCCTTATCATATATAGCCTTAACTTTCAGAAAGCCTGCACTGCCTAGGAGTGAATGAAACTCTGCAAACAGGCAATAAAGCTGTGGAGAATTTGAGCCACAAGTTTAGTGGGAGAACTAAAGTCATTTTAGTTCACTTTGATTACTCTTTTTAATAGGTAGCTTACAAGGAGTCCATCACCTGTTTTTTATAAGTAACTATGTTTGACATTTCAATTTCGTTCTTACAGCTTTTAATACATTTTTTATCTTGTACTCTTCTACAGATAATTTACTTCCCAGTGTTTCTTTGTAATAGCAACCGGAATGGAAAAAAAATGTTCTCATTTATGTGTAAATTTTGTTAACAAACTCATCTGCATAAATCACATTTCTTCCCAAGGATTTTACTGTGTAGTAGCTGCTTTTTCACTTAAGTTAGAACTTTAAAACAGCTTTCAAAATCAGCTTGAAAGTAAATTACAATGAAAATAAGATCAACATAACAAAACATTTTGATTTTGACTTTAAAAAATAGAGGAGAAAGAATCAAGACAATAACGGGTATTAAGGCCAAGGAAATTGTTTAATACATATGTGTTGTTTATAAAATGTATAAAAGGTTATAAAACAGGTTGCTCCATCCTTGTGTGTTTTTCAGTAATTGAAATGTGTGATCTTTTGTTTCTTGTTTAAGCATACTTGAAGAACATAATACAGAAAAAAATAAATTTTATATACATTTTTACCTTGAGACTTTAGATACAAGAACAAGTTTCTTTGCCAGGATGGTAAAGTTCTAAAAAACTGTGTCTCAGGTTAGGACTTGAATTTTGTTCCATTCCTTTAAAAAATAAGTGTGGATATGTACCCCACTGTGTGTATCTCGAAGAGCAAAACTAATTCAGCGGTGTTGGGCTGATACAAGCAGCCAGGACAAAGCACAGCTGCTTTCTGATATTGCTGTTACTTTGTGCAGTACAAAGGCCATAGAAATCTAAAATAATTTTAGTAATGACGTTTTTTGTTGATCTTAATATTCTGTGTTTCATCAGTCTGGGACAGAAATGAGTACGCAGAACGCACGTGACACCGTGACTGGTGCTCGTTGCTTCAGGTTTCAGTAAATCCTCTGCAGAGTGCTCTGAGTACTCAACAAAGAAGTTAATTCAAGGTCATTTCCCAGATCTCTTAGAATTATCAGTAAATTAGCCTCTGTGCTGATTTCAGAGAGGGCAGTGTCATTTGTCCAGTGCCTACTCAGTGGTAGCATAGATAATTAGAGAAAGTCACAGTTTCAGGTAACTCTTCTCCTGCTCAAGAAATAAATAATGCATCCCTGAGTGGCAAAACCAATCCTTCCTGGGAAACACAGCAAAATATACCTTTTCATGTACAACTTTACCATGTCAAATATAAAACACTAATGTATAGTACTGTGGTAAAACCAGGAATTTAATGTTATTTTTATATATTCATAATGCTGTTTAGCTCTTTTGAATGTCTTAGTTTAGTAGCCAGTCTTCCTAGTCTAGAAATGCACACAAGTTCATAATTGGCTTGTAAATGCTTTATTAGAATCTTTACACTCATTTCCTCTGTAGCCTTCAAAGATCTAGCATAATGACTATCTGGAATGAATTCTGCTCCTTAATTTAGTAGCAGCTGCATCTGTGCATGGTTAAATTTAGCTGTTAAAGGTTACATAGTGGAATTACTTTTTCAATAACATAAAATATAAGAATTTTAGCCAGTCCTAGCCAGTCCTGATTCAATGTCTCCTTCAGAAAGCAGTTGTCCAAAATATCTGATCTGTAGAAAATCAAGACTATGTTTTTAAGAAAGAGCTATTTCACCTTGGCAAATCAGTGACTCGAATAAAGTTGTGCAAAGCCAGGAACATAAAACTGGGGTGCCTGGGAAAAAATTCCTCATTGTCTGTCCTGTCTTTAAAATTGCTGGTCATCAAAGGGTCACTGGGTTGAATGTGAACATCATTTGGTTGATGTTCAAAGTGCACAGTGGCTTTGCTGGTAATCTAGGCTTGGACAAGTGGAAGTTTGGTCTTTGGAATCCACAAAACACTGTTCCCTGGGCGAGTACTTATGTGTCTTACCTGGATTCTGAAGTACAGTAGGAAATACTTTGTCATGGCTGTTTTTTTAAATGGCTTTCATTGCTTTTGGCTGTGCCTTTATGAGCACCCAGTGATTATTTGCCTGTGTTTGGCGCTTGCTGGAGCAAAAACAGAAGACTGGAGCCAAATCTCCCCTGAAGCTGTCAATGACAGTGGATGAGATGTTCAAATGTAGAAGCTAGGACTACAGTGGTAGAGGTAAAACTCAAGGATTTCTGACTTTCATTCTGTGTTTCGCTAAATGTAGTGTGATATTATCATGATTTTTTTATTACCCTGTATGTGATATGAACATTGAATTGTGTTATATATGGATCATTGACTATACTTTCTGAACAATTTAGCATTTTTTTAACTTTTGAAAATGAAAATGTCATCACATGAAAATCTGAATATATTTTTCAAAATTTTTCTTTTTTTTCTTTTTTTTTTTTTTGCAAGCGAGTATTACGTATCTCTGTATGATGCAAGAGAATTCAATTTTGTCTATTTATAACAAACTTATATGTGCATCTGGGATGGTGACATCCTTGAGAAAATATTTAAACAAACATACAACAGTCTGAAAATTCCAAAAGTGATGCATTGTAAGTAATACAAAACTTTCACCACTATCACATGGTTTTAGTCCCTCCATGCTTCATTATTGCCATTGGTATTCCAAACTTCTAACTGATTTTATTGTGTTTTCTCAATTGAGTTTTGTGTTTTTCCTTTCAAGTGCTTCAAGTTCTCTGTAGCATTTTCTCTTTTTCTCTACAGTCATGTACTGTGCAAAAGTGCTTAGATAATTTCCATGTCCAAAATATGTTGGAATGAGAGGAATACTGTGTAGAAGTTCTACCTTAAAACAACTGCAAGTTTGAATCCAGTTGCTTGAGATTCTAGCGGGACAAATAGCAGTGACATGGCAAAAGACTGGTGAAAGATTCTAGTTCCTAAGATCTGTATTAAGAATGTATCAGTAGCCAAATTTCCAGGAGTGATGAGCTGTCTCTACTTTCTTTTAAATTCAGCCCTTCTGGGGAAAAAAAACAAGTTTGATTATCTACATTTTTATTTTGAATTTTTGTTTTAGATGCCACATATTTAAACATTGATTTTGGCAGTTACATGCTAAATCTTATGTTAGAACATTTGACTCTGGTGACATGTCTTTTCCAGTAACTATAAGAAAAATATCCAAGAAGAGAGACACTACACTACCGTTTTTCCTTTTTTTACTGCCTGTGTATATATTGATGGAAACAACTGTTGTTTTTCCCAATTGTAAACATAATGGAGAAGCCCATTTTTCTGACCACTGAAAAATAAGGAGATGATCTTGTTTAATCAGTTTTATTTTCTAGATAACTGTCCTTTTAAAAGTTGGAATGGAATTTAAATTTAGTGCAAAGTGAAACCTTTGCTAACCGTCTTGCAGCAATGATTCAAAGTTGGCTTCTCTGACAATTATCTGTTATTATGTTATGCACAGCAACAAGCAAAAGTAATTTAAACACTGCTCAGCTCTACCTCATTTATAGGACCTGGTGTGTCTTCTCTGAGCACAAAGAGTATCCAGTGCCACATCGAGGTTTCAATGTCATGAGTGTTCATGAGTCTTTGGAAGAATGTGAAAGAGCAAAGAAGAAAACCAGCCAGGAGGAAATGGACTTCTGTGTATTTTTATTAATACTTTGTTGAGGGGCATATGTACAATAAAAAGAGAGAGGAAAGAATATCCCCTTTCTATGTTTATCATTGCTGCCTGAGTCAACTTAAAATTTCCTTTTGTTCCTTGGCATGTGATCCAGCTTCTGAAAGAACTCTAGTTTTTGATTTGCAATTGTCTCGGTTAAGATACAGTAAGAAAATGAAAGGCAGATGTGCAACACCTTAAGTCAATCTCTAGAGCATTTCATTGTGCAGCCTATCCAAAGTTCTGACCTTCCTTGTCAAAGCTTCTTAATTTTCCCACACCTGCATCTTTGCTGTTTTTATTTTTTGGGGTTTTTTTTTGTGTCTCACAATAAGCATAGCTAAAACAAGCAATGCAGTGAGCATGAATAGAGCACACAGTAGGCAATTTGGGGGAACTCATTCATCACCGATCAATAGAACTGCTCAGACAGTGGATGAGATAGCAAACAATTTGATTTATTATGTTCAATGTAATAATACATGATTTTAAAAGAAATTAAAACCTCAGAGCTAAAAACCTTTATCTTATTTATTAACCATTGATAGAAGTAATAAATACATACTGCCATTTCTTTAAAAATATCATCCAACTGCATCTGCAAAATGTCATAGCTTTTCTCGAGAGGCATAAAAATGATGGATTTTTAAAAATATTTTTAAAATTTGAATATTTTTAGCATAAAGATTCTAATGCATTCAGTTGTTAAAGTGAATATATGTTAAGAAAACAAAACCGGAGATTTCACAAGCGCTGAATATGGCAAAACTATTTGGTCTCAGTTTGTTCTCACAGAACAATTTATGTCTCTTGCAATAAAAATTAAGTTATGAAGTTACAGCATATAGTAACCTACATAATAATATCAGAAATGAATGGGTTCTAAAATCTGCATGTGGAAAACTGGAAAAATGACTACATGGTTCTTTACCTTTAATGATAAACTCATGTCCAGAACATTTTTCTGAAGACTTCAAAAATTCCAGAAAAGAGAAAGCCTGAGTTTGACATCCCTCCCACAAGCTTTTCACTTCAAATTACACTTAATTAAAAAAAAAAAAAAAAGTTGTTGAAATATTTCAACAATATTTAGTTAATTATTTGAGCCACATTTAAAATTGTTTTCTGAGTAAACTGGGGAAGTGAAGACTCATCTTCTTCATAGGTGTTCTGGATGAGCAGTGAAACTCAGCAGTAGAAACACACATATAGAAAGCCAATGAGATGTTCAGCCACACAGAACAGACACTGTAACTAATGATATACTTAGTTTGTGGTTTTAAGCAAAGACATATTACTTTTCATGAAAAATTGTCTTTAAAAGGGGGCTGTTTTGTTCAAGTATTTCAAAAGCAGCAGAATTAAATTTTGCAGGAGGGAGAAAAATTCTCTGAAGACAGAGACCAGTGCTGTGTACCAAAGCTAACAGATATTAAAACAGATATAACTACCCTGTGTCTGCCACATGTAATAAATACAAATTATATTGTAGATTTATTTATTACATAGAGAAATCTTAATGAACTTCTGCAAATTATTTTATCTTTAGTTGAGAGGGGTTTCTATGTAAACTTTGATGAAGTAAGTCTTTCACCTGAAACTTCCCTGACATTTTTAAAGAAGTACTGAGTAGCTGTTTTTTTTAATTACTAAGAATAAGTACATTTGTAATTTTTTCTTATTTGTCCATTTAAGGCTATTTTATTCTGTATTTGATATTCCATTAAAAGATGCAATTTATCAACAGCTTCCACTTGATCTCAGTCCTTTTTTTTTTTTAACCAAGAGATGTTTTTAAACTTTAAAAGAAATGGTTTTTTTTGAAAGAAAAATTCCAGATCATAAGAGCACAAAATATACATATGACTATAAACAGCTGTGACTGATATTTGTCATGGAAAAGGAAAAATTGGTTTTGACTGACTTCCGGGGAAAACTTATTTTGGCAGTTGGTTCACAAGACTAAAAATCTTATGCTGCCTGTGAATGGATATTTAAGTGTGTTGTTGCTGAGGTTTGTCCTGCACCCACTCTTCTCAACAGAGCCGTTGTGACAGGACTTGTCTCTCCAGAACAACAGAATTAAGTGCCAGACCAGAAAAAATGCACTTTGAGTTTGTTGGTACACATGTACACACCTATAATGGATTTGTAGAATGGAAACATCTCAAGCAATCTACTTCCAAATGTGCCGAGACATTGCACGGTCTCATGAAAATAAACTCTTTGAATATAGAAACATGTCCTGTGGCTGCAGCTCAGGAACTTCTGGCTCATGCGTGGTGTTCAGATAAGTAGTTCACTTAACCTTTGGGGAAACACTGCTTTTTTGATTATTTTTGATTAGAACTTAGATTTTTATAGAAAATAGAGAGCACAATTTGCCTAGAGAGTCTTCCTAAATATCTCAGAAAAAGATCTTACTGCTTCAAAAAGGCCTTAGAAAATAACTGGAGTTTTTAAGCTATAGTTTAATTTAACATGATGACGATCAGGAACCTTTCCATGTCAATTTTTATGTGAAATAGTATAATAGGAAGAAATATGACTGCTTCTTTCACTGTTATAATATATATATAATAAAAGTGATGAAAGAGAAATTGCAGGCTTTTTATCTGCCATTTGTTTTTAATCGAATTTGGGGGAAAAAATATTTTGAAGCTTTTCACTGCCTGCGTTCAATGGAGTCAAAACTCTCTGTAGTGAGAGCTCTGTGATCAGCATTCCCATTTTAAGTTTTGCACTTGGTGAAGCAATATTTTCTGACAAGTTGTTTTCTGACATGATCTCTGTTGTATCTAGTCCAGCTCCATGTGTTCTTCATTAGTACTTGCTAGACTCCTTCCACTCCTTTGACTTAAACGACCACAGTATAATGTAGAAGTGCCCTGCTATTAGGTCAAATACTGGTTAATGGTCCTGGTTTCATACCAATTTACTTTGATTCTCCCTTACTCTTTTGGATTAATACAATGCATATCCTGCATACCCACCTGTATTCAGAAAGCTTAAAAGCTGATTGAATTGTTTCATGGGTAGGAACTACTGTCTTTTAAAAAGACATATCTTTATAAATGCTGTTGTGTTTATAATTATTTATTTTATGCATACTAGATATATCTAAAGCACATATTACCAGAAATAAGAAGACTTAAAAAATTTAGAGATAACTATTTATAAAATAAAAGAATAGATAGGAAATTCAAGTTGAGTTATATGAAATTTAGTCATATTTAATATTAAATTTAGTCATATATTTAATTTTAGTCATTGTAAAGGATATTAGTTTTCTTCCCCCTTTGATTTCATTATAAACTAAATAACAAATTGCATTAAGAAAATTGACAAAATTAATTTGAGCAGAGTGAGCAGAATTGTAGTGTTTCTTTTTTATTTCAGAATCTCTGAATTTTATTAAGGATTGATATAGATAAGAACATTAATGTTGGTAATAAAGACTACACAAATAAAACTTTAATTATATAAATTTTACAGTACATCTCTCCTTGTGATAGAGCATATATTCAGTTAAGTGATTCATATGAACTGAAGAACAAATGTTATTTTTAGTATAACACACTCCAAATATTTTTTTTGTGTGACAAAAAAACCCCTGCACTCTTCCTACCTTATTGTCAACCAGTTTTCTACACATAGCATCTGTTTACATTAGTAATGTAATTGCTGTGATAATAAGCTCATTGATTTAGTATCTAAGGAAATAATCAGTCAGGGCATCACATTTGTCTTGCTTTACTTGACAGCCTATCTTCTATACTGAATAGCCAATGTCAATTCTTCCCATTGTTTCAGAGAAATGGAGCAACACAAAACCCAGAAAGACCTCTTCTCTTTGCCAACTATTGCCATAAAAATGTTTGCTGCTGCTAACTGGTATTGGACAAATTTAATTTTAACAGTGGCACAAGGCCAGTACACTTTAGTGTAGAAAAATTGTATTTCTTTTGTTATTCAGACAGTATGACAGCCTTATCTTTCACTTGACAAACAGAAAAGGACTCTGAAATACTGAAACTGAAATAAAACAAAGATGCAAACTTTGGTTAGATTGTCTCACTAGGATTTTTTCCATACTTCTAAGCATTTTTATGTGAAAATATGTTGGAAAAAGGTCTACTTACTTGGAGTTAAAAACAATTTACAAGATTGTAAGATATCTGTGTACTTGGGTTCAATTCCTAAAATTTCAGAGGAAGAAATATTCATGAGTATTAAAATATAGAACAATCACAGGTTTATGATTGGTTTTTTTTCTTTATCTTATTGAGAGTGTTGCCCTAATACGTCCTTCTTACTGCAACTTTGGATTTTGTAAGGTTTCACAAATGCGTGATTCATTATGAGTTCATGGGCTGAAATTGTGACAGTTCAAGTTGTCTTGATGATGTGTGACGTTCAAACTGCAGAGAACACGAATCTGTCGCCTCTACCTCTCTGCTGCCCACAAAGCCCAGGATTCACCACAGAGCCTGTACCCAGCAGTGCTGAGGGACTTCTGCCTTGAACTTTTTGTAGAGGACCAAAGAGTAAGAGAAATTTCATTCTCCTGTGGTGGTGGATCTCAACTCACCATTTCATAGAAAGCACAAACGAACTCACATTATGTACATCATCAAATAATACTGCTCTATACTAACATATAAATAATACTAGTATTGAAATCATACAACTCACACAGCACCAGTATGTGACAGGACAAGGGTTAATGGCTTCAAAGTGAGAGAGAGTAGATTTAGATTAGATATTAGGAAAAAAAAAATTACCATGATGATGATGAGGAGACACTGGAACAGGTTGCCCAGAGAATCTGCAGCTGCCGCATCCCTGGAAGTGTTTAAGGACAAGTTGAATGGAGCTCTGAGAAACTTAGTCTAAATAGAATATGTCCCTGCCTGTGGTAGGAGTGTTGGAAATAGATGATTTTTAAGGTCCTTTCCAACCCAGGCCATTCTATGTTTTTATGATAAATTAAAAATACTGCCATTAGTTACCATGTGCTTCAAGAAGACAGTTAATCTCTAAGCATTTTAGAGAGGAAGGGAAGAAGAACTCTTCCCCTTTTAAGGATAAGATTGAAAAATGCATTTAAAGTATAATATACCATGGTGTGCTCTCCAGGAAATGAACTGAAAGAGTAACTTTACCTCACTTGCCCTAAACATGAGAAGAGATTCAGATTTCCTTTCCTCTACATAATCTTTGCTTTATTTGGAAGTGGGAAGAAAACTTGCATTGTGGAAGAGTCAGTAGAAATAAAGATATGCAAAACTCAGCCCTTATCATGGAGTGTTAATTACCTATGCAGTTGTTGTACTTACAAGATGAGAGCAACCAAAGACAGGTTGTTCTTTGTTTCCAAACCAGATGTGGGGTAGCAGAAGTGTGGCCTCACAGCTCATCTAAATTCTGAATTCCGGCAGGCTGACAGCTGCTCCTTTACTGCTGATTAAGAAACACCAACAAACACTTTTTTTTCCCTTTTTTTACCTCCACAAAGACCTTCTTGGCTGCTTATATTTGTGAACTCAAAAATGGGCTCTTCCTATTCATTGTTTTTAACTGAGATGACTAAAAAGAAGGTATTGTTAAATTGGAGAAGAGAGGCAAGGTTTGGATGAGATGTGCTAGGAGGTATAATGATTTACCAGCTGATGTATCAGAAAAAAATGACAATTACAATTGGACATTCTACCTTTTTTTTCCATAACTCTCCTGGACAGAAGCCTTGAAAAGTGTCTCCGAAATGAAGTCCTTTCTTGTCAGACAAATGAAGTCTATTCAGTTTTGGCCCCTTAGGGGATTGCTGGCAGAATTCAGACCTGACACAGGTCCATACCCCCTTCTGTTCCACATAAGGTAGAAAATCTGTGTCTCTGCTTTAATTTGCAGGATAGCATTCTAAGTATCTTGGTGTTCTTTTACTTCTCAGAAAAAAAAATAAAAATAAAGGATGTGATGCTAATGATGCCCAAAACAGTAAATCTGAGTCTAGAGAAGGGCCATGAAGATGATCCAGAGGCTGGAACACTGCTGCAATGAAGACAGGCTGAGAGAGTTGGGGTTGTTCAACCTGGGGAAGAGAGGGCTCCAGGGAGACCTTATGGCAGCCTTCCAGTGCCTGAAGGGAGCTTACAAGAGCGCTGGAGAGGGACTTTTGTAAATAGCATGTGGGGATAAGACAAGGGACAATAGCTTTAAAGTGAGAGAAGGTTTACATTAGAGACAATGAATAAATTCTCTAGTGCAAAGGTAATGAGCCCTCCATAGGTTGCTCAGAGAAGCTGTGGATTCCTCACCTCTGGAAGTGTTCAAGGCCACACTGGATGGGGCTTTGAGCAACCTCATCTAGTGGAAGGTTCCCTGTGGCAGAGGAGTTAGAACTAGGTGATATTTAAGGTCCCTTCCTACACAAAATGTTCTGTGACTCTATAAAATGTGGAACTTTGTGGGCATTACCTCAGGGTGGAAAATATGCTGCTGTGATTCTACATTCACTTGACATCTGGGAGAGATTTGGTAGGGTACCTTCATATTAATACTTGCACATCACTTGTATTTTTGAAGATGCATTTATTCCAATCCCAGCTTAACATTTTTTTTCCTCAAACAGTAATTTCCTTTTGAAGGGAAATGAATATTTGGCAAGATGCAAAGAAGTATTTTTTGTTTGTCACCATGCTAACAGCTTTCCCAGTGCCTTTTCCCGAAGCTGGATTATCTAGTTTGATATGCCCAAGCTATAAATGAACATCTGCTATATGTTTAGGCTATGTATATTGAGGGATTTTTTTTTCATATAGATGTGCATGAGTACACAAATATCGTAAAAGAAATTGTAGAGATGTAAAATATAATAAAATAATGTAAAAGAAATTGTAGAGATGTCCAAAATAATATGTATTTCATGAGATATAAAAGTATTTATTTCAGTTTTAATGTTCTTCCTCAGGAAACTGTGCCTACCAAAAAAGCTTTATTTTGTATAAACTAGTCCTGAGTTTCTGCAGCATGCACGTCAACAACATCAGAAACTAGGACTGAAACAAGAGTTTTCTTCCTACCAGTTTGTGCTTGACTAAAATGATTGTTCTCCCTATAGCAGGGGAGTTCAGAAGGTTGAATCAAAAGAAAAGATGCACATCTGGATAGCTGATAGTAGCTTAAACAGTAGTGAAATATGGCTAATGGGTACTAACCAAAGAGGATAGAAGGCATCCGGATCCAATCCCCATCCTCTAAAGGCATCCAGTCTGATTGCAAACAGGTTTTGCCTAATGATTTCCACACAGGGAAATTCTGGAGTGATATAATTTATTTTTTTTTTTAACCTGACCTTTCCTCTCAGAAAAAGTGCAAATGCAGCTCTAGGAAGAACAAACTGGGGAACACCTGTGAGAGAGCAGAGCTTCACTGCAGCAAGATGAAGGTTCACTGTATGAAGGGCCTGTGTTAAATCTCCTTATCTGCTGATACCTGAGCAGAAACACTGGATGAGAATAATAGGAGAGAAGATGAGAGTTTTCTCCTTCATTCCAAGATGAAGGAAGTTTTTTCAGTTGGAGATGTGTCAGTCACACAAAAGCTGCTTACTAATAATAAGTTACCTTCATTTTATACACAGATCTGAGAGTAACACCTCTCTATGGTTATGGCAAATTCGGTTTGCCTACTTTCCTCAGAGCAGGTTTTTCTGACTGTCAACTGAGTATCATCGGTGTTTTTTATTATCACCAATCTTCAGACGAAAAGTTGGAGAATAAATATCATACTGTTTTGGAAAAGTGTTATGCTTTTTATATAAGCTTGTTGGAAACAACTTTGGAATTTATTCTTTATTTTTCTTCCGTTTCTTTCACATTCACCATTTTTATGTAGGTTCTCTTACTGTCTTTTACTCAGTGCTGCACTGGTCTTTGGGAATAAATTTCTTTCAGATAAGGCAGAAGATGCAAGATATTCTAGGATGTTCTATATTAAATCAGGAGGCTCTGTGGTTAGTCTTGATAGAATATTAAAAAATTTTACATGCACGCAGCAGTTCTTACTTGTAGGTGGTTTTACATTTTGAGAACACTTTTTGAAAATTGTAGTCCTGGGAGATCAAATGACATGAAGATGATGGATTGCTGAGGATATCTTGAAATGAGCAGTGCCTGTTCCATTTATGAATGTAGCAGTCTTTAAGGTTAGAAATGAAAGCTGAAAAATCAGTACTTAAAGCTGTTAGAAGTAAAGGGACACTTCTGAGTTGGAGTTATGTATAAACTGCTTCATATATCATCCTTTGTTATGGCTTAAAATTTGAGTGTAGGTGTGAGCAACCACTGTAAATTGCCATGGAAGTTAGTATTTCAATCACTGAGGTCACACTGACTTGTTGAGGAACTATTTGAGGTAAAATTAACAGCATCTTTATATTTTATCTCCTTTGGTTAAAATCTATTAAAAATGACATGCCACTACTTGTAAACTTCACTTTTAAAAGAAAATCAGAGTGAGTGTTACTGGAGTTTGCTACTTAAAGCTTCTGACCTTATGTCTTGTATCAATCAAACACTTCTGGGCTATCTCAAATGGCATTTTCCATCCCTACCTCTTCTGGCTGTCATGGAAACGCTGTGCACCCTCTTATAAAGGTACTGTAATACTGCTGGGCTGAGCACAAATCACATTAACAGTGGAGCTGGAATCAACTTAGACATAATAATGGTTGTAGCTTAGGGAAATAGCCCCTTGCCTCTCTTCTAGACAACTCCAAGTCCAAACACTTCCTGGGAAACCACATTCCATTTCCTGGAGGAGAGCCATCCCGAGGGACACCTGCAGTTCTGCACTGAGGTGATGAAAATAGCAGGCATGAAATCCCTGCATCCACTGTTAGCTGGAGATGTTTCCTCTGAGATTTGTGATTTATGAATGACTTTGGCTTATGCCATCCAATGCCTTTCTTCTGGGGTGCAAGTGCTCATGAAGAAATGAGAGAGAGAGACAAAATGCTGCACCTCAAGCATCTCATTCTCACATCACAGAGTCGCTGCCTGGCTTCAGACTTGCCTTACAATATAAAATGTTATAGCACTCTTTCCTCCTCCCCCAAATGCCATCCTGATTGTCATCAGCAACAGGAGGAAAAATGAACATCTGTATGGGGAGACTTTATTTTATCTTCTTCTTGTTGTGAGATCTTTTTCCTTAGAGATGTTCACTTTTTCTTTTGTTTGTTTCCTTTTTTGGAGTAGTAAGTTCTAGGGTTTGTTCCAGGGGTCAAAAAAAAAAAGAGAATAAGGGATATCCTCATCCCCTCTCATAGTGAAACCCCCACAGCTCTGTTTTAAACTGTCATTCCAGAAGAAATCCTGGAAATTTCACTCTTTCACCCTCTCCTCCCATTTCTTTTGAATGAAATGGCAGCAACTGCTCCACCATTAGGATCAATATCCAGGCCATTATGTTGGCAAAAGAAGCAGCAAATCACATTTACGTGGATTGTCAGATTCATTATTATAAGCAGATGGCAGTCCTTGCACTACAATGCAGCTGAGAAAAGACTGACATCATTTCAAATTAAAATCTATAATGCTAATACACATCTCTAACTCTTTGTACAGAGTTAAGTGCATTAATCTTCTGAATGATTTGCCAACGTGTGCACTGCTTTAGGTGTTTTCACATGAGTGGAGCTAAAAGGAGAGCTTTTAACTGAGAATGGTTAACATTTATTCATACAGATTGATAAAAGTTAACATGCAATTTTCTTTACTAGTAGCTCTCTAATAGGAATTAATGGGACATTTTGAAGAGAAAATGACCACTTCAGAAGGCCAGTTTAAGAAATGTGTTAACCACTGAAGAGAAAAATACGTTAGTAGCATCTCCCTTATATAAACTGCTTTTAAAATAATTACTCATAAAAAAGCAGGGCATTTTAAAAATATTTTGTAGCCTTGTCTAAGTATGCAAATACATTTCATTTAATAAATGTGGACAAAATTTGAAAATTTTTATGATCAGATGACTGTCAAAATTTTGAGAAGTGACCATAAAATCAGTCCATTCTTTTTATATACATAAAGTGGAAGATGGTTCCCAGAAAAAGAAGTTTACATACTTCATGAGATGGTTATATCTGCAGTGTCTAAACATGTCATCATGTTTTCTGTACCATGCTCTAAAATACCAGAATTTTGTACACAGCTTTTAGGAAATGGAGGCTGATTCCCACATTCTTCCTCCTTTCTCCATAAAGGATATATCCAAGAGAGAGTATCTTCTGGTCATTGAACTATGGACAGTGTGCAGTCAGGCTGCCTAACTGTGAATGCAATGCTTTTGCTTCTAGAGAAACGTTTGCATCATTAGGGGCTGTCCTGGACAATTTCTGTGAGTACAATGCTGAATAACACCACACTGGGAGCCATGTCATCACACTGTCCATTTCAAGTTAAATACCTTTCTTTTTGGAAGAGCTTAATAGGTGAGCGACATTACACTGATGCAGCTGAGTGGATCCATGGGGCAAACACAATTCCTGTGTTTTCCCTAAAGAAGATTGTTTTTAAATATCCAGATTACTACAAAGCCACAAACCTCTAGAATTCTCCCATCAAAAGCTTTATAAATATATGTGTCATTGCAGAGAGGCTTAGCTTTGCCAAAGAACTAACTGAAAAAAAAGTTTGTTAAAATGTTTTGACCAAACCCAGGTAGGATCTTTTGTGCCATTTATTGTTATCCAGAGATTTGATTTCAAAGAAAGCCGAGCTTTCACATCTATGTTATGTGTTGCCTTCTCGCTGTGTATGTCAGTGCCATGTGCTAACATTAATTATTTACTTCTTTAAATATCATTGATGTTTAGGTTTTTCTGAATTCTCTTGTTATTAACATATCTGAAACTCAATGTCTCTGTATTCCATACATATTTGCTGACCTTAATGACAAAAATTTATTAGTGTTTTCTTGTTCCATTAATCCGACTCAGAACTAAAGCCTAGTTTAGCTTGCCCAAACCAGTTATTTGCAGCAATAGAAAATAAAGTTTCACTAATGTAAACTGTGCAACAGCTTAATAATTTGTTTAACTAGATTTTTTTGAGTAGGGATTGATTTGTGTTACAAATGACAAATTTGAATAACAAAGTAAGGGGGGAAAAAAGTAGTTTTTCTATTTGAGAATTTCCTTTAAAACATACTGCATGGAGACCTGCACAGTAAGATTCAGAAAGAGATAATAAAAGACAATTTCATTTTCCAATTTTTTTAAGGAAATGTCATTCAAGAAAATTGAACTGGAAAGAAAGGTATGTACCCATTTACAGCTATATGAGTCTGATCTTCCAAAAAAACTTACTGTTTCACCAAAAGTTTTGTGTGTTTGCAGGTTCCAGTTTATATGGATTTTGAAATTAACTGATTAACAAAAGACCTTTAGGTAAACTTTAACTTGTCAGCTTAGCTCTGTGACTATCAGAGAACAAATTAGTAAGAATTCTGAAAAACTAAAAATTCACCAATGTTTTGATCTATTGAACAGGGCTTATTACAATATTTGAATCTTTTAAATCCACTTTTGTAAAGTTCTCTACCAATTATTGAAGTCCTAAATGCTATGTATATCTTTCAGGTTTCTCTTTTAAGGATTAAAAATAAAAACAGGTACATCCAGGATGTTTAAATTTATGGTTCTGATTATTTAAAGTGCATGAGTTGCATCTGATATTTATTTAAGAATTTCTTTTCATAGCATAATATTTAAACTGCTTAATTAATGGATAATAGCAAGAGATTGGAAATGTGTAATTTACAAATTGAAAAAAGCTCTTAAAAGTTTTGCAGAACATCTGGAACTTTTCCACAACAATCTTGAAATAATATACTCCAAGCCATAGATCCCATTGTAACACATCTCACATATGTACTACCACGACCACTCCATCAATTGATTTCTCATATGTGAATTGCATGGATTCATTAAGTACAGTACACACTAACATTCCTCACTCTGAGTTGATTAGTCAACTTATTAACATCATAACACTGCTGCTGAATTAACAAATCTGAACAGAGATTTCCCCAAGATGTAGCTCCAGAGCTTATTTTGGAATATAGCATTTCTCCCAAGTGACTCTCAGTGACACAGTTTGAAAGCCATAGCAGTTGGTTAGTAAACTGTAAATTAGAATTTTTTGGATACATGAAATAATAGACTGTTTTTGATCTGTGGCTGAAGATATAAGAAACATTTACAGGATGTATGTGCCTCACATTCAATCTGAGCCCTAGAGTGTACATTTCTTTCCCCATCCCCCCCTCTTTCCTTTGCCTGCATTGCAGTTTGTTTTACTGACTGAACACTTAAAGAGATATCTACTTAAGGATGTCAAAAGGTGTAGTAAATGGGAGGCAGGCCACTGGGAGACAAAATAGGGAGGTCATTCCGCCTGACCTCCTCCTGTTTTTTCCCACTAAGAAAGCTGCTGCTCAGCTGACTTAAGATTGAGAGACAAGGCAGAAAAACAGCAAAACCAGTATTAACTCAACCCTGTTTGGTGGTGCACTTTCTACTTGCAAAAGGTTTTCCTTCATGCTGGTCTCCTGTTGCAGTCATTCCCTTCAGAAATGCTGCAGTATATTAGTTCTTCTGTGTCATTCATTCTGCATACAGGTTGTGTAAGTGAATGGAAATTCAATGATAAAGTCCTTTCTGACTTTTATTACTTATATAGCGATTAGTTTCAATGGTTAAGCTAAGATTGTCAGTAGCTGATGATTTTGTTTACATTGCAAAGAGGATTTTTGTCTTTAGGTGATACGTAAAGCTTCTGTAATTTCTTGTGGCATTAACATATTGGGAAGTGAATCCCAACCTTTAACCTCACAGCTATATTGATGAGGTGCAAATTGATTTCTTGTATGCATTCAGTTTCTGAGCTGGGCAGGAGGGTCCCAAATGTTCAACCAGTAAACATTCAGGTGAATACAAGTGGATGTCTTATTGAAGAGAAGCAGCAAGTGTGCTCCACTTGCAGGAATTTTGTACTTTTCTCTTACCCAATGCCTGGCAGATCATGTCCACTTTGACAGCTCCTTGTTTTTCTGATCAGTAGAAGTGAGGAATATCTTCTGCCTTGGCATCCACTGTAAGTAAGAAGCACCTCTGTTCTTTGAACAGCAGAGGTTTCAACCCAGCAAAAAAATAGCACTTAAAAAATAGAGTATAAAGAGATGTTGCAAAGGCATTTGTACTTTAGAGGTGCTTACCATGAGTGCTTCCCTACTGAAGCTCACTGTCAAGTCTGATCATGGTTTAATATTATTATTTGTTATTTGTAGGGAAACTCATTATATAATTTACCCATAGAAGGAGGGAAGAGGATCTTGTCTGAGAACTATATCACAAAATCATTAAAAAAAAAATCCATATACAGTTAAGTGAAGTGGAAAGTGGGTAATTAAAAAAAAATATTAAATTGGTTTTTGATAAATAGGCACACTCAAATTATTTTTCAACTTATTTTTATAAGTACAACTCTTCCTACTTAAGGTTTACATTAGAAGTATTTTACTCTCTTATATTTCTTCTCTATTTAGATACAATTCAAAGCCACAGTTTTTAAATTACTAATTGTTCTGATGAGAGAATGTATGGAATTGAGAAGTAAAGGTTTACCATTTCACAGGTTAAGCAACTAGGAGGCAAAACTGGAGAAAATGCCAATGAATGAGTGTAAGGCCTGACTAAACCTTGACAAGTGAATGATTTTGAGTGAGATAGTTCTCACTCCTGTGTTGGAATTACTTGCTTTCTTTGGAGGAAATTATTTAGGTTATGTTAATTTGGCTTATGTCAACATCTCGGAGAGAGAGTTCAAGTCTGTGATTCTGGTTTTATAAACACACTAAAATTCTAGAATACAAAGCAGAAAGACTCTCAATTGAAAAGGGAAAAAAATATTCACAGGGCCTTTATGACCTAATTATATTTCCTGGCATGGATTTTGGTTGGATTTTAGTCTAAAAGGTTTGTTACCTTGTTTAGGGTGTTGTTTTGGGGGTGGTTTTGTTTTGGTTTTGTTGTTTTTAGGGGGTTTTTTTGTGAGGGTTATTTTTGTTCAGTTTGTTTGGGTTTTTTTGTTGGTTTGTTGGAATTTTTTTGCCTTTTTTTTTTTTTTTTTTTAATAAAGGCAGATAAATTCTTGGGAAATACCTAATTCATAATGTTCTGTAAATGCTGGATCCCAGAAACCAAGACATTTTGAGCTTTCTGTAATGAAAATTTGCTTACATATAACTCTAAATAATAGTAAATAGTAAATGTTTGGAGCATGACTCTACCTTAATGAAGAAATGAAATAAGATTTTAAATATAACCAAATCAATTTACATTCATTATCTGAAAATGTCAGCGATGTACCATTGCCAGTCCCTAGTTTCACACGTCAGCTATACCATTAAATAGCTCTCTTCCCCTTTTCTAAGGTTGGGGTCTTTCTATGATTTATTGCCTTATATATAATTTAAAAGAATAGATAGATGTATATTATTTAATTATTTTTCTGAAAATTTCTGGAGAAAAAAATACAAACAAACAAACTAATGGTAAAATAATAGCTAGTTATAGGGATCCAATAAGCCACTTCATATTCTATTACATTGTACCATGTGCAAACTTAAGGGTAAATATTTCGCTTTTTTCTTGTTCAGGAGTACTACATAGTTATTGATACTCTCTGCTGATTCTATATCCATTTATAACTTACTCATATAAGCAGCTGAAGACGTGACTTTAAAAGCTTGAGATTAAATTTTAGTCAAGTGTTATATCAATAAAAACAGAGAAAAACAAGGATTAAATACAAATAGAATGGCACCAGAATTGAATGTTTTAACCTATTCTATGGAGGAGCAAGAAATATTTTAGTGCAGGAGTACTCAAGATCCTGTACATGAATATGTGAACAGGATTAATCCCTTATCCTTATAATGTTTTGTGTAGCCATTTGAAAAGCAAACTATGCCAATTACATTAATATATTTAATTTAAAGAGTTTGCTTATGGTTGGAAAGCCAAGCTCTTTTCAATGGGATCCTTAAATTCAGGGATGTGAGGCAAATGCACAGAGCATCCTGCAATGCAGGGGGAAGTGCATTTCTCAAATGGCCATTAGTTTTTCACTGTTACTGATTCACTCACTGTCGCCTGTCCAGTGGGGCAGCACAAGTGGGGGTGGCCTATTGGATAAAGAGCTCCAAATGGGAATGATAGATGTGCTTTAAAGCCAGCCATCTATACTTACTTTCAAAGGTGCTGCTGAACTAGTGATTTTTTTTCCCTACTTCCTCCTTTTTTTTCATTTCTCATGATACACATTTGCAAAAGTACAGAATCTCTGGTGAATGGCAAAGTGGGATGTGGACAAAGGTTTTCCTTACTTGGAAGTGATGAGCATGGTGTAGAGTGAAAAGTTCATTGTATGATGGATGAGCCAGTGAGTATGAAGGTCACTCTGTCAATGGTACACAACAGAGGATTATGGGTGACAACAGCTCTAAAGTGCTGGAAACTAAATTGTTTACAAAATGTAATAATAGAGAGTTGCAAAAAACTTCCCCAGCTTTGTTATTGCAAAAGGATCACCAGGACAAATAAGCCGAAAGGTTTTCTGGATATCTTGGGGTACATTTCAAAATAGGGAGAGATTGTTGCTTTGAGGACTAAGATCATCTGTTCCTTTTCAAATTAAATTATTACTAAGAGACAAAGAAGTCCCAGCTCAAAGCAACAAATGCACCAGAGCCCCACCACCCCCTTCTGAAAAAAAAACCAACCAAAACCACAAAATAAAGTTATATTAATTTTATCTAACCCCCTGCCAAAAAGAAAACAAATTTTAAAAATGAAGAGTTTTACAAGATACTGCTGTGTGCTGAATGAAAATAAAGGATTCCTATTAAGTTTTAAATTGTGCAAAAATACTCTTATTCAGTTTAACAGATTATCTTTTAAAATCAGTCAGTTAATGTTCTAATAAAAAATGACCTTAGGCACAGCTCCCAAAGTGACCCTCAAATGCCCCTGTATTTGCATACTTTATTTTCTGCCAGCTTAAAAATACTATAAAATAACCTGAGGTTGTTATAAAATGTTAATCTCATTAACATTATAAACCCTAGTATTTAATTATGACTTTATGACATTTTTGACTTGCTTTTCTTTCAAATAAACACAGTTTTGGGATGTATGAATGTTAAATTGGCTAAGATTGGAATACAGAAAGTGTAACATTTAATACCATAAAATTTCATTATGATTCAATCATGTTCGAGAAATGCTTCCTTTGAAGTCCTTTATTTTGAAAGGCAATATATCTTAAAAACTTGAGCAATTAATATATCAAATTTCTGTACAAATGTTTTTCTAAACAAAAGAACACAGTTTTAAATTTAAAAAATCATCCTGTAGATATGCACCATCTTTTCTCCAGGTAAACAGAAGCACATACTGAAAGATTTCCAGGCCCCTACCAATGTGAGAATATGCCAGCAGCAATAGTTTCCATCCATATCAAAGCAGTGTACTGGATACTGTTTTTACACTGACTTAAAGCTGTGATAACAGGCCTTTTCAGACATGCCATTTCTTAAATAAGGCACCCTTCATTTAACCAAGTGTTCAGTATTGCCAAATCTATAAAGCTAAATTGCTTTTTTATAAGGTTGAACCTTACCTGTTGGATAAAGTATGTGCAGTGAGGCTTATAAATGCTCATAAAGGGAAAGTATGGATGGTAAACGTATCCGTTACCTTTTGGAAAAAGGACGATTATTTCAACGAAAATGCCAGCAGTGGGAGACATATAATAATAATTTAGGAGGAAAAATAAAACTGACTTTTTCCCAGTACCACTGTTAATAATACAACTACTTCTTTTATATTAATTAAAAAGTGTTTCTTACTTGCTATATATATTTTAGTTAGCAGCCAAGTATTTTGCTCTTTATAGCAAAGACTGGACTTCAACCAAATTGGGAGCAAGTTGCTGTGGAAAGCTATTGGGGAAAACTTTATAATATACTGTCTGATAATGAAGGACAAATTAATTTAATAGATCTCCCTGTAAATCAACATCTATTAGTAAATTGACTAGTGGAATTGCTGTGGGTGAAATTCACTTTTGTGTACTGAAATGGCACAGTTCAAGTTTTGAGTTGGGTTAGACTACCAGTAAGATGCAGATAAATGGCTCAAGTGCTTTTTTCTAAGACATAATGCTATGCCTCCCTATGCTGGAGCAAGCACATAAGAAGATCTGAGGAAAAAAACCCACCAAATTTCCATATTCCAAAGCTCACCTTTGTATCAGCATTTGGAACTATTTCACAATAGATAAATCAGCTTGCTTTGGTCTGAGGGGGACACTTGTGTCATTTACTTTTTATCCAAATGATCTTGGTACCATTTATTCTGCATCAGTGCTCCTGTAAGGCTTTATCCCATAAGCCTCCTCAGATGCTGACCTTTCCCAAATATACCTGACTATGAAAATGGGATTGTCTGGACAGATGGACAGTCTCCAGTAACTGCACTTCAGTAAGAACAGGAGATAGCATTACATGGCTATTTTATGATGTTTAACATCTGAAGAGCAATTGGTTGTCCATCTGGGATAGAGAGTAACGAAAAGATATTCAAAGGTCCAAACAAGAATTAAGAACTCTTATTTCTAAAATAATCTCTAGATAAATTCCAGATTGGATCAGATTCTCTGTCCCTTTTGGAGATTTGCTAGGATACAAAGTACCGTTGTGGTGAACTAATCTGATTATGCAAAACAAAGACAATAGGACTGGTCAAAAGTTTGTTTCACTGTGAATGAGAACATATCAATTTTAGGGAAAAAAAAGTACAGTCTCAATTTTCCTGTCATGGACAAATTCCCATGATCCTTTAAGATTTGTTAATCTTTCTTCCTGAACAGTTTTTGCATGGACAAGTTTGTAACTGGGGGGTGTAAGGAGGGAAACATGAATGACTTCTGTGAGAAGCTTTTCATATATCTGACAGAGCATAACTCGTGCCAATATCACAAGCTTGAGCATGAAAACATCTTTTATCTCCTTTTTTCAAAAGGTTAGCAAATTGGCATCATGTCATGTTCTTAAACTGCTCACCAAGAATTAATAATTTCCCTACTCTATTGCTCTATTGTCACTCTTACAGGGTGCTGTCCTATCTGAAATATCAGGAAGAACAACCTTCCTTCCTTCCTTCCTTCCTTCCTTCCTTCCTTCCTTCCTTCCTTCCTTCCTTCCTTCCTTCCTTCCTTCCTTCCTTCCTTCCTTCCTTCCTTCCTTCCTTCCTTCCTTCCTTCCTTCCTTCCTTCCTTCCTTCCTTCTTTCCATCTTTCTTCCTTCCCCCATATCCTACACATCTTCACATCTTCCCTTCCTTCCCTCATTCCAACTCCTGCCCATGGTGATGTAAAAATCTGGTGTATATAAATTTATTAATGATTTTTTTTCTCCTCTAAACTGAGAAACTATAGGAAAAGTAATCAACCTACAGAGGATGATATCAGAATACTTTCTTAAGCTCATAGGACTAAACTACTTAGGGAAAGCACTACTGGATTGTTTTGGACTTTTTAGAAAAATGTTACAGAAATTAACGCATCCTTTTGAGCGAGCTCTCCCTTGTATAGGAAATGTAAGCTGAATTGGGATGGATTCAATGAACCATACCACAACGGTTCTTGGTAAACTCAGTGTTTTGAAGGTGGAATAGATATACCCTAGCATATTTATGCATAGCACGATGCAAAGACCTAAGTTTGGCTTCAGAGATCTCAGTGTACCTCACAGTGACATTTTAAAATTCAGTGATCTAGATTGTGTCTAAAAAGCAAAGCTTTAATTACAGTTTACTGGAACTTCAGAAACAGAGTGGGCATGGGATCCTTCATTTCACGAAATTTTTTCCAATGAAGGCTTTTATAAGTTCACCAGTCATATAACTAAATTTACAGTTTGCATTACAAATTTGAGTAGATTACACCAATTGTAAGAAAATACTTCTTTTTTTTTTTTAAAAAAAAAGCACATTTAAATGCAGTATTACTTAAATTGAAAGATAAACTGAAAACAAAAGAAAAACTGACATTTCAGATGGGATTTAATGTATAAGTACTTTTGTTTGAAAACTGAAAATCATTCATTAATTTCTACAGAATAAAAACTCTCCTTGGGACATTCAGCAGTGCTAATGATAATTGAGTACTCAATTGGAAAGGCCTTCAATACCAGGTTGATGTAGTACAAATGTCAGGGGAGATTATAACTCTCTTAACTATGATGGAAATCCCCAGCCTGTTAAAGGTAGGAAGTTAGAGGGAATAAACCAGAACTAAATATCTTCATTGTATATGATGCTTAAAGTTCCTCTTACCACACTCAGACTCTGCATTTTACCTCACCTCCTGTTTCAGAAAATCGTTATGTTCTTTCTCTTGGTGAAACAAATGATTTTTCAATGTTCTTTGTGTTAGTAGGTGTTCCTACATTGTTTGCCTTTGCAGCACTTGAGGGCTCCGATATTAAAGCTGCACATTCCCTCGAGCAGCAGGGATGCCCTTCCCGGGAGGAGGGCAGGGATGGGCGGGCTGTGTTACCCCTCTTCCCTGCAGTCCCTGCTGATGCTCTGTGAAGCAGTGCTGGGGGAACAGTGGCACCAGGGTGGAGACCCAGGAACCGGCAGTGAGCCACAAGCTGTCTTCAGCGGGTAGTTCCCCCTGTTACCTCAACCAGAACTTCACAATTTCCTATTGAGGCGTCTTTTCAGGGTGTATTGACAGGAGTGGCAGACAGGGTAATGAAAGACAAATTCCATAACGCAAAAGGCAGAGGCGCTGACAATGAGATCAGAGAGCTGACCCCTGACCCAAGTCAGCATTTTCTTTTCTCTCCTTCTCCTTCCCTCTTTCTTTCTCAGTTTACTGTTTCAGGTTTGCTTATTATATGGAACAGTCTCAATTGTGACCCTGAGCCCATTATTGCTTTGGCTTTTCCCCTTCCCTCAAATGATTGTTTGGAAAATGGCCCCAACAATGTGGAAAAGATGCTGATAAGTACAGAAAAGAGAGGCTAATGAGAAAAGCTTGGAGATGCTTGCAGTTTTTATCGAAAAGAATAAAAGGAAGAGTAGTGTTTTCAGTGCTGGTGATAACTAGAAGATTAGTTCAAACCTTCTCTGTGCATTTATGTAAGTTTGTGTGTGGTGTGTGTGCGTGATGAAGTCCTTCTGTCAGCCACTTTCACCAAGAGGATAGGACAAGCAGGGTCATTTTTTTTTTCCTGTAATGATTTAAGACTTCAAGACAACACCAAGATGTGAAAGATGTCTGTGTTGTCATTTTTCAAGCACTTAATCTTCTTTTTTAGCCTTTTCCTACAGAAACACATTCATTAGTTAAAATAATTAATGTTATTGATTTAGCTCATGAAAAAGGGAAAATATATCATTTTATCCTAGGGGTGGCAAAATTGGCATTTGACTGAATACTAGGCATCTCACTTCTGAAGAGCACGGCTTCCTTGATCCTATATTCTTTTAGGATATACTGTCTCACCACCCAGTTATGCAAATCATAAAGATGCTTTTCAAAATATTTCTTCTGTTTGTCATCTGCAGAAGGTTTCCTTACTTTTGGGGTCCTCTTCAGACACTGTGTGAGATGTGTCTGTTATACTGCATTGGTCTCACTGATATTCAGCTAGTTCCATCTTCTCTCTGTAATTTTAGACTGCTTCAAATTTCATGAGTGCACTGAGGACCATATCACCAAAGACATTAAAAATCAAAATAATTGTTTGTGCTTGTGGAACAGAAACTTTGTCTTAGAAATAAATTTTTAAAAAAATCCCACCAAAATTACACTCTTATATATATGAGTATTTATTTTTAAGGAGTATGGTTTTTTAACATCCACAAGCTACAATGTACTTGAAGCCAAACAGGAAGGGATGGAAAACAAAAAAATTCCAATGCTAAGAATCTTCAAGTTGTTTCTTTCACAAGGTCATCATATTGGGAGAGTTTGAATGCCAAGTCAAGGTTGTGCTGATGAGAAATAAACCTTTTGTTTGACAAATAGAACTGGGAAATATTGCCTACTGTCTTTATTAAAAATATCCTCTGCCATTACTGGTCTGAGCCTTAAGAATGCAATTTTAAGACATGCTGCATTAGCTGCAGTGCTGTTCATAGCAATACTTTAATTGCAGACAAGCAAGAGCTGTGTCCCAAAAATTTAGGTGCTATGAACCTGTAAATGAAAATATAGACTCCTATTAGGAAAAGGTATAAAGAAAATAGAAATAAAAATTTCTGAACTCTACTGTCATGTTTTATAAGTATAAAGGTAAAGGTGGCAGTGTTTTAACTAAACCACTCCAAACCTGCTAATAGTTAATAAAATACTTAGGGGAAGAATTTGTTCTTTTTAGAACTTTATTACACTGCATTATTACAGGCTAAATAGGAGGAGCTTGAAGAGTCATCTAAATCTGACCTTTTTCTCTTCTTCTGCCTCATTGTGCTATTAGCAGTAAGTTGGTGGATATGGAAAATATTCTTTCTTAAAGCAACACATCCCCTTGTGAGTAATTTTGTTCTCTGACCAACAGACATTTTTCTTTCTCTTACAGGACATTTATCAGGTTCAAGCATGTTTTGCGTCTTTTGCAAAGGACCACAAATCAAATCAAATATCACAAAGTACCGGGGGATTACCTATGGCTCATGCTCAACCTTATTATAGGTACTATATCTTACACCAACATATCCCATGTGAAAGTAGCTCTATTAGTATTCTCCACTAATGCTTTAAGGCAGGCCATTGGATAAGGGAATAAAGATAGACCCTTTAAATTATTAATAATAAAAAAAGTCTCCTATATCATATCAATTCATGAGGAAAAAAAAGCAATTTGCTATGGTGGAATAGGCATTAATTGAAAGGTTGACCTTCATTCAGCACAGCTTAGACAAGATCAGCAGAGTGGAGGCACTGGCGGACCACAGATCTCCAGAGGGTTTCCTGCTCCTTGTTGTGATGCTTTGGATGAGGCTTTGCATTCTGCCTCACTTCAGGGACTTGTTAAACTGCTGAAATTTGTGAAGTGAGGAAAAGAGCACTATTTGTACACAGGCTTCTGGCATGTTTCAAAATATGGGGCCAACAGGGTCATACCTTTCAGCATTGACCTATGAGCTTGCCAGCCTCGCATTCCCAAAGCATCATTCAGAATGGGGAGCCATGTGTGGGTATAGGGTTCTTCTACTTAAGGCTTTATGGCACCCGATCTGGATTTTCTTTTGATTTGGTTTCCATCTAATTGAGCAGATAAGCATATTGGCCAGTGCTTATTGCAGGTGCTGGCAATCATCAGTGGACCATGAAAACCAGACAAAATTGTACTTTCCTAAGCATGTTTTTTCCTGGAAGAATAGATGTTTCAAATCCTGTTTCTGAAAGTGGATTAGTTTTTTCCAAAGAAGAAAAGAAATATGTGTGTGATTTTATCATTGTTTAAGTAAGCTGAAAAGAGTAGTAAAATGGGAGTTTTGTTGAAAGTCTTCAGAAATGACGAAACACACGCTCGAAATCTGGAGCACATTTCTGTGTGTCATCTCTAAAGTCACAACGTTTTTCAATCTGTGTTTCAAATGAAACAGTAGTGGCTTCCCTTCAGTGAAATCTTCTAATATCAGAGTCAGATTTAGAGAATCATTTTTAGATTCTTCACCTCTCGAGAAAAGAAATTCTCCAGCTATTGTCAACCAGGGAAACAGCAGAACTCCAGCTGATTGACAGAACCTCTCCTGCTGCTATGCCATATTAGAAGACTAAATATAGGGTTCCTCAATATTACTTTTCTGTTTGAAGCAGATTTGGCTTGCAAAATAGGAGCAAGGAAAAATAAGAATATATTCATTGTGGCAGACAGTGTTCAAATAGCCCATGAAAGGAAAATCTGTTCCTTTGCACATATAGGTTTATGTCACTTGCCTCATTTTTTCCAGGTCGTACATCTCTGGGGACGAAAAGCCCAAACCAAACAAACAACAACATCAATAGACAAAAAACCCCACCAAAACAAGAAAACAACTGTCTCACCCCCACAAAAAGCCCCCCTCCTCTCTGCAACATGATTACAAACCCACAGAGATCAAACTTTAACTATGCATGGAAATGAAAAAAAAGCTACATTGTGGATTGTTTGGATTAGATTTTACGACCACTGAACAGAATTCTGGAAATCAAGATGATAGCATTTACTAAATGTCAGACAATCCCCATTGCATACAAAGCAGACGTGGAGGATTCATGAAAATGTTTTTCACACTGCTGTCAAGATCACAGAATTAGGTGATCTGTTCATTTCTTTTATGTCCTGTCACAGCTAGTTTGTAGCATGACATCATAATACAAGTGGGAAAGGAAAGAAGTTAATTTTCAAAGTTGAAATAAACCTAATGAATTAAAACTGTGGGAAATGGGACAGTTCAGGCTTCTGTGCTATTTCTGGAAGTACAATAGTGAGCAGTAGATACTTTCTGAAACACTTTGTTTCCATTGTTCTGACTTTCTAGAAAATAAGTGTTTTTTAAAGTCAAAAAACTCCCTACGGTTTACTTCTCTCATTTATTGGGAAAGTTGAAGTGAGTGAAAAGGGTAGATAACGCACTGTATGTTCTAAATATCACTGAATTCAGCAAAAGTCAGGGGATCTTTAGAAATACAATTTAAGAAATAATTTAGTTATATTTTTAGTGTTCTTTTGTAGTACAGAATTAGGATGAGACACAGATGAGCTCACACATGCAACAATATAGCAGAACAGAAAAATATAAAGTGGACCTGCTCTGATCAACCTCAAATGCAGGAGGCAAATGGGGTCCTGTGATAGTCCACTGTGGGAATTGCAGTGAAATATGATGCCTCTGTGGGTGTGTGTGTGTTTGTACTCTTCAGGTTGAGTAGCAAGTGTAATTTGTGATAATTCTTTAAAAGTCAAGCATATTCTTGCTTACTCTTTGGGGTATTAAGTAGTAAAAAGTAAGGCAGAAATATATTTCTCCTTTTGCCAACTCTATTCTTTTCCGGTTACAAGGTACTTTTCTAACAACGCTCTTTAAGAGTTTTTCATCTAATGCTCTACTGGGGAGACAGATTATAAACCCTGCATTCCTCCAGAAATGGTTCTACAAAAGTGAGAACCAGAGTCATTAATCCTTCTACTATATATATGGCAAAAAGTCACAAAAATTATCTGTATAGCGCTGACACAGAAAAGAATAAAGTCGGATCCATTGAGGCTTGTCCCTTTTGCTTTCTCCTGTGTACAGGAAAAATATCATCACTGGAAGTGATTGGATCCATAGGACATGTCTTCCCCAGCACTGTAATACTAGGGGGAAAATCAAGGAAAAGCTGGCCCAAAACTCCAAAAGTTTTATTGACTTCCTAAATACTCAGAATATGTACCGCAATTTGGACTAGCACTGCTCCTGCATTGTTTATCTATTTGCCCACATCCTCATCCAATGTCAAGCAAGTTGTTATATGTCGTGAGTCATGAAAATTTTATTCTAACTATATTTTTAACTAAAAAACTCAGTAGAATTCATAGTGCACACTGAAAACCTTTTCTTTTTAAAAATTTTTATCTTTTTATTTCAAAATGCTCATTACTTTCTGAAAGGTACTAGCAGTTTTCCAGGCTTCTTTTCAACAGAAAAAGTGGAAAAATTTGCTTTTTGAATAAAATTGGTTGAGCGATTCTTGGGGTATAGTTTGTAAAACGATTTCTCCTCTCTATTTTCTAGGTAAAATATTTTACACATTCCTATCACAAATACTTTGTGAATAAGGAAGATAATTGCCCTGATTTTCTAGTGGTGTTTAATCAATGGATCATGGTTATTAAGTCATCTGTGACACAAAGAACTGAAGCCAGAATTAAGTGCCTGTTTATTGTCTGAACAGTACAACAACATTTTCTGTGCTCTGAGTTCTGTGTTGTCTTCTGCCTTCAGTTACCCATCAGAATACTTGGAGTTTTTCCTAAAAAAATTGCCTGCAAAAAAAAAGCAGGGTGCACAAAACTGTTTAGCCGAGCCAATCAGGAGGCCTTTTTAACAGCTCCGTGAAATAATGTTTTATGTTGCCTTTATGGTAATCTATATCCTATTACAGTGATAAACTCTAGAGTCAATTAAATTTTACTCTTTGCAATAAGCATTTAGGATTAGTAAGAAATAATAAGATAAGTGTTCTTAGATTAAAAATAGTAAAATAATAGTTTCTTCTCCAACAAACTGTTTCTTTCACTCCCTTTTATTTAATGTCTGCAAACCAGAAATGAAAATACATGTATTTCCTTTGAGGAATTGCAAAGATATTCTTCATTGTACTCTATGCAAATATAGCTTAAAAAAGCCTGATAATATGAATAAAGCTTGCACGGATGTGAACATAGTCACCAGTAATTTCCCAGGACTACTCGTGTGCAACTCTTTCTTCACATAAATAAAACTTGCACACTGAGTCCTAAAGTCTCATAAAGTCTGCTAAATGGAATAAATTAACAATTTCTCTTCAACATACCAGCACAATCAAGAGCATATACTACCTGGGAAATCATCAAAATCCTCCTGTCTATTCCTACTTGGCCCTGTGTTGCCCTGTGGGCTACTTTGTCAGCTCTGTGACGGGGCATGTATCACTGTTCTGGTACTGCTGGGCAGGGGGAGATGCAGGACCCCAGCAAGCTGTGCAGATCACGGTACAGATCTTCTAGAAACTCCTTGCTGCTTCTGGGAAATGATTGAATGGAATCATAGGATCATAGAATGGTTTGGGTTAGAAGGGACCTTAACAATCACCTAGTTCCATTCACTATGACTAACAGAAACAGGAATGAAGAACCCACTGCTACTAATCCTCCTGATTCACCTTCTGACTTAGTGTAGGAGCTAACATCCAGGTGGGCCCAGGTAGCATTTATTTCATTTAACATTATTCATTTTTGTTTCATTCTGCAACATCCCAGCTACCTAAATCTCTGCCTTCAGCTGTGTAGTTCTACCCTACTGTCTTTTCAGTAAAACGCCATAAAACTGCCTAGATATATCCAAGGTGCCAGTTTCAGGAGGGTTTTCTCTGTGTGGTCTTCTGGAGAGAGGTGGTTTACTTCAGAGAACATGCATTTTAAAGCCCATAGGCTCCCACCAATCCATCTGATGCTATCCTCACTCCTTTGGCTACACAGCTCACATATAGTGGCAAATAAAAAGCCCAGCACCTTTTCTCTGATCCACACTGTGGGTGGCATACTGTCCCTTTATACAAGCAAACCCTCTTCTCCTTCCAAAGAAGTCAGCCTCATATATCGTGCTTACCATCCTTGGTCTGCTGCAGAACTCAGCTCCAAATATGTCTGGGAGGAGACATTTGCACTGACAGTACAACTGTGACAAGATCTGTCAGGCAGGCTGCAGTAAAATTCATGGACAGTTGCTCATCCCAGCTTAGCACCAAAGCCTTTTACTATCATCTCATCCTCTCTCAATGAGACCATTTACCCCACAAGTATGGGGACCCAAGACTACATTTCCCTGTGGCTGTGTGCTGTCATTTTCCATCTCACATAGAAACATCATATGAAATGAGATGGACATTATTAGAGCTTTATAAACCAGAGGAGGTAAACATGCCATTTAAGTTGAAGCCAGATTGTGAAGCCCTTATTTCATGTTGATAAGTCATAACATGTCTGTTTAAAAACTCATACAAAAAAAAAAAAAATTAAAAAAAAAAACCCAAAACATCTTTTAGGGTTCTTTCCCTAATGAACCACTCTTAGGCTTTTTGAGCTTTAGAGTAAGAAGGAAGATCCTGAATTGCTGTTTTTGATCAGCGTCTCTTTTTGGCCCTAACTTTCCTTCATTCATTTTTCACTGTCTTTTGAAATTTGAAGAGGCAAGATCTGCACTTAACCTGTGGTTCTTCCCAGCCCCACAATGTTTTATAAATCTTTGAGTCTCTCATACTCTGTTCCCTACTGTATAGAATAAAGTGGAAATTAACTTCTGCAGAGGCCATTACCAAGATTTATTGATCTGAAAGGATAACATTTTCTTAGTCAAAACTGAAGCTAAACATTAATGGAAGAGACTAAACATATTTAGTCCTGTGAGCTTTTTATAGCTGAGGTGCCAGGACCTTATTTCCGTTTTGGAATAATCTATTCTCTTTCTTTTTTATTTTTGTGAGCTCACAGAAAATGTCCGTATTTGTTTCCATGTTGTAGTTCAAAGCCTTTCTTTTTAAATTTTAGTAAGGACACTTCTCTGCAGGCTTTCCCTGAGGTCTGAAGTGGGTTTGTTGTTCCTGAAATCTCTGCAGCAGTTCTTTTTAATATCATGCCAGCTTGGAATTAAATTGCTTTTCACCTCTGGCATCCGTGACATGAAAAATATACATTTCTGTGTTCTGAAAACAAGAGACAGTTAGTATTTTGACATTTAATGAGTCTAGACATACCAGTTAGGCAGACTGAAATCTTTACAGTAGTGGCTTTTCAGCATATCTTTTTCAAACTATTTTTAATGCTTCCAACTGGTGTAACTAAATCTGCTTTAGAAACGTGATTTTTGTATTTTTGTAGCTTTTTTTTTCCAGAGATGTTAAGAGCTGTTTGAAATTCCTTAAATAGATCCATATATATATATGACATACCATTTGTGAAACATTTGATAGTAGTTAAAACTTAATATTTGATTTGTCCTTGAAATACCTAAACTAAACCTAAGTTCCATTGTATGGAACTAAGTGGAGGTGTAAGCAATACTGTAATAGCAAAAAGAAGCATAATATAAATTATTTTGCTGATAGTGGTAATCAATCCCTTTTTTCTTTTTTCTGATAGATTGTCAAACTACCATTTGAAACTTCTTAGAGAAACCTTATTGATCCTAACTCTAGTTTGCTCATATTTATAGCCAGATGGAGTTTGAATGCTTGAGTTGTCCAAAAGCCTCTTCCATAATGTATTAAGGGCTGTTTATCTATCCGCTCCTCTGATTTGTGCTCATCAGTCCTTGCTACCAGTTCCCTAATCTTCTCCTTTTTTTTTTTGTAAGACAGACAGGTATAACTTTCCTCACATTTTGGCATGTGTAAAGGCCAGAAATCAGCAGCTAGGTGTACTTGTGATCTTTGAAAGGTCTCTGTACAGCAGTGCATTCCCATGGATATGGTAAGACTCAAAGACACAGGAAAACCACTGTAGCCATGCCAAGCCCCACTGAAGTAATTACTTTGAGTTGCTCCACTTGCAAATTTATTTCATTTAATTCAGCTGGTTTCACTTATAAATCCAAAGTCACATAAAAATCTTTGTTCCCGTGCATGAAATTATCCCAATTTTAGGAATAAACTGTTTTGAATTTAAAAGTATGGGAAAAGTTGTACTTTGTAAAAACTGTTTTTAATACACATTCATTAGAGTAATGAATTAGTGGTGAGATGATTCTATGATTTCTAAAACTAACCATTTGCATTGACAGGGTGAAATACTGAAAACTGCAACACGGGCTTCCCAACAGGTGGTCTGGGATATTATTTTTTCCAACCCCAAGTGTAAAGGTCCCTTGATGGGAATTTTTACAGTGTTTCAAGGCTTCTGAAACCAGCTCACCTTCCTTAGCACTCACCTACATATTTATGCCTTGAAAGTTTCCCTTGTGCTTCTCAATATTTTTCACACTTATTTAGGCTTCCTTTCCATGAAATGATGGGTGTAATTACACTTACTCACTTTGCTGTCCCAAGGGTGCTTCACTCTCTGTCTTGGCCCATTTACTCACAGTCAGTAAGAACTGTAGGAAAGGAAAAGTATCTCTGATGGTCTCTTTGAGCCTCAAACACTCTTCTTAGGGTATCTGTGGGCTAGAACTACAGGTTAAACCCTTAATCTTGCTAAGGAGAAACTCTTTGTTCTGAGGCTTCCAGCTACAGTGAGTTTTCTCCAGACTAGAGATTTCTGTCACTGGTCCTACAGAGCACTTCTCACAGGTGACAGTGCATAGTCTTCTCATCACAGAAAAAACCCAAAGGATTTTTGAGGTATTATAAAAAACCTTTGGCAGCAGCTCGTTTCTTCCAAGGAGGAGGTCTAATGCCTTTGGTTGTTTTAATGATGGGAAGAAGCTCCAGTTTCACCATAAGCAAAGAAAAAATGTTTACATTTATAGTTAAATACTAGACTCTTCTCTTTTTTCCTCCTTTGTTGCTGATTGAGAAGAACATATCAATACAGAGATTTAAAAATTTATATTTACTAAGAATGCATTAGTCCTTTGAACTAAAGAACAAAACAAAACACAAATAAAAGAAACCTCCAACATGTACAAGCGGAGATCATGTAAAATAGGTAACATCTATGTGAGAAGGCACTTTGATATTTGGAATTCTGGGGTAAAACTGTGAAAGTGTGTCCTCATATGCAATACTTGAATCACTTGAAATACTCATGGAAGAAAAATAAACTCATTTGTGATAGCCTGTGTTGTTTGCAAGGCCATGGAAGTGTGGTAACGTAGTCAGGAAAGTCAAAGGAAATTCAGACTCTAAAAGGAGCAGCTTTCCACTTTGATTAGATCATCAAGCAAAATTCAAGAATGACTGTCACCATTTTCACAAATCTTGTAGAAGACACTTGCTCCTTCAGTGCACAAGACAGAAAATAATGGTATTATCCTCATACACTTCTGCAGTATCACTTTAATACAATGATGGTCACCTTATTTTGCCATGTCTAACATTCAGTTTTTAAAGTATTTCTATATTTGAATGTGGAGAGGTTATGCTTTATAACTTCTACAACTTTGTGGTAGAAATCAATAGTGAACTTTTTTTATTGTTTTATGCATTGATTTAAACCTTACAAATTGCACTTCACCTAATTTTAATCCCTTCCTTTCCTCCCTCTTTTTAGAAGGCAAAGAAACCCTCAATTTAAAAATAATTGCAGAATTATTTATTTACACAAGTATTTACACAAAATCAATATTTCTTTCTTTAGTCTGCTGTATAAAAATGAGCTGTACCAAGTTGATGACTTTGAGGTCAGCAAGTGACACATTTTGAAGACAAGATTACTTATTTCATTAATTCATAATTAGACTAAATCTTTCAAAATTCCTCTTTCCAAAGAATTTAAATGTCGTATATTATATAATTCCATCCAGTTGTTTTTGAAGTTCTATATGGTATTTATAACTGCAGTTTCTTGAAATTAACTTTGTGCTACATCCAAATTTTTTTAAATGCACATATGAATTTGATTTTGATACTAAGAGTTTATCTTTTAGTAAACACGAGTAGTACAAAGGAGTTTAATCTTGAGCACATATATTTATGGTAAAAAAAGGTTTATGATATAAAAAGGTTTTGCTGCCAATTTAATTATGCTGATTATTTTTAAAAATTTTTAAACCCAGATTTCTCTGGGTGATATTGTATTTTTATATTTGCTATATAATAGGCATTTAAGTATACATATTCAGAAGTATATATTCATTTTATAATATATAATTATTATATTTTTCTTTTGGATTTTTCACCATATATTTTCTTTTGGAGGGGTAGAGTTTTTCAGACAAGTGAACACATTTAACAAGCTTATATCTTAATTTCGTATTTCCTTTATTAAACATGTAGATTCTGAATTTCTCACTGTCCCTTATAGGTCTTTTTTTTCTTTTTTTCCCTGTTGAGAGGTTAGGATGAATTTTGCAGAAGTTAAAATAATAATGAGAAAATTATCTGTAGATGATTAAACAAGAGTAAAGTGAAGCACAATGATGTCTTTGGAGGTCATGTCATGAAACAATGAAGGAAGCTCAAAAGAGCAGCAGCAGAACTTTCTGAGAAACTTCAACTGTGCTCTCAAAACACCTCCCATTCTGTGCAAGCTTCCAGAGATATGTTGCTTCCTGACATTTTGACTGGTTTTTTTGTTTGTTTGTTTTTTTCCACTAGCTTTTTATCTTTATCAAAAAGCTCAGAATAATACTGCATGTAATCTATTCAATATATAGAGAAGGTACAATTAGCACTGAAAGAGGAGTATGAGGACCATAAGTTAAACAATAAAAAAGAATTTCAGCTCCTTGACACGTGTTGAAAGAGAAAATGTACAGCATATTAATAATTTCTATGGATGTGTCTATATATATGAGGAGTATGTATAAATGAGGGAAAGCTGAGGGTATGAGTGAAAGTGGAATGGATCTCAAAAAAATGTAAAAGGTTTATTTCACTATTCTAAGAAAGGACGTAGAGACAGAACTGGTGTATAAATTTTTCTGTTAAAAGTTTGTTTTCTTTAAAACACTGTTGATTAAGAAGTATAGAACCAAGGTGCTTATACCAAAAATGATTGGTTTTGACTCAGTACCTATCATGCACTTCCATAAGAAAAGCTGGCATTTTCATGAATAAATACAAGAACAGAATACAGAAGATTTGGGGGGGGCAGGGGGAAATCTCTTTGCAACTACAACCCAAAGTAATGGAGAAAAAAGAGGGTGAAAATATATTTTCTTATGACAAAACCTGTTTTATATAAAAGTTGACAGGTTGAGAAATTAATAGAGGCAACTGAAACCAAGAGAAACAAATCAGGGCTAATGATAGACTTGTTGAAATTATGTCTGGTTACTTTGAGGACCTCTAAAATTAGCATATGGAGCCTTTTCAATTTAGGCCAGCTCTACTGAAATAACTTGTTTACTCCTGAGGTTCTTACTTAAAAGTGCAGTGAAATTGAAACTACTTGCAAATTTCTGCTTTCTTCTTTTAATTTTATTGAATAAAGTGCATAATTTCTGCCTAGGCTCATGCTAAATCAGCTTTTGTAAAATGTAATATCCTCCCTAAGACAATATTGAAAATTTTCATAAAGAAAATATGTCTTTGAGAAAATTTAAATAAAAAGTACAACGAGGGCTCCTAGGACTTCCTAAACAGAATTTATACTTATTATGAGGGTTTTAAAAACAAGTGGTTTCCATACACAATTGTAGAGATTTTGACTAGTAACAACTGGTAATTACAGCTATAGCTGTAATACATAGTAGATTTGTAGGGGTTAAAATGAATTTATTTTCTCATAGGTAATTTTTGTTTAAGTCAAAATTTTTTTATAATAAGCTTATTTGAGCTCCTTATTTAAAGAATCTCATAGCTCCACTACAGATGTCAAAAAAAACTTGCTAGAGGGCAAAAAAATCTCTGAAAGGAATATTGTCTTCTGATAGGCCCTCGTATTGCAAAGCAAGGTACTGAAGAATGAAAAAGGAACTACTGCAGTTCTTATCACCAACATAAATTCAACTGCCTACAGAAACACAAAAAATGTGTATGTGCTTAATGAAATTATATAATCGTTGTCTGTGTGAGTATTGACTATATATAGAGGTACAAGGTCAATGTCCTGGAAACAAATTAATATTTGTGAGCTGTGTCATGTGCACAGTACTTATAGTATTACTTGCCCAGGCACTGAACTGCTTATACAAATGAATGCTCTCAGACTGTGCCACATTGGGATTACAGGCAGAGAAGGACCATATTAAGTGTATTGCAAGATGGCTTCTCAAACTTCTTTCCTGCCACTTGAGAAATAAGATGAAACCAATTGCCTTCTCCTTGTACTGCAACTGTGTGAATGACAGGAATGCAATAAAGATCCATAGGTATAAAAATTGCTAAATAGGCTGCTACTATGGCTTATCACTTGTTTGGAACATTAAAATGAAAGTAATTTAAAACTTTGGAAATTCCCTTTGAAATACACTAATTTAAAAAAACTTTTGAAATTTTAACCCTGTTTCTTGATTTTATAACAGTCAAGAGTAGTTTCTGGTATGAAAGGTTATGTTAATAGTGTCGTAACATTCTGATCCATGCAGATTTGTAGAGCCCATGGGCTTGATGGATGTCTTTGGAAGCCCAAAAGTGTTTGCAATAGCTATGTATTTCTGTACCATCTTATCTTTATTTTATTTGCTTATCTTTTTAAATGTTGTAAATATGCATAGAAATAGAAAAAACTGCACCCCGAGGGTTTAAAATTCATAAAATGTCAAGAAATTAGTTCCTCATATAGATTTAACTGCAGCTGCCCACTTATAAAAACTACCCTTAAATTCCATTCTGGTCCAATCTTACAAAATGATCTCACATCCTTCCCCAGATGACTATTTAAGCAGAATATGTATATACATGCATATACTGAAAAAAATAGTGAAGTAATGTAAGCAGGATTACATCATGTCTATGGTTAACAGGAGCCAGAGATCTAGGTTTTCTCTGCAGTTTGTGGCAAGAGGCTGCAGACTAAAAGGTCAAGAAAAATACTTGAAATTGAACAATCAAGGGAAAGGTGTAAGAGAAGAAATGGGCAGTCTGAAAAGGTCTTGAACGGGTTCTCTGGAAAATGCACACTGCGGTAATACTGATCTCTCACAGTTTAGAGAAGAAACTGGTAACTGTGAAATCTGAGGGATTTGAGACAAGCAGCAATAGTCAAACAAGCATGATTCAGTTCTTTCTTTTCTACAGTAAAAATCAATCAGAGCACAAAACTCTTCTTTTTTTTTTTTTTTTTTTCATCATAACGTAAAATAATGTAATACTTTATTAGAAAATTCTGGTACCAGATACTTTGTAAATGTAAACATCATTCCTTCCTCAGCAATGCATATTAGTCCAAATGACACAAAGAGTGGAAGAGGCTCAACTGTTTTGGAGAAATTGAAATGAAAATATTGAGCAGTAGCATTAATAGTATTTGCAGTCAAGTCTGCTTCCAACAAACCTTCGTAGTGAGACTTCCTGCATTTGAGTGGAACACAGGTCTGCTGTCAGAGTTGTCATGGAGCTCCTCAAAAAAAGGACTTGGAGGTCAGGACATATGTCTCAGTTATAACATTGCGAGAAACCTGTGCAGCTTATGTCTCAAGTCTAAAAAAATGCTACTGCTGAAATTCATTTGCAATTTAAGTCTTTAGAGGATTTTCTCTATTTAAAATTTCCTTTACAGAACTACAGCTCTTTACTGTCCTTTTCTACAAAGAGATGAAACAGTAATTGTAGTAATGCAAAATTGCAAAATTATTTTTTTTATTATTTATTTAAATACCTTTTCACAATTTCACTAGCAGGAAAAATTTCTCAACATTGTCTTTTTATGGATTTTTTTTTTTTGCCCTCTTAAGATTTTTCTCATTTCTTAGCTATACCAAATTCACGTGTACAAGGGAGGTTTTATTTAATTCGACCCTTACCAATTGCTTTACTTACTGTCCTTTGCAATAGTCAAGGAATGCACAATTTGATACTAATTTAATAATTTGCTTAGCAAGTTTTCGTCTGTTTATCATTTCTCAATTTAATCTTATGATTCAGATATTACTTTTCAACTTAAACATACCATTCTAATTGCAAATTTAAAGCCAGTATGATGCGTGTAGTTTCATACATAATTTCATGTGATCTTTGATAAACAGTAAAATGATATGTGTCCACAGTTCAAGAACTAAAAATTTAATAAAATGAAAGGGAAATTAATATTTTTTTTCTTGGAACATGTCAACAGGGCACAGGTTTCCTGATATTTTTAAAAATTATGTAGCTATTACTGTAGAACTGTTTAATTTATCAAACACAACTATCATTTTAATATTTTTGTTCGTACAATCCATTCACAAATATGAAATGATTGTTGTTATAAAGAAAAATCCTATCCCACAATTTCTCTGATTCTATTTCCAATTAAAAGGTTTGATAAACTATCTGCAGCTATATTACTTTCATTGTATATATTTTGTATATGTAGTATGTGCCTCCAAATCATCTTTCAACAACACTCATTGGATAGTTAAAAGGCTTACTTCAAAACTAAACTTTTTTGCAGATTTAAACAGTGTAGTTTTGTAATTTTGAGTGTATTCTTTATTTTATTTCAGTGATCCTCAGGGAATGGACATTTAATTGTGATAACGATTAAATAATCTTTACTGAATTTGCTCCAGCTGCCTATTTGCTGGGTTTTTTTCCTAAGTGCTTCCTAAAATGGTAGATATCCCATGAATCCCATTTCTAGGAATGGAATTTAAGGATTTTAAGGCACTTAATTATCTTCATCCACTTATTCAATGCCAGGTATTATTTTCGGTTTTCTGAGCTTTCAATCTTCATCACTTTCATCATTCACAAATTTTCAGCATTTCATTAATAACTGCTACATTTATACATCTTAAAGTAGCCATATATGAGGTTAAACAATTTAAATTCCTCAGGGTTTTATTATGCTTATTTTCTTTATTTTGAGCTGTGGTTTCTTGTTTTTTATATTTCTTTGGATATCTGAACAAAACTAATTCACAAACAAACAAGCTCCCCTCCCCCTCCTGGCCAAGCATCTAGTTTGTCAGTATACACAGAAATCAAGTTTGGAAGGTAGAGTGATGTCAGACAGAAAGGTAAAAGCAATGATGCAGACAACAAAGAAAGTGAAATGGAAGGCAGTTGTGAATAAAAAAGGACATATTTGAATCAAGTCTCAGCCCCGAGTTACCAGAATTCAGTTAAACTCCATCTTCTCCTTATTACTGATAATTTTACTGTTGGGAAGGAAAAACATCCAGCTCTGATTTAAATGATATCATCTTAAGGCAAATAATTTTGAATCATGAATCAATGTGACAATATAATAAACTATCACACATATACATTCAGAACAAATGTATTATTTATGTGCTTTTCAGAGACAGATGCTTTGATGGTTGGAACAGCTTCTATGTTGGCACGCTGTCTGTTGTTCCTTCCACCCTTGGGACACACAAAAAAAACCCCTGTGTGCTACACCTGTCTAAATGTGGGTGCTCTTTTTCCATGGACATTCAGTATGAAGCAAAGGAAGAAAAATCTAGGACCAGAGCTGATCACATCTCTACCATCCCCTTTTCTCATTTTGTATTTATAAGGATAATTAATTGACCTATGTAATTTTTCCTTTACCACTTTTTTTTCTCCTCCATGCTGTGGATTGTTCTCAAGTGCCTTGCTATATGTAGGAAGAGAAAATATTTTATCAGGGAAAGGGAAGGAATGGGGAGGAGTTCAATCTGCCCAGCATATGCTGGCTTTTTTCAGGCTGCCAGTGCTGAAACATCCTAGAGATTTCTAAAAATTACAGATGACAATTTATTAACATAGAGAGTCTTTCATCTTACATAGAGGAATTTTGTCTTACCTCATCTTGACAGATAAAGAGGACCTGATCACAGGGCTAAAAATTAGTGGTTTCTTGGGTGCAAATGACTGCAACTTGACTTCAGTACACAAAAGGAATAAAAGACATACCAATGAGATATAAACTTGGTGCTTAAAAGGGCCAGTTGAATAAAGGAGAAAACAATTATGAGACAAATCAACTGGGAGACAAAACTCAGTTGGAAAATACTAAATGGTTATTGCAAACTATTTAATATTTTTAACTAGATGCCTAAAGTTCTACCAGTAAAATTCAGCCTGGTCCAAAATGAAAACAAGCATCAAGATAGCCTAAAGGATAAATGACAGAAACCCTAAAAATGTGGCAATCCCACAAACAATAAATTACGTTATGAGAAGAAAAAAAAGGAAAAGTAATGAATATTTACTAGATCTATTTTATCAGTAGAAGATTATTTGGAAATAAAAGGGCACAAATAAGTTTATAAAATTAACCTTTATTTCCTAAGATATTTTTAATGACAGATGCATATATTTCTAAGCTTTTGACCCAACTGTATCTGCAAGAAACATATTTTCTTAATATCCTAACCCACTCTTCTCAAAAAAAAGGAAATTAGGTAACACGGTGGATTATAATAGACTGGTCATTTGCATGACTAAAACAAGCTCATGAAATTCTTTGATCTAAACTCAGTGCATTTGAAACTACATAATCATGGTATGGATCAGTTGGGAGGAACTACAGCAGATCATCTGCTCCAACCTCTCTGCTCAAACAGAGCACATGGCACAGGATTGTGTCCAGATGGTTCTTGAATATCTCCATTGAGGGAGACTCCACAGCCTCTCTGGGCACACCTGTTACAGTGCATAGTCATCCACACAAAAAAGAAGTTCTTCATATTCAGGAGGAACTTTTTTGCATCATTTCCTGCCTGTTGCCTCTTGTCCTATTGCTGGACAGCACTGAGAAGAGCCTGGCTCCATGCTCTTGACACCCTCCCTTCAGATACTTATACACATTGATGTGGTCCCCTTGTAGCTGTCTCTTCTAGAGACTGAACTGGGCCAGGTCCCTCAATTTGTCCTCATAATAGAGATACTCCAGTCCCCTAACCACATTTGTTACCTCCAGAACTGGTCACAGCACTCCAGATGTGACCTCAGTAGGGCTGACTAGAGGGGCAGGACCACCTTCCTTGACATGCTGGCAATGCTCTCCCTAGTGTACCCCAGGATTCCATTGGTCTTCTTGGCCCCCTGGGCACACTGTTGACTTGTGGGTTACTTGTTGTCCACTCACATCCCAATGATTATTGTGGGGGAGTGGCTGATACCCCAGAGGGCTGTGCAGTCCTTCAGAGACATCACAACAGGCTGGAAAGATGGGCAGAGAGGAACCATCTGAAATTCAGCAATGGCAAATGCAGGATCCTACACCTGGGGAGGAATAACCCCAGGCACCAGCACGGGCTGGGGGCTGAGCTGCTGGAAAACAGCTCTGTGGAGAAGGATTTGGGAGTCCTGGTGGACAAAAGGGTGGATCCAGGCTCTTCTCAGTGGTGCCAACCAACAGGACAAGAGGCCATGAGCAGAAACTGATGTACAGGAAATTCTACCTAAATATGAGAAGAACTTCTTTACTGTGCAGGTGCCAAACAATAGGACTCAATAACTCATTTTGGTCCCTTTCAGCCTTACCAATTGTGTGACTGATTCTGTGACTACTGCAACTCTGAACCTACTGCTTGCATCCACAACAGAAGAATGCTGATAAACTGAAAGCCTTCAGAGGCAGATGAATCATGGCATGAAAATAATTTAGAGGCTGGAAAACATTCTACATATACTCCAACAGTCTATTATCAGTGAGAAAATTTAGGAGATGGCCTGAGCTGACCCTAAACTCATCCACATGAAATGTCAAAATAGGTGATCTTCATTGCAATGTAGAAGGAATAAAATCTGCTTCTTGCTAGTAAAAGAAGACAGAATCAGACTTAAGATAAGGTAGGAACTGTTTCTACTACAGTAATTTATCACTTTTGCTATAGATTTGAGAGGACATTTTTCTAAAATTCTTAAAAATTCATTCAATGGGGTAATTTAGCTGCACTGTGTCAAGGATAAGACACGGATCACAATATCTGGTTGTTCACTTGACTTGCTCACAAATCTCTAAAAGGGAAATTTCCTACTCTGTGAAGTGTTTCATAAATCTCTACCACACTGAAGAATTTACCACCTTGAAAGGACACTTTTATCTTCCATGCTTTCACCAGAGAAAGGTGCAGATCCTGAAGACATCTGCTGGTTTGACAGAGTATTATTTCTATTTGTCTGGAAGAGAGAAAGTGTGTGTGGGCCAAATGGTCCTTAAAAACTCTGTCTCAGATTTTGTTTTCTGATGTTGCTCCTCTAGACTGTAGCTGGGGTGCTCCAGATATGTTATTGCTTATCTTGAATGAAGAATGGTGCCACGCAAAACTGAGGAGGCATAATACTTGCAGCACAATGTGCTCATGATGATGCTTATTTCTGTCACAAGTGGATCTAGGTCCTGAGAAATACAGTCATCCCCTGTTCAGAGCTACCCATCATACTCAGGTGGCTAGGGTCTCAGAGCAGGGCAGTAAGTCCACCAGAAAATTACCTGTGAAGAAAGAGCCTGGAGGAGACAAAAATGTCCGTGGTTTATGAGCTAACTGAGTGCTGCAAGTTGAAAGGGGAAACACAACAGGAAGCATTTATATCCAGAATGACAGTGGCAGCAGGCTGTAAAGGAAAAGCATCCTTTCTCTGAGCTGTCTGAAGAGTGGAAGTTTGCAAGTTGGATCTGAAGGAGCTGTGGAAATCAAACATCTAGGCTGAATGAAATCACTATAGCACAGTCTCTTTCTGAATATCTTTTGTGTAAGGGTTCAGAAAGGTGGCATGAGAAGCAAGTCAAATCTAAGGTAAATTACTGACATCAGTGCAAGAAGCTGACAGGGAAAAATGAAAGAGGAATGGAAGTTCAATAGAGCATCCACTACTGAAGGCATCTCTTGAATGTTTTTGGTGTTGATTTTTTCTTTTAATGTCCCAAAGATAGTGTTAGAAAAAGTGCTATGGGAAGGGAAGTTTGACTATATAGAAAGGGTTTTCTTTATCTTCTCTTTTAATGTCAGCTACAGAGCCCTTCCCTTTCTATGTGTTTTATCAAACCACGTTTTCAGACACAAATAACCAATGTAGAAAATAATTTTATGATAAACACTTTCATATGGGAGTACTCATTAATTTCTAATTTAAAATTATCATAGAAAGCTATAATTATTTTGAAACTGAGGGACAATAGTAAAATATTATAAGTGGTTTCAGTTTCTGACTATCATATTTTCTTGAAAATATAGAAATAAAAGTAATAGAATCAAGGCACTCCTTTTTATATTTTATGTATGTAAAATGTTTCTAAAATATCAGAACATAACACTGCCTACATAAGGGCTTGAAAAGAACTATCAAAAAATCTTCCCCTTTCAGCTATCTGATTAAGTTGAATCAAACATTGTATAGGGTACTGGAAAATCACAATCAATTTACAAAGCCAGACACAGCCTCACTCTAGATGTGAAGAGACAAGCAGCAGCACATAATGTGATTGGGATCATACATGTCAGATGGGGCAGCAGTCAGTCAGATGGAACTTAGTCGTTCCCTGCAATCCACTCCTGATTTGGAGAGTTTTAACCCCGTTTTCCTCTGTCTTTGGCATTCTGTGGCCTTTTTGAATCACAGAAGTCTGTTATAAAACCATGTCATGTCAGAGTGGTAGGTCTTTACAGTTTCTTCTCAATTCCCTGTGCACAGATTCAACTTTGGTGCTGGGCAATGGGGGAGGCAAGCTTTCAAAGAGCAACCAGTTTCACCTCTGGGAGAGACCACATCGAGCAGAGTTTCTCTGCATTGCGCCCTTTCTGCCTGCTGTCCTCTCCCAGTCTTCCTGGGTGATGGCTCAGCTTTCTACTGCCTCAAGGCTTGTTAAATACACATTCAGGGACTGCAGCTGTGGCTGAGTCTTCACAACAAGGAGAAGTAAAAGAATAGGAAGATTTTTGCTGATTTAATGAGATGCAGCATGGTGTTCGAGGACTTCAGCTCCAAGGAAACAACATGGCACTGATTGTCCCACCATTTCAGCACATCTTTTTTCACCCAAAGCAAGTTGCACACGATTTGTCTTCTGAACAGTAGGATCTCTGTTTTTCCTCCCTGGGGCCTAGCAAGAGGAAATGCTAAGCTAAATGGAACCTGGCTATTTGTATTGAATTAGTACAGTCATTAGGACTTTAACTATTTTTATTTGGTGACAGTTTGCTACTGATACCACCTTTGGGACAAGCACCTCTCTCTTTTATGTTTCTTTTCTTATCACTAACAGGAGAAAATGACTGATTGGTTTTGGCCTTTGCTTGAAACTCCTTTTCGTGACTTTCTTGAGTGCATATCCTGTAGCAAATAGATACTGCTAGTATGCAGCAGTCTTCATTTACCAGCCTGAACAAGTGCTGACAGATGAGGGAGCTGACAGTCTGCCCTACTGTTGAAGCTGGGAGATATAGTTACATGTGAATTTGCTGGCTTTTTAGACCTGAATAACTGCATTTGTGTATAAGGGTCACCTCTGGGCTCAGTTATCATTCTGAAGAAAAATGGGACTTTTTGAAAAAAAAAAGTCGTATATTTTTGGCTTTCTGCTAAGTGATGCCCAAGGAATGCATGGCCTTGGAAAGTCAGATTTTTACAAAGTGGCACAGAAAAAACAAGACTTATGCTATTACGATGGCAAGCATAGATGTTAGGCATAATTATTATCCAAATTATACCACTGGTATTTGTTCCAATAGCACTGTCTCTCAGAAAAGTCTCTCACTCCCTCCCTGTCTGTCTGCCTGCCTGTCTGTCCTGAGGAATTTTGCACCATATTATCCAATTACATGTGTCACTGTCAACTTTTCCATTAGGACTCTGCTCCTCCATTGTCTTCAGTAGTACTGAACATGCAGGACTCTACTCTGGAAAATATAAGGCAGTCATGTTTCAGTTTATAATTCCACAGCACTGCTAGCTCTTGAGAATTTTGTCATAGTGGTTTGCCATAGCAATATCAATAAGCAGACAGAGCAAACAAAAAACTGCTCTGCACTCCATAGATGTATTTTCAGGTGTATATAATGTTTTTAAAATATTTGTTTTGGGTTAAAATTCTTTTTCTTTTCCCTGTATCAGTTTTAAAACAAAATTTTAAAGCCTTAGTAAGCACCTAGTAATTGAAAAGAAACTTTTTAACCGAACTACCTCCTTGCTGACCATAAGCTTCTTATCAGCATGAATTTAAAAAGCAGGAGAAAAAAATACTTGGTATGAGCTCTGACTCATCTTGCCTTCACAAGAAGTGGTAGAGTCTAGATGTTCATTGGATGGTGACCACCTGCGTCTCCTAAAGTCATTTACACTCAATTTTTCTTTCTCTTCCTATGTTGCAAATACAGTTAATTATGAGCTCAACCATATTATTCCTTCTAGTGGAATTAATTCCCATTCTACTGTGGGTGCTCTGTCAGTGGTGCTTGTTAAAGCATTTTCTGAAAGCTTTATCAAATTCTTTAGAAATTTTGTTTCTGAGTTCATTCTAGTCAGTGCAGAAAATAGTCATATGCATCTACTTATCTAGGCAGGCTGATATCTACTCTATTAGCATACACAGGAAAGTGGTTTATTTTATCCTTTTAAAGGTTTGTACCCAAGTTCTTCTACTCCACATAGTTTATCTATTCAAATCTGCTTTGCCTGCTGCTTTGATACAGTCACAGAGAACAGTCTTATTAGCATTATGTTAAAGACACTCAGCAGAAAGAAAACAAACTGCTGTCCTGATCTCATTCTTGTTTATTATTGACATTCATAGTCAAACAGGAGCATTTTCTCAAGGAAGTTATTTTTGGTTTGTTTTAATGATGAATGTAAATATTATCAATCCTATAAAATTCTAATATGACTGAAGAACTGATAAAAAGATCACAGGGAGAAAAGTTGAAAGGTAGGGGATTTATAGACACACTCTTTAAAACTCTTTTGCTTTTATTTCTTGTTAATACCCATCTAGCACAACATCTAATTAACATTCTGGATAAAACACAGCATTATTAAGGCTTCAATACACTCATAGACACCTTTCAATTAAGGTGCTTGAGTTCACACAAAACACTCTTTCAAATCCCCAGAAAAAACTTTCAAGAAAACCAGCTGAGTCCTGACAAGTTTATGCTAAATAAAAGGACAGAGACTTTTCAAAGCTTGTTTGAGCATTAAAAAAAAAAACAAAAACAAAAACAAAAACAAAAACAAAAAAAACCACAACAACAAAAACAAAAAAATGTTCCAGAAGTATACAGAAACAGTTTTCAGGTCTTTACCAAAAGAAGTGAGAACTCTGGAAATCTAAAACTTTTTAAGTCTTAGACTGATCACAAAAATTTCCTACTATTTTTGGAAATAGTGCTTTTCAGAGGCTAGGTATTTTCACTGGGGCTCCTTACTCTACATAGTGTTGCGCTGAATTTGAACCACTTAACATTTTTATGAGGGAGCAAAGTAGATCTGACTTAAGACTGGAAAAAATCGGTGTCTGTCAGGCCAGCAGAACCAACTGTAGTTTTGGAATATATTCTTTGATCCCCAAAGTTTATGTACCCTCTTTTATTGTTACCAACTGCTTGACATACCTTTCCTGTGCTTCTGTGCCAGACTGCACTTTGTTAGGAATTTATTATAAAATGGATTTCAGTAACATGTAAATGAAATTAAAATAGAATCCTACTGCTATTTTCTGTTTCCTTCTGTAGAACTCTGAAATTAGGAATCAAATTCAATGCAAAAAAAAAAAAAATCAAGTACTTATTTTCTGTCTTTTGTAGCTTTTGTCCAAGCTAAACTTTCTTTCCCTGCATTCTGTTTTCTTTCTTTTACTTAGATAAATTTTCTTTCTAAGCACTACTTATGGTTTAAAAAAATAAAAATGGAAGTAATCTAGAGTTCACTTACAGATCAAGTACCATAAGCTGGTGTTTTTAAGTATCCTGAAAGTTTATTAATGCTTTCCAACTCATTTCCTACTTCCCTGCCAAAAGCAGTCTTTAGTGGACTGTAAAGTTTTTTCAAATAATAGACATCTGATCCAAGTTTCTTATGATTTTTCTTTTCAAGAGATCACATACTTTCAGAAATCTGGTAAATTTTTATTGCAATATAAAAATCTGGTATTTTGGACTGGGTGCTATGAGTTGTGAACTTATTAGCCTTTTAACATCTGTTAAAAAATTCATTTCCTCATTCTGAGAGAGTCATCTTTGCTTTAATACACATACTCATATAATGCTTAAGTCAGAAGAATAAAAGATTACTGACCTTCCACTCACAAATAACAATATCTGATATCAAAATGGTCATGACCTTTAAAAAAAAACCCACTCTTTTGAAGTACAACACAGGTCTGTAAAAAGTTGTCATTTGTATGTATTTTGTGAGCTTGACAGCAACATTTGCATCTCTAAATAAAGGATCTCTTTGATCATGTATGACTTCCAAAAAAGAGGCAGACCATCTATTTGTGATCCAAGATCTCATGGATGAAACTTTATACTCCCCCAAACAGACTCTTAAACTGGGCTCTCAGCACAAGATCCGCCCTATAACCAAATTGTGATCTCACCTAAGACTAGCACCAGAACAACAAATTCAGAGGGAACCTTCTGAACACAAGTCAGTCTTAAGTATCTCATGAAGGCTTGGGGTCTCACATTTATATAGCCACAGAGTATTTTTATGCTCTTGTGTTTTGTGATAATTTGTAGGACATCTAGGATGCAAAACAACATTGAACTCAATGTCAGTGTGGCACTCTTAACATCTATAAACTGACTTAGCAGAGAAGCTTACAACAGGGTTAGACATTTCTACAATCAACAATCTTTTCTGTGCTTTTGATTAAAATTTAATAAAAATGTCCAGTGAGGTGAAAACTTTTGCAGAGCAGGTGAGGAAAGATCAACATTTACTCAGCCCAAATCTAATCCAACCACTTTTCCCTCTTCTCATATTCCCTATTCATTCAGAGGGGCCAGTGTCCCATCTATTCCTGAAAATTAACAGGCAGCATGACATAGTCTTTTACTCAGGAAAGAGGATTTTAAAAAATGGTTTCTATTTGTAGGATATGGGGTATCTAAAACTCTATCTGCATCCCCACAGCAGCCATAACTCACCTTTTTAAGCCCGAGGTTTTTCTTTGACTGCAAGGATATAAAATTCCAGTGGGGTCACAGTGAATCCTATTCAGAAACTCACCACTGTAAACTATAAGAAGGCAGAATTCAGTGATGATCAAGTCAGAGCCAATATAAACCAACAAGCTCAACATTTTGCAGTCCCAGTGTGACTGTGGAGTTCAGGCTATGCAAACTGTTTAGACCAGACAAACTCTGCAACTGTCTCAGGATACTCTTTACTGCTTAGGAAATGGTGGTGCTGAAATTATCACATTAACATTTTACACGAATACAAAGGAAGGACAAGAAAAGAGAGAGTGAATGGGAAGCTCGAGGCAGATTTCCTCATTATGCTCTCTGAAAGCATTGCATAATTTCCAGAACCAGTACTGTATCTTGATGGGCTAAAGTTTTGTGACTGCATAAGGAATAAAGCAAAGTAGAAGTTAATTAACAAAGCGTGTGGTTTAGACAGTGGTTTTATGCTATAATTTTATATTGTATGCATTAATACAGTGTAAACATCTTTGTTGATGCAGACTGCTAAATTTATCTGGTTGGTGAGGCACAATAAAGCTTCCCTTCTTCCTCATGAGACATTTGAAAGGCCAGGATGTTAGCAATGAAACACTGGCCTTCAAAAGCCTTCCATCATAAACATTGAAAGCAGTCCAGCATGGAAGGTCAGTCATCAATCACTGTTTCACTGTCCTTCCAGGCAACTTTGTAGCACAAGTCATTTCATATGCATCCAAATTCATTCTGACATGGGGTTTGTGAGTTACATCATTATAGAAGTACATGGCTTTGCTCTACATGTGCTGTGATGAATCACAGAGTCATTAGGGTTGCAAAGCACCCTTAAGATCATCGAGTCCAGCCATTAACCCAGCACTGCCAAGTCCACCACTAAACCACGTCCCTCAGTGGCACACCTACATGACTTTTAAATACCTCTGGGGATGAGGACTCCACCACTTCCCTGGGTACCCTGTGCCAATGCTTAACAACCCCTTTGGTAAAGAAATTGTTCCAAATATCCAAATCTTCCATAAGTGGAGTGAATTCTACTAGAGGATGTATTTGTGACCAAGCTTGATATCATTCCTTCAGCAATTTTTTTCATTAACTTAGATTTTTTGATTTCAATACTTTTTAAAGGAAAAAAATGGTTGCTTTTTATTACTAGTTTCCTGGAAACAAGAAGCAATACCCATTGAGAAAACATGTCTTAAAAAAATACATTTGTCTTGTTCTATCATAGTGAAAGAAGATGTTTGCATGTCTATGAAGACTTTTCAATCCAATAGTTGAAAATATAGACCAGTTTAGATAAAACCTGTATAAATATTGGGTTTTGGTGTAGCTAGTATAAACATTCAAAAATTACACAGAAAACATAAAGCAGTGTGAGGAAAATGGGGAAAATCAAAGATGACCAACCCTTAAACACAAATAAAACATGCTTACAGTAGTTTCACGAATACAAGCCGCACGGATTATAAGCCGCACCCCCGGTGCCTCGACAATGTTGCTGTCTTTGTCAATAGATAAGCCGCACCCCGAATATTAGCCGCACTTTCGTTCGTCGCGAGAATCCGTGCGCAGCTTTCACAAATTGGCCAATTAGTAACAGGATCGCGGCATAGCAGGCTTTACTGGCTCGGGGCGGGGCCAGGCAGGCTCGGCCCGCTCATGGTTGCCGACGGGGCCGGGTGGCCCAGCTCAGCGCCACGGCTCGGCGGGGCTGGCCGGGTGGTGCTGCCGCCGCCGCCGGGCTCGCTGGCCCCCCTCTCCCGTCAGCACCGCCCCGCTGCCGCGTTCGCTCGCCCGGCTGGCAGGGCTGCCGCCGCCGGGCTCGCCGTCCGCCCCGCTGCCGCTTTCGCTCGCCCCGCGCCGCGCCTCGCGAGCGCCGCGCCCGCCCCGCAGCGCTTTCGCGGCTCGCGGCTCGCGGTTCGCGGCTCGCGGCTCGCGGCTCGCGGCGGCGCTTTCGCGGCTCGCGGCTCGCGGTTCGCGGCTCGCGGTTCGCGGCTCGCGGCTCGCGGTTCGCGGCTCGCGGCTCGCGGTTCGCGGCTCGCGGCTCGCGGTTCGCGGCTCGCGGCTCGCGGTTCGCGGCTCGCGGCTCACGGCGGCGCTTTCGCGGCTCGCGGCTCGCGGCTCGCGGTTCGCGGCTCGCGGTTCGCGGCTCGCGGCTCGCGGCTCGCGGTTCGCGGCTCGCGGTTCGCGGCTCGCGGCGGCGCTTTCACGGCTCGCGGTTCGCGGCTCGCGGTTCGCGGCTCGCGGCTCGCGGCTCGCGGTTCGCGGCTCGCGGCTCGCGGCGGCACTTTCGCGGCTCGCGGTTCGCGGCTCGCGGCGGCGCTTTCGCGGCTCGCGGTTCGCGGCTCGCGGCTCGCGGTTCGCGGCTCGCGGCTCGCGGCGCGCGGCTCGCGGCTCGCGGCGGCGCTTTCGCGGCTCGCGGTTCGCGGCTCGCGGTTCGCGGCTCGCGGTTCGCGGCTCGCGGCTCGCGGTTCGCGGCTCGCGGTTCGCGGCTCGCGGTTCGCGGCTCGCGGCTCGCGGTTCGCGGCTCGCGGCTCGCGGTTCGCGGCTCGCGGCTCGCGGTTCGCGGCTCGCGGCTCACGGCGGCGCTTTCGCGGCTCGCGGCTCGCGGCTCGCGGCTCGCGGCTCGCGGCTCGCGGCTCGCGGCTCGCGGCTCGCGGTTCGCGGCTCGCGGCTCGCGGCTCGCGGCTCGCGGCTCGCGGCTCGCGGCTCGCGGCGGCGCTTTCGCGAGCGCCGCTTTCGCTCGCCCCGCCGGCAGGGCTGCCGCCGCCGCCACCAGGCTCGCCGGCCGCCCCCTCCCGTCTGCACCGCCGCCGCGTTTCCTCGCCCTGGCCGGCACTGCAGGCCCCCGCACCGCCCGGCTCCCCCACGCTGCTGGCCCCGATTATGCTGGGCTTCCCCCGCTGCCAGACAGCCCCACCCGCCGGCCTTCTTGCTTCTGCCATGCTCCCCTGCGCTGCTAGCCCCAGTTCTCCCGGGCTCCCCCGCCCTGCTGGCTCAGGCTCTGCCGCCCGCCCCCGACACTGCTGGCCCCGCCTCTGCCAGGCTTTCCCACCTCTGCCGGGGCCGGCCGGGCTCCAGCTTGGCTTGGGGCTGCCGCGGGCTCTCACTTCCGTGTTGGCAGCTTTTAGAATTTTGTTAATAGATTAGCCGCCCCGGAATATTAGCCGCACTTCCGGGTTTCCACCAAAATTTTGGTCAAATTGGTGCGGCTTGTATTCGTGAAATTACTGTAATTTTAATAAGTGAAATTTTATAATGAGACCAATTTCTACAACCAAAATCTAGTGATTTGAAATGCCGTGTAACATACAAACCATGAGTATGCTGAAATCCTTCTTTATTTCAATTTTTTTTTCCCTTTTCAGCTTAGTTAAATAATTAATTGTAGTATTAAATTATGACTGTGTGGAGTAAAATTTTAATATTCATATTACAAAAAGATGAGCTGGATTTAAGCCTGAAGATCTTTTTGGCATTCAGGTGAGTCTTTTTAAAGGACAATTTTACCCATAGTAGAACTTGTCTGATAAAGAACAAGTGTGCTGGTACAAAATACTCTGAGCAGCTGAACTCCCATAACTTTTCCAGTGAAGAAAGGAAGTACTTTTATCACAATATGCATCATTGTTAAATATTTGGCTGATCATTTTAAACTGCCCCTTGACATTTTTCTTAAGGAATTCCGGTCATATATTCAAATTGGTCTGTTGGTCCTATCATCAATTCCTACTAAATCTTTCATGTTTTCTGATACTTATGGAAACCATCGAAATGGGAAGAGTAAATCATTCATACAAGGTTCTGCAATATTTACTCATACTAGGTGAAATTAATAGAATACAAAATTAATTTAAAAATCAACTTAGAAGAACTAGTTAATTGTGATTTTAAATTCAAGTACATGACGGTAAAAAGACAAAAAGGAAAGTTTTACTGTTTCCTTTTTTTTCTGCTGTTTAAAATAAAAAAAAAATCTGAAATAATTTTTTTGTAGTTAAAAAAAATTTCCTTCAGAACTAAGCTTTGTAGTCCAATATAAATTTTGATCTAAAAATGACTGAATTATTAAAAACATTATCTTACATATTAAAGAAAAAAGTTCTTTATCAAAGAATTGCAGCCACTTAGACTGCACATTTTATTTAATTAATATTCAAATGTTTGTATAAGAAAACCAAAATTAGGCACACATAAATGTACTCTTTTGGAACTACCTTTTTTTATTACCTTATCTGTGTAAAAATATTTCAAGGGATCACATGAATATTAATTCACGTTTTTTTCACTTTTTCACACTACCATATAACCAAAAAGTAATGAAAGCTGACTTCTTTGTCTTGGTCATTTTTGTCTACCAATGTGATTCAGACAATATTTTTGACTCTATTCTGTCCTCTTTTATTTTTGTTGTTTGCATTCATAAGAGATTGCTTTTCTTTCCAAAATTTCTCAAGTGGAGTGTGGTATATGTAAAAAAAGAAAAAATTAAATTGCCACAGTATTTGACTATATAAAAAAGGTAGTTTCTCGTTATTGAATAAACTCAGGAGCAACCCAGGTCCTGAATTCTGGGAACAGTAGTAGAATTGGCATTTTCAGTACCAAATTTTATACCTCTAGTTGGACTTTTAATTCTATTTCTTTTTAATTTCTCTTTTTTCTTAAGCAAAATTTATATTCTCTGAGTCCTCATTGTGATCTTATGTGCACGGTATGCTCTGATACCTGAGACAGCTATTCTGAGGTCACAAAACAGTGCTGAGAAATAGATTCTTCTTTCTTTTATTACTAGTTAGTGAGTTCACCTACTTTTCTGAGAAATAAAATAATTTTCTCCCTACCAAATGATGACATAATAAAAATTTGTATCATTGCAGAGTTCTAGGGTGCTAGGATCTGCACAAACATTGAACTTAAAATCAAAAAAACCCAGAAAACAAGAGGAATTTTTTTTTTCCCTTAGCTTAGAGAGCAGTTAAATTGCTGGTTTCAAGCTGTGCTCTTGTAAGTAAAGTGCAAAATATTCAAAATAAAATGGAAGATTCTGTGGTAATAGAATGAAGAGTGACTTTAAAAATACAAACCACCATAAGCAAATGAATAGTATGGCTTTTATACAGATTGGGTTCATCCCTGAAAGTATATTTTCTCATCTTTTTAGACCAAACAATGATATAAAATCCCTATAGCAGATATATATAATGAAGTACAGAAAATGAATGATAAATAATATATTGTGTCTTGTATGTTCTCTTTTGGAAAGGATTTGCATTAAACAACATTCTTGACTTGTCATTCAAAATTAAAACTAAATCTGCCTTCCCAATATAATATTTACAAAGAGAATGCTACTTGCCTTTTCTTCTACTGTACACAGAAGAGTATTGTACATTTATCTTTCTGGAATGAGGCAGGTAAAGTCATCCAGCTAGATCTATCGTCTGCTGATTTTGTTGTTGTTATTCTCTATTGAAAATCTTCCATAATTTGTGTCATTCTTTACCAAGGAGTGATTGTTGGTACACTTTTATGTGCTGCACATGATCTGAAGAAATTAACAAAAAATAATAAATAAATATAGTTTGTATCTTATTATCTGGCAGCTCCAGAGAGCCTACACCGTCACTTAGCCATTGTTGACATTGAAAATTGAAATCAAAGCATTTGAAAAGTTAAGAACAGATTAAATGCCTTTAATTTAAAGTTCATGTGGGGATTATTTTATTTATAGAAATATGAATAGCATTAAGATTGGCCTTGCACATTTGAAAAATCTTCACAGAAAGATTAAAATAAAACCAAATTATTTGTATTTTGCTGAGCTGAAGAATACGTAGTGAAAGAGATCACAAATCTGTCAGAGATCAGGCTTAATTTTACAATTAGGACCAAACTCAAGCCATCCAGCACTATCTCCAATCTATCTATGGTGAGCTGCATCTTTAAGATTGTCTAAATTCTCTAGAGAAATTATTTTGCTTTCACTGTTGTCCAACATAACAAAAAATGTGAAGTTTGACACAGAAGATGTAATCTGATTGTAAGAACAAAAGTTTTAGTCTCAAACCCAAGAGAAACTACCTCTTCAGAGGATCATAAGTCAATGTTTTAATCTGTCTTTTCTATAGTTATCTAGGGTCACAGTGAATCTAGTGCTTTGGTGCCACTTTCTCCATTTCATATTCATGCTATCAACTGATGGAGTTCTTTCTTTCCTGATCTGACTTATGAGCTTCTAAGCAACAAATGAAAATTTTCCAAATAGTGTTTGAATCAGATAACAAAGACTGTGATACAGAAAAAAAAGCAAAGCACTGCTTTATTTCTGCCCTTAGATATCACCACTGTTTGATTAAGATCTGACCACTTAGATGATCACAAACTTGAGCTGAGTAGCAGGCAAGTAACTGATCTGATATGGTCTTAATTGAGCTGCTGGGGTACTGTAGGATGAAGCACAGCATTCCAGGTTCTGAATGCTTTAATTGTTTCTTATTTTAATGGTAAAAGTATAGGACTAATTCTGAAGATTTTTTTTCATTCAGAAGCCTTATAACAGCAGTTTTGTGATGTGAATCACAAAAGAGAAAGAACAACAGAGGATACAGGTAATTATTTCTTTTTCAGTTGACTGCATATTTGAGATGGTTTTACCTTTTTAATTTTGCAGTGGTAAGACTGAAAACCAGGGTGTAATTTAATAATTGTTCTAATATACTTTGCATTTATGTTCATTCCCTATAATATGTTTTTAGGTGGCTGTCAATCATAATTTTGCGGACACTACCATAAAATGCTTTTACATGTATTTATACACACATGCAAAGTAGAAAGTTCAACTTAATTGAGTATCTTAGAAAGTAAGGAAAATAGTGTCTTTCATCCAACTTCATTTACATAAATGCATGTTCTCTGTTCTCTAAATTACTTAGTTACACCTAAACAGAGTCTAGCTTGGGATAAGTTGGAAAATTCACCTGGATTCATATGGCCTAATTTGCTAAGTCAAACTAAGCATTATCCAGAAAGGAAAGTCTGCAATAAATACTGAAAAGCACAGCTCAACACAGTAAAGACACTAAAATCACACCCTGATTTATGCTTACATTTCAGCGCCTACTAAGCATGCATCTGTATTTGAGCTGTTTATATGGATTGTCTTTGTGACTGGTGGCTTGAAAGGAAATCTTCTAGGGCACAGTTCTTCTGCAACAATCTAAAATAAGCCAAATGAGTCATGGCCTCGAAGTGCCTCTCTTTCCTGATTGCAGAGAAGTCTAGATAACCAGCTGACACTCACATAGGTGTCTCTACACCACTCTTGGAGACTGATTGATTAATTTAGTTCCATTTCAAAGTTACATCAGTTCCAGTGAGTTTTAAATGAGACCAGCTAAAATTGTGTGGTGCCTGGTTGCCAATATGTCAGATAAATTACGTTAAACTTCATCCTAACTTAACGGGGAATCAGATTAAGATTAACTAATGAGTCTGATTCATACTGAATTAATTAGTTAGTTCCTTAAAATCCAGTTTTTGGTGTTTCTAGTTTTATTTGGTTATAGGAAAATTTTCAATTTTAATATTAATTTGAATCACTTTTTATTCAGAGACTGAAGTAAATAGCAAGAAAAGAAAAAGCAACTGCTGAGAAGAAAAGGCATCAGGCTCAGGTGCAAAAACAGGCTTACTGAGGTGAAAAGGACAAAAAAGTAGAGGAGAAAATTCACAGATTATTCCTTTTCTTTAGCAAAACAAAGGAATTTTTCTGATTTTTTTTTTTTGGTTTGTGGATTTGGTTTTTTAAACAAGGGGAAAATTGCTCAGTTCACCTCTATTTGGGCATCTGAAACTTTAATTCAGATGTCTGTGCCTGTGTCTAATGAAATGTTTGGAAGTCTAAATTGAAATGCTACAGAAAGAGTCTTCAAGTTTGGCCTTGGTAGCTCTCATGACAGTGATTCAATTAAAAATTGAGATTGAAAGCCTATACTTCCTAATTTCAATTGGGGTTTGGACACTGATTTTAAAGGCACCTTAGCATCATGCTAAGCCTCTGATTTGTGATACTACATTGTGCCAAATTGATTCACTCTGCTGTTCTGGATTATGTCAATGAGGATGTCAGATAATGCAAACAGATCCATTGCCTTTGAAAATCGGTGGAGTCAGTTTGATTTACAGCAGCTGGTAACCCAGCCAGGGATATTTACAATGGCATCCCAAGTTCAGCTATTTAAATGAAGGTCAAGGACGCAACTTCCTTTTTACTCCTTGTAACTTCCTTTTGCTTCTGCTGATCTTCTGCACACTGATTATTTCAACACGATCAGAAACCAGATACTTATTCAAATTGGATCTCTGATTCACATCTTGAGATTTGCTTGCTTGCATGTTGATGCATTAATTAAAATGTACTCTGTTTACATTCAGATGCACTCAAGCACACTGAAATAACTCATGGGAGGCAAATTCTTTTTGTAAATGAAGAGATGCTGGCTGCACAGCACCTGTGGCAAGCTTCAGCCCATCAGTCATATTATTAATGACTCTGGAGTGCATGTTTACGCAGAAAGCATAAAAGGAATTCGTTGCACCTTCCTATATGTTTCTGAATGGCCCTATAACCTTGTAGTATCTTAATTTGTAGTTTTTTTGTGGTTTTTTTTTTTTTTTTTTAATGCTATACACAGGAATGTGTGTTTTTGACATCTAAAACAAAATAAAAAAATTCAACTTTATTGATCCCAAGTTTGCCACCTTATGAATATTTCTACTATATAATATAGAAAACATGCACTTTTTCCATACCTCAAGTGCCTGCACTGTAGACCTGGAAGTGCTATACACTTAAAAACCAAGCACAAATTGAAATGGCAATGATCTAGCTAATAAAGTCTCCTTTTAAGGGAGCAGGAAATAAGAAAGGTGATGGCAATTATAAAAGAAATTTTAAAAACCCACACAATATAACTTGAACCCTGTTTTTGGAAAGCTCTCAAGAATGTCCAACAGTTTTTGCTCGTATTTCCTTCTGAGGCTATTGTTTATAGCTAGCTTTCTGCTCCCCTCCTCTGCTCATGTATTATTACTCCATATTTACCACTTTCTATAATTCTGCACAAAGAAGTTTAGAAAGCACCGTGTTGCAGATAATACAATCGGAAAATGGACATTTTTTAGCATTTCGAAAAAAAGGAACATCAAATTTCTCATAAAGTAGCATTAAACTGGAAAGATATATTTTTAATTTTCCTAACTTAATTTCTATTCCAAGGAAATGTTGCAGAGGTTTATTTCTAACACACTTCTAAGGAGGAAGAAAAATACCAGATTGATTTTTGGATTCAGACATTTTTAATTAATTCCTTTATTCTTATGCACAGTGATTTGAACTTGTTGAGCAATAGCAACTTGATTTAAGAAAACAAAAACCCATATATCTAAACTGCAACTTAGCATAAAGGTTTGCAAGTTCCCACCCAATAGGGTAAATAGGGAATATGACAACGTCATGTTACTTTTAAGAGTTAGGCCTAATATCTGTGACTAGACTTGTGTATAAATCAATAAGCATATGGAATTCTATTGGATTGAACTTAATTGTAGTACTTTCAACCTAAATATTTTTATCATTCAAAATTCATATATATTAACTTGTGTTCATATACATGTATGTGCATTTCATTCACGTTTCTTTTTCTTGTCATCTGTGCCTTCTAAACAATTCTGCTGGAAGATATGCATTATGTATGATCTGAAAGAAGGCATCCTGGCAGCAGTAGGATTCAGACAGCAAACTTCATAATTTCATTTTCTAACACCCCATAGGAATTAGTTTTTTACCAGCAGTACAGTAATTTCACGACCATAGGGCACACCGGACTATAAGGCGCACCTCCGGGAGTCGGTAAATTTTGTAACTTTGTACATTATTTAAGGTACACCGGACTATAAGGCACACTTTTTTTTTGCCGCGAAGATCCGTGCCGCGCGCAACAAAGTAGAGAATTAGTGACGAAATCGCGCAATCGCGGAGTTTACTGGCAGGTGCTAAATTTGTAAACATTTTTCAGAGATTGGTGTAACCTTTAAATGCAGCCCCAAGCACCCTCCCCGTGCGCGGGGCCCAGCACTCCCGCCCACCCCCGGCTGGCGAGGTGGGTCTCGGGGCAGGCGCAGCTTGTGCCTCCCGGCGGTTCAGGGCAGCCACGGCTCACACCTCGGGGTTACTGTGATTCAGGGTGGCTCAGAGCTGCCCGCGGCTCGGGGTGGCGCAGGGCCGCCCGCTCCCACTCTCCCTGTGTGGCTGCTGCAGGCTGGGGGCTGCCCGCTCCCGCCCTGCCTCACGGCTCAGTGCTCCTGTGGCACCGCCCCCCCTTGCGGCTCGACTCACAGTTCACACTTCTGGGTTGGCAAATTTCTCAACTTTGTACATTATATAAGGTACACTGGACTATAAGGCGCACTTCTGGGTTCGGACCAAAATTTTAGTCAAAAGGGTGCGCCTTATAGTCGTGAAATTACTGGAATGACGAAGTGATGATTAATACCAAAACTAATAATTTTAAATTCATCCTGTTACTTCTCTATTGCTACTTTTTCTGCTTCTCCATTGATGAGATCCTATCTTTTTTTTTTTAATGTCCTCCACATCCTTAAATGTCATTTGAACTCAAAGTTATGGAAGAAATTAGGAATTATGTTACTGAAATTTATTCTTTAGTTGGTAGCATTTAAGTGAGAGAGAAAACCCTGAAGCATGTCATATCTAATTCCTTTGATATTGCATACTCATACCATTTTATATGGACAGCCAGACTTGACTATCCATTTACTTGTGTGGGGTTAGCACTTCACATTATGGTGGAAAAAATTCATTCAGGGAAAAAAAGGGAATTTTTCTTGGCCAGTTAAGAGAAATTACAGTTAGACTTCTGTGAATCTTAAACAGTAGTGCTTTGTTCATAGGAACAAATAATTTTATAGCAAAATATATTACAATTTATAATCTAAGATAGTGCTTTGGACAAATTGCATCAGAAATGCTTGGTATTATTCTATAGCAACAAGGTTGTTCATAGGTGGATAGAAAAATCACAGAAGTTCATCAGATAATTTGAATCATAGTGCCACAATATATTTTGCTTTGACTCAATCAGTTAATGGTCCCTCTTGTGCCTGAACCTACTATAAGAAGAAATAATAAATGAGGAAAGAAAAATAAGAAGAAATACAAAACAGGAGAAAATTCCCACCTTAGATTAAGGTTTTCCTAAAGCCGTTAACCAGTGTTTTAAGGGGTAAATAAAATAACATCACTGTTTCCTGGTATATTATATATTATGCATATAGATACATGTAGAGGTGTGCAGATATTTTAAGTTCGCTATTAGGAAATTTGTATCAATCTCATGCTGAAATTAAAACATGCTTTAAATTACAGCATGAAATTAGGTATTGTTTCTTATCCAGTTTACTTTTCTTTTATGGACTCAAATATGTATCTACCCGGATTTTTGGCCTAATGAGAACATGAGATGCTTTTCCTAGTATCTTGCTATTTCCTCCTTCATGGCAGAAAAAATGAAAGAGGTATTAAAAAATATTTATATCAAAGGCTGTTGATGATAAAATAATAATTAATAATAATAATAATAATAATAATAATAATAATAATAAACAGTACTTCCCACAAAACCACACAAATCTTAATGAAACAACTCTCATTGTGTTAGGCTGTGAAACAAGAATAATTTTGTCCTGCAGATTTTTTCTGATTGTAATCAACATTTCTAGATACATGAAGGTATTAATTAATATTTCTGGATACATCACTGTTCCTTAACAGTAAGAAAAAAAAAGTTTTAAAATTTTAGGATGAATATTGTTAAGCTACTGCTCTCTGCTGATAGAGGTTTTGAAAATGCTTCAAAATTTTTTAACCAGTCACTAGACTGTAGAACGGCTGCAGAATATCAAACTGATAATCTTCCAGTTTCTAGGATATGTGCCACAGGAAAAGCGATGACAAACCAAGAATTTTCATGTTTAGTCACCTGACTTTTGTAAGGGAAGCATATATTCGATATGTAAGAAGATCTAGGTCTTCAAAACCATTTTTATTGGTCTCCATAGATTTATCCAAATAATAAGAAACACATGTTTAGTTGGACTTTGGGACTATTGAATCAGCTGTCTAATGGTGCTGCAGACATTACTGTTGATTTCTAGTTTTCATTTTGGAGGAAAAAGAAAGTTTATCAGTTGTATCTGACAGAATAGTCATGTTATGAAACACTGGCTATCCATTTTTCTCTGAGAGAGAGACAGTAACCATGTACAGTAGGAATCTCAATTTAAATGCATACTATGTGAGAAAGCCTAAACATAGATGGGCTCTTCAACTCCCACTTGTGAGGTTATCTAACTGCCAACAGCACATATTAAATGTCATGTGCATGTGGTGTGACTGTAATATGAAGAGTGTTAATCCTGATTTCAAATAACCCTCTGATAAAAGTCTGCTGATTGCTCCTACTTCCACCATACCCTCTACAACTTACCTGCAGATTTCTTGGGATAGATCACCTTTTCCCTTTAGATTTTCTCTAAATTGTTTGATTGATTAATACAATATTAAGGGTTCCAGTCAGCTGGAATTACGTTTTCAAGTAGGAATGTTCATTTCATCTCTGATATTTGAAACATCTTCCAATTAGTACTTCAATGAGAAATGAGTACTTTTGCCATTTCTTTTAGCACTTTGTCATATGAAAAAATTCTTTGATTGGCCAGAAAATAAAGGCCCCATTTGGCCACTGTTAAAGGTGTTTTTACTGATGCCTTTATTATGAAAGTATAGGCTCTGAGATCTGAGTTATCAGCTCATATACCTGTTTTCTACCTAAGGATGAGTTTTAATCTTTCTTTGTTCTACTCATGCTACCAGTGTTGCTAACTCAGAACTTCTACTTGCCAAAGTCCTCATTCTACTGACCATGCTATTTCTGATACAGCCCAAGATGTCACTGGCATTCTTGGCTACCTGGGCACACACTGACTCGGGTTCAGCTGACTGTCAACCAGAATACCAAGCTCCTTTTCTGATGAGTTTTTTTCCAACCACTCTGCCCCCAGCCTGTAGTGATGCGCAGGGCTGTAGCAAACACCAAGGGCAGGACTTGGCAGTTGATATTATTGAACTTTGTACAATTGGTCTTGGCCCATTGATCCAGCCTGTCCAGATTTCTCTGCAGAGTCTTCCAACCCTCCAGCTGATAGACTCTCCTGCCCACTTGATGACATCTGCAAAGTGACTGAGGGGACACCCAGTATTCCCCTGGAAAAGACCATGGTAAAGCATGTTGCCACCCTGCTACCTATGGCAACAACCACACCGTAGCAGTTATTGGCACTACAGTGTATGGAGGATCCCACACCAGAGTAGTCAATTAGCCCTGGAGAAAGCTGCAGCTCATGAAAGGATTATGCAGGAGAAGTCTCCTAGAAGGAACCATGGCCCATGAAAGGGAGTTCAAGCAGGGGCAGTCTTCGATTAAAGGGCTGCACTCCATGGAGAGAATCCACAGTGGAGCAGTTCTTGAAGAAGGGAAGGGCCCACGATGGAGAAGTCTGTGAAGGACTGTACCCCATGGGAGAGACAAACCCCACCCTGGTTCAGAGGAACAGCAAGGGAAGGAGCAGTAAAGACTGACCACAGTCCCCACTTCTGCATCTACTCTACACTTCTTGGGGCAGGAAAGGAGGGAAGCTGAAGAATTAGGAAGATGTGTCTGACCAGAGAGGAAATGTAGCGAAGATGGTTTTAGTTTTGTGCCTATTTCTCACTCTCCTGCTCTATTATCAGCTGGCAATAAGTGAAGTTATTCTTCCCCAAGTTGAGTCTGTTTTCCTGTGATGATAATTCATGAGTGATCTCCCTGTCCTTAACATGTGAGTTTTTCATCATACTTCCTCCTCCTCTCCTGCTAAGGGTTTTAGAGAGCTGCTTGGTGGGCAGCTGCAAGCCAGCCAAGGTCAGCCCACCACAATGTAACATAGTAAATTAGAATTATAGAAATGACATTACCTTTCATCACCATCTAAAAGGCAAATATTGATCAATTAATAGGACGAAGAAAGGGATTCAGTGAAAAATCATGAAGATTACATAAGAAGGGAAGTTTGAATAAGAAAGCAAGCATGTAAAGTAAAGGGAATAAGAAGCAAACACCTAGAAAAGACACGAGAAATTCTGTACAAAGACAAAACGTACATATTTAAAAAAATATTTAAAGAGAAACCTTGCTTCCACCAAGCAATAATAATTTGACATAGAAATTGATTAGAGCATCCTCCTACTCCTTTTCACAGCAAAAACCTTTTCATCTTAAAACAAGAGTATTCTGCCAATTTTCCTGGCTTCCAGAGTACAACTCTACACCAAAACCAACTCTACACCAAAACCACAAAGCCAAAGAACACCACAAAGTCTTCTTCTCCGTTTCTGTGCTCAGGTCCTGAAAACTGTCTGACAGAGGTATCAACACCTTATGTACCACACAGAACAGCACAATGTCTAAGTGAGAATGGGTATTCTCTTCCTCAAAGTCAAAGGGTGGAAACCCTTGGAACAAAGGCATTACTTTGAGGCAGACTGCTACACAGAGATGCTGGTGCTGACACTGTCAGTGGCTAACAGTTAGGTAAGATAAACATTTCAGCTTGTCACTGTCATTTCAAATCCTGCAGAGGTTGGTATGGACTGTGTACATTATCTGAGGGTCCAAAGCAAAATAAAATAGTTGTTCTAGTGTCAGTCCTATGAATTAAACCGTGGTCAAAAATTGTAACTTCTCTTGTTAATCTTCTGGTTGCCAAAACCCAACCTATATATTTTGATTTATTTCAATTATTTTAATTATCCAAGTTATTTTTATATTTATTTAAATAATTTATTTCAATAATTTGAATTGTTTTAATTGTCCAAGTATAAACTTTTTTCTCTCCAACTTACAGTAATTTCATGAATACAAGCCACAGCAATTTGACAAAAATTTTGGTGGAAACCCGGAAGTGCGGCTAATAGTCAGGGGCGGCTAATATGTGAATAATTTTCTGACATTTACAACCCCAGACGTGCCAGCCAGAGTGCCGAGCCAAGCACCTGCCAGTAAAAGCCGGCATTTCGCAATTGTTACAGTGTTACCGTGTTGCCCTGGCTCCCTGCAGGCAGCACGGGGGGCGGGGAGAGAGGCGGGAGAGCTCTCTTCCCTCCTCTGCCACAGCCCAGGGGAGGGGGGGGGGGGGGGGCGCAGCCACTGCTGCGGCCCAGGGAGGACGGGGGGGGGGGGGGGGGGCGCCGCCATTGCCGCGGCCCGGGGAGCCGACGGGGAGGGGGGCGCCGCTGTTGCCGCGGCTCCGGGAGCCGACGGGAGCCCTGCGCAGCCATTGCCGTGGCCCGGGGAGGGGGGGGGTGCTTTGTCCGCGCCCACCGCCGGCGCCATGGGCGCGGGAAAGCTCCGTCCCTGCCTGCCACCGCGGGGCAGCGCCGACCCGGGGTGACCGAGCCCAGAGGCAGCGGCGGCCAGCCCCGAGCGGCAGCACCGGGCTGGGCCACCTGGCCCCGTCAGCAGCCCCTAGCGGGCCGAGCCTGCACAACCTTAGCTCAGCCAGTAAACCCCGCCCTCCCGTGGTTCTGTTACTAATTGCACGCGGGTCCTCGCTGCGAACGACAGAGCGGTTTATGTTCGGGTGCGGCTTATCTATGGACAAAAACCAAAATATTTGCCAACACCCAGAGATGCGGCTTATACTCAGTGCGGCTTGTATTCGTGAATTTACTGTATGTCAGTTTTGACTACCTAGATTAATAATTTACTATGAGTTGAAATCAAATAATGTCCAAACTGAAAGAAATCTGACTATTGAAAATATGTCTTGTCCTTGCCTCTGTCTTCATGGGTTTTGCTTCTTCCTTTCATTGCAGATGCAATTAATGTGGAAATTTACAATATATAATGTGAAAAGACCAGAAATGAAGAAGCAGATCTTTTTCCAGCTTGGTTGTATGAGATGATAAAGAGGGTAGTCTCAATGAGTGATAACCTGAATCCCTCTTCTGAATCTCCAGTTGCTACTGTGCATTCATTTTCAGCTGGTACAAAATCATCTTGTTGGAAAAATAATTTTCTTCCTCACTTATCCACTATAAATTCTGGGAATAATTTTGTCTCACTGAAACTGCTTTTATAGCACAGTAATGTCACTAATTTTGATGGATTTTCTGAATAGGTAGAACTGAGAACCAAGGCATATGCTGTGTCACATTAAAAGCTTCTAGGTGGGGAAAGTCAACAGAGGATATCTGTTGTGTCGTTTACTTTCATGGTGACTAACACTGCATTCAACATACCAGCTCCACAATTGCCTCATTTACAATTTACAAAAAAAGTGAATTTAGTCTGAGATGCTTTATAAATAGAAAATATATTTGTTTGACCCTTGTTTGGATGAAATAAGAGGTAAAATAGAATCTACAAAATAGCCACTTAGAATCAAGATCTAGAAAGTGAAGGGAAAACAGAATATTCCTGGAATGCATTAGAACGTCTATGTGAGATACAGATATTTTTGCTTATGTGTAAGGGAACTGTTTTTACAAATAAAAGCAAATGCATAGTTTTTAGCCCATTTTTTCTGAGAAATGTTTGCATGGAAAACTTTCATATAAATGTGGAGCCAAGGTGTTAAAAGTTACAGAAACCAGAAAATATTGCAGATCTTGAAGATTGCTCATTTAGAGGAAACGATACCAATATCATAAAACCTTTAATTTTTCTTTCATATTTTTGCTTTCTTAACTCAGAAAAAATATCCAGAAAAACTTGTGTGTGGCTACTGCTGCTGATCCTAATCTTTGCTTGCCTGGATTTCACGCATATCTGTTATTCTAAAACACCACCTTATGAAAATGTCTTTGTAGGACAAGCCAGATGCTTCATTTGGCATGTCTACCTACTAAACTACTCTAGTTTAACTAATTGCTATAAATTTTGAGTTAAATTTTGCAGGTTTGGGTCCAGAAAACCTGTACTTTCCATTATGGGGAAATGCAGCAAACTGCAGCTCTCAAGGTTATGTTCTTTGGTATAACAATAGGCAGAGGTTAGCTGTACATTTAAAGTGGGAATGACAGAGAGTTCAGGGGTCTCTAAGCAAACCCCGGCCAGTATTTCTTAGTTGCATGTATATGATGTTCTCCTTTTCTGTGGCTGGTGCCCCATGTCAGACATTCCTCTGGCAGACTCAGCAGCTTGCACCCAAAGGGAGCTGAATTGTAAGGCAGGCAGTTTGACAGACAGGGAGCCAGAAACAAGAGAGTGCTATTTATATTGCTGTCTGGCTTATCTGTTTATATGCTAAAGTGTATGAGCAGCTCAACCTTGAGCTGGAACCTCAGCTGAGTGTTGCTCTGGTGGTACAGTCTAATCAAACAACACAATATTTTAGGAATACATAGGATTTTTTTTGATAGGGAAGCACATCTTTGATAACTAGTGAAAGCTGATGATGGAATACCAGTAAAAATATTTCTTTGGGTCTAACAACTCTGCAGTTATTGCCGTCTTTAGAGGTATGATCAGCAGCGCCAGACAGGCAGTGTCCCAAAGTGAGAATTCGTGGGGGACCAACTGTGACTGAGCGCGCAGCCTGTCCTGCCATAAAGGTGTGCATATAAAGACAGTGGTCTTGCTTTGTAGGGGGTGCTGAATGACCTGCCCAAGGCTGTGATTTTTCCCTACAGCCCTAGGGTTTGTGAACAGAAAATACCTTGCTGCGTGTGGGAGAGAGAGCGAGAGCAAGTTAGTGAGCGAACACAGAGCCCTTACAGGTGATCCATTACCCTGCAGCCATTACAATTTGTCATATATGCTTCACCTAGCATCAGCTGCAAGATGAAATGTTTTCAGCTCGGTTTATCAGTCTACCTGGATGTGTCAGGTCAACTTCCTTTTAACCCACTGTTCTGGTTCATGGGCTTTTAGAAAATATGGCACAGCTGATCAGAGCTAGCAGTTGTCTTTCTTTCTTTTTTTTTTTTTTTTTTTCATTTTGCTCGCAGTGTGAACCAGGGATTTCCTTACACAGATACCACTAAGAATTTGGCTTCAGATTGCTTCAGTAAATTCAAAAATCCTGGACTATGCCTTCACTTCTGTTCCAAATGGCAATTAAGAAAACATATTATATTAGAAAAAGAACTTCCTTTGTGAATATATTTTCACACACACATGTACATATGCATGTAGACACACAAACACACCTACTTACACATCTGCATTCTAAGAATCTAATCACTATGAAATAAACCCACTTTAATATTTTGGATGGTTACCAGAATATAGAAATACACATTTTTTTTAGTCACAAAGCTATGACAAAATGATATGCTGAAGATTTTTCTGTTATATTTATCTTTTTATGTGTTTACAATTGCAGGAAGAAATCATGGTATACTCTATAGCAACACTCAGATTAGAAAATTCTCTTTGCAAAATTTTTAACCTCGTCATATACATAAAGCAGATAGAACCCGAAGAGCTTGATTTCTGTTTTTACTGTTAGACATAACTGTCTGAATTTCTATGCACATGGCATAATTTTAGAATGGAAATTATTGGAAGGGTAGTTAAAGTTAAAGATGGTCAGGCAGTTTGTACAAATTACATTGCCCTTCCATACGGAATGTCTTAAGATACTGCTGTCAGTGTCCATTGCTCAGTCCCATCTTATTCCCAGAATCTATTAATACTGAATATGAAGAGATTGAAGAATATTTTTCTCTATTTTTTTTCATACTGACTATTATCCAGTGTGCAACCAAAGTGGGGTATTGCTAACAAGTGCAATTATCATGTAGCTTTGGAAACCTTGCCATTTTTCTGTCCACTTGACCCTCTAAGAGGTCTTTTAAAATTATAAATGTATAAAAACATCACACAGCTGACTTTTTATTTCTAATTTATCTTCTGCCTTGAAGGGAATATGGTAGTATTTGAGATTCCCTGAACACATTGTTATTATTTTTATTATTTTCTAGATGAATGGGTGTGTAATAGCAAAGAATAAATAGCATCTTTTATTATTTATGGTCCTTCATAGTTATTTTACAGTTTCTGGTAGTAGTAGTAGTAGTAATATTATATTTCCCTGCAGGTTTCTAGACTTATATACTCAATTTTTTGAAAGCTGCAAGCATATAAATGATAGCTTTTCAGATTTTGGTGTAACAGCTACTCTCCAAATTTCCTATCCTCGAAAACACAGTAAACAAATGGAGTTTTGCCATGGAACTGAAACACATGGAGCACAGAAGAAAGATTGGAATTTCACTTGTACCTGACTGCTCCTTTTTGCTCAGGCAGACTGCTTGATAAAAATGACTGTTGACTTGAATACAATGCAGTTTGATAAACCCCCTCATTTTAGTAAAAAATAAATAAAATTAGAACATACTTTCCACCTTCATTTTTTAATTGCAATTTTTGTGAAGTTACTTTCAACCTTTGTGTTCTGTGCTGCAACACAACAATTTGTCACCTGTTTGGCTCAACCTCAATTGCTTAGATGGGCATTTTTGAAACTTCCAGGCTGGGATATGTGTTTTTCCTGTACATGTTATCTTACCAAGCTAATGGAGACATGGCTTTTGAGGAGACAAAGAATCCTGTAATTAAAGAAGTCCAGCAGATTTTGTCGAGAAAAGGCTGAGCTGCTCACCACAGGGGCCAGAAAGAACTACTTTTCTGTCATCTCAAGCATTTTTAGAGACATGTTAGAAGTCAGGCCTCTTCCAAACATTTAACCCAGTATCCCTCTAAGAGTAGTATGGGGAGAAGCTGGATGTGAAACACACTCACTTGAATAGTGGGATGTGAGGAAAAGAAGCTATCCCTAGGGACATGTCAAAAGGTGATCTAGTAGAAAGAATATCTAAACGACCTAAGGAGCTTAAGCACTGTACAAAACCCCTTGATGTGAGTTGTCATGCCTGAAGGACTAAACTTATTGATAGGAGAGGGGAAATCTAACCTGGTAAGGCTGATTGATATTCACCAAATTGTTCTGCCTCCGTTTATACCAGCTAAGGCTAGGCTGGAAATCATAAATAAGGGAATAAAATTTATTTAAACTGTAGCATGGCCAATCAATACTATGTTCACTCAAACAGGGTATTAACTGAAATGATGTAGCTTGAAAATAACGAAAAATAATGAAATTATGCTAAAAGACAATTTTATTAGGATTTCCAATACTGGAGAAAACAAACCAAATCTGACTGAATCTGAAAAGTAGGAGAGCATTTAACTGTAACATTAAGCCTACCTCATCTTTATAAACACAAGAAATTAAGCATCAAGAGAACATGAAGTGATTATTTGAAATGTACATATCCATGATGGTCTTGAGAAGACTGTTTTATTGACAAGTGATTTACTTCTTTTCATGTGTCTGTTCAACAAACACTTTATTGAATTCCAACAAGCTAAGGAATCCCTCAAATTAAATAAAATTATTAAGGAAAGGTCTTAAATTTATTTAGAAATTATTGCTTTTCTCTAAGACTTAAGTATATCAGCAAACATATTAAAGAAGGATAAAATTATTTTTGCCCACTCAAAACAGCTAGCTGTGTATAACAGTTTGTGTAACTGTACAACAGTTATGCAAACAGATTGTATAACTAACAGCTGTGTTAGTTATATAAGGAAATGTCACCACATTACTGTATTAATGTAAATTGCTCTTCATCTTTGTTAATCTCAATTAACAGGGAAACATCAGCCTAAAAATCTTCAGGGTATATTTTTCATCAAGTCATACTTTTTTAACTCTCATCCTGGAATGGGAAGGCACATAATATTCTGTCTCTTTCAAGGGAAAAAAATACAATTACCAAAGGAGAGGAAAGAGCTAATACCCTGAATTGTCTGAAACAGACCTTTCTAGCTTTTCAATGCCTTCTTCTTTCAACATTTTGAATTATTCATCATTTTTCTGTTTGACCTGTCTTGTTTCAAAGTAAAAGGCCAACAGAAATGGAAAAGAAAAACAACTGGAAATATATAACCACTTTCTTTCAAGTAACAAAGGCATGTCTATAAATGTACACAGTACCTGTGTACTGTGTAGAATAATTTCAGAATAAAAAATATCTGCATCTGATCACAACTGTAAAATCTGAGATAATTTCAGTTTGAAGAATTGTAAAAAAGGTGGGTTTGATTTGCAACACAAATAATATTTGTCTATATCAACTTCCTTTCCAATGTTGTTTATGATTAATATCTTAAAATGATCCTCTGAGAATTTTGGCTTAATTGCTCTCTAGCAAATGGTTTATATAGTTTGAAGTGACAGGTGGTTATAAGCTAATAAAACACATTTCCTAGACCACAGTTCTAAAAGACCCATGCAAAATGAAGTAAACTGGTCTTATTTTGACAGTTTTTAGTCCTCAGTGGGCAACTACTCACACCAACCAGCTGCCCAACCAAAACTTTCCTAACACCATACAGCCTGAGGAAAAATATCAAAGTCTTTCGAGACTTCACTGAATTTTGTTTGATTCTTCCTTTTACTATGCCCTTTTTTCTTCATGGAGAGAAGAAATCCTGTTTACTTCTATATACAGGGAATTTTGCATAGCAGGAAAATGTGCAGAAAGGTGTAATTGGTTCAAGTCATCAACTTGGGAAGTTCTGACAGCATGGCTGGGTATTTTTTCAAGTGCTAACACCCCTAATTGACAACAGATTCTTACAACAGTGCATCAGTTAAACCTGTGCCATCATCCATTGAGTTATAAGTGTTATGAGCACATAACACCATTTATATAATTTTCATTTTTCCTGAGCTTAAAATATTCTATTAGACAAAAGCTTATTCACCAGGCACAGCTGTAGAGTTTCTTGATAGATGGCTAGGTTAGAGAAGTTTAAGTAGATATGAGAGTAAAATAAATAAAAGACTGAATCGGGATCATTCCTTTTCCATACAGACATTCTTGATACCTGTTTAACATTAATTACTTTGTTAGAAGTTTTTTTCAAAACTGAAATTTGGAGTCTTAGTTCAAGTAGATGAGAAGGTTACCTTTATGTTGGGATAATTTTGTTCACTTTAATGAGAAGAATAAAAACAGGCTGGAAATTGAAGACGTATCTCATCAGAGCACAGCTGCTATTAGAGGAGAAGAGGTGTGAAAACAGACATGTCAAACATGTCTGAACAGACTTCAAATACAATAAAAATCAGTATCTTGGATATTATATCAACCCTTTGTCATGTCACTTCTGGTTTTCCTGCAGAAGTTTGGTTTTCAAGCTCTGTCTGTTACTATCTTTACTAAAAATGTCACTAATATTATAAACCCTATGAAAAATAGAGCATACTGTGGTTGCAGTTTATTTCATCCTGAAGGTCTGTGATAGTTTACCCCAAGTTAAATTTGGTTCTTTAATAACAACAACAACAAAAAAAGATAAAAGGAGCACTTTAATCAAACTCAAATAAAAAGAATAAACAAAACTGAAACCGGTTCTCTACAGTTACACATTTATTTCCACTCTCTGTTATCCTCTTCCATAGCTTTTTTTTTTTTTTAACAGATGATTATGTGGTTAGTGCCTGTATAAAGGACACGTAATCTTGTTGATTTCCACAAAGAGTCTACTTGAATTTTTAATTTAATGTCTGGAAACAAAGTTAGGTTTATTAGAAGTCTGAACCCAGGTAATCCAATCCACTTTACTTTTAAAAAAAATTTCACATTGTTTTTGGGTAACTGTGTATTGATGCAACATTGTTAGAATATTATTTTGGGTAAGTGGAAAGTTGGTATGGGAGAGGCATTTCACAAGCAAATTATTTATTTTAAAAAATCTGTTCATATGTTTGTGCAAAGGAAATGTGGTGTCTGCAGAATATCCTACTGTGGGTATATTAAAGGAAGAAATATGGGAATGAAAAAAGTGTTGTCAGTCCTACCAGTAGGTGAAGTTGAGAATAAATTGGTATGGTAAATACATGATAGGATAATTCCTGTTACTGGAATGTTAATATAAAATAGGGATGGCTTGTACAAGAAAGGCAGGTAACAAAAAAAGGAGGAGCATTGCTTTGAAGAGGAAGGATGTGTGTGCTTGCCAAGATAGGAGAGAACCTTGTTGAAAATCTCTGAATAGAAAGGAAGGGGGGAAAACAATGGAGCTATCTGGTAAAGATCTAGTAGAATCCAAAATGTGAACTTGCTCAGGATAAGGATTTCTATGAAGAAGTAGCAAAATTATTCAGCACACAGAATTTGCTTTCAAAAGGAATGGGGAATTAAGGAAATCATACGAAAGTTAGAGTTAATTCCAGCCAATATGGAAATATTGGATAAGAATGTAAAGGTGAAAGGCCATCTTAATGTGAATAAAAAGAAACCAATTGTATTCAAGATCTGGTACGGTTAAGAAGTAAAATAACAAACTAAAAATGAAAACGCTCTCAGGAAGACATATGTACTCAGAGAGTTGACAAATATTGCAGGTGAATGTAAGATAAAAGTTTGTTCTTATGAACACATATGCAAAATAACCAAAGCAAAGAGGCAGCTGGAAAACTTCCTTGAATTGTGAGATTTTAGAGATCTCAGATGTATGAAGAAATTGTGCAGGAAGCAAAAAATATGTTAGCTTACTGAGAACAAGTTGAAAAACACTGAGCAAACACATAGGGACAAAATCCTCAATGTCTGGACAACAAAAGAGGTGCAATGTACAAGAAATGGAATTGATAGTGTAAAATATGTATATTTATAAGAAAAAGAAAACTGAGAATATCATTGGTCAGTTTCTTCATGGAGAAGGAGAGATGTTGACTAATGATGCCTAGAAAGCCAAGTATTTTGACGGCTTATGGATCTTCATAAGACATTAAAATTATAAGCCACCATTTGCTATTGGCAAAATTGATGAGAAAAAGAGTAAAAGTTTCCAGTCTAGAACAGAGGAAGAAGAAATGAGAGTACAGTAATTTCACCACTATAAGGCGCACCCTTTTGACTAAAATTTTAGCACAAACCCGGAAGTGCACCTTATAGTCCGGTGCGCCTTATCTGATGGACAAAGTGCGGAAATCTGCCAACCTGGAAGTGTGAGCCGTGAGCCGTGGGGGGAGCCGGTAGGGCCACGGCTGCCAGGTGGAGGTGGGGCCGCGGGGCTGCAGCTGCCAGGTGCAGGCGAGGCTGCAGCTGCCGGATGGAGACGGGGCCGTGGGGCTGCGGCTGCCGGGTGCAGGCGAGCCCTGCCAGATACAGGTGGGTCCAAGGGCCAATGGCTGCCGGGTTGAGGCGGGGCCTCGGCCAGCAACCGCGCGGGAGGAGCTGGGGGCGGATCCTCGCTGCCAAAAAAAAGTGCTCCTTATAGTCCGGTGCGCCTTATATATCGGCAAAAGTTCGGAAATTTGCCGACACCTGGAAGTGCGCCTTATAATCCGGTGCACCTTATGGTTGTGAAATTACTGTACTTAAATAGGACAGATGTTTTTTCAACTTATTTGGTTCTGATGATGTTCAAATGAAATCACAAAAAGTAAACAGATATTTTGGAGGCTGAAAAATGTGAGCCATTCATTTATTTTTAAAAAGGAAGGAAAGTAAGAGAGACACATTAGTTATATATAATTCCTTTCAAAAAACCAGACAACAACAAAAAAACCACACACAAAAACCAAAAAAGCACATAACCAAATAATGAAACCATCTCTAACCATCTGAAAGATAATAAAGAGATAAACAGTAGCCAACTACAATTATATATATGTGTGTGTGTGTGTGTATGTATATTTGGGTTTTTAATGAAAGGGTGCCTGATTTGTAGGTCAGGAATTTGTTGTGCTTTTTTTACCTTTCTGAATATTTTCCCTAGCCATTACATAGATTATGATACAGTCATATGTTCTTAATCTCTTTTCGTTTTTTAGAAGTATGATGCTAAATAAATTACTCTTTTTTACATACATTTTTAAATTATATTTACAGTAATTTCACGAATACAAGCCGCACCAATTTGACTAAGATTTTGCTCCTAAACCGGAAATGCGGCTAATAATCAGGAGCGGCTAATACAACCTCAGAAGTGCCTGCCAGAGTGCTGAGCCGAGCAGCTGCAAAGTCGGCATTTTGCGATTGTTACAAATCGCTACTTTGTTGCGCCGCAGGTGGAGCCTGGCTCCCTGTAGGCAGCACGGGGGGCGGGGAGAGAGGCGGGAGAGCTCTCTTTCCTCCTCTGCCACAGCCCAGGGGAGAGACGGGGGGGGGGGGGGCCCGGCGCCGCCATTGCTGCAGCTCGGGGAGGAGAGGGGGGACCCGGGCCGCCCCTACCGCGGCCCGGGGAGGGGGGGGGAAGCCCGCGCCGCCATTGCCGCGGCCCGGGGAGGAGGGGGGAGACCCGGGCCGCCATTGCCGCGGCCCGGGGGGGGGGGAAGCGCGCGCCGCCATTGCTGCGGCTCGGGGAGGGGGGGGGAAGCCGGCGCCGCCATTGCTGCGGCCCGGGGAGGGGGGGGGAAGCCGGCGCCGCCATTGCTGCGGCTCGGGGAGGGGGGGGAAGCGCGCGCCGCCATTGCCGTGGCCCGGGGAGGGGGGGGGAAGCCGGCGCCGCCATTGCTGTGGCCCGGGGAGCCGACGGGAGCCCCGCGCAGCCATTGCCGTGGCCCGGGGAGGGGGGGGGAAGCCGGCGCCGCCATTGCTGCGGCCCAGGGAGGGGGGGGGAAGCGCGCGCCGCCATTGCTGTGGCCCGGGGAGCCGACGGGAGCCCCGCGCAGCCATTGCCGCGGCTCGGGGAGCCGATGGGGTGCTTTGTCCCCGCCCGCCGCCGCCGCGGCAGGAGCGGGAAAACGCCGTCCCTGCCCGCCGCCGGCGCCACGGGCGCGGGAAAGCTCCCTCCCCGCCCGCCGCCGCTGCCGTAGGAGCGGGGGAAGCTCCGTCCCTGCCTCCCACCGCGGGGCAGCGCCGACCCGGGGTGACCGAGCCCAGGGGCAGCGGCGGCCGGCCCCGAGCGGCAGCACCGGGCTGGGCCATCTGGCCCTGTCAGCGGCCCCTAGCGGGCCGAGCCTGCACAGCCTTAGCTCAGCCAGTAAACCCCGCCCTCCCGCGGTTCTGTTACTAATTGCACGCAGGTCCTCGCTGCGAACGACAAAGCGGCTTATATTCGGGTGCGGCTTATCTATGGACAAAAACCGAAATGTTTGCCAAGACCCAGAGATGCGGCTTATAATCAGTGCGGCTTGTATTCGTGAATTTACTGTACCTAAAATCCTTTTGAACTTTTAAATTTCTTTAACAGGAACTTTCTCATTGCTTTGAAGAAAATAATAGTGTAGTTGATAGAAAGATTTGTGCTTGAGAGACAAAGATTGAGAGTGATTGTGCAACTACTTTTCTTTGTTTTCATTTTAAAGACAAATGGGAATCAAATGCCGGCATGAGGTAGTTATAAACATAGTGAAATTGTTCTACTAATCTTGCAATATGCTGTCAAGATAATAATAGCTCTGAGCATTTCCATTGATTTCTGAAGGAATTACTGACTTATTATCTAAAGGAACTCCTTATAGCTGGTTAAAAATGAAATGCGGGTTTGAAATATCCACTATTTCAATAAATGCTGTGAAAATTACCCTTTTATTCAAAAAGAAAGCAAGGAAAATGAGAAGTAGAATGTTATGGATGTGTCATCTTGAGTTACACAGATGTAATGTGGATGGAAGGGTCCCCACATACCTTTTCATGATTGCTTGGAATTGTCCATTCAGAGACTTCTATTTCACAGATCTAGCTAAGGCTACAAAATTTATGCTTTGTCCACATTGGACCAAACTCTCGCACATCTTCCCAAGACAGAACTGTAATAAAACAATGCTCCTTGGAGCAGAACCAAGAATCTTTCTTGGATGCAATTTCTCTCCTCCTTTCTCAACATTAGAGATCCCTGGAAGACAGAAATTATCCTGCTAGAAAGTACTAAATTAAAAAAAGCTGTAATTAAACAAAGTATTTTGAGAAAAGTACATTCAACAAGAACTCTATCTTTCACTCTCTATAGTGCAAATTCAGTGAGTGAGGTAAGAATGAGGATAAAACCTTTTACCTAGCTAGTAAATGTGTGATTTCTTTGATGCATATTTTTAGTTTGAGGAGGCCTTTTTTTGCCCTAGGAAGAAATACATCTCTGGAGAAAATATGCAGACAAATTTCTTACTTTGAAATTGATGTTAGAACTCTTTCGGTATGTTTCATTTTATGTCGTAGTGTTACCTTTCATTCAAAATCTCGGGATACCAATTTTACTTACACAATGCAACACTTAAATAGTAGCTGCTTTAACAGGCAGTGTCACTTTTGTAATAAGAACAGTAATCTTATTACAATATTTGCATACTTTATGCATTAATTTTCTGAAGACTTGCATATGTTTAGGTACCATGCTTGGTCCATATTGGTTTAAGCAATTTACTGAAAAATATTTTAAGGTTTCCTCTCATAAGCATAATCGGACAAAATATTTCCAGTATCATTCTTGCATTGTAGCCCAGCTTACATAGGATGTTGGCAGTACTTGGTAAATTTTCCTGCTTTCTGTTTTTACCCCAATTCTGCTTTGGAAAATTTAATTCCTTAACCTTGATAGGTTAAAACTCTCTATTCTGAGGATTTGGAGTTTCAACCATCTCAAACTATCACCAGCTGCTCATCCACCTATGTTGAGTAAGAAAATACAAATACAGTTGTCTGCACACAAGGAAAAATTACATGCCTGTGTCAAGCAGAGCCTTTGCGTCATAAATCCCAGTTTCTGGAGGCATGCAGCTCAGGACCATGTGTAATTGCTGAGCTCTGGACAGTGTGCAGCATTCCTCTCATCATTGTTTCCAGATCACTTTGTTATGTCGTGTATCTATGAGACACACAGCCTGCTGTGAAGGAAACGGGGAGATGGCCATGTGTGGAAAGGTCACACCACAGGTATTGCTGGTTTTGCAGCACCATGTGTATGCACAGCATGGGGGAGCACTGGTGATCTTGGGCCAAGTGCATTAGCTAAGGGCACTGTGCAAGGGCTGCAGCACTGAGCCCTGCTGCAGGAGCCCCAGCCAGGGAGGTGCAGAGAGCCATCTACCCATGGGTGTAAACAAGGCAGGTGTTGCATGCACGACTTTTGACCTCTGTACAGGGGGTAAATCAAGTTTGTGCTTTTTATTATCTGTTTTTACCCCCTGCCTATTCCCCATGCAGCCTTCAAATCTGCAGTCTTAGGTGCTTGCCTTGTACCATTTCTTTAGGATGGAAGGAAAATAGGCTTCTACTTTGAGTACTGAATTTCACAAATTGGACACTGAACAGGTAAGTTCCCTTTGTGGTCTTTGCCCAAAATGAGTCTTGGTACAGTAGGATTTGATTCTGGTCCTTATATTGTACACAGGGGTATCTGGTTGTGCTTATGCACTTTTGAATTTTACAGTGATTTGAAATATCTTGGATCTGAATACCTGAAGTAGATCAGGAAGTACTTGTTAAGGGCTTGAGAAGGCAGTTTTCTGCTTTCTGTCAATCAAAAAAAACCCTTATAAATAATTTCTGATATATCTGAAGAGTATAGACTATAAATGTTTACCGTGAAATTTACTACATGATGAGAAAGATAGCAATATATTGACCCTCATTCAAATAAATGCTCTATTTTGAAAATTAGCACAACAAAAATATTTTTATTTTATTTCATGATCATCTGTGTACTGCTGGAGACTGTTTTGAAAATAAAAATATAAAGCTATCAAATTAGAACCACTAGATCATGTTTTGTGTCAATATTGGTTCTTTGTATCCTGTTCATAGTGTGCTATGGTTTCAGTCTGCAATTTTCACCAATGGTGTTCATTATTTAAATGAGACAAATAGGCTATTGTCAGGGACTGTGATCCTGGTGACATTATTATTCTGACCTAGTGTAAATATTGTGACCTGTCTTGGAACTCTTGCAGTAAATGAAAGGGTTCAGGCAGTCAAGGTGACAACAACCTGCACATAAATCAAGTCATTTAGTCATTAGGATAAGTTTTATTAAAGAACAAACGCATTTCTTGACATTATATAACTTGTACACAAAAGTCAGACAATATAAATGTAGCCATTTATTTAAAAAGATAAACTAGATTAAGTTGTGAGACCAACGGGAAATTGCTGTTCCTTTTATTTTCACTTTTTTATATTGACTATGGAACTTCTAAAATACCAGAGATAGACAATACACACAGAAACCCACTGATTCTGAAAGACAGCAGGAATGTAAACTGATGAACATAGCCGCTATTAAAGATCAGTGACTAATTAATTCAATACTCTAACATTTTTATTTAACATAAGGCTGGAAAAATTATTTCATGCTTCAGAAAGGTTCCATTATATCTGGATGTGTATGCTAAGATTAATTCTTAGGAAAGATTTAAGGAAACTTAATGCTTTTTCTTTAAAGGATGTGATCTGAATTCAGATAATCCCACAGTAGAAAATATACATTGTGGGAGCTAAGATGTTATTTTACACATACTTGTAGCTTTTTTCATTCTCACTGTAGAGGTTTAAATTTTGCACATACATAAAGAATTCTAAACACATAATGAAATATTACATATCAGAAAACATTACCCAAAGACATTGTTTTCAAAATAATTTGATACTAAAATATAAGAGAAATGAAAAAGGTGCAGTTTATGTACAAGATAGTTTTCTGTTTAAAAAAAGAAATACCTCAAAAATCCTGAGAGTCCCATTTGCATAGTCAAATATAATATATTTATTTATTAATATTACAAGAAAAATATGTGCATCTAGAAATTACATCTTTCTATAAAAGGCAAGTGTTTCAGCCACACTGCCCAAGTCACAGAAGGCAAAGGTAGAGATTGGCAGAATGAGAACCACTCCCTGCAGGAAAAGATCAGGTTTGAGACTTTAAGAAACCCAAAGATGTGCAAGTCATAGAATCATCGAATGGTCTGGGTTGGAAGGCAGATTAAAGATCATATTGTTCCAACCCCCTACCATGGTCTTCACTAGACTCCCATCCAATTTGGTCCTGAACATTTTCCGTGAGGAGGCACCTGCAACTTCTCTGCATCTGATGAGAAGCATCCATGGGTTCTGAGGGAATGGGTGGATCAAGTGGCTAAGCCATCATATTTATGACATTGTGGCAGTCCAGTGAGGTTTCTACTGATTGGAAAAAGGGGGAAACATAACCTCCATTTTAAAAAATGGAAAAAAAACAAGACCTGGGGAACTACAGGCCACCTCTATGCTCAGGAAGATCATAGAGCAGGTGCTCCTGGAAACTATCCTAAGGTATGTGGGAAATGAGGAGGTGATTTTTGAAAGATAGCATGACTTCACTAAGAGCAAATTGTGTCTGAAAAATCTGGTGGCTTTCTATGTCAAGGTTGCAGAGTTGGTGGACAAGTGAAGAGCAACTGACATCATCTGTCTGGACTTGTGCAAAGCACCTGACACTGTCCCTTCATGACATCCTTGTCATTAAACTAGACAGACATGGATTTGACAGATGGATCACTCCGTGGATGAGGAATAGGTTGGGTGGTTGCACTCAAAGAGGTCTGGTCAATGGTTGGATGCCCAAGTATAGACCAGTGTCAAGTAGTTTCCTCAAGGTCGGTACTGAGGCCAGTGCTATTTAACATCTTTGCTGGGGACATTGACAGAGGGATTGAGTGCACCCTCAACAAGTTTGCCAATGTCACCAAGCTGTGTGGTGCAATTGACATGATCTTGAACAGCTGGAGAGCCATGTGAACCTTATGAAGTTCCACAAGTCCAAGAGCAAAGTTTTGCACCTGGATCAGGCCAATCCCAAATGAAGCTGACTGTGGAATGGATTGAAAGAAACCCTGAGGAGAACGACTTGGGGGTGTTGGTTCATGAGAAGCTTGACGTGAGCCAGTGATGTGCGCTAGTAACCCAGAAAGCCAAACATGTTCTGGGCTGCATCAAAAGAAGTGCCACCAGAAGGTTCAGGGAGAGGACTCTCTTCTTCTATTCTGCTCTGGTGAGACCCCATCTGGAGTGCTGAATTCAGCTCTGGGGCTCTCAACATAGGAAGAGCATGGACATGTTGGAGCGAGTCCAAATGAGGGCACAAAGATAAACAAAGGTGAACCTCTCCTATGAAGAGAGGCAGAGAGAATTGGGGCTGCTCAGAATGGAGAAGAAAAGACTCCAGGTAGACTTTCCTGTACTAAAGGGGGCCTATGAGGTAGTTGGAGAGGGACTTTTTGCAAGGGCATGTAGTGATAGGACAAGGAAGAGGGGCTTTAAAATGAGTAGGTTTAGATTGGATATTAGGAAGAAATGGTTCATTACAGGAATTGTGAGACGATGGCACAGGTTCCCCAGAGAAGCTGTGGGTGCCCCATCACTGAAGTGTTCAAGACCATGTTGAATGGAGCTTTGAGCAGCTTGGCATAGTGGAAGATGTCCCTATTCATGGCAAGGTGGTTGGAACTAGATTATCTTCAAGGTCTCTTCCAACACAAACCATTCTATGATTCTATGAATCTGTGCTACTTGGAGAAAAAGTTTGCAAAGGATAGGAAGTTTCTGATGCAGAAAAAATTTGAATACTTTTGACATGCTGAATAAAGTCAGAATTAATTAGGAGCTGATTTTAAAATCTTTGCTGATGAAAACTTATATTTTTGAAAGGAACAGAATGAAAACCAAATGTATCCTGGGATAATTAGAAAAGGAAAGGAAACTCCTCAAAAACATTAAGAAACTGAAACTGATAACTGAGAAAGGAAAAATTATATCTCAAAAGAGGAAAAGGCAGTAGTTTTTCTTTAGGTTAGATGACTACAACCAGAATGCAAGGGGAAATGCCTGGCCTTCATTCTAGAAATTGTTTCTGAGATTGCAAGTGCTTTTTTAGAGCTGAAGCCAGTGTGATAAAGTGCTGTTCTTTCACCAGAAAGAATGTTTGCTTACTATTTCATCATCCCCTGGAGGCACAGAGAAAGAAAATAAGCACATCAGTTGTCATTATGACAGGATAAAAATGGAGCCATCATATTTCAATAACACAATGCAATGAGCAGCCCCATCGAGTGATGAATTATGGACTCTCTCTTTCACACTCAACTATAAGTTAATATTATCTCCCCAGGATAATTAGAGTGAAGTTCAATTACTGACCCTGAATTACCGTGTGGGCCACTCCATGGGTTCTGACACAGCGTTTTACACATTTATCTTTTCACCTAATGCGCTAAATCTGCATTGCTCAGGTGATTAATCATACTGGGTCCCATCTAGCTCACACTATTCTTCTTGTATGGATTGGCTGGTCCCTGGAGTCCCCTTGAGCACAATATGAGAAGGTCTATTATGCTGTGTTTTTCTTCCAATTTGTGTTCTTCCTTGTGTTTTGAGACTGTGGTCACTTCTGATGTTTGCCCAAAAAAGCTCATTGTAAAAATGCAACAGTTTCAGATAGGAAATTGCCCACCTCCTTGCCAACAAGGACACAGGTAACTCAGTCAGTGCAGGTAAAACATACCTGTAAAACTCCAGTTGAAACAGATAGGTCCCTTTATTTCTGTGTGTAAAGATGAAAGAAGAAAAATTCACAATATGGGTCTGGAGGCATTGATCAATTTCCTGCAAGCTGTGTTATTTCTTTCCCTTGTGAAGAACAAATTCTACCCTTGATCTAGTTACTCAAAATAAATCCCTTGCTAATTTTTCTTATGTCTTTTTAGGGCTGTGTATGAGTAACCTCAAATATCTCTCATTAAAAAAAGAAAAAAGCCCAAGTTTTTATTTATAATGAGAATTGTATAAACAAACCTCTAGATTCAGAACCCTTAGCACAGTTTATTACAATTATGTTTTCATCAGCTCAGTGTCTTGCTAAATATACATTGGTGATTTGAGAAAGCTAGATAATTCCACCTCACTTAAAAGAAAATCCTGGTTTACTCCATGAGCAGTCTCAGTGAAATGAAGGAGAAGGGATTAAAAGAGAGTCAGAGGATCTGGATAATCAGCTATCTAAAGGATAGAGATTGAGGTCATATGCGGGGAGGAATAAAAGAGAATGAGATCCCCTTTTATGTCAGCAGCCATAATACTTAAATCTCAGGTTGCAGGGCACTGGAGTAAGTTGTAATTCCCTTACCCACAAGCCAGGGAAATGAGTAGCAAGGAGAAACAAGAGGCAGGGAACAATTTGGGCAAGTGACTACACATAATATGCAGATCAACACAGTATCATGTAGCAAATTTAGGCTACAGCAAAACAGCTATGCAGCAAAACAGGCTGGAATCAGGAATAGAAGTAGGCCCCAGAATAGTATCTAATTCCCACCTCTTCCCTGGATTTAACCTCCCTGGTCTAGATATCAATAATATGGTATCAGTGAATGACTCTGTTTGCTCCTAGCAAGCAATTTCATATTAAGCTATAGTGAAATTTTTTACAGAGGTTAAAACCTTGACTTAGATGAGCTTTTAAACCTACCCAATTTTTTTTATTTGAGTCAGGTTCAGACCAAGTTTTATAGACGTTTATGTTTTCTGAACAGATCCTTTGAGTTCTAATTTTGTCTCTCTGGGTCACAATTTCTACAAATATAATTTATGTGGAAAAAATAACTGCTACAAAACTACTTCTATACACAAATTTAAAAATAGCAAATCTAATGTCTGACAAATAACAAGAGAAGAGCAGAAAAAAACAAGTATTATCCAGTCAGGAAAATGATGGAAAGTGGCTAGAACCAAAATAAAACTAAGGAGTGAATGGAACACTAATTTGGCCTTTCTGCTATGTGAATTTTACTGTTTCATTGGATGACCCATTTAAATTTACTCATTAAATCCTTAAAATACTATCCATACAAAACAATCAGAAATCAAAGCTAGCAATGCAATTAGTCACAATTTTGTTACTGAACTAGTACAGCTGTATACTGATATGCTACACCTGCTGAAATTTGGCGAGATTTTCAATGAGGTATGATGGAAATGCTGGCATGCTCTGAGTTTCACATTGATTTATTTTGCACTTATTTGTCTTTTAGGGTCAAAACAAAGTTATGGGCCCTTATTCCATGAAACTGTAATTGAAGCAGTGATAAAGGTGGTGTGGAGCAAGGAATATGGTTTTTCATGTGACCATAATAACAGGCTGGTATTGTGGCAGCTTTTTCAGATGAGGGCAAATATCTTCAATCCAATCAGTAGTCATTTTTAATTACTCTTGCAGCACAAAGCAGTTGGAAACCTGACTCCTATAGCATGTTGGATATCTCTTGTGAGATTTGCAGTATATGTAATAAAGTTCTGCATTTTGCCTTTCCCAGGTTGTATATATGCTCATCAAAACCCTTCCCATTCCTGTTCTCCTTTCCTTTCTTGGGAGGAGTTGGCTCTGTGATGCAGAGGAGGCTTTAATGATTCTCAAGTGATCCCAGAGTCTCTGGGTGTTGACTGTGACATTCCCCCGGTCCCTGTTCTGTGCCAAGGGCAGGTCAGAAAAGCAAAAGAAACTCTATCTGACAAAATGCAAACATCAACCTCTTTCCACCTTCAGGCTGTAATACAAGACCCTGTCTTCCTAATCACCTGGAGAAGCATAGCCAGAGTAATATAACTATTTTAATTAGGCATTTTGAGATGAGACTAATCGTTTCTTCAAGTAGGACAGGGAATGTTTTCCAAAAGTCCCATGAGGATCTGTACTTTTAATCTGTCTGCATAGCTCTGCCTTTCCTAAACTGTGCACTGGAAAAGCCTGTGATTTTTATTTGTTTTTCCAACTATATATGAGCAGCCTAATCACACATCTGTCTAGATGATGTGCTTTAGCACAATTACAACTATAAATGAAAATTTTTCAATCATTTGATATGTCACACGGATTCAGCAGATGATCTTTTGAACTTGAATATATGCTTTGATAAGCTTCTTTGTGGACTTTTTATTTTCTGAACATAAATACCTATACTTGAGAATGTCAACCTTCTTTGATCCCATTCTCCCTGATTTGTCACTTTTGTCCACTCAGGACAGCCCTCATTACACTTTTAAACATACCACTGCCTTAAAAAGCAGTCAAGGATTGGGCCTTACCTGTCAACAAGCTGAACTGTTCAAGAGCTACATCGTTAATTTCAACAGCCAGAGAAACAGAGCAAAGAGCACCTTCCGACTGAGCCAAGCCTACAGAGCTCTGTGTTGCCTCACCTGACAACATTGTTCCTATTTTAGTATTTCCTATTTTAGACCATAGAGGTACTGGCTTGAGTCAGGCAACTGTGATGTGAGGAGTCACTCTGCAAACCCAGGCACAGGATGAGAGAGATTGCTAATTGGGTAAGTCTGGCCACCATCTGGCACTTGTAGTCTCTACCTAAACTCTCCAGATGCAGCTCTGAGCAGCTGTAAATAAAGACTTTCAGCAGTCAAACGTAATTTATATTAGATATTTTATTCTGTTAGTTAAAGTCCAGAGAATTTCCTGTGTCTGACAGCCTTCTGTGAGCCAGAAGGAAGAGCATGGGGAGGAGGCAGAGGATGGCCAATTGAAGCTATACTGCAGTTGTGTTCAAGACACTTGGATCGCTATGCCTTCAGTTCAGTCACATTTTCAACACGCTCTTGTGAGTGCAGCTGCTGAACTTTGTCCAGCATGTGTTAGCATCTGAAAAACATACACAGTTTCTGTGTTGTCCCCCATGAGGTTGATACCACCTATTAAAAAGGACTGAAAATTCAGGATGCAAGTTTTGTCATAGTGCTACTGATAATACTATGAAATGTAGCAATGGATCAATCCCTTTCTAAGGCTATAACTTAATTTTCTTTTATTATCTACTTTAATATATTCCCATATTTCTATATTATTCTTGCAATTTCATGGGTTTTTACACTGTACAGTATTCTTACTCTCCATCCCTCTCTACTTACTCTTCTCTCTGGAAATCCTCTCTCTGGGTTTTCTCTCTCTCTTTCTTTCTCTTTTTCTTTCTTTCTTTTGTTATCATTCTTTTCCTTTATCTTTTCCTCTTATCAGTTTAACCTGCTTAATTTTCTTCTGTTCAGGCCTGCATGCCTACAAAAACTCTCCTATATTCAAAAAACAGCAATTTTTCCTTATATTTATATATTATTTGTATTTCACTTTATATTTCAAACCTAACAAGCACAATCTGAAAAAACCTCTGTATCCATTTAAAACTGCCCTACCCACAGCGCTCAAAGATTTTCTTGCTCAGTTAGCCCTCAATTGACATTTCCAATGTTTTTTCCTTCCATTCCTTCCATATTTTTTTGTGTGTCTTTATTTTCTACCTAGTGTAGGCCTAAATCCACATCTACCTTCCTGCTTTTCGTTTACTTTGGACTTAGGTCACGTCTGTCCAGCTTTTACACATGTAGGGATTGCAGTCTTTCCTAAGTCTCTAAAGCACGTGTTACTGTGTTGATTGTACTAAAAAAAAAAAAAAAAAAAAAAAAAAGCAAACTCCTACCCTGTCAATAAGAAGAACAGCATGTGCTATAGCTCTTTAACTGAGCTCAAATTCTATCTCATAAATAGTCCCAAGGGTTTCTTTTAGTTCCATCCAGGGCCACTTGCTCAGCACATTTCCTCCCTGAATCAATAATGCAATACCTGGGCCGGATAACAAAAAGTGGAGTGCCACCTTTTTCCTTTTTCTTTCCTCAGACTTTGATTATAACCAGACACACTGATTAGGTCTGTTTTATGAAACTTCATGTGACAACCAAATTAGACATTTGGAACAATATCTGTCCCAAGGAAACAGTGTGAAAGTATCAGGCTTGCAGTTAAATTTCTGTGTGTAGAGAAAATTTCTACCTGAAAAATAAAAAAATAAAAAAACTAGTTTATTTTAGAAAAAAATTGAAAGAAGTGAAAATAAATGTTATATACCCAGTTCCAACATAAGTGATTGTGTGGTTATGGTACGTAGCCCCACAATAAGATTTCCATATAGCAATATTTTGTGGGTGATAGCAGGAAGACTTCCCTTGGTCATTCAGCAAAATCTATATTGAAATGGCTTTTACATAGATTTACTACTGTCTTGCTCTCACTTTTTCAAGTTGTCATTAAAAGACAACTTATTTATAAACTGGAAAGCTTTTCTTCTTCCAGATCAGTGATCTCATAAAACTCTATATAATACTATAAAGCATTTGTTGAAGCTTAGTTCCAAAGACTATTGCAATATTCCTCATTTGGACCAGACTGACTGCACTGGCAGTAGACAGGAGAGATTTCTCTCTCTCTCTGGGAGGGATTAATCCCCAGGCACAAGGCTGTTAGGATGATGCAGGCTGCTCTACAGACTGTGCTGAAATCTGATGCAGAGGGAAAGGAATGCTGTGGCCTGAACTCTTTCCTGTGTCCTTTAGATTGTAACAACATCTTTTGGGCACAAAAAGGAATGTATTTTCCTCAACAGCAGCTACTGCAGCTCTCAATAGTCTTCTCATAGATGCTGCTGCTAAATACATTCTAGTGCCATTTTGTCAAATTGGTGTAATAATACCATGTTGACAGACATGTCAAATTCTAATTTTTTAGGTAAGTTTTTTTCTCTTACACATACTCACATATTAAAAAACCCCAAAACCCTACACCAAACCCTCTCAATTATTTGCTGTCTTTTTTCTATAACACACCTTTGTGTGCCAGTACTTCCTAATGCCCAAGAGTTAAAAGGATATGATTTTAACATTCCTGTTTTCTCACATGTTAGCTTTATTACCAGAGGGGTACTTATATTCCTTCTTTTGATGATAGTCCCTGGCACATCTTCAGTGAAATGTAAATAGTGAAATGTCTGATTCTTTAGAATCTTCTGAAACATCCAGAGCAGCTTCAGAAAGTCATCATAATAAATGACTGGTTAAGAACTAAGAATGCTCCTACACTATCCATTTCTTCCTCAAACAATGGATACAAGAGTTTGTCAGTTATTCAACATTTTTTTTTTTTTTTTTTTTTTTAAGAATTCAGTTCTGAAGCTGTCTCAAGCTGGAGTCAATACTACAGTTATTTCAGGCACATGTTTTTTAAGGAACATTTATGTCATCATTGATTCTCTGGATTTTTTATAAGCAAGAACCAACCAAAGAATATTTGCTTACTATACTGTGTATTTATTGGTATCTGTAGTACAGTATGTTTTATAGGGTTGGTTAATCCAGAAGAAAGGTTAGCCTAAATTGACAAGACTGAAAGAAGTCATGAAAAAGAGATCGGGTCCTATAGGGTTTCTAAATATTTATTAATGATTGATTGATCCTATGTAGAGTACAGTTTAATGGACTTAGCTTGTTAATTTATGCTTCAGTTTTCCTGAGGCTCTGCTTGGATAGTTCAAAACCTCTGCTAGTTTACATTAAACGGTAAGTGGCAGAAATTCAGGGTCTGAGCTACTTACTTAGAATTTCCTTCATTTTCTTGCAGTTGTAAAGTCTGAACTGTGAATTGATGAGCATTGTGGGAAATGACTTCTGTGTTTCCTTTGAAAAGAAATACCATAAAGCATACAATTTACCATCAATTATGATTTAGCAAAGATTGTCCAAGAAATTAACCTAAACAATCAAGTCATCCTTTGATATTATTTCAGTAGCTGACTGGCACTGCCACATTTCAGAAAATTGAATTCAGCTTTATGAAACATATGTTTAAAAGTTGTACTCTTTCAATAATTATGCTATAACATCCCTATTTTATGCAAAGCTAACTAGATATTGTCATATTAAAATAGCAAATCCAATTCATTGCTTATGAAACACATGTTTAAAAAAATAAAAGGCACACTTTAATTATTTCAAGAGTGTTCAGACTGACTCACCAGCCTACTGAATATTGCATTTGTTTAAAACTCAATCATGCAAAATGAAGACTCGATTTGAAAAATTTTAATAAAGATAACCAGACTATCATTATATCATTTGAATGCTAATCGGTGCTTTCATTCAGTGGAGGGAGCAGCGATAGTGTCAACTTTGCTGGAGGCTCTTTATTTTGCAATAAAAACATTTACATTCTAATGATTTTATTAAAGCATAGTAGCTGTCAGCATCCCCAGATGACTCCCTGGCAAACTGTATCAGTTATCAACTCATATTGCCTTTATCAAAACCACCCAGTGGTGAGTCTAGGCCTGCCACAATGAGATGTCTATTGCTCAGAGAGCTGGTATTTAATCATTTCTTCTTCAGTATTGTTCTGCTTACAGTGCATAAATAAGTGCTTCAAATAACCCCAGAGTGCTACTGACAATGAAACAAAGTATCAGTCCTATTTATCTTTCCCACATTCTTCAGAAACCTTCTTCTCCACTTCTTTCCCCCCCCCCCTTTTTTATTATTTTGTTGTTGTTGCAGGCGCTTTTTTATTCACTCTAACCTATCATCATTCAACAGCTCTGAATTTCTTCATGATGAGCAGTAGAACTCACAGATAGAGTCAAGGAAGGTGATATTTTTTGTGCTAGGAATTGATATAATGAATACTGGAAACAACTGGATTAGAAGTGATAGGTGGACTCTGAAGCAATGTTGACCTTAACAGAAAAACCAAAGGGGAAGGGAAAAAAGCAACCAAGCCCCAAGGTTGCCATTTTATATCTCAAAACAGAAAGAATGTTCCTCATGGAGAGAGAGAGGGGGAAAAAATGGTGGGGGTGGTAAGCACAAGATTGTAAACCTCCTGGGCAGACCTTGTCAACTTTCTGCTAAGGGTTGCTAAATATAAACAGATGCGTGCTATGCATTGTCAGATTTCTTTTCCTGATCAAGCAATGCTGATCTGAGGACAGCTCTCTTAATGGTGATAAAAGTGTGTCAGTCCCCAACATGCACACACCTCTGTATTTAAAAGAAATTCTTCCTCTGACTTTCATTCACTTTGTTTTCACTCAGAGAACCAGCACAGATTATAGCGCTCTGAGGAGTCCTTTTTCAGCCAAGCCAATGAAAACCATGTCAATCTCACTGGTAAAATGACCCTTAATTTGGTGGTAGTGAAGATCTGTCCTTGGATTGTAGCTGAATGACTGCTTGGAACAATTTTTAAAACCTTCAGCAGAGATTAACTGTAGATGTTTTATTTTGGTGTTAGCCCAACTCACTCTGACAGACGGCAGAGGGACAGTGTACTAGGTGGGGGATTTCCAGTTCAGTGTCCTAACATTTGATTTTCTGCTTAAACTGCTGAACATCAGTTCTGATCCACTGCACATCACACATTCCAGAAATGTCATCACATCCTTTTGGTTTATGGCAGCTGTCCATCTACCCAGTCATATTATCTATTCTCCACTAAAGTGTTTAGTATCAACATCAAAATGCACCATGCAAATCAATAACATATTGTTGTAATTACATTTCTCAGGCTGGAAAATCAAATACTGTTTTCAGTGTTGGGCTGAAATGGCATAAATATGCAAAGTCTATTGCTCGGCTGGTCTGCTGGTAGCAGATCTATTTTAAATCTAGATCCAGATTTTGTTTCTGACTCTGCTTCTGATTTGCTCTGCAGCTTTTGGCAAATCACATTGCCTCCATCTGTAAAAGCAGATGATAACTGATCAAAGGCACCATCTCTGACTGGTGTGTGTAATCACAGCCTTAAAGGAGGACAGATTTTGAAAGGACACCTAGAGACAGGCAAAGAGTCAGCAGAGCTAATGCCTGAATGAGGGATGGATGCGACATCTAGACTTGCTCATGACTGTGTTTGGGGACAGTATCCCGGCTGGGTATATTTTGTGCTTGAAGGAAGTGTGATTTTGGCCTCCACTCCTGTTCCTTCCGATCTCACTCAATTTCCACATTCTCTTATGAGGTTTTAAGATCTGAAGAGGATTTTGAAACTTTGAAATGTTCTGCTTCTGCTCCAAATGATTTCCTCTTTTAATACTGTTGAGAGTTACCTTATTTTCTTAATCTAAAAAAGCACCATCCAGGTCAATAAACATACACGTGCATTCAGTGAAAAGAGAAACAATTGCCTCCTTTTAAATGTACTTCACATTTTTCCCATCTGATGTTGGTACAAGGCTCAGGGCTTCCATTTGACCCTGTCCCGCTCACTTTATACTGAAGTGCTGTTGACCTGACCTCTTTGATATATCAATGTTGACAAACATGCAGTCTGACAAACAAGGTCCTGATCAGAGTCTTACAGACACAGCAGCAGTACTTCAAACACCCTTCAAGCTGCTGTTCAGATGACGATCCCGCTAGAACACATTTAATTTTTTTATAAGGTGGAGAGTGTACCAACAGTTTAGAAATAAATCCTCAAAAAATAGAATTGAGATTTTATCAAAATGCATTTATTATTGTTTTGCCAAGTGCAGCTTTGAAACGTTATTTCAGCTGTAGCTTTACAAAGTAGCACATTTATCGGTATTGAACATAAGTGGTTTTATAATGTTGGATGAAAGATATTGAGGAGTTGACTGAGGATGCACTACCAAGCTAAACACCATTTTTATACAAATGTCATTCCTTTCATTAATTATCTTTTTTACATAAAAATCCCCATTTCTTATTTTCAGTGCATACATGCATTTCTTTTGACAGAAGAAAAAACCATATATAAACCAACTATTTGTTAGTTTCATGGGCAGAGAAAACTGCTGATTTCAGTTATTTAAAAGAAAGGGATTAAGGAAACTGGATTGCTCAAAGGTGATCTTCAAATTAATTTTCCAATATGGATATTATTTATTGAGGAATATTAATGTATTTTAAAAAATTAGATTTGTGAAATTATATTTTAAAAGAACATGCCTGGGATAAGCATTTCCTTCACCAATTTAAAATTATGTAGTAACCTTTTTTTTTTGCCTAAATATTTTAGGCAAAATTTAATTTTAACCAGAGTTGCTGCAGGTTGTGTTCTAGTGAATTTCTGATTAGAATACTTTCAAGGTGGATGTAAAATGTAGCAATCTGTTATTACTCAATAAAGCTCAGACAAACAAGAATTGATATAAATTTATGTTAATTATATAGAAAACAGGCCAAGAGAATTCTGAATTTGGCAGAGTGCGCAACTCTTCCAATAACAGCTCGGACTGTCCAACAGAATTGCATTTTTCTAAAATAGATCATGCTTCATCAGCAAACTACAGACCTCCAAAGATGTGATAGAATCTGAGCTCATACTGTGAAACACAATAATTGTTTTTTATTTCTTTCTCTGACATGCATTTATGGAAGAGAAAAACTATAAGGGGTCTTTCACCATTTTTACATTACTGACAAAATTCCTCCTTTTGTGGAGTGGCTGGAAGGATGGAAGAAATTCCAGAAACTGTATAGCTATAGAAAAATCAGAAAACTCTTAGTGTCTCAAAATTTTTTTTCTATACAAATTATCCATAGATATACATTATCCATCTACTAGAAATAAACCAACAAAATAGAGAACCATGAGTCATTAATTTCTCTCTTTCTGTAGGCAGCAACCAAAGTTGTGTCATGCTCAATAATGGGTCTTAGCAGGGTATTCTGTACTTTAGATAAAGAGCTGTGAAAACTATGTGCTGCTCACCTGGAAAAGCATAAAATCAGCACATGGTCTCTTGACTTCTCTGTGTAGGCTCTTCTCAGACTTTACTTGCTTTTTGAGTGTCTCTCAATTTCTCTCATTTAAAGGAGAATCACTCTTTTACAGAATCTCTGAAAACCACATCAACATGAAAACAGGTTATAGTCTCTCTGAAGGTAAGAAAGGGATTACTGGAACCAGCATACTCTTTGATCATATTTTTAGCAAAAGATGTAGATTTATTAAAGTGAAATAGTTTATAGAAATCTGTCAATTTTACATCTTTTAAATAGAAAATTTAAAAAAATTTATTATTTTTCTTTCTTGATGTTTAATGACATAAAGTGAGTACTTTTTAAAGTTTTTTGCTCTATTTAACTGAAATAGATTATTACATTTATTTTAATATTATAAAATGTATGTCCTGATATTTATCTCTGTATATTTTATATGTACATTTAGTCTATATATTTAATATTCAAACAAAAAAGAAATGTTTATCAAAGGAAATATTTCAGTGTTAGCAATTATACTTTTCAGATAATTTTTATCATGTAAAAATTTTTGGAATGTCGCATTTTTCTTCAATTCAGAATGAAGTCCCTCAAAATGTTGCAAATCAATTAAGTTCTAAAATTAAGTAAAATAAAAAAAAAAGTTTTTACTTTTGTACATCCAGGTAAATGTCATCTCTTCTCAGGTCCCTCAGTCTATTCATGCAAAGTGGTCCTGCTGAAGTGAAGTAGTTATGGAGGATGAATAAAAATTGTCCAGTCCCCAAGTCCCTGCCCTTTGCCAGATGGAATTGTTTTCATTAGCTCTATAAAAGATTGCCTTTTAGATTATAAAACCATGCCTTACCAAGAGTGGACTGGAATAGTGGCTGTGATTGGGGTGGTGTTCATTACCTCTGTCTTCATTTGGGACACACAGAACAAGCAATGGCACAGTTGGAGGCTATGTTCCCTTTCCTGAGATTCTGCCTGTGACACCACAGGAATTCCCCTGAAAAGCAAAGACTTGCCAATGAGGACTAGTGCCCTGACTAAGCACTTTCTGAAGCAATGAGGGTGGATGCTGTTGAGAGTGGTGAGGATAACATGATGTAGATCTCACCATGCCCAAGTGGAGTAATTCTATAAAAATCTGGAAGAAGCTTTCAACAGTAAACTGTTGACAAATTAAGAATTTGTTTCTTTTCTTGTTCTCTGGGAATCTACATGTGAAAAGGTCTGGGGGATTGTATACAGGGATTTATCTCAAAAATGATATTTTTAAGCAATTGTCAAAAGGTCTTGTTTCGCTTAAGACCTAATAATAATTTTGACTTAGTTCCATATGAGGATAATGAGACTATTATAGATATTATTTAGGGACCTGCTTGAATGCTATACTGGGCCATTTTTTTCTAATGTTCTGATATTCCTAAAGGAACAACCCCCCCTCCCAGAAACTGGTTTAAAATTTGTTTAATATTTTTATAAAAATAAAAATTAATGGTACTTTTATGGCACTTCATTTCTAAAATAATTGTCCTGAAGAGTTTTGAACAAATTTACAAATATATCCAGAAAGCTAGTGATTTGAATCACATCCATCTTTTTCTTCTCACCCTGAATTTTTATGATCAGATATACCTTAGAAAGTCATTGCATGACACTCTAAACACATATAATCTAAATGCTGCTCTTCCACTTGAACTAATGATGTACATGACTCTAGCAAACAAAGAATATTCATTTGCAATAAATCAAAAAGCACTGCACTTTATATAATTGCATATAAAATATATTAAGAGAAACTATTGAGGTTGCAAAGTCAAGCATTCGAAAATTTGAAAACCCCAGAATTAAAATTGCTCATGCAACCTTAATTTACTCTGTCAGTGTATGCATTATTATAAAGATATCAATAATATGATTACATCCCTTTTTTTTTTTTTCCTACAGGAACTTTGCCTCATAAAATGGATAACATTTTCTTACAAATAACTATTCAGTATAATCTTTTCCCATCATCATTCAGTGTGTGGTCTCTGGGACATATATATTTATTCAAGGCTCTTCTGAAGATGCAGTGATGAACACCCTTCCTGACTAATCTACAGTGCTGATCATTCACTTATACTTTACAAATAAGTGAATTTATGCCCCTGCAAAAACAACTGGGTTGGAATGAGATTCAAGTCAATGGTACTTCTAAAATAGATTCTGAATTCAAGAGGCCTGTTGTCTGAATTAGATATATATTTTTTTTTTAAAGGCACTTTAATTAGATAGAATTTTGTGAGTGGAAAGACTATCTTCATTTGCTGCATTTGTAGCTGTGAATTATCATTTGTTTATGCCAAACAAGTTCTTGGGCTTCTAATCATCCAACCAAGAACCTGAAGAATCCACAGATAGCGATCTCATGAAAAAATCGTTTCTTGCCCAGGAAAACATAGAACCTCTACAGCACAGTCACAGTATATCAAGTCAGGATTTGAATCCTGACAGTGTCAGCCTGTGTGATTCAATGGAGATTTACAGTAAATTCACGAATACAAGCCGCACGGAGTATAAGCCGCATATCCGGTGTGTTGGCAACATTGATGTCTTTGTCAATAGATAAGCCGCACCCGGAATATTAGCCGCACTTTAGTTCGCCGCGAACTTTCACAAAGTCGTCATTTAGTAACACAATCACGGGATCGCCGGGGCTTACTGGCTTACTGCCGACCTCAGAAACATTGTTTCCAAGTGAAAAAAGACACACCCTTTATTTACAAGCCAAAAAAGACAGGAACAATAGTGTGGTCATTTTGCGAGCATTCCCAATGGATCCACGTTGCCTTTAAACAGCCGATCAGCCACGCGGGCAGGCAGCTGAGCTCCGAGCGGAGCCACATCTCCGTGCTGGCACAGGAGCGGCCGTTGTAGCCCTCGCAACCCCGCGGGCCGAGCGGCCTTTGTAGCCCTCGCAGCCCCGCGGGGGGAGCGGCCGTTGTAGCCCTCCCGGCCCGCAGTGGGGGCGAGCGCTGCTCTGGCCCTCGCAGCCCCGCGGGGGGAGCAGCCGTTGTAGCCCTCTCCCTGCGAGCCGAGTGGCCGTTCTACCCCTCTCCCTGCAGGCTGAGCGGCTCCCCCAGCCCTCTCCCTGCGAGCCCAGCCAGCCCCATAGCCGCACAAGACTGAAAACACTTTAAAAAGTACAGAGAAATATCACACACTTTTATCGAACTGCCGAGGTAACTCACCCCGATAGCAACCCCCGCCCCTCAGTAACGCCGCCATCCACAGGCAGGCAATAAGCTGTTCTCTGATTGGTTCATCGTCGGAACGACGGGAAACCATGGATTTCAGACTGTTTTGGCTCGGGACTGGACCAGCATGATACTAGGTAAGGGCAGATATCACATTTTTGTCCATAGATTAGCCGCACCGGAATATTGGCTGCATTTCCGGGTTTCCACCAAAATTTTAGTCTTCTTGCTGCGGCTTGTATTCGTGAAATTACTGTATGTTAATCAGTTCACCCTGAACATAATACCCATGTATGCTCAGCTGCAGAGCCCTTCAGTATATTACATTTGGCTGAGTACAAGGGGAGCTGCAGCACCTAGTTCACATGTACACACCAACATTTATCTGTATTAAGCCCAAAACTGCAATCCAGTCCAGTTTTTTTGAATAGTGTAACCATGAGATTGTTCTGATTCTTTCTTCCCTTAACTTCCCTTCCTTCACTTTTGCTACATATCTTCCAACTTCTGCAATAAAAGATACTTTTCTATCCCTCAGGTAGATTTATGAATGTGATATTAATCACAGAATCACAGAATCACAGAATAACAGAATGAACTAGGTAGGAAAGGACCTTTAAGTCATCTAGTCCAACCTATGACCTAACACCTCCCCATCAACTAAACCATGGCCATGCGCGGTCTATTTTATTTTTTTAATTAATTATATATAATATATTATAATAATATATATTATAGTATATATAATGTATAATAATACAATAACATATAATTATATATTATAATTATAATAATTATTATATATTAATAAGTTATATTAATTAACAACACTTAGGTGATTAGGAAACAACATAATGACTGCTAATGTAGCTCGCTTTTCCCTGGAAATGCCTGGAAATCTTTTCCTTGATGCTGGAAGCAATTCCCATTTAACCCTTTTGTCCTTAGCTAAATTTAGCCAAGTTTTTGTCTTTGTCTTTCTGAGATTTTCTGCAAATGCCTTTCAGTTTTCCTCCAGGATCTTTCTCCAGCCTTCCATTAACTCAGTCATTCTCTCTTATTCCTCATAATTTTCAGTTCATAACTTTTCCCTAAAAGGACTCTTCCACCCACTTGAATCCATCATTTGTCCCCTTCCTCATGTCACCCTGTCAGTCCTTGTGTTCTAGCAGTCCACCACTACTTTCACTCAGAAACCAGTCCAACGACAGACTAGTCAGAACTGTCCTGGACTATATTCCTCTTGTAGTGACAATTAGAAACGAAAACTTTCTGGGTTTTATGTCTTCTCAGGATTCAAAAATGAACTAATGGGGAAACTGGCAGCAATAAGTGTCACCCATGTGTGGCAAGACTAACAAGGAGCAAAGACTAACTAACAAAGAGCAAGACTAAACTCTATACTTAGAAGACTTTGCAGATGGTAAATCTGACCCAGTCTGTAGCAGCCTAAAGTTACAATTTCAGGAAAAGTTCTGCTCATCCATTGGCATAGATGAGCATGCCCAGATTACCATGGAGATAAATCTTTAGCCTGGTGATTTTCAAGGAAGATTTTCGAAAGGAAACAAACGCCATTCACTGTTTTCCTGCCATTGTCCTTCCTCCAAGTCTTATAGGATATACATTTTCTTGTCTAAAATACATTCAAATGTTAGAATATTTCTGGAACAGCATAGCGGTTATACCTGAAATTTTGCAAAGAAATTCAGCTTTACGTATCCCATTAAGGAAAGATATTTCCTCCTTGATAACACACTAAAGTATTTACATGCAGTGCTTTTTTCATAGATGTCCAGTGATTTTTCATAATGTGCAGTAGTATCCGCTCCACTCATAATGACTGAACTTCAGTGTATATGCTTGGCTTACAGGTAAATGAAAGCTAATTAAAATTGCCATCACTGCTCCATTCCCTGCTAAACGTCTGATCCTATATTTTTAAAATAATTTACTCTGAAGGCTTTAGCACATGGTTTTACATGTTCAAAAATCTTCCATCCAGAGGACAATGGAAACAGGGATGTGTGCTGAACTCTGATCTCCCTCTCTGATTTAAAGCCGTAAAACCCAGAGGCATTAAAAGCAAGTTAATACTTGTTGAAAAAAAATTGCAAATGTGTTTAAAAGGTAATTAGTGAATAATTCCTTTAGTTACTTTGCTCTCTTCCTTTCTCATTGAACTTGACCCTGTTGTCTATAGGAAGCATTATAAATTTTGAAAGTCTCTCATGAATTGGACATTTTAATGAACTACTCACAGCAGTCACCTGTCAGTGGCCAGTTTATTGGAGAGAGTGAGTGAAAATTTATCTCTCTGCACAATATGTAACACTACTTTTCACAGGGACCTGGGCTAATTTAACTCTGCTGTTTTCTGAATTAACAAGGCTTGTCTTCAAACCTTTCGACATAGGAGCATTCTGTTCTGTTATTATTTTAGTGCTTGCCTTCCCACCCTCCCTCAGGACGTGCATTATTTAATCCATCTGGAGCCTTAGTAACCAAGTTCCCCTGCTCTCCCTGACCCCAGTGATTTATGTTTCATATTTCATGCTGTGGTTGGTCTTTTACCACTTATATTCCCCCTTCTTATCCTAGTCAATCTTTTTTTTAATTATTATTCTTATTTTCCCTCTCCCTCTACCCTCTTCCCCACCCTCGTTTTTTTTTATTTTCTTTTTTTAGGAGGAAGGATAAATATTTGACAAGTGGACTGTTTGTCATGCAAACCCTAACACAGTTACAGTTAGGGAGGGGAATAATTCAATCTGCCAAGAGTTAAATGCTGATAGATTATTGGATGTTTCTAGGCCAGGGGTTGTGCCACTCATAATTTTTCCCACTGATACAACTATTTTATGGAATATGACATACATCTTTAGGTGTTAAATCATCCCTAGAATAATTTGTCTGTCAGGAATCAAAGTGAAAGGAAATAAAATCACCAGAGCACGGAGTTGTCTTGCTAAATCTCATATTCCACAGAGGCTGCTGCTTGCACTTCAGTGTGTGGTTGTATCTGTGTCTTTAAATAAAAACAACACACACAGAGAGGGAAGAAAATCATGAAGGAAGCTGGGGTAGGGAGGCATTTGCATTGTGAATGTTGGATTCACAATCAGTCTTCCTTTGCTCTGTACCTTCCTTACTCCCTGTTCCTCATATCCTTCTTATCAGATTTCATGTTTAATGCCCAGCCTGAACTCCCCGTCCTACACCCACAAATCTGACTGAACACAATAGCACTGATAAAACGGAAGCAAATTTCTTCTATTAGTGACTGACAGCAATTTGAACAAAATGAAGTTGTACCATGATATCGTTATATATACAAGGTGCAAATAACCTAGTTTGAATAATCACAGCTTCTGTCCTTTTAAATGATTTTTCTCCCCCATTTAGAGGGAGGCCTTTGATGTGATAATATTAATTCCCTCTGTGCTTGGAGGAAGGAAAAAAAAAAAACCTAGGAGAAGCGGAAATTAAATGAGTAATGCAATGTCAGTCAATCTTTTAAACCAGGGCCTTATTAACAGCTAATCATTTTGTCATTTTGTCGCTCAAAGTAATGAATTTGATAGGAGGAGAAGGGAATGTTTTATGTTTATTTTTATTAGTTTTAAACAGAAACAGTTGTGGAAATATTATATTATCAAGACTCGCAGCATTTAAGTGGTTTCTGTTCAGCATATCGCTATTTTTCTTCTCTGCCAGTATCTGATTGCCATAATTTTGAATAATCTGCTTGTCTTTCAAAAAAAAATTGAAAAGGATATTCATCTCAGGCATAGCACAAGGTTCCATCATTGGAGATGCATTAGGCTTTTGTTAGGTATTTCTTTACATCCTATTTATTCCAAAGTATCTAAGTAATTAATCGCTAGAAGGAGAGTAATGCAGCTGAAAGGAATGGTATATGTTTCTCAGCTGCCAGCATCTGAAGACCAGAAAAATTACAGAGAAAAGACCATAAATAACTTTCTGTTTCTAAAGGTGTAATGCATGGTTTTGCTGTATTTTAAAATTCTGTAGGCTACAGCTACACATTAAACACAAACTAGTAGAAGGCATTAAATATTTGTTGCTGGGAAAGGATTCTCTGTTTGATGTCCCTGTAGCATTCTCCTTTGAAATAGCAGGGGTGACCTCTGAATTGGGACTCCAGAGGACTCTCAAATTAAGTACTTTGAATGTGGTGCCATTATGAGGTTTGATCTAATGTTGATGGTAGTTTTCCATCAGCAGAAACTGTGGTACTGGACACAAAAAGAATACAAGTATCCACAGCCTCTTATGGGGTTATGAGCTTAGGGTTGCCTCAATATTGTCCTTCATATGCTTCCATTACATTTACGTATTTATTTATTTTGTATTTTCTTACTATTTTCTAGTTTATTTCACACTTATATTTTAATGGCTGAAGAATAGATCTTGACTCTAGAGAGGCACAGAAGAATGTTGTTCCTAATCTCCAGCTCAAGGCCAGGCTTCATTTACTGTGAGTTAAGTTAGCAAGCAAATCAATACATGGTAGCCTAGTGATACATCTGGTGATTTACTTACTCATTGACTGAAAAGCAATTGAGTGGGTTAGACTACATGGGAAAATACATCTGTAATATCAGCATAGGTTCCATTTGGGTTTGTTGTAATTTTTTAAACATGAATGTTTGGAAATTGTCTCCACCTAGAAAGAAGCATTTACTGTATAGGGACACACATATGAAGGCGGATAAAGCAAACCAGACATATCTAGGAGTTTAATTAATAGATATATAATAATTGTAATTGTCATCATACCAAACCATCCTGTGGCAAATACTAGATAAAACCTATTAGCTAAAAAATTGTTGAAAGAAACCCATAGGAAATTGTTAGATCTCATATTTTTGGTGGCCTAGGAATACACAGGGTTCCCTAAGGTCACCTGTCAAACATAAGTTTGGCTAAGTGGTGTTAATGAATCTTTGTGTTGCAGTCCAAAGCATGGCATAGTATTTGAGCACCTACACTTCCAGCTCTCTGGGTCAGGTGATATTATTTTTGTCTTGTTTCAGAGATGTAGAAAGCAGGAAGAGGAATATGAAATACTCCTGTTAGTGTAGAGATTTTAAATATATTTAGTGAGTCTAAACCATTCTCATATAGCAATGACTCTGCTGTTTTTCAGTGAAAGCATTACTCAGGAGTCTGTGCTAAATGATGAGTCTTCCCTTTCATTATCTTTACATATTTAAGTATCCTTTGTGCTATAGAAGGAATGCCCTTGTGGGAACTGATTGCTGCCATTAGTCTGTTGATTCAGTTGATTGCTGCTTTAGGCTATTCATTTAGTCTCTGCTCTCCTCAGAGTAGCTTGTCCAGAGAGTTTCATAAAGCAGTTTCTCTTCAGAAGAGAAAAACCTTCAAAGCATTATCAGAGATATTACTTCCTTTCTGATTGTATGGAGCAAAGACATCAAAGAAATAACTGGATCCATAATCTACAGCATATTCAGAAAATACATAAACTTTTCTAATTTCTCTGTAATTAGCTGGAAATTACATTTTGGTATTGAAGTGAGTTTGTTAGAGAGTAGTTCCAGAATCACAGAAAAATTTAGATTGCAAAGGACCTCTGGAGGTTGCCTAAGGGTCAGTGTGGATCAGATAGCTCAGGGTTCTGTCCAACCAAATTCTGTGGATGGAGGCTCCACAGTCTCATCACTCACTCACTAGTCCAACCCTTAAGACTGAATTCAAACTTTCAGCAGCTGAAACCAAACAATAAATTGATAATGATTTTTTTTTCATTAATTAAATGTTTCTAAAGAACATTTTTTAAATCAAAACGTATTTTCAGACCCAAGTGTTTCTGATAATTTGATCTACGTTTTGAACATTTACACTTCAATTTTATGGAGCAATCAGAAGAGCCCAATTTTTCACTGGTTTTAAATACTTCTGGTGAAAAGAAACTTCAGCCATTCTTCTGTGATAACAGAATTGCAAAGTTTTCACCTGACTATGCAAAGAGATATAAGAAATATCGTTGAAATTCAGCTTGAATTTGGGATACAGATACTTGAAGTATGAAAGGTAGTCCACATTTTTCTCTTTAATATATCTTACCATATACACATTCTCTATTTACTGTTAGAAAATCACACATCTTAATACATATTAAAAATTGTGTGTTTATGGCAAATATTCAATGCATTCTTAGGAATAGAACCAGTTTACCACACATGCAAAAACTGTCTCTGCAAATAAGGAGTCATCATTAAAAATGCTATTATAAATAAAGTATAAAATGTGAGGGATCATGAAGTATAAAATCCTGTGCTAATTTACACTATTCTCTGTTCTTCACAATAAAGGCTTTTTTTTTTAAATTCATAATTGCATATTTCTATAATTAATAATGAAAGCCATGCTGCAGAAAGGAACCTGGGGATCCTGGTTGACCAGAAGTTGAATATGTCAGCAATGTGTTCTGGTGTCAGGCACAGCATCACCAGGTAGTCAAGGGAGGGGATTGTCCTGCTCCAGTTTTGCCCTAGTGCAGCTTCTTCTTGAGTGCTTTGTGCAGTTTTGGCACAACAATATAAGAAAGATATTAAACTATTAGAGAGTGTTCAAATGAGGAGCAGCTGAGGTCACTTGGTCCGTTCAGCCTGGAGGAGACTGAGGGGAGACCTCATTGCAGTAACAAATTCCTCATGAGGGGAAGAGGAGAGGCAGGAACTGACCTCTTCTCTGTGGTGACCAGTGACAGGACCGAAGGGAAGGACCTGTAGTTTCATTTGGGGAGGTTTAGATTGGACATTTGGAAAAGGTTCTTCACTCTTGGGGTGTCCTGTTGGGACAAGGGCAAGGAGTTGGACTCAATAATTCTTGTAGGTCCCTTCCAACGCAACTGATTCTGTGGTTTGTCCAAACATGCACACACTTTCTCTATAGTACCTCATAATCTTGTATTTTTAAGTTGTTTCTGGTTTATACTTGTATACCATTTTATTTCTTTTTTGATTCTTTAAGATTTTCCATCTCAAAGACAGGAAGGAGCACCTTTTTCAGAATATATAATGCTACTTACTATTGATATATATTTTCCATAAAATTATTATAATTTTTTCTGTGTGTATCAATACCAATATCGTTTTCAATATTGGTATTCATTTAAATATATAGAGTGAGGTATATGTGAAAAAAATGTAATCCATGAACAACAATATACACTTATAAGAATACTAGAGGATCAAAACTCTTCAGAGCATGTGCAGGGATAAAAGCTGATACAGTTGAAGGGATAGTATTGATTTTTTTTTTTTTTAATATGGAAATGCACCATCATTTTTACTAATTTATTGCAGAATTATGATCCGAATAACTTGTACTAAAATCAGCCACAAGTAAATCTATTTGGCAGACACAATTGAAAAAAACCATTGTACAGAACTAGGGCTGTAGTGTAGGTTATAATATTAATCTCCCTTCCTGAACCACTGTGTCAATAATGTGTGAAACAAAACATCTCCAAAACTTCAAGGCCAAGAATTATTTAAATAGAAACCTGAATTCAGATCCTTAAAGTCTACCTCTAAATACACAAATAAAAGACCTGTTTTATTTTTTAAAAAATTGAGCTTACTAAACCTTTAATCTCAACATGTGGTTTTGGTACTCTGTAGTTCTGAAAATCAGGCCATTTTTTAATATAACTGAATATTTGGTTTACGAACTTAAATTCAGGTTTTGGGAATCTTAGTCATTGATCCAAGTTTGTTTCTCATAGAAATCGATATGAGTTTTATCTCTGTTTCAAATATAAGTAGGAGTATTTACTTTCCTAAAACATAAATCTATTCACAGTAGCATAATATATAGACAGCCTGTGCAAATTTCAAGTCATGCTATTGTCTTGTGGGCATGTGACTGAAATGCAGAGGCTGATAAATCATAAAACTGTTTGGGCTTTCTCCTGATAACTGGACACACTTAAATGTCCAAAAGATAAAATATAGACTACCTTTTAATTTTTTTTCCTAATATTCTAGATAAATAATATTACATGGAAAGTCATAGAATGCTCCCAATATAATAGAGAATAATATTTCAAAATCTATACTCCCTGAAGATATGTTGTTTGATCGTTCAGATCATCGTTATGGATTACTTTCTCTAGTGTTATGAGAAGGAGAATATTTTTCCCAAACTTCAAAAAATACTAACATTTTCAAGGCATGGAGGTTAATAAAATTTGTGGTGCAAAATATCCCCACAGTGTTTCAAATAAAATCAGATCCTAAAGATGCTAATTTAGGAAAGAAAATATCTGAGGAATCATAATGGCTACACATATAAGTTGTTCAAAGAAAGCTGCTCTATTTTGTAAAATGTATTTATTCTACAGAGTAGTACTTCATATCATTTTGATTTTTCTTTACACTGTAAAAAATATCATCATGAAATGAGAGTAAGAAGTAAAAACAAGCTATTTTACATCTCCAGATATACCTTCCACATGCCCAGAACTCTATCTGTGTTATTCTCTGGCAAACAGGAGAGAGGGGCTCATACCTATCTTAATCAAATGCTTCTAAGACCCTTAGAGTCAGATTGTGACTTCTTCCTTGAGAATTGTTATTAGAAACACAAGTGCTTAAAATTCTCTTTTGCACCTCTGTCATGTTCAAGAGATTCAGCTCTGTAGTTTGGGGAGTTTCAGTAAGAATTGCATTTTTTGTGCCCTGAAAGGTTGATGCGATGATACACTATTTGGAGCGGATTACTTATTCTTTCAATAAAACTGTTACATCCTTCAAAATAAAAAGCAAAATCACATGACCCTGAGATATTAATTTTGACAATATTAATACCTTTTTTAAAAATGATCTCTTGCAAGTAGTTTTTGTAAATAAAATTATGTTATGTTCCAAAGAAAAGTGCTAAAAAAACCTCAGTCTTCCAGTAATGTAATATGATGTCTTATCTCTAAGATGTTTCAACTGCTCACTGAAAACAATACATATGAATATATATATATATATTTTTTTTTTTTTAATTGAGAGGTGTGGACTTATGTTTATGACATTCAGAAAATTTAAATGGGTTCAGGGAAAAAAATTGTAACTTCTGTGTTTCAAAATTTAAATGCCTACTTGTCTGGTATCAACATTGTTTTATTGCTGCTCTGTATGATTTTGGTTTGGGTGTATCTAAGTAGAAGTCGCCTTTTATTGTTGCTGCTCTATTTTATTAGGGAATGTAATTGAATAGAATTTCACCTTATATCATTGTTCTAATGAAAAAATAATGCAGTATTTTATACATTTAATTAAAAAAGAAATAGCCACATACATCTTTATGTTCTGTATTTTATTGACAAATAGAAATATGTTACATGGATCCTTTTCTGGAGCATCCCTGACATAAAAATAGGGCATCCTCTAACAAGTTCATCAAGACCTCAGGAAAGAGCCTATCTCTCATTAAAAGAAAATTTAGGACTTGTCATTTTCTTCAGTCTGTGACAGAGCAGAAGTGATTTTGCAGACTGAGAATTGCAGAGGCAAAAAGGCAAGCACACAAGGCTTACTTGCTGACCACTAGGCAGCTTCTCAGTCACTTCCTCACTGGCAGTAAAGGAATTCTGAAACAGCCACTTGCCACTGAGCAAAACAAAGAGGAGTCAGACTACCCACTTTAGAAGCAGATGATATTTTGTTTTCATTTCTATATTTAGTACTGTCCCAAAGGGCTTTATCTGTACCTGTAAATAAAATGACTGGGTGTCTGTCCTCTGACCCCCAGGGGCATGTGACACAGAATAGATCTTATTTATATGGTTGAAGTCTCATAATCTTAAAAAGGCAAAGTAGCATCATCCATACTGACTCTTGGTAAAGTTTTCTAAATTATTCACTCGTCTGAAGTGTGCCTAAGTGTTGTTTGGAAAGGATTCAAGTCTGACCAAGGCTAAATGATTTAACAGCACAACAGCATTTCATCTGAATGTATTGCATTCATCAGTACACACAGCTCACAATTTGCAAGCAGATTCACACAGGAAAAGCCTTACAACGTGTTAAATAAGGTCAGAAACTTTCTGAGGACTATACTGTATGTGCTATGTATAGGGAAGTGAATACAGGTGTGAAAAACAATCTGTATGTTCTTCTTTTCTGTGCAGTGCATAGGCCTGCATTAAAAAGCAAAGTGAAAATCATTCTGTGTGTTAAGCAGTCATGATGCATGGCTTCAAACTTACTGTTCTCAGTCTTGCTCCACAGTGCAATGTTTTATTATTTGATAGCTAACTGCTTTACAACCAGCAGTGAATACCTGCAGATCTAGGTTAGATTCTAAGAATTAAATTGATCAAAAAATTTCTAAAATGCCTTAGATTGACTAGATGGGAGTTTGATCAGTTTGAAATGTAGTACTGTGATTTTTTTTTTTTTTCATTTTAAATAAGTATTTTTTATTTAAAACATTAGTACACAGAGAAAAATTGCATTGTAATGTTGAATACAAGAAAGCTTTATGAAAACTTCTGTAGAAATCTCCTTGCTGTATAAAAGAGACTATGCCATGGGTGTTTATGGTGCTCTCTGTGACATAATGAATGAGGCAAGAAGCCAAGTTCTTCCAGCAAATTTGGATGTACTTATCGCCTAACATAAGAGCCCTCATTATTTTTCTTGATATGATAGTTAAGTCATAATATGGTCCATTTCAAATGTGATCTTCCAGAAATTGCTTTAATTTTGCACATCTTTATATCCTGAGCTTTGGATGAAACTTTTCTATTATAGTAAATTGCTTGTGTCACCATCTCCTCACAGGCATTTAATCCAACAATTCATATTAGGCATTTTGAAGGGCCAGGGAACTTGTGTTCATCAATCACTCCTCCAGGCTTTTTGGGATTGCTTTGGCTAGGAGATGACCCAAATGAATGACTCTTGAAGAGTCTACTAGCTCTACTTTCTCTGACTGTGGGGAAGAGACTAAAGCAACACATACTAGAGCTACAGAGGTGTCCTGGTGTGTCTGTATGCTCCAGCAGCCCCATCATCTCAGTCCTTTAAAAACATCAAGCCTCCAACTTGATCCCAATGAACCCACCAATGCTTTTGATGGACTTTTGATGAGTTGCCAGACCAAAGAGAAACCTCTTCACCACGGTGACACAAAGAATTTAAAGAAACATGCTGTTTAAGCCAATGTGAGTAACAGGTAATGAGATGTAATCTGAAAAATCATCTGCTCTGGGAGTGCTCTTCAGCCTCACTTGTAAGGTGGCAATTTGTACAGCACTGTGTACCACTGATGAGCTGTTCTTGTCTCACTTTATTGTTACCAATATGTTCCCATATACTGCTAATGCCAACTCTTCAGGAGCTCACTTAAATCATGAGGGACAGGGAAAGCCTACTCCACTTCGCTATTTTTCAAGCAGCATTGAGAGGCATTTGCTTGTGTATTGAAGACACTTTTTATCTTAAGTGCTCCTCAGAGTGATATTTAAAGTAAAAACAACTGATTTCCAGCAACCTGTTGTTGTTCTCTTCATAATTTTCACAGAATCACAGACTATCTAGAGTTGGAAGGGGGCCACAAAGTCCAGATCCTCTGAACTGTTACCCTGGGAATAATATATATCTTGAATAAAACTGTCCAAATTCCTGAATAAATAACTAGCAGTCAGAAAAATTCCCTACCTCTAAAAAGAACTTCTGTGTAGCTATGTATTTCATGGTGGATGTTTTAACCATATTTTCCTTTGGAAAGTATACATGACCTTTGGGTTTAATATACACACTTGGAAATTTGAGAGGAGACACCTGAAAGCTAAATGCTGAGATACTGAATATCCACTGCCTCCTTCTGCCAGTCCTCACTTATTTCTCTGCCAATTAAGTCTGTAGTATCTCAGGCTAAAATCCATTTTACAATCTGAATCGTGCTCATCTCCGCTTATTGTCACACTCCCCAAGTGAAATTACTTAGTCAATTCCCAGTGGACTTCACAGAATCTTTTAAGCTCAAACACACTTGTCTTTTTATCTCTTTTTACCTGTTCCTGTATGTTTTCATTGGAAAACAAAACAAAACTAAACTACTTTTTTTTTCTTTTAATTAATTTCATTGCTTTATGTCTTCCTTGACTTCTCTCTATTAGTGTTGTCAAATAAAACTGGACAACGAGATTTTATAAAATTATCCTAGTAGTTCAGAGGAACAACTGTAACTTTGCTGGAAAGAGCAATGTGCAGTTAAGCATCCAGGAATACTTGACATACAATGCCATGAGCCATTGGCTTTGCCAGCATAACGGAATGAAGAAATTCTGCCTCTCTTTGTCCCCATTCCCAGCTGATAATTCCTATTCCTGGAGCTTCTGAGCCTGGAATATTTAATTTTCCTTGGTTTACAGTGCAGGAACCTAGAGATAACATATGCAGGCAGGAAAGTGGAGAGAATGAATCATTAGAACAAAGTAAAAGCAAAATTAATTTAAAAGTCTCACAAACTGACATTATTTCTGTACACATGATATGCTAAGTGCTCCACAAGATAGGATTTAAACTATAACAAAGGTTTCTAGTCAGTTGTGCTACAGGCACCTGATACTCTCTGTGTGCAGAAAGGTTGACCTAGGCTAGAGATGGGGGTGATGAGAGAAGCACACAGGAATGAAATTTGAATGAATGACCTGGTGACTTGATTGGCCAGAAATAGCTGTTTATCCCTTTTATTTTTTTCTTTTTATAATTTTCTGATGGTAAGGTCCAGAACATCATCGTGTTTCTTTGTTTTAATAAAAGTGGGGTACATGGCATCCCTGACTTACTGGATTGCCTTAATAACCAACTCTAGTGAGAATATGGGTGCGTGCATATGTCCTGTGTGTCACAGCACTTCATTAACTTCTGACATCACTAGAGGTTGGGTTAAAAAGTATGACATGCTACAAATGGAGCATCTCTATTAAAATGTGTGCCCTCCATTCTTTCTGGTTTATTAGTGCACTCTGGTATAGGGCAATATCACCTAAATGTATTTATCAAACACATCTTTCTTTAACTTGTGATGAGCATTAAAAAAAAGAATGCACATCTTTCATATAAAGCCTCTGGTAGCAAGGCACAACATTTTAAATGGCATTGGTAAAAGTTCAGTGGATTTTGCTATGCCAGAGCAATTTCTTCTCCATAATATCATTGCCTATTAACTATTTTACCCTCACACATTTTTAGCAATAAATTTAGCCTTGAAGTATTTTGAATCTTGAATTCTGCTTTAATGAAATTTCATTAATGATATTTTTATATACACCATTTACAATACTTTGGTACAATTAAAACTTAATTATAAAAACTGCAAAAAAGCACTATTTTAAGGTCAATCAAAAAAAGTATATAGAAAAATGTAAAGCAGCTTCCTAATAAATTTCAGTCAACTTAAGACTGGTAGTGACTTCAGTACTTCTTTTTACCTTAAGACACTGTTCTCATAATTTTATTTTTCTTAATTATAGAATTTCTGATACATTTCATGCTTCATGCTTAATGCTTATTCTGACGTAGTATTTTCTGCTCTTCAGATGAGAGTTTCCACCTTACAGTGGACGTATCTTTATTACTAATTGCTGTTGAGACCTTTACATGCTAAGCCACAGACCTATCAGACTTCACCCTGACTTTTTCTGTATTTATAAATAATGTTTGGCATATTTCTGACATCAGTTTCTCATTTGCAGCGTAAACTAATAACGTAAGATGGAATGGAAAGACACAGAGATAATCCCCACTGACCCTTGGGGTCACTCTCTGCTTTGCTATAAAGATGAAAAGAAATGAGCTGCAGCTCAGCCTTTTAAATTAACAGCAAAAGATATCAAATCCTTAAACCATTTAACAACTTAATTTGACTTGGTTTTGTTTTTCTTTTATTTCATGTGGGAGAAGGAAATGGGAAAGCCTGATTAGAGCGGGGTTCCAATTCTACCAGTCTTTGAACTAACGTGTCGAAGCGTGAGTTCACTTAATATTTAAATCATTTTACTATATATTCAACCAGTTTACATATATTGCATTGTATCAATAGAATCATTCTCTAATAAATGTGATACATGTTAGAGTTTAACTCTAGATAGGATGTTATTTTAGAACAGTGATAATATTAGTATTGCTAATGACTTCAATCTTTTCGATTCCTCTGTTTTTCCTATGGCCTCTTAAATGCAACTAATGAAACACCCAGCAATTCAACCACAGGAAACTGGTATTTTACTGAAAGATACTTTTCAATCTATTAATTTTTTCAGCCTTTTCACTGAGTCTTGGTTATGATTTAAGTAGCTAAAAATGTAGTTCTTTCTTCTCCTATCAGATATTTTTATTATTGTTGCCCTGGGATACTATTATGATGATGATAATTGAAATTGCTCTATTTCTTCAATTTTAGTATGCAGTGAAAACATATTTTTGGATCCAGCATAATCATTACTACACAGCATTAGATTATTATGTCACCAGTTTAGGATTGCTTTTGACTTCATTATAAAACCTGACAGGAAAATAAGATGGATTACATGTCTACCAACTGAGCAAAAGTTTAAATTACTTTTTTGCATCCGAGGGAATAAAGCTTCCTCCCCTCCCAAATCTAAAAAAAAAAAAAAAAAAAAAAAAAAAAGAAAAAAAAAAAAGACACCAACATCTGATGTAACAAAAATGCAAACAGCCGTGATAAAAGCAGTAAAATAAATTCTACTTTGCATCTAGCAAGAGATGTCACAGTGGTGTGAGTTTCTAGCACAGAAAAAAAATTCAGGTTTGAACATTGATCTTTTGAAGCTCCATTAGCTATATGTTGAGCATTGCTGACATCACAGATTGATGTCTTTTTAAACTGTGTCTCAGATTTAATCACTTGGGGAAACCAGCTATTGACTTTGGATGTTTGTGCTGTTCAGCCACAGGAGAATGCTCTCTTACTATCTCTCTCTCCCTTTGTCCATCTGTTTTTCCATGTCTCTCTGGAAGGTGTGCACACGTACACACACACATGCTTGTCCCTTTGTGTTAGGGAATATTGTCATTAATTTCTGTGTAAGCATAACTTGTCAAAGTTACACTTAAACTCCCTTATTATTTCTGTACATTACAAGGTGTAGGTCATGATGTTCACACTGAGGCAAAGCACTTCTTACTGATTTAGGGTATTGAGATAGTATCCAGGAAGGTCTAAAGGGATGAGCATCATCTAGTCTGTGGAGACCTTCATTTCACCTTGCAAAGTGAGGCAACCACAATAGCCTCCAGAAAAGTGCTATAGAAATCAATAAAGACAAAGAAACCAAAGCCCTTCTGAGGTGCTGGTGGTAGTGATGTGCGTCTGCATGCCTGTGTGCCTGTATGCCTAAGGATGGAGAGAGATGGTTTCTGATGAAAAGAAATGCAAATGTTCAAGGCATTGATCAGCACTCATCTCCGTTCAACCTCGTGCCCTCTGCTACATCAATACATTGGAAACATAATTTGTATCAGCAGTTGTTTCTTTAATTAAGATCTCTCCCAAATCTTTTTCATTGATTCATGCCATTAACTTATTGATCAGCTTACTTATGCTGAGGTGGTAGTTTTGTTGAGAGAGGGTGTCTCTCTCAGTTCACAATGCTGGTTCACTCCAAGTGTCTTTTTGGCAACGAGTGGGTAAATTTGAACTCCAGAAGCTTGGGCACTGATTTAGCAGTACACAGAAGCTTTCCTTGGGCAAGTAAAGAAAACCAAAAAAAAAAACCAAAAAAAAAAACCACACACCAAAAAATACTGGCTTTTCATTTCAGGACTTTTAAAACCTGCCCCCTGAAAAAAAATAGTAATGGAAAGTTTTATATGTTTTAAAACCTCACTGAAGAACAAATCACTCTAAAGACAACATATCAAAAATATAGCCATGGGGGTATATGGTATATCCAGTCTCCATACGTTAATGGCTAATAATCAGGAACTAAATGAGAGAATTTGAGCTGAACTGTAGAATATGTTTAGAAATTAATGACAAGTAATTTTAATTTAATCAAATAGTTGGTAAAAAATATGATAATCCCAGCAGGGTGGGGTTAAGGCTAGGTAAAATCTGAAAGAGGAAAGTTCCACAAGTATTTAATTGTAATTCTGCATATTTTGTCTCTTCACAAGATCTTTTTATGACATTTTGTCATAAATACTGTATCAAACAGGAGAATTGTTCAGTATGTTCATAGATACAAAATATTGTAGGGATACTCATGGTCTAAAATGGAGTATTAGCATGGGAACTTCTCTCAGGCAGAAAGAAAAGCAAACTGTATTACCTCTGTCTTCTTAGATATTCCAGTTGAAGTAGCACAATTATGAATTACGCAATTATGTAAAATTCACAGATGAAGATGTATTCAATGAAGTTATTTAGATCTGAGGTTCTTCCCTGGCTCATGATGTCTTCCCAAGAGTTCCTAATGTCTTTCTAAAACTGCAAGGAAGTGCAATGTCTTTTAGAAATATTGTGCTGGAAGATTCAACAGGATCCAGAAAACCAAGAAGAAACCATCAGTGAACTGGCTCCTCTAAACCTAATTTCCAGACGGAACAGCCCAGGGACAGATAATATGTACATGGCACTCATTAAAGAGTTATGCCTAATAAGTAACCCTTGGGGAATGCTTTAATCTCATCAAAATACTTTTGAATATTCAAGATGACCAGTCAAGAAATGGCTAAACTGACTAGTTTGTTGGGTTGAAGAAGCAAAGTAGCAGATGTGTGAGAATTTGGGACAGATGTGTGAGAATTTGGGACATGTGATGTCAATAGCAGGTAGAGAGTAAATATATCACTGACAGAAACAATTATCAAAGAAGAGATGCAGAAGCTGATGTTTTTCCTCATGAAAAAATGTATTGCGATTAATACAAATAAAATTAATAAAATAATTCCTTGCGTTTCTTAGGCAAGTAGCATTTGAATTGAATTTACTCTCTGTGAAAAAAAATGTGTCTTGAGAGTCCAGGTACTATTTTCAAAAGCAGTACTTCTTAAGGATACAGGTGAGTTATATGCTCTAAACTCACACAAGGCACAAATAATTGCTGACAGTAGCCTGGACACTCCCTTTCATATCTGGTTCAGCAAGACAAATTCTAAGACACTGAAGAGTTTAGCAGTAACAGCATGTATCTCTTTAGAGTCTGATAGAAACACAGTATTAAATGAGTGCTGTTTTGCATTAAGATCCCTGAGATATCTATTAGTTTTTGATTTACTGAGCACCAAACTTTAAATCATTACTATTTCTCTTCAGAAAATTCAGTCAGCTGCACCATATAATTTTCAGAAAACAACATTATGACCTTCCCAGAAACAACATTCATCTCAGGTGATACAAAGGGCCATGCACCCTACCAAAGGGACAAAGAAAATGTAAAATGGGGGAAATATAACAACTATATGGAAGTAAAAGTGTGACTAAGTGAAAAAATCAGGCATGTAAGCTAAAACTGACCTTCTGTGGCTTTGAATAATGCAGCCTGCATTTGAAAAGGATATGATTTTCACAAATAATGTGTTCTCCCTTGAAATCTTCCACAACAACCATATCTAACCACATGAATATTCATACGGCTATATCAGTAAAATGGGGAAAAACATGACTTGCATTTCTCAGAACTCTGATATCTCTTTAAATTATGTATTTGAAGATCCTTGTCCTGGTCAGGAAATATCAGCATCTTCAACCATTTCTAGAAGTCCAGAAGCAGCAATACCCAAACCCAGGCCTGAGTGTCTGAGGCTGAGGAGTTATGGGGTAACTGGAAGTTGTGTTGATTGTGCCTGTACAGTTTTCACAGGGATTAAAAACCATGAAGCTTTTGATGCACTTCTAAACCTCTTCCCTGTTCCTAGCTGCACCTTCCCATGTGAAGCTAGAATGTAAGAAATAAGGAGAGAGGTGGGAAAGCCACAGACCACAAGACAGGTGGCAGCTGCCTTCTTTTTGGTCACTAAATGGAAGAATGGGTGAGAGCACACTTAAATTCAAACAGTTTTGAGAACAAGTGGTCCATGAATATATATCTGGTATGGGACAAACAGAATTAATGGTCCACTTCTCTATACAGAAAAAAAAATCTGAAAGAAACTCATAACTTCCTTTGCTCTTAGAAAAATATACCCAAGGAATAGTAACCTGATGATAAACAAGCAGCCAGAGATGTTCTGAACATACTGTGTTCCGTGTAGTGAGTCGCACCATAATTCCATTTATTTTCAGAGATTATGAATATGGACCTGTTTTTCTTGTTGTTTTCTTTGGGCAGCACAACTTCCAAAAAAAAACAAAGGAGTGGATTAGAATTGTGGGATATGAAATTAAGATGAATGTTGTGGTCAAAAGGATCTGGAGTGAAATAGTTGGGTTTTCTCCCTTGGCTAGGATGAGCACTAAATCTGACCTAAATTCCGTCATTTCTCCTACTTGAGTTAAATCTTTACAGTAAATACTAGAATTGGTGAATGAGGCATTGAGATGCCCTTGCCAGAGCTTTCAGATTAAGTTTTGGGAACTTACTTAAATGGATACACTATTTCACTATTGTTTTATTTACCCTGCAAGCAACACAAGACAAGAATTGATCAAATTATGCTAATTCACATTTTCAAGGTTGTTTTCAGAATGGGTGAAATCCTGGCAGAGAATCCATCAAAATTAATTTAGCTAATTGGTGGATTCTTCTCTGCAATCAGAAGTAAGAGTGAAGTAAGAGTGAACACAGTTATCATTAGACTGCTTTCTAATCCATTAGGTTAATTTAGTATTTGAACTGCGTGTAGTCAAGACCTTATGTTCTGGCACAAAGCTCAGGAGAAAAGGAGAAAACGTGAGACATTGCTTACTTAAAGCCTCATAGAATATAGTAAGAAAAGAGCCCAAACTGTCTGAGAATAATTTTAAGCAATGATTGAAGTGTACACTCTCTGATTTTAGTATTTTGGAAACACAGGAAAATTTATGCTCTGCAGGATAGCCTAATCTCTAGGGTCTACAGGACAGTCCTCTCAGGTGGAGAGGCACTAACACTGACAGGCAGAAGAACACCCTAGTAAGAGAAGTCTGCGGGGTTTGCTTGCTTCAGTTTATATGCTCTTATTTGTAACAGTTTGCACAGAAACAAGTTTGGATGAGAAAAATGAGAGTGAATTTTTTCTGAAGTAAGAGCACTCAATTCCAAAAAAACAAGATCAGAGTTCAGTGAGACTTCATTGCAAGAACTTCCATTTATAAGGTTTCTGTGGGCAAACTTTTGTCCTGTTGTCCCTCCTACAGGAAATATTTTTTGTCTGTAAGTTAAGTGTGCCATGTCCTAGTTTTTAAACTGACATTTATTTTCCTTTCTACGGCCTCTCAAGTTTACTACCAGTAACTTGAATAGCTCTAACTTCTATTAATTTTTTTGTTTACTGTTTTTCTTGTTAGTGTACTTATTATTGTATTATACATTAAGAACAGAAACCTGAAAGGTCAGCTTGTATAATTGACAGATGTTCACAGCATTACTATAATGCATCAAATTTATCATATATGCAAGCATCTCAGAGACATCTTTTGCTAAAAAATGAAAGCTTCCACATTGTACTCAGTAGGCTGAGGGATAATATATGAACACTGGTTGTAACCCTCTGGTCCACACTGTAAAAAGAACCTGAGTGACCTGGTTTGGAGCAGACCAATGGGTAGTTTGCTCAAAGGATGAGCCAGGACTTCATCCTTGCAGGCAAGGAATACAAATGGATAGATGAACAGCGGTAAAGAAATTGAAAAAATGGCCTACATATTTTCCAGAAATATTTCAAATGAACGTCTTCATAGACTCATAAAATCATAGAACGGTTCAGGTTGGAAGAGACTTTAAAGGTCATGTACTTCCAGCCTCTCCACCTTGGACAGGGAAACCTTTTACTAGACCAGATTACTCAAAGCCCCATTGTCACAGTCCACACAACCTGAACGGGGGTCGTGATGGTTCGTTTGACCGTGGGGTCCAAAGGACAACAGCAAGAGACTAAGTTTTCATTCAGCAACAAGCAGCAAAGTAGTTTATTGAGGGCCAACAATTCAGTTTTGGGGTAATGGTGAGAGGGAGAGAGATAAAAGGTGACGGAGAGAGACAGAGAGAGACAGAGAGAGAGAGAGACAGAGAGACAGAGAGACAGAGAGACGGAGACAGGGAGACAGGGAGACAGGGAGACACAGGGAGACAGATATACAGGGAGACAGAAAGACAGAAAGAATAGGGAGGGATAGCTACCAACAGATGGGACGTCTTCGGATCATCCAGCGATGTCTTCCATCTGTGGGGAGAAAGAAGTCTCAAAGGTCTCTTCTGAGACTGATAATTTTATAGTCATTTTCCAGTTGAGGGACCACTGGCCAAAAGGTGGGGAGATTTTTGGACCATTGTGAGTGAGGTCTGTTGTTCGGCTTCAGAAAGTACGGTTCAACCTGCACCTTGCTAGGGTGCAGCATACTGTGACAGTTCAGCACACAACCAAACCCAGTCCATTAGAGTATCCACTTTGGCCAGACTCCGTGGCTCCTGTCCAGAGCGAGTGGTGGGGACCCCATTCACTGACGATGATTGTGAGGCAGAATCAGGCAATCTTTGGACCGGCTCTTACACCCATCCAGCCTGGCCATGAACATCTCCAGGAATGAGGAGTCCACAACCTCTCTGGGCAACCTGTTCTAGTGCCTCACCAGCCTCATCATAATTAATTCTTCTGAATATCTTATCTAAAGTATCTGCCTTCAGCTTACAAGAATCACCCCTTGTTCTATCACTACACGCCATTGTGCCTCTCTGGCACAAGCTCTCTGGAAAGCTCGTGAACTCTTCTTCTTGTGAGCACTGCAAGGTATTATAAATTCTGTCTGGAGCCTTCCCTGCTCCAGGCAGAGCAGCCCCAGCTGTCTCAGCCTGTCTTCACAGGAGATGTGTTCCAGCTCCTCGGTCAAATTTGTGGGTCAACTCTGGACTTAATACAATAAGTTTCTACTTTTTCATATTTTGCAGTATCCTTCTTGAATCATGGTGCTGTTTCTATAGCTTCCTGATTACCTTTTTGTCTCTTTTTTTCCCCTCCTTTTTCCTCTTTTTGCCTCTTTATCACTCTTTCTTTCTCTCTTTTTCTGTTTTCTCTGTTTTATCCACTCTATATGTCCCCATCCCATTCTCTTTCTCACCTTTTTTTTTCTGGCAAATTTCTTTTCTCTTTTGTCTAATTTATCTTTCCCTCTTGTTCACTATCTTTCTTTCTCACTATGTCTTTCTCCTGTTCTCTCTCTCTTTCTGTGTCTCCCCTGCCATACCTCCTTTATAGTATTTTTGTATTGGTTGCCAAACAATGAATTTGAAATTTAAACACTTTAACATAGATAAATGTTACAGAAGAAAAAGAAAAATTCTTAGTCTTAGAAGAGGTGCACTTATAAAATCAAACGTATGATACCCAAGTAATATTGTCAACCCTATATTTGTACTGGGAATCTAGCAAAACACTGGGAACATGCTATTAGAGCTCCTGGTGTGTAAACTAATGTTAAGTATTGAATGATTGTGATTGTTTGAACTGCATACAGAATAAAATAGGCTGTTGTTTTTATATAAAGAAATAAAAACATAGGAGAAATCACTGAACATTTGAAGCATATACTGTGACCGTTCAGCCAGGATTTTCTTGTTGGAAGATTTTATTTTGTGAACATTGATACCATCCTTTAATGTACTGACAATAATTTCAGAGAAGAGGGACTTTAATGTTCTTGAATCAATGGAATTTATAAAGATAGGATTCCCTTTGAAATTCCATATTGACTTTTCTGGAAGTTTAGTCTGTATTTTATTGGGCACTGGGAGCAGTTGTGAAGATTGATTAATTTTGCTGTATCTGACACTGCCCCAGAAGAACTGTAACAGGCAGAAAGGTTGGCATTCATCTTAGCTAACTCAGATGTTCACAGCATAGACCTTGACTCTAAGTTGTCGAGACTTCCTTTAAGTCAGTTCTTTACAGTCACTCTTTATAAACCAGAAAGAGAATTTGAACTACTGCTTTCAATATAGGTATCTACAAGACTTTAAAGGTAATGACCTCTGACAATATACTACATGTTGCAGATGTTGGAAGTTTAGTGGAATGCAAGGGGTCACTGGAAAAATTGATAAACTAGAAATCCTTTGAGGATTAGTAAAAACACGGACACCACTTCTGGTTCAGGAAATCTCTAAAATGCAAGCTTTTGAGGGCTGAGAGATCATCTGTCAATGCATCTTTAAAAATTTATTTTGTTTTCATGCTCCTCCTTAGCCAGCCTCTTTGTACCATTGGCAGAGACAGGATAGTGTGTACTGAGAAGCACCTTGGCTTTCACTCTGTGCACAGACTCATAGAAATAGACAGTAGTAAGGGGTTTTTTTTACTTTAAAATTATCTTTCTTTGTTATTTGAAAATAACTATCAAAACTATATTGAAGAAACTATTGTGATGGATCCTGAAAGAAGTATATCCTTATATTTAAAAAGAAGTGGACCAGCTTATTGGCTATAGACTCGTTCATTCCATCTGCAAGTTTCTAGAAGCTTTACTTTATCAAAGGTAAAGCTCTAGAAACTGAAGGAGGCAGATCAGCTGAAAAATACTCTGAAAAAATTTGTGATGATAAGGCACTTGAAAGCACCCTAACAGCTGCTGGCAATTGGCCAATACACATGATGGTATGGCATGAGCCAAAAAGGAAAACTGCTTCATTCAGTCTTTAAAGGCTGGTTTCCTCTAAGAAAGTTTTTCTCCTCACCTGAAAAAAATACTGTTTTACAGTTATCTTGTAACTCCCAGGAAAGGACTGCAAAGCTTGTGAGATGAACTCTGACTGCTCTACCTTGTCTGACATCCAGGACCTAGCCTAGAAAGGAGGAATTATATGCTCCTGTCTTGAAAAAGAGGAAACAACTAAACTGGTCCAGGAAGGATTGTACTCAGAGAGGTCCAGGAAATCCAATGTGGAATTAGCTTACTGACTGTGAGGGGCTGTGGTATGCTGCAGGTAATGACTTCTCAGTCATTCCAACACACTGAAAGGTATGTGAGATGCTTCTCACTTCCATTGTTAGAGAAATTATTTCTATAAATAATTCACTCCACTCTCTATAAGTAATTAAATATTACTTATTTATTCAAGAGAAAGTGAACCTTAGAGAGGTTGACTCTCTATCTCTGTGGTCAGGGTATTCTTATTTTTCAGATGTGGACGATAGTACTACAAGTCCAAATAGCTCTATGACCTGTAACTAATTCCAGCCCACTTCTTAAGGAGAGGGAAGACACATGTGATAGAATAATAACACTCTTCACTCTTGGAGTAGCGGGGGGAAAAAAAAACAAAGCAAAAAACCTTTACACATTCTGAATTTTATGTTATAGAGTTATTTTTATATGCTCAAGGTGGCTTGAGATGGGCTTAATTTCACTTTGCTTCTGTTAGGAAAAATAGCTGTGCATATTTCATATGACTTCTTCATAAAAGGTGTTATATGGCAACTTTTAAAATATGTAATATTTAAATTGCATTTTTCCAGTATATTGTGGAAATATGAAGCTTCTGTAGTTTGGATGAACAATTGGATAGAGTTAAATATTGTTTCATCCATCTTTTCCCCTGACAAATAAATTTGCTCTTTTGATTGAAGACAGCTTGATATAAACCATATGCACTTCACAATATTAGAATAAGAGTACCTGGTACATGTACTTCCTTGCTTTGCACATCTATTGATCAGAGTGACAGACATTATGAGGTCAAAACTTCTTATTATACTTGGCCACATCTTATTCTGCATAAAATGAGAGGAGTAGATTAATTACAAAGGCAGTATCTTAGTATCTTGTTTTCTCTGAGCAATCAGTGATTTGGATGTGTTTTCTGGTCTTATCGATTGAAATATGGGGCTGTGTCGTTTTCAGAGCTCTTTAGGATTTTGGATTCTGCTATGATGACCCTTCATCATAAGGTTTTAAGGATCTCTTCTTTATGGTTCACATATCCTTTTAGGCAACTATGCATTTATTGTTACATTTATCACATAAGTTAAAAGAATGTTGCAGAAATCAAGCAACTGTTCCTTGCATAATTTCATTCTAACATAACAAATAAAATTATTAATAAAATTCTGGGTTTGGTATAGAATGAAACCTGAAGAATCCTAGGATTTTTTAAATTGATAGCTTAACAGGGAAGGCTGAAAAAAGGTATTTTTCCTTTTTTCCTTCTCAAAAAGTTTGATTATTCTTTTTTAAATCCAACTTCTCACTTCCTTTTTTCTCTTTTGATATGGTAGAGGCAATTACAAACAAGAAAGATCCTTTCTGGGAAAAGCAAAAATTAGCACCTGTGTAAAATACACAATTTTGAAATGCATGAGAACTTTTATATATAAATCATAAATTTCAGAGAACTCTGCTGACAAGATAAGTCTTTAAAACATGAAAATTTCTATGACTCTCAATTTTTATTAAGATGCAAGGACCTATAAATATAGGTCTTTGGGTCATGGAGGACTTTGCTGTAACACACTATTTGAGTTTTCAAATGGACTTTGGAAGAAGTTTTCACAAACATAATTTACATCCAAACAAGAGCTTTCTTCCAGAAAGGTTGCATGATAGTTTCTGAAAAGATCTATATTAAAAATCAATCAATCAAACAAACAAAAAATCAAAACCAAACTAAAGAACCCCAAACCCCAAGTCCTTCAGATGCTGTGCTGACCCTATTACTTGGCTAAAGAAGGTACCAGAATAAGCTAAAGATATGTGAAGAAAGCCAATTTTTTTATCTCAGTAAATATGATGACTAATGGTCCAGCAAAATTTCTGAGTAATTGGATCCAACCATTTCTTCAGACCATCTTGTAGTGTAAGATCTCATGAGTACTACTTGGTCTCAAAAAAACCTCCCAAGACAAAAGGTTATACATTTACAAGTAATTACAGCAGCTGTTACAGAAATGCAAAACAGTGAGTGTTTTCATACAGTGAGTGAGTGTTTGAGTTTGCTCAATAGCACCTATCTATTCAAAAGAACTTCAGCTAGGTTGAATGAATATGACTCATTATAATATCTAAAAATGTTTTTATCCTACCTATTTGTCATTGGGTAAATAATGACTAATCAGATCACAGTATCTGGAGGTGCTGGTTGTATCCTTAAAGATGGATCATGGCAAAGACTGACTGGGTGAGGTCTTATTAGCACATCAACATGTCCTCTTAAAAATATTGCATTGTCTTGAATGGATTATTTAACAGTTTTACATAGATCAATACAGATGGTAAGAAGGCTGTAGGTCATGCACATAAACTTCTTTGGTGTTTTGAGTGTTAGTTGGAAGAATATTTGGTAGAGGACAGGAAGTAAATGAAGGATCTATTTCTATCATAGCTTCAAAGAATAAAACTCTTGAAATACCTTTGCAATAAATCCATATGTATATAAATGAATATCTCATGAAGTTTATAGAATCTCTGCAACTTGAGAACCCTCACTGCATTGACCTTAAATTAGAACCACAGATTCTACCATGGAAGTAGATTTTTGAAGGAGAGTGAAATACAGGTTTTGGAGTTGCAGGTGTCCAAATATTCTAAATTTAAAACACAGTGGAGTTATCACTTAAGTATAATATTATCCTGGCCCAGCAGTTCTTTTCTGTATGTAACTATCACTCTAGTGAATGCAGCATTTCATCAAGATAATTACAGAGCTGGCTTCAATATGTCTTTAATTCTGTTATGATGATTTGTTTGGAAAGAATTGCATTAGGCACTGGTAAGAATAGAAATCTGCATTGCATCTTAAACTGAAAGCTAAAACCCCAATAGTGTAAAAATTTATGTAGGTGTTCATTTTTGCACATTATGAATATCTCTTTGCAGAATTCAAGACTTCAGTGCTTTACTTACTTTTGTTGTTGTTGTTCTACACAAAACTTTGCACTTTACTGTACGGTTGGGCTTCTTTTGTACAAGTCTTCAAACCCATTAAGAAGTGTATCCTCTATCAGATTTCCTTAAACTCCTCTTTTTATGTCATGTTTCCTCTGTTATAGTGGATGCCCTACAATACTGCACTTGGTTTACTCTGCAACTTGATTTGATATATAAAGTTGAATGTGTACTACATTTACTATACATCATGAACAAAAGGACTGCTCTTTTAGGCAATATAGCATTCAATTGTTTTTTATAAACTGGTAACTGCCACACATCATCAAAATAAATTTTTACCTTATGCAGTGAGGTGTGTGCCTACTATCATGAGGACTGCATCTAGCCCATCATGACTGGGCTACACTCACTGTGCTCCTCCCACCCTCTATGACTGTGGGTGGTATGTAATCTACATTAAGGATCATGCAGGCAGCACAAGTGGACACATTAGAGCAGACCTCTGTAAAGTGCCATTGCAGAAGCCTTGTAAAACGGAGGGAATCTCACTAAATAGTAAAGGAATGTTGCTTTTCAGTCTTATTTGGGGATTTTTTTGTGTGGTATTTTTGATGGATCCTCTTACTCAAAATCCATCAACTCATCTGATACCACTGGAACCTGTGAAGTGTTAAACTCTTAACCTCATCCTTTTGGAAGATGACTTAAAATAGGTAAAAGGATGTGTGTTTTGTGGAGAAGGGGGATATATATTAAAAAAAATAAATAATGGCGTGATAGGGATAAGGGGCAATGGGGGGAGCTGATGGTTTAAATCTCCATGGGCCTCGGAATCGAGCCTGTTTCAGTCAGATTGTGGCCCTGCTAACAAATCCAATAGCAGCTAATCTGATCATCTGCTCTCCAGTTTTCATGCTGTGTTTTCTTCAGAGTTCCTTCTCCTAGTTCCAGTCTGTGACAGTGTGATAAGACACAAGAAATTTAGTCATCATTGCTGCTGTAAAGCAGCTCAGAGAAGGGATTATGATATTCCATAACCCTTACATTAGACACGGACAGGGGCAGCCACTGCTGTGATTACAGGCCTGAACACTGCTGTTATTTTTCCCACCTCCCTCCCACTAGTAATTTAATTATTTATTTCTTTTTATTTTATTTTTTATTTCTATTTTTTTCAAGAAAGCTTTAAAGATTAGCTGAGAAATAGTCACCATCACAATCATCATCCTAAATCTTGCGCAGAACTCAGAAGTTGGGCAGCTCAGAATGCTGCTACACTTCTAACCAGCAAGATAGCTCTCAACCAAGTTATCAAAAACACTCATCCACTATTCAGTCATTATTAGGAAATTCAAACAGTGTAAGCTGAACAAATCAACATGGAATACAGAGAGGATGCCACAGGGAGCACTGATTTAGGAAAAAATATAGTATGCTGCTGAGGCAAGTCAGAGATTAGTTTGCCTTTCCTCTGTTCTGCACATGGCAATATTTATGATGAATATATTATTTGCAATGCCTCTTGCTTCTGGGTATCAAATAGGTTTGTAGTGATGTCTCTCAACTAATAATTATATTTGTGTTAATTGACATTCCCTCACCAAATCTCTTCATGCCATCTGTGGCTCTTAAGCCCATAAAGAAGGGTCATCATGAAAAACAGCAAAGTCACAAATTAAAATAACAGGTGATGATAGAAGCTGTATTTCTCAGCCTCAAAAGGTAATAAAATGGTCTGGAAATAATCTGTTCTGTTATTTGTTCCATTTAACAGGAAAGAGTGAGAGAGCTCTTAAATTGGTTTATGCTGTTGGTTAAAGATTGCTTCTTGCATTTCAAAAGGAACCCCCGTCATTGGCGTTGTGACTTGTTTTGCAGCATTATTATAAGGAAAGGTATTGCATGGAAATGTACACCATATGCCTGAGCCCAAAGAAAGAGAGTGAGTGAAGCACTGGGCAGAGATATAGAATTCAGCTGGGATGTTCTATGTCTTTACCCACATGTGGTGTGCAGTGCTGTCCTGCTTTGCTCTGCTCTCCTCTGTTTGGAGAGCCCAGGCAGACACAGAAACAGCTCTGTGGTGGCTACTGGACTGGCTCAGTAGCTGCTTCTGAGATCATAAAAGAAAATTTCATTGCAGATGAACCATCTGACAGGACCTGCCTGGTCCCAATTCTTGGAAGGAGGGAAGGTTTCAATCACAGCAATAAAAGGCAGGTCTGTCAATCTCTGTGGCTCCACTTGGGGTCAAAAGAGTTGTTCTTGTGAGCACGGAGCCTCCCTTACATACCATACAATTCTGGTTATGTTTGGTTTTTGCCTGCAAGTGAAGGGCAAACTTGAGATCTCTCAGAGCAGTGGAGATTGCTGCCCTGCTGTTTGGTGAGAGATTTTTTGAGCTTTTCAGCTGGGATTTTGCCTCAATTTCTAAAGCAATAGTGACCTACCATACACAAAGCCTAAGACTTCAACTCCCAGACCAGATCAGAGGAGAATGTGTTTAAGTGTGATGTACTAAAAATACGACAATGTAAATATAATGTTAATACTTTATATTTGAATATATGTAATCACGATGAAGAGAGAAACTTTGAGGGACATATTATCATCAGTAAATCCTACCAACAGATTTAGTTTAAAATTTAATCAAAGTATTCCAAATATGGTTTGCTATATTTGATGCTATTTATAATGGTTTCTGTATGCATTAATTTTCTTTTTAATTGGAAGTCTTATGTGGTACTATCTCTTTGAAAGTTGACTGGAAACTATTAATTCTGACTTATCAAAATTTTGCATTCAGTTAATATAAGGTTTAACAGAGCAGTGTTTTCTGGAAACAGCTATTGCTTTCTTTAAGCAAAATTTCTGTGTATCCTTTCGCAGAATATTTTTTCTAAGACACAGAAAGAGCAAAGGTAACTCAGATGCATACATAGCATTGCTTTAACACTAGCTTATTCCTTGACAAATATAGGTAGATTTCTTTGGCCTTTTTACAGAGAATATTGAAAAGAATAAATATTACTGCAGAATAAAAATTCCCTAGTAAAAGTAAGCTGTGAGAGAAAAACTATGCAACCTCTTATAAAAAATTCATAAAAACTGGCAGATGTCTAAGACTGATGGCAAAATTCCCTATTAATTTATGGTATTTTGTATTAGGAGATTCAGCAGGCCTTGTGTGCAGAGATGACAAGATAAACAATGATAGTTTTTGCTAAGTAGGTAAGCAATCATTCTGAGAAAAAGGAAAAAAATAAACAACAGAAAATCCACCCTCCAGCATGTTCCTCTTCTGTATTTTGAACTTCTGTGTTGAAGCTGATTGCCTTGAGTATGCCTTAGACATTTTAATTTGATCAAAACCTTTTGACATTTCTTTAACATATTTTCCTGTATTACCCCTGCCATCTCAGGTATTGCTGACATCCACAATCAAAGTGATCCAGCACAATAGATTAGCACTCAGCCAGCTACCCTACCCCATTAAGATGAAGGCTAACTGATATTTTTGTTTGCTTGCTTTTGATATTTTGCTTTCCTCTAGTTAAGTGAAAATTTATTACAGAGTAATATAACCAGAATAGATTTTGATATGAAGAGGCCTCATTTGTGCTTGAGCTAATCAAATTGGGAACCCAGACTGACAAAGGTGAAGGTTGCTAACTACTTCCTGTTTCCTTTAAAACGAAAAGAAACATTAAAAGATCCCAAACTTTTAAGCCATCACCATGGGGATTTAGAAGATGATTGAGGCTGAAACAAAGCTTACCCTTTTGCTTCTGGGTATCAGGAAGGACTTTAATGGTATCACGACATTGATCATTGAATTCAAGGTCACAGTCATGTCAGAGTTAATGAATTCCAAGTATGATTTCTGAAGATATTAGTATACAGAACATAGGAAGCAGAGCATATTATAAATGCTTTTAGACATTATTTATAACAATTCAGAATAAAGCTTTATGTTGTCCACCTACGATAGATTTAGACAATTTTTTTCTTTTGTGCCACGTGAATCAACATGAAAAAACAGCAACCTTGGATTTTCTTTATTCATCACTGCTTTAATGAAATAGTATACATTTCTTGAAATTAGAGTTGCAAATTTCTGAAGAGTTTATTTAATCCTGACTAAGTTCTGAAATATTTTTCTGTCTTTGCTGATTTTCTCAGTCTGTAGTCAACTCACATTTTCTTGTGATTTGCACATATTCAAAGTCAGATTAAATTAGGACAGAGCTGTCTCAGTGAAGCCCACAGTGACAGAGATCTCCCCAGTTGCAGGAATTTGCAGTTGTGACTGCCTCTTTTCTCTGTCCACTATAAATATTTCAGTAGGTCACAAAAGAAGCCAGCTACACAAATCACAATTACAGTGTATTGAAGTTAGCTTGCTTTCCATTGGCCTAGCATAAACCAATACTTCTTTAAAATTCATTGTTATGATGCATTACATGCATTTTAGCTATTTAAAGAACATACTTTTCAAAATACTTTTTAAAAAGGATTTTCTTTATTTTTTCTAGTTATAAATGAACTAGCATTAAAAATTGAAAATGCTGCAAATTTTAGTAAGATTGGCATTCCCACGTAGAATCTGTTCATATTTCCAGAATCTGTCTCTGTATTAAAACCAAACATTTCTCACATACTGCAGCACAAGTGAGCTATGCTCTTCAAGATCTAGGAATCAGATTGTTAGTGGTACTTTAAGAGATGTTCTGCATCAAAACCAGAAGTACTGGCTCTGACACAAGACTAAATTCTTGTTTTTGAAACTACAGTAAGCAGGGATCAAATCAAGGTGATAGCAGACAATTCCCTGTGCTTCTGGAGATCATTGCAAAATTTCAGAATTTCTGACAGTGCCTGTGCAGTCCTAATAAAAAAACAGCAATCTAGGAAGGGTAGACAGAAACAAAAAATATTAGATTTCTCATCTGAAAATAAACTCTAGATTTCTACTGAATTCTATCAGATACAGTTTGTGATTAAACTTTCCCAGCAACAGTAGTCAGATCAATGCAAACCAAAGCCAAGTGATGACATTGTATTTGCTATCAAATTTAGGTTAGAGTAGGCCAAAAATTAGACATATCATGGTGCTAAAATAATTAATTTGAAAAGTAACAATAAACTCAAATTATTCCATGCAATCCTTAGACCCTTCCAACAATTTTTTACTATTTTCTACTACACTCTGCAAATGTTTATCAGAAAGTATTTTATTCTACAAACTTCACACAGCCAGGTTCTCTCTGTTTACCAGACTGGCCCCTTAGAGCTCTGGAACCTTCTGTATCTGTGAATACTCTGCAGAACTATGAGAGGCAAGATAAGCACTTGTATTTGCACTGTCTGTTAATAGTGAACCTCATATTTCCATGGCCATCGCATCTAACCCACCCTCCATTGGACACCTTCTGCTAGACCAGGTTACTCAGAGCCAACCTGACTTGAAATACCTCAAATAATGAGACATTGACAACTACTCTAGGCAACTTGATCCAGTGTCTTAAAACCTGCATCATAAGAAAAATTGTTACTTATGTCCAGTCTGCCTTCTTTCATTTTAAAACTATTGCCCTTTTTCCTGATCTTGGTTGACAGAAGGCTTTGGTAGAAAGTCTCTCTCAATCTTACATGTCTATGTTATACCTTGAACTGTTTCAATAAAATCTTTCTGAACATTCTGTTCTCCAGAAAATAATGAGAAAATTGAAAACAATAATGTTCTCTCTGTCCTCCAGATAGGAACCTAATTAATTGACATGGACGACCAAAAATTAATATAGTAACTTACCTTCACCATTGTCTGAGAACTTCCTATAAGGTGCTCAGTTGAGCTGGCAGTGCTCAGAAAACAAGACAGGAGACTAGATGTAGTCTGCAATTCTTGGAGTAGATCTAAGTCGTGAAAATAATAATCAGTCATCACTACTTTCCTGAACATGTCCTTTCTTGGTGTATCCTTCTGCCTGTATTTTTCTATTTTTAAATGTGATCACTGGGAACAAATGTAAATTTTGAGCAGAACTTAATAGATTTGACACCTATAGAACCTAATAGATTTGGCATATTGTAAAGGATATGCCTGTAAATTAAGGATTTTCAGAATTTTCAGAGGCATAAAATTACTGCACAAGCTTTTCCTTTAGTGAAATGCTTCTTCTAAAATAATTCGAGAATCACTTATAAAAAAAATTTAATGTTAAGAAACAGTTCAGGTTACCATTAGATGGAATAAATTTGACCATTAATGAGGCAAACTTAGGTGTGTTCACATTTGGTAAAAGTCTTATTCTAAGCCACAGAGAGACCTTGAATCTGTGCTGTGCACTGAGGAAATATACGGCAACTCTTACAGTCTCTAAGTTACATTACTTTAGGAGTTTTTGTGCACCGATAAAGTATATTATTAAAAAGAAAATAATAATACACCTTTGTTCTTAATCTGTGTTACTAGAATAGTACATGACAGCTAGTGGATTATAAACCCTGATATAGGGTACTATTCATATAAGGAACCAAATATTAAACAGGATGTTTGATAGCTGTCCTGTGGCAAAAGGACTCTCCATTACAAGGACTCTTACAGCAGCATCTTTGGCTGGATTGGGAGAGTACCTCAAATTATTCTTTTTATTCAACTAGCTACAATCTTAAATTTGCTTATAGTTTTAACTACATAACAGAACAGCTGTCAAATATGTTAACTGCATGGAAAGGACTTGTTCACAGAATAATAGCTTTCATTGAAGATTTAGTTTCTAATGTCTTATCTGTGTACAGTTTGATCACTTCTGCAGCAGAAATCACAGAGAGCAGCTTTTGGGAGATTCCACTCACATGGATAATCAACACATTTAAGCGCAATAATCAGATATGAAACAGCAAGAGCTGCCTTGAGGAATTTTGAAAATGACCAAAAATTATCACCTGGGTTTCTGTAACAGTAGAATAATTAATTACAAATGTTCCACCTATCACCTAGTTTCAAATAGACCCCAAGTCAAAACTCAATATGTTATCTCAACTATACATGTGACTGATTAATGATTCAAGTGAACAGAGAAGGCATACAAGCAAAACAGCCCTGGTGCCTCGCTACACCAAAATCACAATTAAAGAATGGTCTTCATTCTAGAGAAAAAATATTTACTGTGAAGGTGAGGCACTGGAACAGATTGCCCAGAGAAGTTTTGGATGCCCCACCCCTGGAAGTGTTCAGGGCCGGGTTGGGTGGGGCCCTGAGCGGCCTGGGATTGTGGAAGGTGTCCATGCTCATGGCAAGGGTGCTCAGACTCGATGATCTCTAAGGTCCGTACCAACCCAAACAATTCTGTCATTCTAGTATTGGTTTTGTTTGGTCTGGGCTATTTAAAAATATGTTTCTCTCCTGAGTACTTACCTGAATTTAATGAAATCTACTTCTTTTGATCTATGGAGATTGGCATTTTTAAATGTGCATAATCCCATCTGCAGGACTGAATTACAAGCATCTGATTTGGGAGACTGAATTCCTTTCTTAATTCAGCAACTGACCAAAACCTGTCATTTTTAGAAAAAATAGGTAATTCCTAATATTATTTTCTTAATCATCATAAATTTTTTGGATCATAAACACTTCTTCCAGGAGTATTTTGAAAACTATTTACTACTTTGTAAAATATTTGCATCAAGAGATTACAAGGGCTATAGACTTTCAAATAAGTATTTTTGTAATCTCTGAACTATACTGCGTTGTTTCTGAAGTACGTATATATGGTTCAATAATATATTTGAACAGATGAGGTGGGGAAAAACAATGATTTAGAATATCTGCAAAATCAAAATATGGTGGAAAGGTATTTTTTATTTTGAAATTGAAGAAGATTTGTGTTTCATGTAAATTTAATTAGCTTTCCCATAGCCAGGTATAGTATAGCCATCCAGTGTCAAGAAAATCTCCAGCCAAAATGCATCAGAGAAACACTGTCTTTGTTCTTTATTTTCACTGATCAGAGTGGAACTGGGGAAAAAAATGCCAAGAAAAAAGCTTTAAAGGGAGAGATGAAACTATCACCTGCTTTCTGGCGCTATTTCAAAAGTATTCTCTAGCCATTTGTGTTTAAATATTGTGATTCTAAACCTAGATTTGACATATATTGCAGGAAAGTATGACTTCCCTATACCAGTTGCACAAATTCTACCGTATGTTTTTTGCTATTAGTACAGGTAACTAGGATCCACTTTTTATATAAGTTTCCATATATTACCATAATAGCAGCTTTATGCCTCATAGTTACTTGCTTTGTTTTTCTTTCCCATTTTATAACAGCATGCCTGAAGCCCATCAATATTCAAGTTAGTACTTTAAAATGAAACTATAAATTTCAATTTAGAGAAAATAAGCCCTTATTCAGGCTCATAAGTTTTAAATAACACATTACCATTGGCTACATTAAGTTTGCATTTCTAATGTTATTTTATGCATTTGACAATAGATGTTCCACTCTGCTCAGCAGTGGAGAGCAAATGCATGTGAAATGTAAGTCTGCTTAAAATGTAGGAATTTATTAGAGCTGTCAGTCAGCAGTGACATGAGAATTAAATTATTTCTGAAAATATTTCAGTTGATTTTTGCACTTCCTATTGTCTTTACCCTCTGAAGTTTGAGTATAAATATCTCTTTTAAAAGGTTTTCTTCCTAGATTGGTTAGTGGTTTCTAAAGCCAAATAAAATGAAAATGAAAATAGACTGCGCAAACCTCTTAAGGAAATAGGTAGGTAACATGTGAAGTAGAAAAACAACAACAACAAAAAATTAATTATTTATTTCTGTTAATCCCAGGAGAACAAGGTTAATTTACTTATATTTTCATTGTTGTCGTTCAATTTAGTACCTTTAGGAAGAAAGGTGATCAATCAGCTTTCCTTTACAATTGTTTTTGTAAAGTGAAAGGTATGTGCTGGTGGTCAAGTGGCACCTTTTGCAACTGTCTGAATATTAGCTGTGAAACAAATTAATATAAAATTCCCTCTGCTGCAGGACTAACAGCAAGGAACTTTTTCTTGTATTACTACAAAGTACTACTTTTCCTGGCAGGAGTGATACCCATTCTTTACAGCTTTTCTTGTTTATTGCATGGGTTGCCAAGTGCACTGATTGATCTGAGAGAAAAATTTCCTTTTCACTTGACTCTTTTTTTTTTAAATGATCATCTGGTGCTACTGCCTGCATTTCTTAAGCCTATTTTCTTCTACAGAAATTAGAATGAAGAACAATTAGTTTCCTTATGAAATATTACATCTGTGAGCAACTGCAGTCATGCTACCTTGATTCATTTTGGTTGTTAACTTAAGAGCTTTTGCATGTCTAGAATAACAAGTGTCAAGAATGAACTCACTCACTCTGCCCTATTAGAACCAAGAACCTGACTGCATAGCTCCTATGTCTTACATTTGTCAAAAAACCCAACAAAAATGAAAAAAAAAATTTTAAAAGAGGGCTTTTTGCTAATTGGTTAGTTTAAAATGTTTATTCTTCACTCAGGTGTAAAGACATAGCTAAAAAAATAGTATGGATGAGTAGTGACAAAATTTGGACTCTTGAATTCATGTAAATATGACCATGCTAAGAAGAAATTTCCACAGTACCATTTGTACTTTATTGCTATGTGATGACAGGAAATTCCTATGGTTACTTGGACTGCTACAGTGTTTTCACATGAAAAGGTCAAAATTCAGTCATGGCATAAATAGAGGAAGTTTCGCAATGTAAATTTAGTTTGAATATAACAAAATTGAGCTTATTTTCTTCATTTGTGTGTATAATTCTCATAGAGGAATTTAAAGAATATTTAAATTAGTCATTAATTTCTCCATTATTAGAATAATTCTGTTCCAATAAGGGTATTATGTCTAGAAAGTATGCAGCACTAGCTCTAAAATACCTGGAAATGCCTTACTTACAATTCTAATATAAAAAAAAAATCATCAAAAAAGTCTGCAATTGGTTAGAAAAACCTGAGTGTCATCTCTGCTGAACTAGATACCCTCAAAACTTGCATTTGTTTTTCCAGGTACCCTTCTGAATTGCAGAAATCTTCATAGGGATTATCTTTAACTAGATAAGAAGATGCAGGAGGGAAAAAGGGGGAATCTTTTGGACTTAGAGAGGAAATGAATGGACTTATATGGAACTGGATTCATGTCCATGCTAGAGCTAAGAAATACTGCTGAATTAACATACACTTATACTCCATTAATACTTAAACAGCTGTAGGCTGTCTTACATGCCTCTATGCATTTTCATTGATATCACAGTCATAATTCTGATCCTTTTATGCATGCTGAGATAGCAACAAAATACATTTATTTTTTGGCTAATGAACCAACAGGAGTCCAACATACAGATTTGAATACTAGTTACATTAAATATCTGCTGAGGAAGAAGATTGGGTCACATTTTAAAAGAAATTAATCTGTAATCAGATAGAACTATGAGTCGCTCAAAAGTGAAGCTCTTTATTTATTCTCTTCTGGTGTTATTCCAGAAGAATGAATAAGACCATTTCAAGTCTTTCTGTGTTAGGGGGAACAGCTGGGGCATTAAATAAATGAGTTATCAGGCTGGACTCAAATGAGGTAAGTCTACATTATGTCAGAGAAATTCAGGCTCTGTGTTCATATAGCTACAGTAATCCAGCATTCCCAAGTAAGTCAGGTATACCTGACATGGTGGAATATTTGCTGTGGCAGCAGGAGGCTTGTGCTGTGGCCTCTGGCATGATGCAGAAGATAGTAGAATTCCATCTCCCAGTCAGACTTTGCATTCCCAAAACAGCCTCTTCATTACTCCTGTTTCCTTGGTATTCCACTATCCATACAAGCCTCTGCATCTGTGTTTCTGGGCAAGGACCTTGGAAGAAAATGGGTCTGGCTCTTCAAAAGCATGGACCAAACTTACTCTGGACTCTATGAAATTGATCTTGAACTTCAATTTGACAAGGCAGTACACAGATACCTACAAAGTCAGGCTGAGTAAAGGTCTTCAGAGGAGCTCTCCCCTTCTTATTGTAGATATTGCTACACCAGGAACTGATTAGTCCTTTCATGGAACAAGAAGTTCACAATTAAGATATCTAAAAGAGGAGTCTAATAGTGAATGTAATTCAGATGCAGAAATGAAAAAATCAGCTGTGCAGTCTGAACAACACCCATGGCCAGTGGCTTGAGCATGAGTTTTCATGGTTAGACTATCACTTCCTCCTCAAGTCAAATGCAGAAGTTAAGCAGCAGAGTACAGGTGAAATCTGGAATAAGCAGCAACAATATTTAATTAACAAGAGCAAGGTAATGGTTTGTATGACCCACATATGAGTCTTTTACAGAGCTGAGGAAAAGCTGATCTGTTGAAAACTTCATTTTCAGCTTGCACTGTTTGAATCATTCCACTGTGCTCTCAGCCAAGCCATTTAATAAAAAATTACATTATCCAGATATTGTACTGCAAACCCATCATGTCTGCAAAAGCCTGCCTGGTTGTAAATCAAAACCTTTTTAAGGCGGGGGAAACAAGGATTACTTGCTTCAAGTGATGGAAAAGTAGTGTACACCGGAATCTGATAATGCCAGTAGTAGAGGTCACATCCATTAGGATAATTTCAACCCATTTGAATAAACACAGCCACAGCTCCAAGTAAAATCCAATAATAGATGTTACAAAGCAAGCCATCACACCTGAATACTTGAGTTTTAATATTTACTGGAAATAAATCAGGCCAGGAAAGCAATCTGGAAACAATACAGTGAGATAACTACAAGGGAGAGTGCATGCCAAAGTGTCTACAGTTTTCTTCCTTTTCTCTAGGTCTTGCAATGCTTGGCAATAATACCTGTTGTAATAGTGATGGCAGTACTACTTAGTAGTAGCCATATGTGCTCCAGAACTTTCTACTATCATGGTTTTGTGGGGGTTGTCAGTAGTTATTACAGAATCATAGAATGGGTTGGGTTGGGAGAGACCTTAAAGATTTTCTGGTTCCAACACCCTGCCATGGGCAGAGCTGCCAGCCATTGGATCATGTTGCACAGGGCCCCATCTAACCAGTCCTTGAACACTTGAAAGGATTGGGCAAAAAATGTTATATCACAAAACACAGAGGGGCAACAAAAATGTGCTATAGCAGCAGTTCAGCTCCCAAAACAGGTTTTCAAGAAAGAGAAGCTCCTCTTGACCTGAGGCATTTTTTTGCACATAACTTTTCCAGTACTGTATTTCATTAAAAAAAAGTTGTCACCAATAAATATAACCAATTTTAGACACATTTAACTGCCTGTAAATCCATTGGTCCAAAAGTTCAAAAGTAAGGACAAGGAAAGCAATATTAATAAGGTGAATTTATAATGGAGGAGAAAAATCTTATTTTGGAGCTAATCAGGAACATTCAAGCCATGTCTTACTTTAAAAGCCCATTCTGTTTTATTTTGTTTCAAAAATTGTAGAAAATTTGTGGAAAATGACCAAAGCTGATGAATGTTGTGACTTGAGTTCCTAAAAATGAAACAACAGCTCAAGAGCTAGAGGGAATTGCTCAAAGGCTGCAAAAGTGTAACTTCTGTAACTTTGAAAAACTCTTTTTATGCATTCATCTCAAAATGTGAAATGCAGTACAATTTTCTTTTATAAACACAATCTACAATGCCAATATAAAGACAATAGCTAGATATCTGGTGGTTTTTCTACCTGTTATGAAGCCAGTGTGATGTGGCACAAATATTTCTTCTTAGCCTAGGTAGCTGGTCTGGAAGTCTATGTCACAGTGCAACACCATTGATTTTAAAATGGTCTCATATACTAATTTTTAAAACACAGTTCTCTACAATCAATATAAAAGCACTAACATATCTACTAGGTATTTCCAAGCACCCTTTCCTTTGATCAGCTTGTCACTCAGGCAACACAGATTTGTAGACACATCTTTATTCTCCTTCAACCCATTATTTAAAACTGCAGTAATGATGACAAAATAAATTACACTTAAAGACATTAAATAATGTCAGCATTACATTAATGGTTTTTTGAAAGAAGGCATTAACACTTTATTAATATCTCTTCCCCACGACCCGTCCTTAACAACACACCTTCACAATTTCTAAAGCCTGAGCAATCTCTGCATTTTTAGTAATCAAGTGTGACACTCATCTCTGCCTTCCTTTTACTGCGTTATATTCACTTGCCCATGTTCTCAAGGAATACTTGCCATTTAAGGTGTGTAGGACATCTAACACATCAGGACCATGTACCTCATCCTAAATTACTGAAAGTGCTATAGTGACTTAAGAGCTGTTAGCAATGATCTCAGAAAACACAAAAGGTGGGAACAATATGAAAGACTGGAATAGTGCAGGTGGACTGCTCATCTCTGAAACAGGATATGAATTCTTAAAGGAGGCACAAGAGAATTACAGATCAACCAGTTTAATTTCAGTACTCAGAAAACTACTGGACCAAAAAGAGATCCAACAAAATATTTGTAACCTGGAAGGTAATGGAAAACTGACTATCAGCCAACTTGGATTTGTCAATAGCAAATGATTTCATTCTATTATAGAGCAGTAGGCCCTGCGGACAAAGCATAAGCAGTAGATATATTTTTAATATAGAAATCTTTTAACATTGTGTACACAGCATTTTCCAAAGCAATGTAGAAAGAAATGTTTAAAAAGAAAAGCTACAGTATCAGAGAAGAAAAGATAGAAAAGATTATGGTTCGCTGATGAAATGAAACATATCATTTGTTGTTGTCCTGTTCAAGATTTCCTTTTGTGACATAGATGATGGAATATGCATAAAGTGAGTGGGAAACAACACAACCACAAAATGTTTAGAGAACAGGAAGACAATGTAAAATTGTCACAAAACACTAGAAAAACTATCCAGAATAAAGACAGAATAGATTCATATTTATTGAACATGGGAGATAATTATCCACTGTAAAATCAATATTGGGAGAAAACTGGTCATACAAAAACTTTGCAGAAAGACATTTGGTGTCACAAGACAAACATTAGTGTAATTTCAGTATTCTCACTAAACAAGGAAAGGGAAGAGGAGACCCATAAGACACATGAACTCATCCTCCTGCTGTGTCACTTCTAAACCCTGAGAGGACCAGCTGAATGTCATGTGCCAGAAACTAATATGGAATTTAGAGACTTAGGAAGTTTTATTAATGGGGGGGATGAAGTTCCTAGTCTTCATCAAGCTGCAGAAGAAAGTGGAGATAAATCTCTAATTTTCTAATAAATGGAAGGTTATTGAACTGAGAAACTGATTAATCTCTTTTCTCTGATCAAGATAAGCAACATAAGAAGTCACAGATGCAATAGAAAGCATTCTTACATTTAAACTGGAATAACTGAGATGTAGGTAGGGTTTTCCAAAATATCAAAAACTAATGGCTAGAGTATTAAGCTTTGAACATTTTTAAGAACACTATAGACAAGTGGCATATTTGCCATGACATATTTGATATCTCAACTACAGTAGGGAAATGATCCCATGAGGTCGCTTCCCCTCATATTCTTTCCTACTAAGGAGAGACACTGCCACGGAAAGTGGCCACCAGTGCTTCGCCTATTCTTTGAATAAATGAAAGATGGGGTCTAGCAGGACCTTATGCTTATGCCTTTCCTTATGCTGCAGCAAAATAAGATATTTTTCTATAAATACTTATGAAGCAAGACTAAATTTATAATATAAAGGAAAACAACAAGCAACAGTATTAATTTGGCTTTATTATGTTTTCTATTTCCATTTTGACATGCCTCACTACCTTATTAGCAATGTAAAGATATGAATACAGAAGTGCTCATTTTATCATGACAACATTCAGTTTTGAAACTAATCTAAAATAAAACCCAGGGTATGCACAGGAAACTCAATTATGAAACAAAAGGCATCCAGTATGAAATTAAAGTAGTACATTCCATGTTTTATGTTCTGGCATTGTAGTTTGTTACAGGGGTTTTTTTTGCTGATAAACCTCCAAAAGCTCACATAGCCAAGAGCAGCTCTAATGGACTGAATCAAAAATTACTCACTTTCATCTGCTGAAACAAATTGGTTTAATATACAGTTGTTTGCTGTCAAATATACTAAAAAAAACTTGTGCCAAACCAAATTATAGGCTGTGTTTCTTGTTTGCCTGGTATATTTGGTAGGTGGGGGAATGGGAAAAGGAGGAAAGACAGTGGGTGGAATTATCTGTGCACTTGCCAACATCAGACTAGATAGCATTAAGAAGATGTAACACACACAATATGCATCCAATGTGTCTGACTTACACAGGCATAAAGTTTTTTCCTTCCATTTTTTAATGTTTGACCATGTGTAACTAAAAAGTTCTAACCTGTTGGGCATTGCAAGATAGTATGCAAATAGATCAGCTATTGACAAAGGACTACAGTAATTCACTTTTCTGTTAATCAGGGTGTGATTATCATTTAATTCTTTTGAACTCCATCCAGCTTGCTGTTTTGTCTCTACTTCAAGCAGGTGTTTTGTTGTTGCCAGACCATGAACACAGCCTTGTGCCTGAGTCTTTCAAGTGTGCTGGTTGTGCAGATGAATTTTGCCTGCAAACTTTCCTCAGGCAATGAACTGACTAGTGAAACATGCTCACAACAATGTTAATCTAGCTCAGGGACATGCACTGCACATGAAAGACTATTTTTAACCTAATTTTTAATTGATATATTTTGTCCACTGAAAGTTTTTTCTCTCTCTTTCTCTTTTATTTCCTTTTTCTCTCCACTCTCTCTCTCTCTCTCTCTGTGTCTTTATATCTATCAACTTTTCCTTTCTTTTTTTTTTTTTTTTTCTGAGACAGAAAATGGATTGAAGTGAAATGAAACTGCACTAGCTGGCCGACACAAAGCAGAAACAAGGATGAAGTTAAATAAAATATGAGAGGGTGGATGCTCAGCAAAGAATTCGCCTTTGATTTAAAGATTAGATAAATTGAAAAAGTAATAATCAGGAAATTGAAAAGTGGGGACTATTATGCATTAGCATTGTGACTAGCATAACAAATCTTGTTTATTTATTTATACTTTGGATGGTGCAATATATTATATTATACAATAGCTTAAAATGTCTTCTGGAAAGGGGTCACAATGATACATTTTAACTCTGTGATTCTAGCAAGAAATATTTGTGAAGTAATATGATTCAACAATATTCAACAGAAATTGGTTTGAATATCAGAATCTTTCATACTTGTCCACAACACATGTATTAAATGTAACTTTAAAACATTTGATTGGTCCATTTCTGTATGATAATTTAACCTTGGGTTTTTGCATCAGGTATAGCTGTTGATCTTGAACTGAAAACATATATGTGTATACAGCCCTGTGGATCTAAAACATGATTTAGAATTAAAATATGGTTTAGAATAAAAATACAAGGATCTGTATGCTGACTACACAAAGCTTCCCTCCTAATTTTTAATACATTGTATTACAAACTCTTAAAAACAAAATTACAAGAGGCTAATTTGACAAAAGAAAAATTCAGAAAATGAGTTCCAGAGCTCACTGTTCATGAGTTTGGTGTGTTCCGTCTCTCCTCAATATCTGCAAGAGGAATATTTACCATGGGAAAGATACCTTATATTGTCTGCTCTTTGCCAGTCACTCTTAGGCCACAAATTGGTTAATTCCCTTTCCTTTGACAGAAAAATACAGAGCTCCCTCTCCTCTTCTGCTTCCTTGAGAAGGAAATTTTTTTTCCCCAGAAGTTCATGCACATCACAGCTGATGTCTGTCTTTCCTTGCAGTACCAAGCAGGAACACCCTTGACCCTCCGTGGCCTTGCTGTGTGAACAGCACCAATTCCATGCGAAGCAGATGCACATGTGGAAGGACATCCAGCTACATCTGAGGGAATTTGGAAAGCTAAACCAGAGTGATGAGCACTTGATGTGTACTATTTGCAAAAGGAGAAGGAAAATCAAACTACTTCACGGGGGGCGAGGGGGGATGAACAGCGGGGGTGAACAGGGGAATGAACAGAGGGATGAACAGGGGAAAATGAAGATTTGGGATATAGACTTACATTAATGGAGAGAAAACCAGTGGAACTGAAGTGACAGCAATAGAGGCTGGGCATTTTGAAAAGTGGGTTGAGCATGAACAGAGAAGAAAACAACCGTATATTTTGAAAGCTCGAGAAATAACAGTGGAAGAACTTCTAGACATTGTTCCAAGCAGTTGTAAAAATTTTGGGGAAATGCTATTTTCTGGTGGGATTTTTGGTGTCTCAAAGCCACATCACTAGAATAAAATAGTCATTAACTCCTTTGTTAATCTTTGTATCAGCATTACAAAAATCCAGCATATTCTCTGCTTATTGCTTATTTATTTTAAGACATTATTCCTCAATTTTTAAGACAAATGCATTGCTATGAAATTTTTATATACTTGTAAAACAGTTAATTTTAGACTAATATGGGACCTTAATTATTAAAATCAGAGTGAGAATGAGAAAGGAAAAAACCAAATTTTGTGTGGATTCTTTCAATGGTATTATATCAGATGATATTTAAAATATATTTTGTGCAATTATTTTAGTTAACTCATAATTTTATCTTTCACATCATATGATTTATTATAAATTATAGAATGATATCTGTGCCATTGAGTTATAGTGTATCCATATAGGTAACTATCATTTAGATGGCAAATTAGGGAAATTCAGTCAGCATCCATCATTGTTCACACAAATAATTTGTCCTCAACTGGAATAGTTTTAGAAGTGATTTTCAATTTTAAAATTTCAGTCCATTTCATGCATTGCTTTCAATTGTAGTATAATTTTAGATAAAGTTAACTATTCCTAGATGTAATAATCACCACAGAAATAAACTCACTAGTGCATGATTGACACTCCTAATCAGGGAACTTAACTGCTGTTTAGTTATAAGGGCAGATGTACTCAGACTTTATTTTTACAGTAATGGATTTCAGGTGTCAGCACTGGTTGAAGACAGCCCTATTCCCATTTTCTCTTCCCTTGTGGCATGATGATACTGCATGAAATGGTTGAAAATAGATAAAAACCCCAAAGTGTTCTAAATAATAATCCTTTTTGTATGTTTGGTTGGGGGTTGTGTTTTGGGTTAGGTTTTTTTTTCATTTGCTTTTTATTTCTTTTTACATAGATCAGCTCACTAATCCACTGCACAGTGGAATCATGTCTTGAATGCGGGAGCACACAAATAAGCTTCCTCATCCCACTCAAGTGCTGCAGCCTTAGGTTTATGTTGGAGCTGTGCCATAATACACTGTTTTATGATACAGCTAATCTGATCTGACAGCTAACTGCCACCAGACAGAGCAGTCTTCCCTCTTCCCTGCCTTTCCTCCTGGCCCTGGCTATGTGTGTCTGCCTGCTCTCGTGTCCTGGCAGTGGTACGCCTTCTAAGTCCCCAGAGGGATGGCTCAGTGGAGTAAAATGACAGAAAAATATTCCTTTCTCTTTTTTTGGCATCTTGTCTGGCCCCCAGACTGGCTCCAAGGAGGGCTGGGTGAACACCAGTTTCTTCTGGGCCAGGCAGAAGAGAGAAGCAAAGGACACCTGTGGTCAGCAGCACACTCCAGGATTCCTCTTCTGTACCCACATCTGGTCAGGAAGAAGTACAGCGCATCAGCAGTGCCACTGCTGACCCCCTGGTACCTGTCTTATGGTGTTCACTATTTGTAGAGTTATTTAAAATTTAAAAAGCCTCATAGAAGAAAAATGTGGAAGAAAACCAGATTTATGAACTGTCAAGAGCAGGGCAGTCCCAGTGGGAATTTAAGGCTATGGTAAGCTATAAGCAAAGTATTGTATTGGGTATAACCCTAGATATTGTAAGTGCTCATTATTGTTTTTTATCAAGTCTCTGAAACAATATGGGTTATTTGAAATGGTTCTAGACTGACACAAATAATATTCAAAAAAATTATAAATGTCATTTAAGTCTGTGAGGAGCTTTTCACAGAAGAGAAATTTCTTATTTCCACTGAGTGTCGATCTCCTATGGAGTGAGCCCTGGGTTCATCAACCTCAGCATGAACTTACTGAGTTTTCACTCCATGGAGTTTTCCAGGGGACAGGTAAGGTGAAATAAACCAGTCCACAGTATGGAAAAATTTCTCATGATGAATGTGTTTGCTCTTTGCCAAACTTCTCTCTGTTTCTCTTTTGTGAAAAAGCAAAATGTTAAGTAAATACTCTGAGGTGAAATTCTATGAAAAGTGTCTTGAGTAGAAATACATTACTAAAACCTACTCTTACAGCCATTACATAGGGTTCTGCTTCACCTTGTACTTTGTGTATTTCTGTGCCTTCTGAGGTTCATTGATCAGCACTGAGGACTTCTAAACAAGAGTTCACAATAGGTTTATTTATGGTGACCTAGTGATTTCACTGGAGTACTCAGACACTATCCCAGTTGGAGGAGTATACAATTTTTTTATTCAAAAGAAGTTTTAATGAAACTGGAGTAAGAATTGCTATAAACTAATGTCTAAACTCCAGTTTGAGCAGTAATCGTTGTAGCAGTTAGTACTGAAGCTTCTACAGGTGTTTTTAATTCTTTCTCTGTGATATTGTTAAGTTTTCCACAGTGATCCGAGTAACAGAAAAATCGGTTTAAATGCAGTGTCAGAAAAACAAGGGGTTTCAGACTTTTCCAGGGCGTTGGAAAGGGTTTGCAACCTGAGGTGATCCGCTAGTTATCTTCATCCAAGAGATGTAGGAGATGATGGAAGCTGAACTGTTACTAATACCTAAGCAAACTACATATATATATATATATATATATATATATATATATAACTATTCATATAAACTAAGAGTGAGTGAGAAATGCAGTTAGCTAAAGGGATGTTAGCAGTGTTAGCTGGAAAGGCTTTCATCATAATAAATTTCTCAAATTTAATTGTATAAGTCTCACTGTTTTCATTTCTATAAACGGGATCATTAGGAAGCACTGAAGAATAACAATAATACTAATAACAAAAATGACAACAATGGTATCATAAAAATATATCTCATTGTCATAAATGGATTTCTGAAATGGGTATTGAAAAATTCTGAAGGTTATTTTCATTATCATACATTGTTACCATACTAAACCAGATTTTTTTTGTTCTGCAGTCAATACAACAAAAAATATAAAAAAGGGATAAAATATAGATAAGGGTAAGGATACTTCTCTGCAATTTGGTCTAGATTGACCCTCTCTTGAGCAGGGAGGCTGGACCAGATGACCCTTCCAACCTTATCTATTCTTTGATTCGGTAGGAAAATGAAACAGGGAAAACAAACAGGAAAAATCACAAGGGAAAAAAAAAAAGGAAAGGAAAGAGAAAAAGGACCCCATCCCCTCTAAAAAGCTGGAAATCAGTACCATGTTAAAGAATATCTGGTTCTGTATACAATTAGATGTACATTTTGAGAAGTGCAAGGCCCTCAGGATTACATTGTGCTGTTAATCATGAAGAGCTCTGTATCTAAAACTTTAGGACCTGGATTATAGTTTATTCATGTTCATTATGAGCATGAGTTTTGTTTGCTAAATTTTCTTTTTAAAAATCTTAAATGCAGTATTTTCCCCACGCAGTCACATGTATAAATATGAATTTTTATACATATTTATTGATTTTTACATATCTGCAGCATGAAAATTATTCATTATCAAGTTGAATACAAGAAAATTTTATGAGAAAGGCTGTGTTCTTCACAATACCTTTTGTATGGTTTCTTCATATTTAGCACATCTGGGGTAAGCAGAGTGGGCAGGAACTGGAAATCTCTGTGCATTTGTGTCTTGAACATAAAAAATTTTAATTATTTATTAATTATTGTATTTACATGTATAACAATATTGATAAACCTAATTTACTTGACAAAAATTTAGAAACACCCCTATATTAGTGTACTTAGCAAGTATTCATATTTTTCTAAACAAAAGCTGAAGTGTATGATGGGAAAACAAATATTAGCATATCTAGACTTAACACGGCTTGTAGACTCCCTGGTGAGTAGTGCTTCTACAGCCAAGGATTATTCACACCATATACAATTACGTTTTCCTTTAAGACTGAATCTTTTATGTTGCAGATAAAAATAAGAAGCTACACAAAGTCTTCTAAAGAAATATTCACGTATCTTCAATAAAGAAAAGAATGTAGTTCATCTCTTGCAGGCCAGCCAAACTTAGGGAGTTTTATTATATCTAGAAGTGTCTAAGAACAGAATTTGGTATACAGTTTGACCTCTCTGATTGTGTTTTGAGGTTGTTATTGTAATTTGCTGTCGGCTCTTTAATTAATCTTGCCGGGTCTGTAATATCATTGGGGCAGAAATAATTGCTTAAATATAAAAGGACCTGTTAAGACAGCCACATGGGAAACAGTGAAGTGGTGAAAGAGTGCACTTCTAAGATTTCCTTATTGACTGTTTAGTAATAAATCGTATGTTTTAATTGCTCTGTCAGAAGAATCCTTCAATGAGGGAAAGGTGACTGGAGCTGAATATGGGAACACCACAGGACAGCTGTTTGGTCTGGCAAAGGGCTCTGTGCACTTGTACTATATATCCAGAGCGACCTTTCAGATTCCATGTACATAGTAACAATTAAAAGTACACAATGACTTGACAATGTTCACTGTGACAGACTGCAGGTTGGTTGCTTCCCATAACAGCCTCCCAGGCAGAGAGGAACAAAGAGCCCGGGCCCATCTGTACGCGGCTCTGAATGCCTCATGTTCCAGAGAGTGCGCTTTGTTTCTCCAAACGCCCCAGGAAGCTCTTCAACAAACAAAACTCAGAGGTCCAGAGGAGCCCAGTCAGGACATTAATATGATAATGAATTCCGGATTACCCTGACAGACGTGACAAAGAAATAGATCCTTTTGATAATAAGTTATCGGCTTGATTAGGCGGAATTTGTCTGACTCCACGACTGTTGTGGGTATTTCAACAAAGTCAACAAACCCATGTATGACATCACTTCAGTCACCCTCTACCCGTGTTGCTTTTCAGCAAGTCTGACCCATGCTGCTAATTTAAGGGTACTTCAGTTGTGGTGTAAATTCTGCTATCTGACAAAAAGGTATCGTAAACCACAAAATATCAGCATCTTCACTAGAACACGAAACAAAGGAAAATGGCTGCAGTTCTGAAGAAAAATTGCCATTAACTCAGAGGTATGACTTTACTTTCCAGCTGATATTCCTAGGCTGAATTAGTTCAGTAGACTTCTTTGTAAGATTAATTTCCAGTCACCTCACCAAAAAGGGAAAATGGTTCCTTTTCCGGCCCACCAGATTAAATCTGATTCAGCAGAGGCTGTCATAGAATTTGGAAAGGTACTTTTTGTTTTTGTGTTACTATTGGTTTCTGTGGTAATTATTATGGTCTTCTTGGCTGGATTCTCCAAAAGGCTCTAAGACAAACTTCTGTTATTCTGCAAAAGATCAGCAGCAAAAGAGCATCAACTAGTTGCAGATACAGTAGATGACTAAGGTCACACAAAGTACCAAAATCGGGTGGCACCAGCCATCTGTAGTTAACAGCTATTATATAAACATAAAGGAATGTGCCCTGTGTTCTGAGTGATGGAAAAAAACTGGTCATTAGCCACTTGGGAATGTCCGATTCCCCCCACAGCTTTCCAGCTGCGATCCAAGTGTGTTTAAATAAAAACTTAGCACACTTAACAAGAAGTTTGATAGAGTGTTAACAATCCTCAACTTCACATTGAGCTGTTAACCAACAAAGTAGTCATTAAAGGCTGGTAATGACTGCGTTTCTTGAGATTATTGCTTAATTATAAACTCGATAGAGTGGGTCCTGCCTTCTGACTTGGGGGACATTTTCCATTGCAGAGTTTTAACTACAAACTTTTCTTACTGCACCACCTCATTTATAAAACCTTGAATATAAACTAGGGTGAGAATACTGCCTTTAAAAACAGTTATTTGTACACCTCCCAATTATGTTAAAACCATAGCTGATCTTGGATTCACCTCAGACAGTGGACTAGCAAAGCTCAACTGCTGTTAACAAATGATTTCTGAGGGAATAGGGCTTTCTTGTATAATAAACTAAGAATTTCTGAAAAAGAATTATGCATTCTGATTGACTGGAAGGAGTCTAGAATGTAGCACTGCTTTTCAAAAGAAAACCCATGAAAGTGATGAAAAACTGCAATGGATGTTTTATCTTTTGTTCTTTCAGAAGTGACTGAATACTGCTTTTAGTGTACAAGAAATTACTTCAGCATCCATGACCTTGAAATTTCCCTAGTTATTGCTAGCTGCTTTGTCTTAAAATTTAATAATAATTTCCCCAAATCTGTAGATACCATGGCCTTATGTATACAAATGTTTATAAAAATGTTTTCAGGAAAGTTTTCTCCTCTGCACTGATATCAGAGCATCTAAATATCCAAAACATAAGGAAAGGCAAGGGGTGAAAAGTTTCATGGAGTCACACACTTCATATCCCAGCACATGAGATGGCCATGCACTGACACAAAGGGTACAGGGACAGTCTTATTTTTCTTTTTTTGCTCAGTTTAATATGTATTTTAAGTCACTATATACCACTAATGTACATAAGATATCTTACAAAAATCATTAAATAGATGGGGTTTGAATGTGCGAGTATACTGAATTTATTCCTTTTTTTCCATTGGAAAAAAAAAAAGGCTTAATATATTTAATATTAATTTAAACTTCTTATGGCTCCTTGGCACTTTAAGGCCACTTAGTATTTTCAAGAAGGGAGGCAATCAGTAGGAAAAAAAATCATCCTTTAAACTGAATCTTGTTCTGTAATTCACAAAATACTGAGTCTTCTAATGCTAAGTAGCTAAGCAAACTAATACATCTTTCGTCTTTTTCAGACTGTTCTTTTAGGTATTAAACAACGAGGAAATCAAGCAAAATTCCATCTTCAGAAGCTATTAGATCAAACACTCTTTGAAAAGAATAACATATAGAATATATTTATTTGCACAAACTTTTAAATGAAAGTCTCCTCAATAGATAGATAGTTTCACAACTAATTTGTCTGAAAAATGACATTTAAGTATTTTTAGAAGTGTTTAGAAGATGGTTAAAATAATGATTTTCAAGTTATTGCATTAATTTTCTCATCAGTGACAACTGTAAAGAAGAGTTGCATCTTTTAACAGAACAAATTATATAGCTGAAAAAGATGGAGAAGACTTGGAGCACACAAGTACATTTAGATTTTGCATTTTGTTTCCAATTATTGCCAGTAAATGAAAGGAGGAGCAGTTTGTTGGAAATCTGAAAGGGAAAAGAGACAAATATCTTTGCATGTGTAAATCCCCTTCTTCATTCAAAAACTCAGGCTTGTGTCCACAGTGACTTGCTGGCTCAGTTCATCAGAAAGCCTGCAGCAATTCCCTGAGCCCTCATTTGTAGACATCACTTTGGCAATGGAACAATGCAGCAAATTCTCATTCGAGGGATTATGATACTATATATAAAGAAAACATAAAAAGATTTACATATATTCCATGTAATTTCCCCCATTATATATTAAGCATGGAGCATAATTTTGAGTCTTTTAATTGGTAGATGAGTCACTAAATATTATTTTAATGGTAATTTTATATCCCAGCATTTTATTTTCAATTATGATGTGCATCTCATATATCACTCTCAATAGATGCCCCAGAATCTGCAGGCTGGGTAAAAGGATAAAATTCAAGCTATCCTTTTGAGGCTAAATTACTTACCTTGCTGCATCATTTGAGTAGTGCCTATACACTCCCAAACCCACCCCTTAGTTTTCATGCACACTGTAGATGGCCTAGAGAAGGATCACAGTTATTGCTGCCCAGCATTCCACCCTCATGAATGAGAGGGAGCAATGGGAATGAAACCTGACCTTTGCCAGTCGTGGACCAGTCATGAGTGAAGAACTACTGTGCACCAACAGATCTGCAACACTTATATGCCTATGCCTTTCCAGGCATTTCAAGATAGAAGAGGGGGAACTGTACCACTGAGAAAAGTCTCTAATGTCATAGATTCTCAGTCACAAAGATCTACGCTTCATCAGACAAATGTGCTAGTAGTGCTCTTCTCTATCTGAGAAGTAAACATCTGATAACAGAACACTGTGATGGGCAGTACCAAATCCAACAATGAACCTGATAGGAAAAAGCTGTGTGAGACACATTCAAATCACCACATTTCAGCCCAAAAATAATTTACTCCAAATCAACCCCTATTTAAATCATGCACCTGCCTTATAATACTGATTTTGGGAGCCCCAGAGTCCTGCTTGCTCTATTGTTTTGTAATACCTTACCGAACCATGTCTTCATTTCTGGGTATCCACTGTGTGCTAGCTTCTAATTCATTGAGGCATGATTAAACTTAAAGACACCTCAGCTGAAAATTCCCACTAAATATTTTGCCTTTAAATTAAAAAGATCTTCCATTTGCTTAAAATCTTTGGGATCAGACTCATGGGAAATATGGAAAGAACTGGAAAGGAAAGGAGATTAAAAACTTATTAGTGTCATCAGTAATGTGTGAGAAAAAAATGCCAGAGTGAAGCTGAATGAAAAAGAGAAGATGTTGGCCACTATATTCACTAGGATACCAAAAAGATATTAATTTAAATTAAGTTCAATCACATGGCACATAAATAACTCTCTCTGAGAAAATCTGGGCCCCTTTGCAAAGCTTCCTGTTGTCACAAGCTCTGCACATAAGGCACAAGCCTCTTGAGCCCAATAAGCCAATGATGTACTGTTACAGAGACTCCTGTGGTTGTGGAGCCCACTGGAGAGAAACAAGGTTTTGTGAGGCAGAGATCTGGAAGACCGGCAGTGAAGTATGAGATAGAACCTGTAGTACCAGATATGACACTCAAAATTGGCAGCACCTCAGAGCTTGATCCCTTGGTGAGGACAGATTGGTTTTTCCTTTGTAGCAGAGGACCCACAGATCTGGGATGAGTGAAAGAGGGACCAACAGCAGCCTCCAACTCATTTGACATACCCTCAGTTGCCTGGCACATCAGCTTTGAGAGAGGTCAGTTATGACCTGGGATTTACAGAAAAGAAACAGCTGTCTGGAGCAGCAGCAGGTAGCCAGGAGATGTAATCTCACTACCTGAAATGGTACTTGACACCTGCATGCAGGAGTGCAAATCTTTTTCTCTGTTTTTTGTTTTTTTGGGTTTTTTTCCCCACAACTTCTGTACTCAGTCCCTAACACAGAATTTCTGTCTACTTTAGTCACACAGAATGAGGTGAGCCAGTTGTCTGGGCTGCTTCTGCAGAGACAGTTCAAGGAAGCTGACTAGTCCCATCCAATTGGACAAGCACATTGGGATGTGATTGATTGATGGCATTAAGTATTGACTAGACAAATCAACCAAACTCCACTGGAAAACTCATTTTGAGGATACAAAAGGAAGATGGGATGAATCACCATTTATGCAAAAGTCACAAAAATACTTATCTTACAGGACTCCTCAAAATAAAAAGTGTTTTGAATGACACAAGACCATTTTCTTAAACTTTTGACTCAGATTAAAAAATCAAAAAAAGCTATCATCATGTTTACATGTAGGGTATGATGCAGTTGTTCAACCTTGATAGGGTCCTCATGAACCAGAATGTCATCTGTATATCTATTTTCTAGAAAATCAGCTAATATGGAGCTTTTTTATTTATTTTGCTTCGTCCTAGTATAGGTAATTTACCATTCAAGCATATTGGTTTTGTCTCCTTAAATTCATGCTGCCAGAAGTCCTGGAGAAGTAATCAAAAAACTCTGTTCTCATTTAAATGTTATGTTTGACATTACATCCAGCAGCACATGCAATGTAAATTAAATAAATCAATTTTAACAATAATAAAATAGGCAAAAATAATAAAAAATCATATTATTTGTACAATCCATGAGATTTTAATACATTTTTTAATAATTCTCTATTCCATTTTAAGAATTTCTGCATGCTTTTTATCCCCTCAAAATATCATTGTTGCTTAATTTGAGTCCATTACACAGACAGATCTTTAATTTTGTCTGTTTTCTAGATTTGTCCAAATATGTCCATTCCGTATTTCAGCACATTCAAAGACAAACAATGAAAAATTTGAATCCTGCCTAATTCACCTTAAAAAAAAATAAAACTAAAGAAGGTAAGCCTATATGTACTGCATGACACAATCTTTGTATTTTTAATTTTATACCTTTGTTCTATTAACAATAAATGCCATGATTTCCTAAGAAGCCCAAATGAATAGATTAAGGAGCATAGAAAGGAGAGGAATAATGCTGTTTGTTACCTTTGCATTCAGATCTTTGTAAAAGCAGCTCCCAAAGTTGCTACTTCTCTCTGCACCATAATGATATTGTACAGTGCCTTTTGGCTCTAGCACAATGTGTTATGCATCAGTGTTTAAGAGCATATTGTGCACCATTATTGCCCTCTCTCTAGAGGACTACAAACTGCATTAGTTTGAATTACCAAATCAAAACTTTATGTGCAGCAGTTCCCCCACAAGGGCTTTAGCATTTTTATGTCATAATCCCTCTATTATCCCCCTCCTCACATGCTTTATAACCATTAAGTTATTGAAAAATTCTCAACAGATGTCATCTTAAGATGAATGTTGCTGTGCCGACTGGTATCAAGGCTGGAATCTGGATATTGCTCAACTTTACTAAAAATGTCAGGGAGAGAATAGTCAGCTGTAAAAATACAAGATATGCCAGCAATGGTTGTTTTCATGTCAACTGCAACATGACTTGTAGTGTTCGCAATTTTAGCTTCTAGAAGATGCAGTTTTCATTTGATGGGTTGGCAGTAATGGCTTGAGATATGTAGCAAGAAAAAGGAAAATAATTCAGGGTCTTTTTTTCCCTCTCCTTTATGATAAAAGCAGATTTGTGCACTAATCTGATTTAAGTCTCAAGACTTACCTTTTAGCATATATTGTTCCTATTGAGAATTTTGTTGAAATACAGAAACTTTTTGCATAGGTGTAATAATTATAACAGGATATTGTTGATATGTATTCTCTTTGCATCTAAAGCACTGAAATACATGATTGCTATGATGGTAGTAACAATTTCATATTGTCCCTCTCATTCTATGGGAACATTTTTAATTTAATACACCATAAAAATATAAAAATATACATTCTGACATAATTTAGAACCATCATAAATTTGAAGCAAACAAAGCAAAAGACATTTACCTTCCAAAGAGGTGACAGTATGGTATTTAAATAATAGGAGATACACATGGCACAGATGCCTGTCAAAATGAGATTAAAGAACAGAACCAGGGCCCACATTAGTAACAGCTTTAAAAAATAGTGGCATTTGATAGTAAATCAGCTTTTTAAGAAGCAGTTACTGTACAAAAGAGAGGAATAGCATAATATGCTCAATTCATCTGAATAGCAATATAGCAGTTGAGTTCTTATATTCAGATCTGATGTGACAAACCCGAGAAATTTTTAAAGAGGAAATTACAATAATCAGCTCTCATGATGAAACAGGTACATTTTGTGTAAAACTGGCAAGGAATATATAGGGGATATATAGTCTGTGAGGACTGAAGCAGAAATAAATCTGTCGGTATTGCATCTGAGATGTGAAGAGTTTTAGTCAAAAATGAAGCTTGAGATTCTTAATGTGAATCTTCTACATCTTACTTTCACAGAAGGAAAAATCAAATTACAAAAGAGCTCTCTACTTTCCTCTAGTGCTTCCCTAAAGGCCCAGAGCTGGTTAATGGAAAGTTTTCCCATAGTGTCTATGAGACTGTTTCCACTTCTTTGATTCACAGCTGTATCTGCTATTCTACCTGTCTAGACCCCTATAATTAGGGAAAGATTGGTTTTTGGACAGCTTTCCGGCTATCCACTTTCTATTTTGCATCCTAAAGTTTCCTCCCTTCTATGGAAGCTCATAGCTTCCAGTGGTGCAAAAATATAAAGAGGAGATGGGATTCACCAAAGAAAACTCTTTTAGCTGATATTAGCTGTCATGGAGAAGAGGCTGATGAAGTCAATCTTGCCTGTAAGCAATAAAAGGTGGAAATGCCAAAACAGGGCTGTCGAAGGCAACATAGATCTGACTCTTCACTGTAAAAAATAGTGTTAAGAAAGGTGATGCACTCAAACTGCCAGGTATTCAAAACTCCTAGAAACTCTCCATTCTGTCTGGTTTAATAGGAAACACTTTTGAATGAGCAGTCATCTTTAGGACTATACTGAATGCTGAATTTTAGAAATAAAAGATGCTGAAGTTCTGTTTTCAAGATTTATTTAATGACAGAGAACTCATCTCGTATTTAAGTCTTTATAGTCACTGTGTGTTGTGTATTATTCCTATTTGTCTCTCTTGTAAAAATATTGTAATTCATCTCATTATACAGTATATGCTTCTTTTGTTCTGTAGTGTGATTTTAAAACTTATGCCATATGAACATTTCCGGTTCTTTTGAATACGATAGTCTACTTGAATTTTAGTCACAGTTTATAAACTGAGCTGGTTAATGTATTCATTTATATGCTGTGATAGTCTTCCACCTCAAAGCTTTAATATTTCATTGCAGTGCTGGTATCTGATGTGAGGAAATATATTTCTGTATATTTTGCAAAAATCTTCTTAGGTTTTCCCAACATTTATTTTCATATGGTTCTTTAGTGAAGGTCTAGGTTTGTTCTGCTCTTTTATTGTATGTTCCTACCTCTATATTTGATTGGTGTGCCTTGGTATATAATCTGCCACTAACCAGGGTAATTTCTATTACTTTACTTTCTAAAAGCCCAGGATGAACTGCGTTGAGGAAAATAATTGTAAAGGCATTCAAGATACTCCAGTGCTATCTGAGACATTGCACAAAGGTTATACACAAAAAATGTTGACAATAAGCTAGAACCTCCCTAAATTATAGCAAATTAGAGTGTATTTCCTAAATCTCATACATCTCTTGTGTTTATGACACCAGGATTATGTGCATTTGTAGATAAATAACTCATTTGCTTCCAATTTTACCTGCACTTTATTAAGATGTGGCCTATTTCTCTGGGAAACAAAATTCTTCTACCAAGTAGTTTTCCATCTTCTTCTTCTTCTTCAGCTGTAATAACAGAAGTTAAATAACATTTAACAAATTGCCGCTTCCTTATGCCCTGTCTTCAATCCCCCATCATTGTTTTTAATGGGACAATTTAACCTTTGAACTTATGTCTCTATTACAGATATAGTTGAAGAGCTTTTAATTGAAATATTCCATACAACTTGACATCCAATATTATTTCTTTGCTCCTTTAATTATCCTTTTAACTTTCTTCTGCTTATTTGTATAAACTCTCTTCAGTCTGTCTTTCTACAGACTGTTTATATATTTTTCAAAAGCCTTTCAATTATTTGCTCATTCTACTCTTTACATACTACATAAATACATTTGACCTCTGTAACCCTCCTCCTTGTTTAGATTTAGCCAAAATGAATTTCAGTTGCAAGGTCTGCAACAATTTCTTAAATTGTTTCCCACTGCTCATCCATAGTGCTCATCTCTGCATTGGAGAACAACAAAAAAAAAAAATCTCTTTGGAAATGTTATACAACAGCAGACTTTCTAGTAGTGAAAACAAAGTCCCAATCCAGAAACATCTGAAACATGTCGGTTTATTTCAGTATAGGTATGAAAAATCAAACCTAGAGAGAAGTTTTCCAGCTCCCAATGGTGAGATGATTACTGCTTTCAGGCTGTTTGGGTGCACAGAATTATAAAAAATAAAGAAAAATTAGGCAGAATTCATGCCAAGTCTTAAGCATGTCAACTTGAGCAAGTCATGACAGTATTCCTGTTCTATAAATTGGAGTTTCTCCTCTTCCCCCTTCTTTATTGGACATTATACTCCATCTATCTCTATGACAATCCTCATAACAGAATAAAGAGTACCTTCTGCTCTCAAATCTGAGCTCTGGGTATAGTGGTTGACAGTGGTTGGTAGCAGAATGATTCATGCTAATCTACTATTTAAGGTAGTCTTGATTCCATATAACATATAGGAACCCTGAATTTTCTATTTGATATTTTTTCCAGCCTCTCAAATTTTGTTTTGTTTTGTTTTCTCTTGAAAGTAGTGTTTTCTATGGCTGAGAAGAGGTGTAGTGCAGAATGGAGTTTATGGGTCACCCAAGATGCTTACATTGCTTCCTTATAGAGCAGTTTTCTTACTCACTTTCTCATCAGGTGGTGAAGCAAAACTTGTGGACTTTATTGCTGTCCAAATTGCAAGTGCCTCAGAGAATATTACTTGAAAGCCACTACCTTTGCTGGGCATATCTGGTAAAGACATTAAAGATATTATCTGAAAGTTAAGATGCTTTCCAGGAAATTTCAGCCAGTGACAGGCAGTTACAATCTTCTCCAGAAGAATATTATCCATCCAAACCTGAATAATTGCAAAGACTTTCCCATAGTAAGCAAATTTTTAAAAATATGTTACAAATTTTCTATGCAATTTTGTGTGAATTTCATTCCCTGACATTATGACAATGATTCCCACACAGACACTTCCGTAAGCTCATTAGTATCCAGTTGTGCACTATAATTTCATACCTTTGGGTTTTGCATATCCATTTTACACACTCAATAACCATGCAATTAAAACCCCTCCAATATCATATATTCTGTCCTCATTACAGTCCCCTCTTTTCCACATACAGTCTTCCTCAATGATGTCACTTAAAAGCAGACAATAATGCAACTAGAAAATGCTAGAAAATTCATTCAAAATTTGAAAATTTTGATCTGTATATGAAGAGTTTCATACGAGTGATAAATCTGTTGCCTTGAAATGTTTTCCTAATAAGAGTAAGAGCACTGAGTGGCGTTTTTATCTTCTTGCGCATTGCGTCTCCTTAAAACTAAGGGAGCTACTACATTCCATCAGGGAGATGTCATCTCCCCAAACACAAAAGATGAAAGGAAGAATGAATTACTAAAACAAGGAATTATTTCAGAAGTGTTTATAATCATTGGTTGCAGAAATTTTATATTTTCTGAAGCTTTCTATATAAATAAAAATGGATTTTGACTTGAATGGAGTAAATGTCACACAGCTAACACCTATATGGGAAGAACTAAGTGAAAACACTGGGCCTTACAATTTTCCCAGACCAGGAGCACACGTACAGTTGAGTATTAAGGTTCAAAAAAACATTTCACTGTTCTGTAAAGCTAAATATATAGGTCCTGCAAAGATTTCTTTTTTTTTACTTTTTTTACTTTTTTTCTTTTTTTTTTCTTTGATGTACTGAGTGTTCACCAAAACACATTTGCAAATGCATTAAAACAGAAATCCCTTAGAACTGCACTGGAAATTCTTCCTAAGTTTTAAAGATTTCCACAACAATGAACACACTTTTAAGGTCTTATAGTACTCTTAATAAATAACAGCACTGTGTAGTTGAGTCACAAACTACAGTATTCTTTTGCATTCAGTATATGATGATCAAGAGACAGGCTTTCAAACACACTTGCAAAGAAATAGAGCACTCACTCATAACTATTATGTGGAATGTTTAACAGAAAAAAAAAAATCAAATATTTTTCCTTTTCATAATGAAGAACAGTGAGTTTTATCACTAAGAGCATCTGAGCAGCTGTGTCAGATCAGACCAAAAGCCTGTCTGGTCCCGTATCCTGTCTTTGACAGTAGGCAAAAGCAGATGCCTGGAAAAAAGTGGAAGAAGATGACAAGCGTATTGTGAAATTCCCCTGAACCCAGCAGTTGCACATTTAGGAAACTTTTAGAGGTAGATGTGTTATCTCCATTCCTTACAGACTCCAGTGACATTTTTTATATTTTCTTCCAAGGTTTTTTAGAATCCACATAAGTAGTTATGTCCCACTGCCTTTCACACTGGATATTACCACTGCTAATGTTCCATATTGTTTGGAAATTTGAACCTGCCACCTTGTGGTTCTGTTTGAATGCAGATAGTTCTAAGACTGAAGGGAATGTGGTCTCTACACCACACCATTTCTGAACTTAAGGATGCCATCATACCTCCCTTTTTTCTGTCATCCTCAAAACCATGCTAGTTTATTTAACATTTCCTCCTTGGAAACTATTTTTGTGCATATTTCTGACTTTCCATCTTATCTCCTTCTGGATAAGAGAGTCACACGTACACAGGTGTACTGACAATTTATATTGTCAAATAATAGTATTTTCTGTCTCGTCTTCTGTTCCTTACCTGTTAAGCCTTAACAATTGGGGTTTTTTTATTTTTTTTCTTTTAGTGAACACTGAAGTGATAATTACGTGAAGATACATATTATAATCTATGACCTCATTCCTGACTAACACTCATCTTACAACCCATCATTATAGAACCAGTCACAAAACTGTATTTGTTTTTCCATATGCACATCATATTTTTTTGTATTAAATCCCATCTTCCAGTTTATCATCCTGCATCTCAGGGCTATGTAATCCTTTCGCAACTCTACAGACAACTCTTCCTTTTAAGATCCCAAATAAATCATCATGATCAGCAATTTTTATAAAGTTATTGATCTTTACATGACAGTTTATTCAGAACTTCACTGGTCAATTCTCTTCTGTATGAAAAAAACCACATTTTTTCCACTGCATCCTAATTTATAGTGAGTTATTTATGCAGGGTAGAGTCTTCTCTTATACCATGGCTACTTAGTTTTCTTAAGAGTCTCTGTGGATGCCTAGACTTTGTCTTATTTTCTATTTCATTCACAGTACAGGTTATTGATCAGTGAGTTTCCAGAGTAAGTCTCCTTCTAGTCCTCTGGTGTAAAGCCAGTTTTAAGTGTGGAGGTACATACTTCAGTCCATAATTCAGACACCTATTCCTTGAATTTCAGCAAAGCTCTTGAAAGCATGTGTTTGGCTTTGATGATGTATAATCATTCATTTTGTCAAGTTCTCCTACGAGCTGTGCTCCTGACATTTAAATGTGATATTTTTAGTCTCTTGTGCTCTTTGTGAAAAACAGTTCTGGCTTCAAACAAACAAACAAACAAACAAACAAACAAAAAGTCTTCAAACACCTACCTGATGCAGGGAGATTCAAAATATTTAGTTCTTTTGCTATGTTGTAATCTTTGTTGTCATCTCATCCAAGCACTCATTTTCCTGATAAGATTTTAGGTTTTTGTTTTTGTCTGGCATTAATATGGTTTTACATACAAGCTACCAAAGTACATATTCTCTTCTGGTCTTTATTCAGATTGAACTCCACGTATTTTAAGGATTAATTTTAAACTTTAATTGACTTCTTTACTCTGGTGTAGGCCCACGTTGACTTTCTTTTGTTCTTTTTCTAACCTTCTTTGAAAATGTATGCATTTGTGTTGTGACTCAAACCAAATCATTCCCAAATTTCCGCTGAAGATTTTGCTTTTACAGGGGCTCCTTTTAGTCTCTTTTTAAGTATCTATCTTACTTTCATGTTGTTCTCTTTTGTAAATATTGCAAGACAGTTGAGGCTTTTCATCTCAGTATTCACACAAAAGTGTTGAGATGAAGTATGTTCTAGAGTGTCTCCTTGACAAGAGTGTTATGACAATTTCATATAGACTGACTCAGGATCAGGAGAATTATTTCTCCTTGGAGGTTTCTTGTATGGCTTGGCCCAGAAATCATTGGTTGTCCAGAAATCATTGGGGAAAAAAAATTTTGTTAGCACTGAACTCCAAGCTTTCTATATCACAGAGCAATATTTCTGCATCATTTCCCCCTATTTTTTAACTTATGCTAACTCTCCCACTGATTTATTTTACTGTATTTTCTGATGCATCTTTTCCTCCAATTGTACAGGTGCCTGTCAGCTGTAAGAGTGCATACAAGAGGACTTTAGATAGGATCACATATATGATTCTCTAATACCCCATTTGGAAGTGGCAGTGGCGGACAAGCTAAAAAACCTCTTTGCCCACAGCAACGGTCTACTGATGTAGTTTTTGTGTAAGAACTGCAACAGAGAATCCAACTCAGTGGCAAAGACTACAAGTAAAATGCTCTTAAAATGAAAACACACTCATATAACAAGGAAGTTATTAATATTAACTGGGACATGTGCTTAATTTCACTGCAATATAAACACACTTTTGATGTTCATTTTCAAAGTATGCATTTGTATATAATTATGCTTAATGCATATCATACTCTGCAGTCTTATGATTTTACAGTCAGACTGATGGAAGTGCTTGGTTTTTTCATCTTCTTTTATTTGCATTGCAAAATATTTCTTTGTCTTTATTGTTCTTACCTGCTGGAAACAACTTTTTCATGAATCATGTAGATGAGTATTTCCAAGTCATGGTATATCATATTTGGAAAATTTGTAAATATTTCCTACCTTCAAGTAAGTGAAGAATTGCAATAATGTACAAATGTTGGTGCAATTTAGTCTATTATATATATAATTTAGCGACATAAAAGAAAAAATACTTACTTGTTGTAAAGTAGATTAAAAAGAGAGTTCTGACTACAGCCTTATCCGTAGTACTTTTAGACATATTTAATTTTCTTTTTCAGTGATTGTTGTCACAACAACTATTGTTTCCAGTAAGCTTCATATTTACCCAGCAATAATAATGCCATTTTAATCTTGTAATGATGTGCCTTGTCTAGCTGAATTAATAAGGAAACCAACTAAAAGATAATTTGGGATATCTCTGAAATGTGTGCTAATAAAAAGACTATGATCAGTCCGACTACATGTTGTTCTTCATAATATTATGCTAATAATAGTAAATAACAGCCTTTTATTTGTGTCTTTCATATTCTTTATAAAGATAAATATTGATAGATTTGCATTAAACAATATGAATGGCTATTTCCTTCTGAAATTTACAGGCATGGCCCTGCTAAATGGAACAATGTTCCTGTTTCAATCAAGGCTTTCTATATGATTTCAATACCTCTCCTCAACTGAAGTATCCTTTCGTGCTATAGAAAAATTATAAGAATGTAAATCAATGTCTATCAACCACTTGCTTGTATAATAATGTCATTATACAATGAATGCCTTTATGGTCATTTATAAATGTTGCAAGTGTTCTCTAACCTCAGGGGTGGCTGAAGCCAGGAGCTGCTTGAAGCCCCCCATGTATCCCAGCGAACCAATGACAGCTGACTCCAAGGTGAACCTGATTCTGGCCAAGGATGAGCTCATCAGCAACAGCGGCAGAGGGCAGATTTATAAAAGGCTGAGAGGGCAGGGGAAACAAGCACCTTGAGATGGGCAGTGGAGTGTGAATATCTGAAGGAAACATCTCTGCAGACACCCAGGTCAGTGAAGAAGGAGGAGCAGGAGGTGCTGCAGGTGCAGGAGCTGGGATTCCCCTGCAGACCATGGTGAGGCAGCTGTGCCCCTGCAGGCTACAGAGGTCCGCAAGGGAGCAGAAATCCACCTGGAGCCAGTGGAGAGGACCACCACAGCAGGTGGATGTCCAAAGGAGGCTTTGATGGGAAGTCTCCTCTGGAGCAGGCTCCTGGAGGCACCTCTGTCCCTGTGAAGAGAGGAGCCCAAGCTGGAGTAAGTTTGCTGACAGGATTTGTGACTCTGTCAGCGATCCATGCTGGAGCAGTCTGTTCCTGTTCCTTCCACCCCATGGAAGTGACCCACATTGTGTCATGAAGGTTTGTCTCCCATAGGAGGGACCCGATGCTGTAGCAGGGGAAGAATGTAAGGAGATTTTCCTCTGAGGAGGAAGCAGCAGCAGAAACCAAGTGTGATGCAGCCCCCATTCTCCATCCTCCTGCAGTGCTGCTGGAGAGAAAGCTGAGAAAATCAGGAGTGAAGTTTAACTGGGGATGAAGGTAGGGGTGAAGAAAAGTTATTTCTTTGCCTTTTTTTTCCCCATTTTTTTTCATTATTCTATTTGGATTTGATTGGCAATAAATTAAATTAACTATCCCTAAGCTGATTCTGCTTGCCCATGATGGTAACCAGTGAGGCAACTCTTCCTGTCCTTACCTTGACCCACAAGCCTTTCATTATATCTTCTCTCCTCTGTCCAGATGAGGAGGGGAATGATAAGTCTGGTTTAGTGGATGCCTGGAGTCCAGACAGGATCAACCTAGCAGACACTCACAATTGGTACAGTGAAAATTAGACTATTATTTCTATGTCTAGATGGTAGCATAAATACTGCAGCCAGTATTCTTCTGGCTCAAAAATATGTTTTGAACTTGTGAGAATGAAATAAATAAAAAAAATAAATTAGACTTTTGGATCTCCTGAAGGGTGAAACCTCTCTTTCCTCAATGAGCATGGATACTTTGTCATGGATCAGCTCATTCTTGCATGAGTTCAGCACAATGAAGAGGTATATTCTGTCTATTGTATATGAACATTTATATACTTCAAATTTTCTCTGTTTTAGTATTATTATATATAGATATATATAATTTTACTTCTTTTAGAAGATGGTGCAAATATCACTGTAGGTTTCTGTCTTTATTAATGCATATTTAACTGGAGATTATTTGCTGCCAGCTTAAGGGACCCTCTGCTAAAAATGCTTTATGAATTCTACTGCCTACCTTCTGGATAGGCTGGGTCCTCTTAAAATCTTTGTTTTCCACCTTTTTAGAGGGGGATGGGTGGGTAAATACAATGTCTCAGAACTTGGGTGGAGCCAGGAGATCCAGAGACCTCCACAAAGTTAACATTTTGGTTTAGACATGGGAAATGGCTTGGAAAGGAGGAACAGATCTCTCATAGAAGCAATAAAGATTTAATATGATATAGTATTTTTATTACTGGTGCTACTACTGGTACAGCCACAGAACAAGATATGGCACTTTGTGACAGAAGGTTTCTAAATCTGTCTCATTAATGTGTAGTGTGAAAAGAAATTTTAAATGTTCTGATGAAAAAAATCTTACCAACTTAATGTGGTTTACTTTTTCTCTCAGATTAGATGTTTTCTTGTTGTGAAGTTAAGGAACAATGAAGAAATTATTATTCTAAAACAGATTCTTATTCAATTATGTACAGATTAATCTAAAAATATCAAATGTGTATAGTGTACTTGATATAAAACACATTTTCTGTCTTTTTCATATTAACAGAATTCCTAAACTACTATACAGAAGATTGCCAAATCTTTTGAATCTTGCCATTGTAGAAAAGCTACACATTAGATATGGCCATAAAGGGCATCCTATTATTTAAATTTGCAGCTATAAAAAAAGGGGAAATAACAGTATATAACTTTTTTTTTCTTCTCAGTTTCCATTCCTGTATCAGATAATATATCTATGAAGAAAACAAAAAACAAAACAAAAAAACCCCCCACCCGAACAAAACAAACAAACAAAGAATAAAGACACAGTGTATGAAAACTATGGATCTTTACCTGAAAGAGAAAACCCATTGTTTTCTTAACTTTGTGTATTTCATGACAAAATGTACCAAACTACCTACCCACTGAACATCCAGTATTTCTAGATTAATTTTTTCTTTCAATTTTTCACTCTGGAGCTTTCTTGTTGTTTAGTCTGCTTCCAAATGGCAACCTTAGCACAGAATGGACATCTGATCAAAAAAAACCATTTATATCTCTCTGTTTGCAGTGTGCTGGAGGGCTCACATAGTTTGGCATTGTGTGATACTGCATTATTTAATCTTCTGACGAAATAGAATCATGTCTCACATGTAACTTGTCTTACAAGTATGAGTGGCTTCCACTTGCAGACAGGATTCCCATGATCTTGACTAGAGCAGTCCAGTTATATACTGCAAATTCATTGTGTAGAGAAATGTGAGAGCTGTCAGAGGCCAAACGAGCCATGGCGGTACCGTGCACCACCATCATTTTATGTATTTTTAAATGTTTCCTCTAACTGGGACTTGATCATTTCAGTCACTGTAAAATCCAGTAGTCTTTGTTGTTTACTCTCTTCTCCGAAAGAATCTTTTCTGTATGTCCAGAATTGTTCATACAAAAGCGCTGAATAAGTTTAAAAACATGCTGATTTTTCAACAGGATTCACTCCCATAGGAAGACATATTTGCACAATTCACTTCGATGACATTGTCAGGAGTGCAATGATGAGCATCTTCTTGTAACACCTAAGATAAGTTAAGCAAAATGAGATATAGAATTGCAGCTCCAAACTATACTCCATCACTTCATATTTTTATTTTGTTTTCATTTTTAATGCAGTTCACAAAATCCAGATGTCAAATGAAAGTTACATTTTGAACTAGTAACATGTGTCTACTTGCTCCGTTCACATTTAGAGGCATTTTTTGTGTCAGTTTTCTCTGTGTCTTTCCCATAGGTAGGCTGCAGATGTGCTTCTAAACGTCTGTCTTTTGATGTAATATATCGTATTTTAATTACTTTCCATTCTTCTTGCAGTTGATTCACATTTGAAAGAAATTATTGGCTAATCCCAGGTGAGATCTATAAATAACCTTTTATGTAGAAAATATTTTTTTCTTTTCAGTAGCTTCAGTTTATTCTTAGAGTTGCATTCAGGTGTTTGTCTAAGCAAATAAGCTGTATGTCTTTCAAGGAGATAGTTTTACAGATTGAAGAAAAATCTTTCACCTCCTCCTCACGTGTGGGAAATTTGAGGGTCCTTCTTTTCACTTCAAAGTGTTTGGGAATAAATCATAAAATATTATGATTTTACACAGAGAAATGTTTGAAAAACTTATTTTGATGTAGAAAAGGACTCATGAGTCTTAAAAATGTTTTCACTGTAGACATGCTTAAACCAATACTTTTTGATTTTAATAGTTAAGAGTTTTCCAGTTTTCTTCTTAAAGCTTTTGTGCTTGTTGAACTCAAAATATAGGAAGAAGAAATCTGCGCAAGTGTTATGAACCAAAGGTAGCACTTTCAGGTATTCTCCTGGATGAAATAAAATATAATTTCTATTTCATTTTTCTCTATCAGAGAAAACAATAACAGGCATTTTTGTTATACTTTTTGTCTTATTGGATCCTTATAGCCGGAAGTAAAACCTGGTGTTTGCTCCAAAAACTTTATTAAATCTTAAAATGCATTCATGCTGTACAACTTTTCCATCATTTTGCGATTCAGTTTCTTTTGTCAGAAAGCATCATGAGGTCTCGAGGTGTAAATAATTGAATAACAACTAAATATTCGTGTTCAAGTTATGTGACCCATTCTCAGTATATGGCTTTGATTTTCTGCTGTTGTTGGATACACTGGCCCCGACTGTATCCACAAGATAGTTTAAATATGTTTAATAAGATGTTTACTGTCAGAAGGAGTTTCCAAAGACATTGAACCAGCAGCCGAGGAACTGAACAAGCAAGTACATATTTTATCAGAGTCCTGGCAAACCTGTTCTGCACACCAGTGCATCCTCCCTGGTCCAAACATAAATGTGTGGACACAGAAACTGAAGAACAGCTTGGCTTTAATCAAAGAAGCTAAACACAAGTTATAAAATTAACTTTATTTCCAGTTCTGTTTTAAATCTATGCATCGATTCTGTATTATACACTTACTATACAGTACATGTTGTTCAATAGTTAGCTATGTCTTTAATAGTTTATAATGGAATATATATGGCACCAGGAAAGCACTTAAGAATTTTGCACACGAAATCACAATGTCTGTTTCCATGAAGTTTTAATGACACTTCTGCCCTGTCCTGCAGAGTACATGACATATTTGTGAGGTTGTCCTCACTACAGGAGGGGCATAAGGTACAACGAGATAGGATTCAACCATTTTGTACATAACACAGAAGGCTAATAATGATTGCAGCCTTGTGTTATGAGAAAACAGAATCTCTCTGGAGTAATTACTGGGCAGTAACAAATCACTTTTTTTCTTTGTACAAGCTAAATCCACAGGATAGGCTGATGACCTAAATAAATGAACAGAAGAAGAAACTAAGAGCTTTTGGTGAGGACATAGTTTAAAAGCTTGTGAGTTTATTCAGTTTTTGTGCTGCTTGTCTCAAACCAGATTTGTCTCCAAGAAATCATACTCCAGAAGGAGCTGGAGAGACTCCAGAATCTATCCCATACTTTTTCTCCTCTCCTAAGTGGATATTGTGATTTACTGAATGCTCTAAGAGGTGTAAGTAGTGGTTGCACTGTTGGCCAATATCTACTGTGAACTCTCGTGCTCAATGCTCATGAGCTGGTCCCTCTTTACTATTCAGTGTAACCTTCTAGCCCCATAAATTCAGAATTGTTACTCCTTGAAGCCACAGGCTTCTTTTAGACCTCAGGACTTGGACTTGTCTTAGCCTGCCTGGATTAAGGTTTTCGCTTGTGAAGCTTTTAGCTGATTTAATGATCAGGTAACAGTTGCTTGCATTGATTTAGCTTTTGGTCAACTTTGAACAGATGTTTTAGTTCTGTACATTTTGTAATTAATACAAAATAGTAACAAATATTTATGTGGAATGAGGACTGTGGAAGGGATCCATTGTCATGGAATAAAATGCAGCATAAATGACTAAAGATAAGGAATGATCAAGAACTTCCTGAAAATTGAGAGATGGAGACTGAAGACTCCAGAGTTTTAAGCTACTGACCTATGCCCAAATACTGTTCCTCACAGGAATGTCACCTGAATGAAACCTGGTTTAATCGTAAAAAAGGAAGCAGGATGCACAGGACAAATATCCATTGTACGTAAAACCCATATGTACGTAAAAAGATTGGATGCAACCTGGACTTTCAGAACGACTAGGATAGAACAAGGTGTAGAGCTTGTTATTAAGCACATAAAGTTGCTCTAAGCATGCTATTATCAGGAGGATGACACTGTCAACATCACCATCAAACTGCTCCTGCCATGCTGATGGCTTGCTGTAACAATTGCCCCTCCCAGAATTTTAGCCATTGGCCTTAGGAAATCAGAGGAACAAAGGGTGAGAATAATGCCAAAAAAGATGAGAATAATGCCATTCAACACCATTGAAATACACTTGAAAGTTTTGTATATATAATATTTTAGCTGTAATATATTTGGAAGTATAATCATTGCAACTACACTAATATTTGTTTCAGTAGACTTCATTTTTTAATATTTTAGCATTTTAAATATTACCACCGGATTATTCTAACAGTGAATTCCCACTTTTGCATGTTCCACTTGTCAAGAGTGTGACACTCTTACAATCTAGTCTATAATTTCAATGCAAAATATTTTTAATATAAGAAATATTAATAGAACAAAACAAAACAGGCTTTGGATTTATTCACCAAACATATACCATCTGGACCTTTTAAAAATAATACATTATTCCTGCAGGCTGGAAAAATAGGTGACTGTTCACTGGAGCAAGACCAACAGGTCATTCAAAAATAGTTGAAACTCAACTTTGTGTAAAAAAAAATCACATGAAGCTGATGCATGGAGAGAAGTGCTTTACAAACAAGCATTTTTGTTTGCATATTTTATGAGATTTATGAGATTCTCAGAAACCTGCACATCTCCAGAGCAGACAGATCCTTCATTCTGTGATGGAAGACAAACATTCAAACATTCAACATTGTCATAAGACAATTCATCTTCCTATTTTTTATTTTGTATAAGTGATTTATTGACAGGCCAGAATGTGGTGCTTAACTCTTTATCAGCTGAAAAGCCATTGAGATTTTTTTTTTCTCCATCTCAGTTATCTTTATTTCCTTTATGGGTTTTCGTAAGACTTTTTTTCTTTTTTTTCTTTTTTTTTTCAAAGTTCATGGAAATTTTTATCATTTTTCTTAAAATTTCATACCCAGAAATGCAGGGAATATTCCAAGTAAGGCTGCATGGCAGCTATAAAAAGATACTCCTCCGCTTTCACAAATGAAATCTCTGTGTGGGCAATTGAAATTTGTTTCACTGGTTTTTGTAGCTAAAATACTGTAAGATCATGTCAAATTTGTTGAAGACTCTCACACTCTGATTACTTTCCAGAGATCTTTCTTCTTTTGGATTTTTCAGATAAAGGAATCAGAATGTAATTATATTCTTTTCCGGAGTGTGCAATATTGGCATTCCTCTTTTTTCATTCCATTTTCCTTTCCTCATAATGAAGATTCTTTGTCATACCTCAAGTGATTGAAGGTAACGGTTTTTTATATTGATATTAGACTTTATGTCTTTTGGTGGTGGTGATAACTTACTAGCACTACTGACTTTTCTAATCATTATAACTTCTTGGGTGCTATTCACATTGTGTCAAATACACAAAGCCTAAGGAACTTCTGAGCAATCACCAGTTATGCCAAGAAATTTTATAACAAAGGTCTTATAGGTTGTGGGAAGTTGACTTAAGTCAGAATGGTTGCATCAGAAAATAATTTGGTTAAACTTTCCCCTTCATAAGTGGAGAAAGACAACATAATCCTATCTATCATAACTTGTTGCTATTACTTCTTAAATCACACAAGGGGAATCACCAGGCACTGGTCTACCTGTTCTATTTGTCTTCTTTTCACTTTCACATACCTTATATGTATGTTCCCTAAAAAGACTTGAGGAAGGACTTTTAAATTACTTTTTCTGTAGAAGTTGTGGCCAGTATCATTATTGCAATTGAAGAGACAGCAAACCAGATGGGGGGTCACTTATGCCTGGGAAGCTTAAATATATTATTAAAGGAAATGTGAATTTCACTTTATTTCTCAATAATTTACCTGTGATTTTGCCTTCCATCAAGCAAAAAGTGGACTGCAAATACTTAAATCACAATAAACTAAGAACCACTTCTCTGACCTTCACATCTGACTTTCAATCTATATCTTCCATTTAAATAGGAAAATAGCAACCTGGTTTAACTAAGATAAAGAATACATTATAGCAGATTCCTGGAATAGAAAGAAGACAACTATGGTGTTTGCCACAGGCATATGAAATAGATAAAAGAAAGATAAGGGCTTTAAAAAAGGTGGACCATAATGAATATTTGGGAATGAAGAAAGGAAATGGTTTGTTTTCTTTCGCCTAAAGTAAAAGGGAAAACACTTTTTCAAGAAGAAGAAAACAGTTTTCCTGGAGAAGCAGGGATCTGGTATGTATCGTCAATCTTAATTTAGGTAGAGGGAGCTCTCTGATGCTTGAAGGGACCAGAGGCTGAAATGTTTTCCCTTTGACACAGAGTCCTACAATAGTGAGATTTTATATTTAATGGGATGCAGGGTCATTTCCCGTGGGCTATTTAGTGGACCTTTGTAGCTTCAAAATGTGATTCTTTCCTCAGAAGGGCCTAAAGCTGATTATTAACCATGATTCGTAAATTCTTCAGAAGGTGATCAAGTTAGGTTTATGAATTCAAGCTGGGACAGAATGCAGCTGCCTGCTTTCTGCCTTTAAATACCAAGAAGCTCTGCAACTTACAGAAAAATAACATTTTAAAGTTGATTTTCCTTCCTCATTGTCCTTTTCCAACAAGAAAACAGCTGTTTACATGAATTCTTGGTACTTGCAGAGGGAAGAAAAGGGAAAAGAATGGAAAAAAATGTATTTCAATTTCTCATTAGAATGGCACATCTCATGAGTCAGTTTTCTGAAACAGCTGTCAATTTTAAAGGAACAACCCAAAACAATGGAAGGGTTAAGAACTGTTCACTGCATGAAATCAGTTCTGATCCATGATCAGATTCAAACAATGATTCAAACAATCCATGATACTGTGTTAAGTGTGATGCAGTACAAATACCTGGGGGAGCACTAATAGAAATCCTCTAAGCGTGATTACCACACTGAAGGAAAACTTTGCCAAAGGCCTGTGGTTTTTCTTTTTATCTAGCATAGACCCACAGATCTGTAGGCCAAATACTCTAAAATTAATAAATCCTGGGTAGAATGTGTTGACTCCTACACATTTTCTGCCCTTTTTACTTTTCTAAAGGTAGCAGCTATGAACAAGGCATATCAAAGTCCTACTTACATCACCACAGATGATACTATAAACTACAGATATAACTGTAATATGCAAAGACACAAACTCAGAATATTCTGTGAATTGGTGAAAAAGTTAGGATGCATAGCACTGTTTCTAGTTTATTCTGGCAAAAGCCTTTTGTTATATGTAACTTAGTGGAAGTTTTCTTGTTAGTATTTAAGCTGACTGGCTTGTTTTAAGTGTTTGGTTTCCATCTCTGATTCTCCTTTGCCTGAAATCGGCTTGAGTACTTACATTTACTCCATATATGACAATACTTCAATTTACAAGGATCCTCATGCCTAAAGTTCAATAAAGATTGGCATCTTTCTACCAGTAAAAAACCACTTTTCTCCAGCAAAATAAATTCTAAGGACATATAATAGGTATTATTTTCTTAATAAGTCATATTACATTTTTTCCTTTGAACCACTGATATTAGTATCTAAGTTAGCTGTTTGAATAAGACAGTTCCATTTTCCCACATAAGACGAAGTTGTGGATTCAGTTCTTTTTCATTTGGCAGGCATTTTAGATTTAGTTGTTCAAATGAGTGAAGGAAGGGAGGGAGGGACAAGAGCCATTTTCTTTGTCAGACATCTTTTTCTTTGAATTTTTGTATTTAAATTAATATTTTTATAAAATTCTTTTATTTAAAATTTGTTTATTGCCTTGTTAACAACAAATTATTTACAAAAATTTCAGTCAGTTTGTGGAAATCGTTTGTAAGCAAGTTGTCCTGCTTGAGGGAGTCAGGAGCATAGTAAGGTGCTCTATAGTAGATATGTGCCTATTTATGATTGTAGATGGGCTGATTCAAGATCCAAGTGTTATCTACACCTTTAAAGTAATTCTAATTCAAAAAATTCCATTTTTATGTGTTCTCAGAAATACTTATTAATATTATGAGATAGAGTCATATTTTTGTGGAAATATTTTGTGTCTCTGATGATACCTTAATAAATTGACTTTACCATGCATAAATGGTAGTCTGTACTAGAAGGTCATCAACTTTTATAATAATTTCTCCTTCCCTTTTTTCCCTAAGTCTGTGTGAGAAATGGTCCATAAATTTTAGGATTCAACAGGGAAGACACAATCAATTCAAATGAAGATATTCATTCCTGAGTGATGACATGAGAGAAAGTAGCAGATGCCCAGCTTTTCTGTATCCAAAGATGTGCCCAGGGTTCCAGCAGTAATTACTGAACTGCTAACAACCCATTTATGTGCAGGGTTGAGGTCTAGACCATTAAGACAGCCACTGCTGAATTCAGGTTACTTTGGCTTGGTTTCAGGTTGGTTTTTTTTCGCCCTATCAGACTAAATAAATCCCCCCAAAAAAGAACTAAAACCAGTGCAGGTTAATCAGAGATTTATTGATGTAAGGCTGGCAGTGTCTGGCAAAAGGATGAAAAAGACAGGCAAGCGCAGCAATTACTTAATTCATCTCCCTGCCATGTGGTTGAACTCCAAAGCTTTGGACTCAAGCATGTTTTTTCTTGTGTAAGCTTTGTTGAATTTAGGGCAGGATGATAACATAATAGGAATTACATTCTGGTAAATAATTTCAAGAGTGTCCTCAAACAGAATGAATCTCATAGACTTTGATATACATGTAAAGTTTACTTGAAAATGAGTACAGTAAATTCACGAATACAAGCCGCACTGAGTATAAGCCGCATCTCTGGGTGTTGGCAAATATTTCGGTTTTTGTCCATAGATAAGCCACACACAAATATAAACCGCTCTGTCGTTCGCAGCGAGGACCCGCGTGCAATTAGTAACAGAACCGCGGGAGGGCGGGGTTTACTGGCTGAGCTAAGGCTGTGCAGGCTCGGCCCGCTAGGGGCCGCTGACGGCGCCAGGTGGCCCAGCCCGGTGCTGCCGCTCGGGGCCGGCCGCCGCTGCCCCTGGGCTCGGTCACCCCGGGTCGGCGCTGCCCCGCGGTGGCAGGCAGGGACGGAGCTTCCCCCGCTCCTACGGCAGCGGCGGCGGGCGGGGACGGAGCTTTCCCGCGCCCGTGGCGCCGGCGGCGGGCGCGGACAAAGCACCCCGCCTCCTCCCCGAGCCGCGGCAATGGCGGCGCGCACTTCCCCCCCCCTCCCCGGGCCGCAGCAATGGCTGCGCAGGGCTCCCGTCGGCTCCCGGAGCCGCGGCAATGGCGGCGCCCCCCCCCCGTCGGCTCCCCGGGCCGTGGCAATGGCGGCGCGGCCCCCCCGCGTCCTCCCTGAGCCGCGGCAATGGCGGCGCGGCCCCCCCGTGTCCTCCCCGGGCCGCGGCAATGGCGGCGCCCCCCCCCGTCGGCTCCCCGGGCCGCGGCAATGGCGGCGCGACCCCCCCGCGTCCTCCCCGGGCCGCGGCAATGGCGGCGCCCCCCCCCGTCGGCTCCCGGGCCGCGGCAATGGCGGCGCCCCCCGCCCCCCCCCCCCCCCCCCCCCCCCCCCCCCCACCTCTCCTCCCCGGGCCGCGGCAATGGCGGCACCCCCCCCCCCTCCCCTGGGCTGCAGCAGAGGAGGAAAGAGAGCTCTCCCGCCTCTCTCCCCGCCCCCCGTGCAGCCTGCAGGGAGCCAGGGCAACACGGTAACACTGTAACAATTGCGAAATGCCGGCTTTTACTGGCCGGTGCTTAACTCGGCACTCTGGCTGGCACGTCTGGGGTTGTAAATGTCAGAAAATTATTAATATATTAGCCGCACCCGACTATTAGCCGCACTTCCGGGTTTCCACCAAAATTTTTGTCAAATTGCTGCGGCTTGTATTCGTGAAATTACTGTAGTCTTAGAGTGTGTCATCCTCATAGTGGAATTCCATGATTTCTTGATATCCATGAGGTGCATTGCTTCCAAAATATTTCCACCCATTTACTTCTTGGTACTCTGCCATCTAGCAACCTTAATTATTAAATTTAAAAACACATTTTCTTAGTTACATCCCTGGAATAACTTCTCTTGGATGCCTATAATGCAATAAATCAATGGAGAATCTACACTGAAGAGATTAAATATTACTTCACAGAAATATTAGCTGGTGAAAACAATCAGACTTTGATTCATGTAATTTATTATAGTCTCATACTCTCTGTCCTGTCTAGATAACAAAGATGCCAGTTAAGAACACGCTGGAAGATTGCTGCAGTTTTTGCTGTTATTACTTGATATTAAAATTGCATTTTGTTATTATTTCTGCTATTTGTTATTAAATTAAAATGCTACTAAACAGTATGTTTGAATGTGGCTTGACCTTTGTACTATCCCACACTTTCTGGTAAGTATTTAAAGTGTTATATAGCATGATTTTCAAAGGAGGTCAAGGAAAGTTACAGGAGGGAATTAGACAGTTGCAGGTTGGTTGTCCAAAATTAGTATCATGAATGTAGTGGGAGATGTCTGGAGCTTTTCTATTTCAGTTTGCTCTTCTCCAGGGTGAACAAGCTGAATTACTTCAGCCTCTCTTCATATGGGTAAGGACTTTTCTTGACTTGGAGAAGGTAAGAATTTACTCCAGCTGTAACTTTAGTAGCTGGAAAGGTAGGTAGATGTCCCACTTTTGAACATCCCATGTCACTGAAGACCCTTTCTCTTCCTATATAATTTTGCTAATCTTTTGCCTCATTTTGATAAACATTTCAATCTGCCTCTGTGCCAGCACCCCTTTCTCTTCCTTATGCCAGTTTTTGTCTTGCTATATCCCTGTAATTTCTCAGCTGTGGACATTCACAATTTTTAGGACTCCCTGTGCAACTGCTGTTTTGTCTTTCCCTTCATGCACATTCCTTGTCCAAATATTTCTACTATGGTACAGTAGAGCCCTAAATCTCCCTTATATCTTGCCTGTAATCCCTGGTGCAGCTATGAGCTCCTACTAGTTTCTTCAGACAGCAGAGTCCACACTTCCTTAACTTCTTCATCAGCTCCTACACTGACAAAATGTAGAAAATGCAGACATATATTTCACGTACCAGTTTTGTATGAATGACAACTAAATCACTGTTCCTGTGTTCCAGGTTCAACTTAAAGTCCTCCACAACAACAAAGAAAACAAAAACAAAAAAGAGGATCCAAAAAAACACACCAAACAAAATCTAAGAAAGAAAGCAGACGCAATTAAGGCAGTCTCATAAGAATCTGACTAGAAAACACATGCTATCATTGACAAGAGCAGGAATCACACATTGGATGATATGATTAGCTCAATTAATCGGATTTCTTTCATTCATTGCTGGCACATACAAAATATTGGTATACTTTTCATCACTAAATCTTCGGGAAAAGTAAAAAGCATTGGGAAACAGACTTTTTTCACAGGATTCATTAAAACTGACAATGGACTTTTGAAGAAATTAAGCTGCAGAATGTATAAAGGTCCTGTAATTCATTTTTACAGAAAGAAGATCTACTACAGTAATTTCACGATTATAAGCCACACCATTTTGACTAAAATTTTGGTCTGAACCCAAAGTGCAGCTTATAATCCTGTGCGGCTTATATACGGACAAAGAATGAAAAGTTGCTGTTTTAGTTTGGAGGACAGGTGTCTGCTGAGAAAGGCAGGAGCTTCTCTTTGAAATGGAGAATGTAAACCCCCTCTCTCCAAATTATTATAATTTTGAAATCAAGGGGCTTTCAGGCAAAGATATGGGAATTAGGAATAATAGTTCTTCTCTAGGGAAATTAAAATAGATATACAGTGCTATAACGAAACAAACTCCAAACCCTGACAAAGTCAGAGTACAACCTGACACCTCGTCAGGCAGGGTGTTGGTAGCAGTCCCATTAAATGGTGACTGCATCCTCCTGCAGTGACAGATGTGATTCAATTGAAGCAGTGCTCCTGTAGAAGGTGCAGTTTCCCTCCGGAGGTCCAGTGGTGATGTGAAGAAATCCAGTTTTCCTCTGGAGTCCAGTGGAGAAAGGGGCTCCCTTAGTGTCCCAAAACCTCTGTTTTTATCTTGGTAAGAAATGTTGGGCTCTTCCCCCTGTCTGGAGCAACTTCCAATGGGATGCAGTAATTTTATCAGTCACACAGTGGGACTCAATGGCCCATTAGCAGAATATCTCCCTCAGAGATAAGGATCACTGTCCCCACCCTCAACAGATGGTGATAGAATAGATACTTTTTATCACACTCTGTATTGTAATGTGTGGCTTATAATCAGGTGCGGCTTATGTATGGACAAAGAATGAAAAGTTGCTGGCACCCAGAAGTGGGCTTATACTCAGTGCAGCTTATAATCGTGAAATTACTGTAATTTGTCTTATACTTTCTCTAAGTTACTGAGATTTCTTAGAATGTGTCAAAATTCTCCCCAAATCCCATTGCATTATACATTGTATATTTGGGTAGAAAGGATGTTCTCTATAAAAACATGTTAAATTTTAACATACAAACATATTGATTCTTTTCAAATTTCAGGTATTTTGCTGTTAATGAGACACTTTCATCCTCAGTACCAGTAGACATAAATATAGCAACCTTGTTGCTTGAATGTTGCAAAGTATGTCTTCTTTCTGTAGGAATACAAACCTTCAATGACCACTAGATAAACAGTTTTGCAGTACAGTAATTTCACGATTACAAGCCACACCGATTATAAGCCGCATTTCCAGGGTGTCAACAATGTTTCGTTTTTCCTCCATATACAAGCGGCACCGGATTGTAAGCTGCACTTTCATTCGCAGCAAGGATCCGCGTGCAACTTTCAAAAAGTGGCCAATTAGTAACAGAATCACGGGAATGCGGGGTTTACTGGCTTGGGGCCATGTGTGCTCGGCCCGGCCCCCCCGCCACTGCCGCGGAGCTGCCCCAGCCCTGCACGGCTGCCCCTCCCCCACCAGAGAACGGCCCCAGCCCGGTATGGCTCTCCCCTCCCCTGCCAGCCCCGGCCTCGGCCCCGCTCGCCCGTGGCCGTTGGGGGCAGCCCTGGCCCTGCTCGGTGCCACGCAGGATAAGCTTGGCTCAGGGCTGCTGTGTGCTCGCATTTCCAGTTGACAAATTTCTGAACATTTTTTCATATATTGGCGGCTCCGGAATACAAGCTGCACTTCCGGTACGGAGCAAAACTTTAGTCAAAATGGTGCGGCTTATAATCGTGAAATTACTGTAATTACAACTATCCCCCTTGTGTCTCTAGCAAGCTTTTGGTTTGAGAGAAAGACCATATTGTAGAGAAAAGGTATATATTATTCAACTTTTATACACCATCTAAACTGCTTATTATATGTGCATTAAATTTTAAAATAAAATATTATCATGAACATTTTCTTTGGAATCCTGTGTCAAAGGTATAAAATCTAGGTAAAAAAAAAAAACAAAAACAAAAACAAAAACCAAACAAACAAAAACAAAAACATACCTATGGAAAAATATCCTAAGCAGAAAACTTCGTATGTAGATCCATGTACCCCAACTACTGAAAGAAAAGTAATACAAATTGGGCTTTCAGGCACGTTTGAAAACAAAGACAAATATGACAATAAAATAAATTCGTTTATTGGTAACTGCAGAAAATTCTAAATACTAAATTCAGAGGGATTTTTATGTGGACTATCTCTGGGTGATCTAAATTTCATTAAGAAAAAGAAATCCTTCTTTACAAACAGTTGCAAAATAATTTTGAACTTTTCAAAAATAGCACCAAAATTGTCTTTAGAAAGTTTCCTCTGTAATTCCTACAGATTTAATTTCATTAGCAGATAATGTCCATATTTAATATATTAAAATTTTTGAAAAGTTGATATTATTGAAAAGTAGAACATTAATTGAAAAGTTTACAAATGCCAGGAAAGAAATTTATGTACTTCTATTTTAAAAGACTAGGGGTTGAGGGGCTTTTTGTTTAGTATTTCAGAATTCCATAAGTTATGAATTCCTGTATTCACTCCAATCAAATCATACCTAATGATGTATTCTAACAAATGAGTGATCATAAAGATATGAAAAGGTCTAAGCCTTTACTTTGAAACACTATTTTTAAAAGTAAGTTAACATTAATGTTGCTCTTTTAAAAGACTGCATTTTCTGATAATGATAATAATAACAATAGCAGTAACAGTAATGATAACAATAATAACAATAATAACAATAATAATAATAATAATTTTTAATAGGTTTTTACATAAAAAAATAGAAAAATGTATAAACTTACACTGTAAAAAAAATTGTAGACGTATGAATTAAACACTTGACAGGATCTTTTTAGGATTTGTGTTTCCCAGCTGGGTGCTGATCCTGCAAAAAAACCAATTTCCATTATGCAAGTAGACTTCTAAACTGTAAGCCTAGGCTGTAAAATTAACATTATGCTATCTATTTTGCAAGGGTTTGGCCCCAAATTTTAGAACCTTGCCAGACATTTCTTCTTTAAATAGATTTATGAGAATATCTGCTTTTGTCTTCCTACAAATTTGAGATTTAAGCTTGCAAATCTGGGGAAGAGAAGCCAAGCTATTCTAATCTAGTCTGTACTACAGCCAAAGGAGAGGCTCAGATCAAAGTATTTGGATTTGAGCCTTAGCTGTATGTATTGGGGAGTGTGTGTGTGTATGTATGTATTTATATTTATACGTTGCAGGAGTCCAGATGTGTGATTTAATCTCTTCATGCATTGTATGACTTTATTTGCAGTCCACAAGTCACCTGAATGATGAGCTGAGAGTTTATTTAGATATTGAAATAAATTCTAAGCCTCAGTGATTCTTATTCTGCATCTACGGAAAATATATGAAAACCACAGTAGCTGATACTTATATAGAATTTAAACATACAAAACATGAAATGCTACTAGTTTGTGATGTGAATTGATCTACAAAATGCTTTTTTTTTTCTTCCCCTAATTGCTAAATCTGTGGTATAGTTTATGAACAACATGTGAAAAGTGAAAAGGTAAATGAGTGGAATATATATAATACAATGCAAATAATTTTTAATGTGAAGCAAAGAGAAATGCAAATGGAAAATACTTTTTATTGTTGTTTCTTCAAAAGTAAAAATAATGAACATTGTAGAGTTTCTATTATTTAGCTTGGATTCTTCATTTGTCCACTTCAAGATTCATAATTTCATAAAAGAAGATGGTAAAACTCATTATGTTTTGATCCTTATATTTCTAAACTTTGATTCATAGCTAAAATATTTTAAAATGTAGTACTATCTTCCCCCCCACCTCATAATGCTGAATTTAAATTGAACTACTGTGCATTTTAAGATCAAGCTTAGAACTCAATTTAAATTCTAGCACATTCAAACTTCTTAAAAATATAAGTTCCATTCAAATGGGAGTTTTTTCACTGCACACAGAACTCTGATCAAAAGTAGAACTGTATAGAATGGTTTAAATTTAATCCAAATCTCAGTGAATTTCATGAATCTGACTATTCAAGCTTTACATGACTGGGCTCATAAAAGTTATTTCTGCTTTTATGCATGATGGGTTGCGAGTTACTGCTGCTTCTGGGCTTCACAACAAATGCCACAAACCAGAGTTCATCTCTGCCTTCATGCATTTTTCATAGCTGCAGCTAGAAAGTAAAACTGTACTGATTGATAATAGTTAATTGATGTGTAAGCTGTTAGTGAATGTTTTCCAGAGGTTTCCACTAGTTTGGGTCACAGGGAGTTGAACTGGATAACTGATTATCCATAAAGATCACATTAGTGTATTAAAGAAGAATAGATTAAATACCAACCTCACACACACACACATACATAGACATACTCACCCACAAACACAAAATTCATTCTTTTTCCCATTAGTGATATTCCTGAACACTCTAACACTATTTTACACCTTTTCTCAATTGTAGATATTTCCTATGATTTCTTCTTTCTTGGGTAAAAATATACTATCTGTTCTAAATGTGTTTCATGTTGAGAAATTAGCATTTTAGGCTGAATTATACCTTTTTTTCCTCCTGGGTTTTGTTTTTTTTGGTTTTTGGGGGTTTTTGGGGGGTTTTTTGGGTTTGTTTGCTAGTTTGGTTTGGTTTGGTTTGGTTTGGTTTGGTTTGGTTTGGTTTGGTTTGGTTTGGTTTTTTTTGCAATAATGCCAAAGTTCTTCACAGACACAAAATGTGCGGAGTTCATTTTATGAAAACTGGCATATTTGGCTAGAATTGGGTTATCATGTTTCAACAGATAATTTCCTTTTCTGGTTGTCTTCGTACAATTAATACAGGGGCTACAATATCCTTTTTCCTTCTGGCAATACTCAATTGCTTACTTTCTCTCCACAACAGGTTAAGTGTTTGTTCCTTCATGACAGCTACGATGTTTCTCGGATGGTGCCATTTGGAAGCAAGTATCCATAGTAAAGTTTTAGGTTATCAGTTATATTAGTAATAGCAAAATATCTGAAGGAAGAGAGTACCAGAATAAGAGTAAGATATATTCAGTAGAAATATGGACAGACTTTCTGAGAAATGGTTAGTCAAAACTGATTGATGAGCAAATCAGCATCAAAGAGAGCAGTTTGAGCTCCCCCCTAACAACCATTTCTGTCTGCTTACAAGCACAAGAGAACATCACACCATCACTTATATTTGGAATTACAAAATTAGGGCATTCATAAAATAAGGCATGGCAAATAAAACACCTTTTTCTTATTTTCCAAACTTCCATGACAACTTCAGTGTTTTGAAATAGGGTCAGAGATTCAGGTGAGGGAATGGGGTAGTTTACTCTATTTGAACCATACTACACAGCCTCTCTCATTCTGTGTTGAGACATGATACTTGACTGGTGTACAGCTGGCTGGAGGCCACATCACAGCTTCACACTATGCTCCTACCTCTCACTCCAGATGCTGTACAAGATGAGACCATACAGACAGCAATAAAGCTTATCACTGTATTACAGTTTCAACACCCAACATAAAGGAGAGGGCATGTTATTGCCTAAATATTTATTTACCTGTTATCTATTAATTAACAGCGACTGTTGACTAAGAAAGCAAGATCTCTAGGTAAGTTTGTTCATTTCACACCTCATTTTTTGCTAATATGCCTTGCTTATACCAAGGTACTTGCCAAGTACCTTGATAGTTGCTTGAGAGTTCTCCTTTTCTCCTCAGTGGTATGAGAGCCTGGAAAAATCTGCTTAATTTTGGAACTGCTGCCACCCAGCCTTTTGCAGAGCTCTGAAAGAAAATGTCACGGAACCAGAACAAAATTTTACTACCACCAGAAATATTTTGAAAGAGGCAGAAGCTCTTGTCCTCCTATCACTGCAAAGAAACCTATTACTTAATATTCAATAAATTACTATGAATTTCCAAACTTTATTTTTCCTTAAGCATTTTATAAAAATATTTGCATACTTTCATGCCACTTGGGAATATCTCAGGTTAGTGCTTGGCAAGATACATTAGATGCTGTCACTGAAGTACTGCAACCATTTTAGAACAATATTTCACTAAGAACTAGACTTCTGCTACAAGTCTACTTACAGCAAGGGAAGTGCATCAATAGGCTCTTGTATTTCCCTTATGTCTGTTTTCAAGTGGGTTGTTGAACAAATGCAGTCTCTGCTGCACATATAGATTACTGCAAAAAGAACCATTGCACTCTAAGTATGTACCATGGATCTGCAGGAAGAGCCATCCACATTGATTCTGAATTTTTTATGAATTACATAAATCAAATGTCATGTCAAGTATTTGGAGTGATTTTGGAGTGAAGCTTCTGACTCTGTTTTCTCAAAAAGGTAGTTTGCATGTCTCAAAATTGGCCCCAAGAGTCACTCAATAGGCAATTAATAGAAAAAAAATCAGGAAATTTGCTTTCAAATCTTGTTCTGTTTCAATGCAACATCTCAAATATCAGCCCAGATTTGGAATCAAATGAAAACTTGATGCAATTTATATGGTACAGCTCTGGAAAACACATTCTGTATGCATATTTGACCTTGTGTCTTGAACTGTGTTAACCTAGCATTGTGGCAATGTCTTACAATACTTGAAGCATGCAGCGTGAAAATGGGGAATACTTTACTTCCATGGTTTGAGGCTTTTTCTCTGAAATGAACGTGAGTTAATGAGAAAAAAGACTGAATTAATTTATTGTTCATTAACACCTTTGACTATCAAATTCATGAACTCCTTCACCTCCAACATTAAGGTTATGAATTATCTAGAATGATCAGTTGAAGATTCACAGCCAGGGAGTATGAAGGAATTTCTGGAGCAACTCAAATTTTTTCTCCCCACATATCCTCACATATCCTGAGGTATATTCATGTGTCACGTAGTGAAGACTATGGGTTTTGATGTTTTGAACTTGAGTTAAATCTACCCAAGGCAGGTTTAAAATTGGTGTTGGAACTTGAAAGTATGGCAGAATGGTTGGATGGTTAAAGTCTGTGGAGAACAATTAGTGAAGCAGATATTTTATCACCCTGAATGTCTGGATTGAAATATGATGAGCAATCTGGTGTGTTTTAATCGCATCACATGGAATTTGGAGGTGGAGAATTGAAAACTTTGCTGAAGAAAGAAATTGCTTTCTAATTTTCACTTAAATGCCACTATTTCTCTCATATTAATTTGCAATATTTGTGGTTGAGTATCCACCTAATTTACTTGATGTGTTTTTCTCACGCCTTTTCCAATTTACATACTTACTGTATCTCATTTGAAACTATAATTTGAATCTGCTGCCTATACCAATTAACATTTATTTATTGATGTGCACAGACAAAAGAAGCTTTCAGATCTTTTTGGAAATAGTGACTTTACCTCAAACTAGAATATGCAGTAAGAGTTTGTATTAATAATGTAGTAGCAAAACTGGCCTGTTTAGCCAGTTGATATCCTTTTTGATAGGGCTGGAATTCTTTGGAAAACAGATTTGCTTTTATTCATAAGCAGATTAATAAAGTTATTACTGACATGCTACCCAACTCTCCTGAGTTTTCCACTACCTCTTGCAAGCACAGCAGTAAAAGTTCAAAAAGAGCAATTAAATAAAATTACTATAATTAGCTCAGGCCGTAAGAGTTTTGGACTGGGAAGTAGAACAAAGAATAGGATCATTGGTACACAGAAAGAAGTAAATCTCAGAAGGGGCTGCAGCTTCGTAGCACTGAAAAGGGATGTTTGTCCCCTTGTTAAACACAAGTAATATTTCATTGATAAAAAATGCAGAGCAGAGTTCTATGCCGTCTGCCAAAAGTAGAGCTTTACATCTAAGTCTCAGAGGAATCCTAAGAAAGCAAGCAATATCTTATGACTGATGGGTAAACATCACTGCAGACACCACAGATCAAGGATGGTTGTGACAATTTTTAGAAGATTGTCAAAAAATGGTATATAATGTGATCTTTGAAAATGTAATAAAAGTTCAGAATTGTTTTGAATAAGCAATACATTATGATGCCTCTGTTGTTATTGACCAATAAAGGATAGATTGATGATCAGAAGAAATAAGCTTAGTATTGATGAGAACAACAGTCAGGAAAATGAAAATGTTGATGATAAGTAGCCTAATGATTTTTGATGAAGTATGTCATACTGTCGCTGTGAAAGTATGTGGAAATAAATGTCTAGTATGTTGAGATTTTTTTCACTTAGGACATGGAATCTGTCTATATAATAAGACATCTCTAGTTTTATGGGAATATTTGTAGTCCTAGAACTGTCTATTGTCTCTAGAGTATCCTTGGATTAGATCCTGTGAACATAATTTAAATATTCATTTGCATCACCATAGAACCACAAAATAATTCAAATTGAAAAGGACTTCAAGAGGTAATCTAGCCCAACTTTCTGTTCAGCCGGGGGTTCAGAAGAGTCAGCAATGAGATCGGATCAACTTCTTCAAAACTGCATCCAGCTGTGTCTCCAAGGCTGAAATCCTTCCTGTTCCCCTATTTTGCTATCCTTATATCCAGTTGAAATTCTCATATTGCAATGCAAGTCTATTGATAAGCATCAAAATAAATGTAGGATAATGAATATTTGTATATCTATATATGGATATATATATATATATATAGTTTTAGACTAAGAGAAAAAATCAACTGACTTATCAACTAGATCTAAGTAATGCAGAAAATATCAGAACACATTTTAAGGAAAGTATGATAATACATAGATGTAAATCAAAAATTGGAGAAAAAAAATACATATTAAGAGAAGGCAGATTGTTCCAAACTAATTTTTCTTCCATTGATTAAATAATTGTCTTTCTACACTAGAAAAATATCATAGATGTCATAGAAATAACATGTAAGGACAGTTCAGATATTCTCCTGGAAAAGAATTATTAGTCAAGAATCATAGAGACAATCTGATGTAATGCTAAATAGGAAGCTGCTCATTAAGATGATAGGGATGATAACTAAATCCTAAAATGAGCAATCAACTTTCTAACAGGTAAACCAGACTGTCCTGAAAGGGGAAATAATGGTCTGGCACAAAGATGCTTGCCAATGTTTTCATTGAAGAAGTCAGTGCTAAAAGTTAGACCCTGATGATGAAAATCTTTCTGACATAACATATGGCGATGCTATCAACAGAAAAAAAAGAATTGAATGAAATTGAATGTGTCTGCATTAGCATTTTATTTCAGGGAAGGAGGGGACTTGTGACTTCAGTCTGCTGATTTTCCCCACCTATTCACCTGTGTCTCAGAGCACAAGTGTCTCAAAGAGCAGCTGGAAGATGTTTCCTGCTCTATCAGGAAATGTACCTGAAGCTCTTTAATCACGAATAGCTTCACTGTACCAGACCAAAGTTAAAAAAAACTCTTGCCCCAAAATGTGTGGACATCATGTCCTTAGCACCAGCTACTCTACTCTACAGATCCGCCTGTACTAATCCACGCTGTTCAACAATGTAGACTTATAATGTAGAGGTAGACTCAATAACTATTTATTTATTTATTTTCACTAGGGAGTTATAAATGATGTTTTCTACTCCTATTAGATAAAATTACACTGAAACCTAGGGCCTAAGACAGTATATATCTTAAGCCTGGTGGTCACTACAAAGGATCAGACTAGCCAAGTCTGAACTAAAGCCTCTGCTATGTGTCTTGGGTAGACAGTGGAGTCTGAGCACCAAATCTCTGTGATACAGATCCACCAGCACTGTGTAGTTGTATCTTGTGAAGCAGGAACAGTCTTTGAAACACTTGGAGCTGGAATAGCAGAGGTTTACATTGTAGGAAGGAGATTTATCAGTTGGCAATCAGTGGAAGTAGAAACTTTGGTTATGTTATTTCATCACGGAATAGTATAAGAAAATGAAGTGATGTGACTGTGGAAAAAGAAGTGTGCATGAGTCAGCATTTTTTAAGATTGATGTACAAATCATAATAACGTAATATTAATGCCTTTATACTAGAAGCTGAAGAACATATTTTCCAAGACTAAAATGCAATAATATCATAGTAAATATCATAGAAATTTTGCCACATATGAGTAGAAAATATTCTTCAGTCAGATTGCTCCACAGTACTTGCTAATTATTAATATCTTGGTTGTGCTTTGAGTCAGTTACTTTTTCCAAGTTCTGGATTCATCTATTTCCTTCCAAAAATAGTAGTACAATGATTCCATTAAAACCTTAGTCCTTTATTATGAGCTCTATACATATTGTATCACTCAGTACTAATCACCAGGTGCTTCTTTAGGCCCTCATCTTTCAAAGATGTGATCATCTGCTCAATTTTATATTCTGTGAATTCTTCCATTAAAGGCGAGGGGCTTCTCACTGAGATTAAAGGTAAAAGCACATGTTAGTCTTTATGAGATATCTTTGGAACTGCTATTATTAGCTCTGATTTATGTATTGTCTATTTTTTAAAAATTAAAATTGAATAAAAGATAAACTTTGAGCATAAATTTTGAGTCTTAATAGAAAACATTAGTTCACAAGTTATTTAAATAATTCCTGAAATATAGCAAACTAATAAAATTAGTACTATGTTAAGTACTTGAGCTTGATGAAATTTTAAAATCAGTAGCCCAAATGTAGTTCATTTGCTGTATTTAATTATTTTAGAAAGATATTATTTCATATTCATCTGTTCATTGCTATTTTGGTATATCAGGAAACTAGACCAAGTAATGATTCCAAATAGTACTTACAGCAAATATAGGAACATTATTCCAAGCTTTATGTAAGGTTGGAAAACTGTTGAGGATTGATCCTACTATTATTGAAAGGTGCAAATTTTATTAATTTTAACAGTAGTGAACCTGGATTTTGGGCAAGAGGTTTTGTGAGCTTAATTCTAACCAGTATTTATACCACAGAAAATATTCTTCCATTATCCCAGTCTGCCTTATACATGTGCTACATGTTGTATTGATGTGTATCCAAAAATAATAAAACACTCAAAATGTGAAAGGAAGAAACTATTATGCATAAGTCATTGCAAGTACAAAGACAATTTTGTATCATGGGATGGTGTCCAGAAACATACTCCAAGTGAGGAAAGAGTTTTCTTTCTTTTAAAACAAACCTGCAGCTTAATTTAAGCAATGTTTAGATCAAATTATTTTCTTTATTTTCCTTGAATGGTTTCATTTCCGTCATGATACAGGGATCGGGTTTTGTTTCATTTTTTTTAAGTTACAATTCTATTTACAGGTTTTGTTCTTATTTACCATGAAACAAAATTTCTTTTAAATGTTTCCAGGCCCAAAACTAAAAGAAAAAAAAAAATAAAGAAAATCTCTTTGATTATCTTGATCTGAGAAACTCTTCTGCTGGCAAATCATTCCCTTTCTCTTATGTTTTCTTCCAGAGCCAAAGGACGTGGTAAGTTCTGAACTGTCTGGACCTTCTCTGCTCTAGAGAAGTTGCTAGTCCCACGGTTGTGACATGTGGTAAGCAGGTGGGAGACCAGTCCTTAGCTGCATTTTGTTGGGGAAAAAAAAATCTACTTTCTGTTCTGTTCAAACCAATTCACTTCCTACAAATTAGATATTCTTTGGATCAGAGAATGAAAGGGAATTTCATCTTCAGTAAGGCAGAGTTCAGCTAGCAGATGGGAGAGGTAGTCTTAGGTTTGTCAGCATCACACATTTCAGGTGAGGACTGGCATTGTTTCCTAGAAAGTTAAATATTATTTCTAAACAAATATATCTCCTTTACTGGGCAAGTTATATTCTGATTCTATTCTAGTAAATGTATAAAGAAAACTCAAAGGACAAAGAGGAGTAATCAGCCTAGGAGACTAATCTAAACTGCCACAAAAAAGGATACTTCTGAACCTGCTAAAATTTTAAGCTATCTGCACAGGCAATGTTTCTTGAAAGTGGTGTGCTTTGCTTTCAGAAACGTGTAAATTTTAAGCAGGAAAGAGTTGTTCAGGAAATACCTGCTCATGTATCAAAAAAGTGAAATGTACAATATTATTCATTTTGACATAGTTTTCTGAAAAGTCTGGTAAAATATATTGTGTTAATGTAAAGTTTTATGTTTTAAGTAGTGAAATACAAATTAGAGTAAATAATAAAGCCATAAATACAACTATTTTTCTAAAGAATGGAGATGAAGAGTGTGGAAATTCTTTGTTGTGGTCATATTTAAACAAAGACTTCAAACATTACTTATGTTTCTCATATAATGGAGAAACAATATTTTCTCAGAGAAATTAATCTCTTTTAAAAAATTACAAAGAAGTTCTTATTCTGAATGGAGATAAATAAAATACAAAATAAGCTTAGATGTGTTTCCTTCTAGTTCCTCATCTTGTCTGACTCACTGAATCTGATGACTTGCAAACATATTTCCTTAAGGCACCAGAAACTACATAAGAGAAAAAATATTAAGATACTTAGAAGCTCTCCACTGGGAACGCATGCATTTCTCATTCGTTATTGATTCCATTGATAACTTTTATAGATATAATCATAGATGTTCGTAAAAAGTTTTTGATGTTCAGATGCCACAGTATGGAGCATTGTACACACTGAACATGTATTCATGTTCTTACATTCATATTTAAAGTATGTGTATTTCTCTGTTTCTCTAAGTAATTCCTACCTCGCTCTGGTGCTATAGTTGTATCTGCAGTGAATAAGGCAACACCATTCGCATCTGGTTATTCCTCCTTTCACCAGCCCTGCCAATGCCAATCCAAAGTGAAAATAGACCCAAGATTTAGAAGAGTCAGTGGAGAAAATACAAGCCAAACCTCGTGAAACTAAAAGTAATGAGCGGATTTTATCAGTGGGATTCAGTAGCAACTTCAACACCTAAACATTTTTCAAAGCATCATATTTCCAAGGTCATGCAAAGGTCTTGGCATTTGGGCAGGTTTTGTTGGGCAGTGTGGGTGGAAGCTCGCAGCAGCCCATGCAGCAACACAGGGGTAATGGAGCAGCCTTCTGTCAGCCCAGCAGTGCACAGTTTTACAGTGTTTAATCAAAAGGCTCCTCAACTTCTTGCAAATCCCAGCCCAGATCCTGCCAAGTAACAGCATGGAAAAGAAGCAGGGGTATGGCAGGAGCTGAGGGACCATGAGTTCAAACTTCAGAGAGTTCTGAAGGGGTGCTGGCACCTTGCCCATCAGCCATGGGCGCAGTGTGGGTGCCCGCACTGGGCACAGCGTGGAGATGGCTGTGCGGGCTGTAAGCTTTGCCCAGGCTGCATCTGCCCGGAGATCAGGCTGCAAAATTGTTTCCTTTTGAATATTTTAAGCCTTTGGAAAGCTTCAATAGGTTGTTATTTCCTTCTGCTTCTAGTTAGCCCTTACAGTTGTGCTGTTTTGATGTGAGCTGACTTTGTGAGGTCAGGCAGGTTAAATGGTCTTTGATTAAAATCAGAACACCCAACAACTACTGTTTCACAGTGTGACTTTGTTGGCCTCTTCATCTGGGAATTCAGGAAGACACCTTTAGCTTCAAAAAACAGGGAAGAAAACAGCTTCTTTTTTCAGGTTATTTTTCCCCCTCCTGTATGGCTTAAAGAGAAACAAAGGGAAAAAGCCACATTGTGTATGTTTTTCTGGCAATGGGCCTGCCACTGTTTATCAAACCAAGGCAAATCCAATTAGCCTGTGGCCTACCTCCCAACCTTATTAACCTGCTCAGCTGTGAGAAACTCAACAGCCCCTGCCAATATCTCATTTCTCCAGCAGCTGATAAGATCAGTTCAAGATATTCAATGGGGTTTCCTTTCACTTCAGCTTCATCACAGTCACCGGCATCTTAACTGTGGTAGCCGGATCTTATTTTCCTCTCATTTACCACATGAAATAGGATGGCGACTCCGAGGCCCATGCAGCTTGTTGGAACAAACAGTGATCAGGCCTTCGCGGCGTTTGACAGGACGGGCTGATTTTCCTTATCGCGGCTGGCCCACAAAGGCCCGGGCCAGGCCGGGGTTATTAGCATTCCTCGGCGAGATGCGTCAGGCCTATTTCTGTCACGCAGACAGATTGAGCCTTTCACTCAGGCTCGCGAATGAGTGACACATGGCCTGACTGGGAGGACAACATTGTTATTTGAGTTAAGAAATCAATTTGTATCAAATGTACACTGTAATTTATTTGTTGGCTTTGAAGGGAACCTGGCTGAGATAAATGGGAATGGGCTTCTTTCTTCCCCCCTATGCTGAGCTGATAAAGTTCTTGTGAAGCTCCAGATAGCTCCAGTCAGAGCCAAAGTGACAAACATGTTTAAAGTTGCACAGTGATCTTTAAATCTCAAAAAGAACACCTTGTCGGACATGATAGAACATTTTTTACCTTTTCCCTCTATCTGTCAGAAAGCTGCTGTGACACATTGCTTTAGTATTTTTGCTGACATTTTCTTTATCAAGCACATCTGTTTGTGGTCGAAAGATGCTTATTCCTATTTTCTTCAATCTACAGCAGCCTAGAAAACAGCCAAAAGGAAGGAAGAAAATGAGACATTCTTTCCAAGAATAATCCTGGTTTTGTTTTGTTTTTTAATTGTGACTTTTCTTGATCAGTTTTCTTTTTGCTTTTGTTAAAAGAGAGAAGAAACACATGGGAAACATGCATCATGAGATCTATTTCAAGAAGTTTGGTTTGGGTTCCAATTGATGGTACATTAAGATGTTGGTATTACACATTAAATTGTGAGCTATGAGATTGACATTCTCCTTATTAGAGTAATAAATATAAGCCTAAGTGTTGGCTCCATGTACCAGTGTCTTTATCTTTGGAATAATTTGAATAATCAAAAGTTACATCTATGGTTTCATGTATGCTAGCAGTTATGACTCCATAATGAAAAAATGATAGCAAACTAGACACAGGCAGAGTAGCTCATTGACATTTCTATACAATAACCTGATTGTTTAGTTTTGGCTTTCAAAAGTGATCTGAATATAACATGTCATATTAGATCACCATGTGAGGTACCTTACCCGTCCTCTGCATTATATCCACCTGCATGTAGGCTCTTCTTTACCAGATGTGCACGTGTGTGAGTGCTCATACACACAAACATACAGCATTACAGACTGCTGTACTCGGATTAGTCCCCACAAAGTACAGCCATCATCAAAGCAAGGTCAAACTTGATGTAGTCCAAAGTGGGTAGACTGGGTCAAAGGATCTTCAAGTCCTTCTGGAAGCTAGGTCAAAAGTGATTAGTATACAAGCATTTTGGAGATAAGTTGGTTTTAGGAACCATTGAACTTATGAATGCCCTGATCACATCACCAAAATAGTCACACAATTCCCATGAATCTCAGAGAGGCCCACTTATCATGATTAACTCTCCTCTCAGGCTGCCCAACCAATATATTTCACTCCTTCCTTCCTTTCCTCTGGGAATGTTGCAATCCTTTAGGCTGTAAGCAGCCTGCCAGTCTTAGATCTTGTTATACCTATGAGTACTGACTCTGTGATAGTGTTAAGCCTTACTCTCAGGTTTCTTCTATGCCATGGCCTTTGGGTGAGGTCTTGCCCTATTACCTTTCAGTCCAGGTGCATAGCAACTGTGCTGTTATTCAGTTACCTGACATTTTTAATGTGGTGCCTTTTAAACCTCAAGTCTGGGTTTCCACATTTAGGCAGTATCTTCAGATTTTGTCTCACCTCACCAGACCAAAGACAATATATAATATTAAATATCTAAGATGGTTTCTGATTTTTGTGCTCTGGCATCTAATGATGTGACTCCTTATTCTCAGGTGCTCAGAATAGACAATAGTGCAGTCCAGCTCTAATTAGCAGGAGTTTACATGCATTTATACTTCTACATAAACATATTCTATAATACATGCACATTCTCAAATGAGGACTGTACTTTTTTAGTACTTTTTTAGTACTTTCTACACTCTTTTAGCCACATCTATATAGCTGTTTACAATTATTACAGACTGAGTGAATCAATCATTCATTGTCAGATCAAACTCTTCAAGAAACCATACCTAATATTATTTAACCTCATTTCTTTACAAATAACCATTGGCAGTGAAGTAATTTAGACCCCAGAAATATCAGTGCAAAATAATACACCCTCTAGCTCTTATACAAGAGTACTCTGTCATGTCTACAGCTTCACTCTTAAAATGTCCTCCAAAGCACTTGTTTTGGCCTTCTTCTGACGTATCTTATGTCCCTCAGTGACAGAAAATGGAAAGAACTTAATTTCTCTTTGAGGTTTGTATTAATTCATTATGGGAAATGCGAATTTTGTGCCTGCTGTAAGTAGGCCCCTGATGACAGCATAAAATTGAACCTTATGCATGGAATGAGAAGAGGAAGAGGAGAGATGCAACCATGTACCATGTTTGTTCATGATTTAATTTGTGTATTCTCTCTAGAAAGCACAATGACTGGCAGCAGGGGCAAGCTGAAATTCATCTGGTCTTCAGTAACTCACATGAATCAGAGGGCATGCTCTGGGTCAAGGGGCTGCCTTCTGTGTCTTACCTGAGAGCAATGAGTGTCTGTGAAAAAAAAGAAAAAAACTGTGATGAAACCTGTGGGGCAAGCAGTGCGAGAAACCCAACAAGCAAAGTCTTCAGCAAGAGCAGTGCTTCCTGAGGACATCAGGGTTAAAGATGCATAGGGAAAGGGAAAAAAAATAGAAAGAAAGAAGAAAAAAGAGGAAAAAAAAGAAAGAAAAAACAAAGAAAACTCCCTTTTTCTCAAGAGAGGTTTGCATTGTGTTTGGTTCAAGAAGTCCTTGAAAGTTATTGGATTCAGAGCAACGCTCAAAAAAGCAAGGATACAGTGGGCAAAGGAAGATTTATTTTTGTATTATCTTACTTTTATTGCCTTACTTAAGCAGGCCTCACTTGTCTCTTTATAAAGGTTCATTGTTTTAGTCTGAGCTAAAATAAACTAGAATTTCAGAGTTAGTTGGATGTTTTTTGGCATGCTTGCTGTAAGAACAATATCTACCTCAAAATTCTCGCTGACTCACAGTCCCTTCCCTGAAGATAACTCTGTGTATCCTGAAAGTTGCAAACAGGGAGACAAAGAAAATTAGTTGTAGCTATTTCAAAAGCAATTGCTTTGAACCTAAAATTCACGTGTATAAGGAATGAATTATAATTTTCATCTGTAAAGGAAGGAAATATAAAACTCAGAATAATATTTTGGTCTTAATAAAACAGAACACTGCCCGCATCCTTAAAACTGACTCATTACTCAAGTGAAGTGTCCTCCATTGTGCAACCCCCTACTGATACAAAATGGCTCTGTCACCTTTGGGTAGTCAGGCTACAGGAACGGGGTTTGTGAAGATGATGCTGTAAGCGTGATAAGAGATATAAAGATTTATGTCAGGGTGTCATTGTCTCCTTCCTTAGGACTCAAGCACATGTCTGGAAGTGGCTATTATTTTTAGAACGCTATCATGGTTCTAGAGACAATGGCTCGTATTTCTCCTTGGAAAGAAGTGAAAAAGAATACAGCACTGTATTTCAGAACCTCATGCTAAAGCTCCTGTGGATGTAACTTTTCTGGGTCTATATTTAGAGACTTAAACCAAAGCATACACATGAAAGCATAGAAAGAAATGAGAAATGGAGTCTACCTGCTTTGCCCCTAGGTCTCTGGGACAGCTGTGTTGAAATGCAGGAGGGTGAAGCTGAATATGGGAATTAACAGGCAGCGCTGAAATGTGTTGCTTCATTGTTTTTGGGAGACACACCTGCTAAAAACAAGGATGTCATGAAGTGGGGGGCACGTTAAAACTGTAAACATATCAGATTCTGAACCAATACTAAACATTCCTGGGAGAAGGAGCCACTCCAAACTGAAGGTAGTAAGAGACACAAGAGTTAAAGCCTCAGGAAAAAATGGAAACAAAACTTCCATTGAAGAATATTTTAGGAATGGCAAGTATGTCTGTGAGTAACCAAATAACCCGTGTCTAGTGCCTGCCTGCTGCATGCTCCCACTGACAAGTGAAAACAGATAAACAGTAAGTGCTCTCGATGAAGCCATAGATCACAGCTAAACATAAAATTATGATGTTCACCTTGGGACTAGGAAAAATGGAGCACTAGAAAGTTCAGTTCCACTTCCCTTTTGAGGGATTTCTGAACAAAGTTTTGAGATTGCATTCATTTATAAACCCTAAATTTTGAATTGGTTAATTTTTCATGATAGTCAAGTCCTAGTTAATACAAAGACAAGTGTATCACTGCCTATTAATATAGGCTGAGAGAAAAAGCCTTCCAGATATTAAGTCTCTTTAAGTTTCTTGACTCTATATTTTCAGACTGAAAGCATCCATATAAATATTTGCTTCAGACTGAATCACTTCGGACAGTTTCAGCCAAAATAATTTGGGGAATTCTTTTATTTAATCCATTATGTATTCAAGTAGATACATCCTTTTGAAAAGAAGGAATTTGATGGAAAGCAGACTGCTTGGAACTCTTTTGGCTTTCTCTATTTTTTTTAAATTAAAATAAGTAATTGTGAAATTAACATCTAGTTGAAACCTGGTTTATAATGAAGATAGAGCAGATAGCAAGACTAGAGTTATAAGGACACATCAGTGTTTTTGTAGCTGTGATAACTTTATATTTGAAATAATATTCTCAAAAATATTTTGTTTGTTCATATATCACATTTGGCTCAACATCTCTGAACAAGTTTCTGAAATAATGTCACACAGTAGAACAGGTGAACAGGTAGATATAAAGCTGAGATATTTGTTATATCACAGGCCAGGAGCATTCAATTACTAATTAACCCTTAGTAAGAAAATGTTTTCTGGCTTTGCAAGTAGCGGATTTTTATATTTAGTAGAAAAATTTGCCTTTGTTATCTTGACAATATTCAAGATATAAATGAATAATATAATCTCTTAAAAAAGAAAATACAATTCCAAAACATTTAACATCAAGTCTTTTGGAGCATTAAGTGGCACAGTGGTGCTGCTAAGGATCAAGGGAGTCTCTTTTATATGATCTCCTAGTCTTCATCCTGTCCAACACTTAAGGAATTAGAGATGGTCTAATTCATGTGAGATGAACTTGGTGGGGATCATTTCTCACTTTCTAATGCAAACATATTATCCTACATTTCATGACAGAACACCCTTTCTGAATTGTAATTCTTCAATTATCAGTTGCAGAAGGCCTGAATAATGAACTTGATTTCTGCTGGGCTTTTAAAGACACTTCTCAAGAAGCACCAAATGCTTCATATAACACACTGTAATTAAAAAAAAAGAAAAAAGAAAAAAAAAGGCCAAAGCAAACCAAAGACAAAACCCCAAACTAACAAAAATCCCCCCTTACCTATAGATGCTACAAATGCCATTATTCCTACAGGTGCTTTGGGTAGCAGAGCATAAAAAATGAGGGGAATCCAAAAGAAGCAATTTTATTTTTAACATTTTTAATTTGGCATCATATTTTTGACTTCTGTCAGTAAGCCGTGAAATGAAATACAAGTTGTTACTCAACCCCAGTTTTCTCCTGCTCAACAGGCATTCAGACAGCACAGGAAAAAGACTAAGAGGGATGTGCCACAGCTGTCTCTAGGCAGCTGCAGACCAGGCCACAGCTGCATCTTTCCTGTCTGCCCAGCAGGCTTTTGGAGGAGCATCTCGAGGTAGATGGCTCCCACTCTGGGTTTCTGCAGCTCATGGATCTCAGCAGCTAAACAGCTGATTGTTGGAGACTGAATAACTATATGTAAAGCATGGCATTTTTAACAGCCTCAGATTCTTTTCTTTTCTTACTGCTCAAGTCTGGAAATTGAAGGGGAATAAAAACTATTAAAAAATGCTTATCTGAAAACATCTAGGGCATGAGCTCTTCCAAATCCCTTTTATTATTTGACTTTTTCTCTTTGGCAACCATGTACTAAGCACCATATTTCTGCTTTGGGTCCTAGTATGGAAGACCAGTGTAACTGTTCTCCAAATCCCATTCATAGTAAAAACATAGTTTACTAAAACTCTGGGTAAGACAGCCACGTCTGATACTCTTCAGCAGCCAGCAATCCACTTAGCTGTCCCTTTGTAAATGCTTGCTTTTGGAATATCTTGGCTATTTTGTGATACCTGATTGCCACTTTTGAGTTAAATATAAATTAGAGCAACTTGTTTGCAGCAAACTCACCTTAGAGTGAATAATGTGCTTCCAAATGTTTTCTGTCAAAGTGTGTGAGATATGATGTAAGGAGACTTTTAATAAAATATTTTGTTTTAGTTAAAAATAGCAAAGGCAAACACTGCTCATCTGTGATGGGGTAAACTGTAAATGATAGCTTTCAACAGAGTAATAGAGCATAGCAAACAAAGAAGAGCAGCAGAGGAAAGGAAAAACAAAATAACTTTGAAACTCTACTGATTAAGATGCTAAAGTAGTTTCCAATGTTTATTAAAAAAAAAAAAGCTAATTAAAGAGTTTACATTTTATCATGCACAGTAAAGAACTCCTGACAGGCATTGTTATAATATGAAATGCTGCAGTCTCCAATAGAGTTTAATTTAGAGCAACAACAAAGAAAGGAAAAAAGAAATAAAAGGATTGAAATGTTGCAAGCAGACTGCTGTAAGCTCAGGGGATGTCTTTCAGAAAACTGTTTAGTAGAAGCAATGCAAACTGAGTCACTATCCTGGGAATAATATTTTTCCTGAAATTGTCTCAGATTGAAGGCAGATATAGGTTGAGGAAGCGACTGGCAGAAGATTGGGAAGTATAACAGTTTATCAAAGGCTAATCACATTGATTATGCAAGAAGTTCTACAGGTGCTGGTGCAAACCATTCACTGGAGAATTAGTGATTCCTACATCATTACTGATCATATCAACAGATGTCTGTACTCTCATCAGTTAATATTAACTTGCTAATAAATATGTTTACCAAACATATTCAACTAGATAATAATTTGACACATCTTGTACAGATGTGTTAACTTCTTTCAAACATATTTTTGCCTGAGAGAGCCTGGGACACTGTATTGATTTTACTCTTTCCCAGTTTCTTGGTGATGCATAATGATAGACTGTGCATATAGCAATTTTAAACCAGTAAAATATTGTTTATTTATCTTAACTACAATATTTTGTTATATTTGCAGATTTGAGGCTGAGAAGATGGTTCTACTTTTGGCTAGTAATTTTTCTGCAGGTGCTATGAGAAGGCAATTTTTTCTTGTCATTAGCAGCCCTAAGGATCTCCATATATTATTTCCCTGGCAGTCAGATGTATGAGCTGTTACAGAGGACAGAGTTGAGGTATAGAACACAGAAAACACCCTGCTCTGACTCATTTTCTGTCACCGATACAACTGTATGATTTGCTTGCTTAATGTTTGACTTTGTGTCAGGCTTGGAAGAAAATTAATTGGCAGACAACGAGCTCAGATAAGGTGGGAGCATGAAGAGGGACCACAAAAACTTAATCACAACGTTTCTTGCAGTGTGTGTTGAGCAGTAATTCCCCATCCCTGGTTCAGCACATCATAATGATGGAAGTTCTGGGGCACTAGACTTCTGCTGGATTCTCCTGGATCCCAGGCAGTGCAACTATCATAACCACATGATATATGACCATACACATATCAGTTTTTCTTTCAGATTTTACATTTCAAATTAGTCTAAATTAACCACTCCAGTACTGTGTGCAAGGGACCAGTACAACTTAGAGCCACAAGAGAGTATTTCCGCTTTACTTCCGCTTCATTTTATTTATGAAAATATTTCCTCACGTAAATGGAAATTAACACACCACCATTTTACTAGGTAGACTTATGCTTCTAAGTTTGTCTTCCCTTAATCTTTTCTATTGTCTCTAATGAAAAAAGTATTTTCTTCTTTCTCTGAAGTCTGTACTGCCTTCTTGTCTCTGTTAGAAGGCTGTACACATCTCTGTAAAACGCAGTGTATATCTTTCATTCTACCACCCAGACATTATTGTTATAACTTGTAGATTGAATTATAAAATTTATTCTCCATTGACTGCTTGAATAAACTGGGGTCTCATATGGGTACTTGGCTATGGAGTGATATTACTCTCACCAGACTGTTCCAGACCTCTGGAGGTTCTTATGGTTTATAAACTTAATTCACAAAATTTGGATTTTCATCTGTAGTCTCCTAATAACATCTTTCCCTGCCTTGTTTAGGTACTATAACGTTGTTGGGACATTCATGTGAATAAGATCCTCTCTTTACATTTTTATTGACTGTAGGAAAAAAATTAATAAAATTATTTTATTCCAATGAAGGTCTAGTAAGGAGACAGTCACAGCATGGTGCAAAGTCAATGTCTTCTCTCAGTCTTTTCAGTGAGCTGTATGTGAGATAGTTTCTCTTGTGTTTTTATGGGAAACTAAATGCTCTCCTTCTGGTAAAAGCACTCATATCTCTCACCATTTCCTTTTTTCTTGGGCAGTGCACTCTGCTGGCTTGACGTTCCTGCTGGCTTGCACCATGGATACCTGGTGTTACCAATTTCCCAGCATGTGCCAGCACTGCCGTCAGCATTTATTAAGGGTGCTCTACATCACTAGCTCCAATGATTGATTCACTGGTTATTTTTCCCCACTGTCAAACATGGAGTTTTATGCTCACGTTTGTTATGGAATACCCTCTCCAATTCATTGATAAGAGCTTAATCCTAAATCCATTAGAATCAACAAAATTTGTTCCTGTTGTCCCAATTAATTTCAGGGTATTTTGTCTGTATTTAGACAGGTGTTCATATTGCTTTTGAAAATCTGCCTTCTACTTGATGACTGTAGTATATAAATAAAAATTTCATATCTATTTATGTCTTTATTTTCCTAAGCTTACTTATCAGAAAAATTTGATGAGTCTTCATGCAACACTGGGTTTAAGTATACCCATTTACTGGGTTGTATTTCAAACAACATCATTTCCTTTACTCCTTTTCACTCTTGCTGTCTGTTTCCATTCTTCTCCATTCAGATTAACCATATCATCATTTTGCATGAAAGGAAGATTTTCTCTAACACTGGGCTCATAAAAATAAAAGATAATACAATGAGTGAGTATCACTGAGGAGCAAATTTTTCTCAGTCAAGTTTTAATACCAGTTCAGGCTACCTACAGTGAGCTGTGATAGAAGACAGAAATGACACTTCAGGCAGCTTTCTAAGGAATGAAGATCATTCCTCTTGCTGTACTGCTGTTGCACAGGGCAGAGAAACTTTATAGCGCATAGAATTCACTTGGCTGCAGAGGACAGAAAAGCACAAGAGCAGGGCTGTAACCCACAGATTTGTGTGCTGTGTTAGGAATCCACAGGTGCAGATGACTGGCAGCAGATTTTTGTGCTGGACCATACCAGAACATGACAATATTTTTGTCTCCAATGGTGGCTATGGCCAGATCTGTATTTGCTTGGCTATTTTTGACAGGGGTTTAATTTTTTTTAAATCCTAGGTTTCATTAATATTGATAAAATAATATTAATCAAGCCCATAATACCTTCTAAATTGATTTTTTTATTAATCCAAGGAATTTGGTTTTAGCTTTTGCTACATTGGCAAGGAAAGCATAACTATTGCAAACTGCCAAGAGAATATCTATCTCTGAGCTCAGAATCTATCGTATTTGTTCCTGTTCACTCCATGTCTTTAAGAAAGGAGGTGTCATTCCCAGTGACTCTTCATACATAGACATCATTTGACTATGAATTGCAACCCCAACCATGGCTACTTTGATTTTACTTTTTTTTTTTTCACAAGAGCATTCCTATAACTTTTACACCTCTCCCCAGGTAGGCAGACACTCTGAGGCACAATTTCAGTCATTAGACATGATAAATATTTCAGTATTTTAACGTTAGAGTATTTTTCACAGACTAAAATGATAGACATCTAATGACTTACCAGGGACTTTGCTTATAAACACACCCCTATGCTATCCTCAGAGCTCAATATTATTATTTTTTTCTTATTCTTTTCATTCCTGTACTTAAAACAGAAACATATTTCCTCGTAGAAAATGCTGACAGCATATCTTGGTATCTCAAGGCAGAAAGGTTGCTTTCCCCCAGGCAGTGAGCTGGCAACTTTCACATGGACATACTTGACTGAGCTGCCTATAGGCACCCTTGCTTTCATTGCTTCCATAATTCAATATGTTTAAGAACAGCCATGCTAAAAAACATTACAAAGAGGAGTGGGAAATGAAACTCTACCGAATTGAACTTTAGAAATGCAGTACAACTAAAAGAAGGCAGCATAGAGTAAAAGTACAGGTGGGATTTGTCATGCAAAAATAAGACCTCTTCTAAAGCTGAGAAGTTACTACTTGCAATCAAAGTGAAAAGAGCTTCTTATAATAATAAAGCAGACATTGTTCTAATATTTTTTAACATGTGGTTTGTAAGTAAATCTTTAACAAATTACCACAAATATTATATTAAATATTAAATATTATCACAAATAATTTCCTGATTACTACCTTTTGCTATATTTAACAAATCCATTCTGTGCCACACACAGAAGCACTCCTCAGTGAGCTACAACAGACTTAAGCATATGTTCTGAGTCAAAGAGATTTAGCAAAATTTTTTTGGTCTCTTAAGTTTGGATTGTAATAAAAATGCAATTAAAAGAATAGATTTTGAAGCTGCCAATGGTAAAATTCATTCATATGAACAAGAATTTCACTGCTGTGTGGTTGTAGAAGGAAAAGACATAATGCATATGCCAAAAATAATTTTACTTGGGTTACTACATGAAATTTTATTATTAATTATAATATTTTGAGAATTAGTTGATTTATGTTTAAGAAGTGAAGACGATTGAGATTAAGGCAGAGTTTCATGAGATAAAAGGTGTACAGACACAACTCAGTATGATTCCTTAAGCACTTAGTGAACTCATAGAGGACAGAACAACAGAAAGATGAACTGAGTTACAGAGATACTTCCTCTCAGTATTGGACAAGAAATTCTATCTGTGGCTGAGGTAATTCTGAAATAGGATTACTAATGCAGTCCGGTAAAGAAAACCATCAGAGGACATGATGTTCCCTCTCACCACATAGTTGATGAAAAAGCAAAGACATGAAGATATGCAGGAGATTGGAATATGCATGTGCATTTTGACCTCTACAAGAACATTTTTTGAGATCTTTTGAATGCAAATGTACTGTGTATGATGGAGATGACTTACATTTGAACAGATGTACATACAGCTTTACTGGGGAAGTATTGTTTTGGTTTTGCATATATAAATGACGGTACACCAAAACCACATCATGGTGCTATTGCAAAATTTGAAGCCAACTTGAAAGCTTCAGCTGATGATTTATTTCATCACAAGAGGATGTGCTCTCTTCTGTTACTGTTTTTCTGTGCAGAACATTACACTAAGACTTGACAATCTCTGAGAGAATTTTGTCCATCCATAAAGAAGTTGAAAGATCACCTGTGACTGTGGAATGTGTTTTTCCCACATATATATTGTACAGAGTGTTCTTAATAATGCCTTGGAAAAGATCTTGGAAAGTGGAAAAGATCTGGTGTGATGCTTTAGAGCTAGCTTATCAGATTTATTACAAATTGCTACATTTTGTGAAGTAACAGAAAAAAATGTTACAGGGAATGATCAGTAGTTCTATTTCACCAGACATTCAAGACGCATTATAAAAAGCACTGATTCAATTATTTGCATTCTAATGTACTGAGGAGCTTCCTGTAGTATGTTTCATAAAACCCTTCATTATACCTATAAATCTGCTGTTAAACCCTAGCTACAATTATGCATTTTCATGAAAATCATGGTATTTGCAAGCAAGACTAGAAACTAAGATGATTGAGGATTTTGTTCATTATGTAGTGATTAAAAAATTTGCAGATATTTCAAAACATATACATCTGTGCCATCTAATCATGACATCACTGAGCAAGTCTTATTACTGATAGTAGCCTGCATAGGAAGAATATGAATATCTCAGATGCAGCGAATCATTAAGGTTTTTTTTCAACCTAAATGACTCTATAATTCTGTGAATATTTCCATGAGTGTACTGACAATATATATCTGTTGCATAGAGCTTTTCTTTTTCCAGGGCAATAGCTCATCTTACTAGAAGAAGCTTTCAGTTGTTACATGAGCTCAAATTGTAAGACTTACACACTTACTTTGCTCTGCAGTAATATCAGATATGTGCATATTATAGTTTTTGGTGTGTTTGTTTGCATCTCATTTGGCACAGAATTTATCTAGTGAAATGCAGCCCTTATATATTACTAATATACTGTAGTATAACACCAGCAAAGCACGAGACAATATTCTGTCTAATTGTTTTGATCAAACATGACATATAGACTTTGTACTTGCACTAGACACATATTTCTGCAAGTTATAGCTTTCACAGTACTTGCTTTCATTTTTCTGTAATCCTGTCTGTTTCAGACCCTGAAGAATGCAGCACAACCGTTTCAGTTTTCAACCTGTCAAGACTTTGCACAAATGATTTGTCAAGAAAAAGTCTAATTATGTCTGGCTTAAGGCTTCCATGTTAAACAGGAACAATTGCAGTGACTGTGAAAGAACCGCCTCCTGGCACTTGAGCAAAATCTGAAAGCAGCGTGATTGTCCTGCCTTGTTTCTTTCCATCAACACCCTGTGGTCAGAAAAAGAAACTACCAAATACTTCACTTCCATTTCTATGGGTTTCTTGTGACTGGCAGCACCTTGGCATTTGCCTTGTACTGTATGTGAGTCATACTGCTAGGGCAACAAGAGAGCCTGTTGAATACAAAGTCTGAAACTAAGCAGACATCAAGACAAGAGCTCCTACAGCAGCAATCAACCAGATTAGCTTAAGTAATTCTGATGAGCATGTTAAAACTCAACATGAATGAGAATGTTTCTAGGAAAACCATAAATCAAGCCATGTGTAAGTGATCTGGTGCTGTGAAACACTTTATATAACACACCTATTAACGGTATATTTCAACATCCTGACATATTTATCTTACTTTATTTTTTGTTTCAAAAATATTACTTATCGCTGCTTTCCGATAGAGTCTACCAACAGCACCAAAACTTATATTTTTTTATTGAGGACCTGATCCAAATGATCATTTGATGGTTTCATCACCAGTATCAGTGAAAGTCTTCCAGAGACATTGTGTCCGGGTGTTTTGAAGCAAAATCCTGTGAAAAAATATACTGATACATAGCAAGTAAAGAAATGCATGGCAAAGCCACTAGGGCACAAACAGATTGCTCCTATGGAAATTTGGCCTACATTCAAAAAATTACTGCTGCCTTGGAGCCCTTCATTTTATGGTGGTTGTCGCAAGACAAATCAAAATCTCTGTTGAATTTTTACAAAGGACTGATCACCTGATCACCTGAAAACTGTTTTTAATGTCTTTAATGAGTCTCTAAGCCAGCAAGACCACATCACAGAAGGTTATCCTGGTCAGAGGGAAGGTTTGCCACAACTGAAATGCTAACAAAACCTAGAATCTCACTTTGCCTCCTGCCTCATGAATCTGACCTGACATAGCAGGAGCTACAAAGTTCAAAACTCTTGATAAACTCTTTGTAGTTTATTCTTACCCTTCTACATCTGCTGGTTAACAGTTCTCACTAGTCTGTAACTGAACAGAGCCTAGTAGAAGACTGAGGGTCTTATAGGCACTATTTTGTCTCCTAGGAAAGTGTAGACTGACAACTAGGAAGATTAATTCACCTCTTTTTACGATCAGGAACTCACTTCATCATTGACCTGCAGAAAAACAGGGACAAAGGACATACCAAAATACTGGAGAAAAAATGTCGTTTTCTCATTTTTTGTGAAGGAAATAAAATAAACCAATAATTCTATAAAAGATAGAGACTCCTAAGGGCAGGCACTTAAATTGAAATTTCATGATCTCAAATTTCAGAGTGTTCACAGAAGCCTCTGTAGGCAGGAGAATTTCTGAGGCAGGATACCCACTTCACACTAAGCAAGGTAGTGGTTTCTGTTTTTATGGAAAACTTTCTGGACTTGGGTGTTCTGGATTCCTGTATAGATATGGTATCACCGATTATACCATAGGCCATTTGTGATCAACACCAATTTACTGAAATCTCCTCAAGTGTTCCCAAGGAAGACCTGTGGAATGAGTAGCTGACAAGTGATTTTCAAAGACAAGTATCAATACTTGGTTTCTGCATGATCTGAGCACAACTGTGAGATTCATCACAATTAAAAACCAAAAAACAATCTCTTTAGTCTTTCAATATCGCAGTACTTGGTGACACACTCATAGATTTTCATGCAATCAAATATATTGACCAGAATACCAAGAAACAGCCTTTATGACTCCAACATTCTGGTATACTCCCTCAGAACAACTAAGAGATACGTTTGTTCTCACCAGACATGTTGCCATGTATTTCTGCTGCTGGGTGTCAGCATATGTTCCTGCTGAATGTGAATTAGTGTCTCATTCATCAAGTTAGAATATAGAATAGAGCATTTCACTCAGCAGCTCAAATCATCCTCTGTACAAAATTGACTTGAAGGTACTGGATTGAGGTACTGGGCATGGAAGGACCTGAGTTATCTTAGGTTTGATCTGGTGGTTGGGCTTCAAGTGCTCAAGTGGAGCTCTCCTTCAGGCAATATAGATTCAGACACATTATGTTCAATCCCTTGCTTAACTGCCCATGAGGAACAATTTCTAGAGCTTCTTTTAGGAATCAATGTGTAATCAAGAAGGGTGCCTGCTTGAAGGATACAGAAACATCAACATTTCTAAGGCCAGTATTTGATGTACAAAGTCCACATTGATACTCCTTACAGTGCATTTGTTGGATTATGCTTTCACATCTCAATATGCTACACACTGAAAAGCTCTGAGAATTCGACTAAAAAAAGTTATACTGTGTTAGACATCCAGTGATACCTGAGGAAGTTGCATACAGATCAAAACAGTGAAGATAAAAAGCCTGTGAGAGTTGCTTAGGAGACTGCTGCCTTCTTGGAATAAAAAACAAAGAAAATCAAGGATTCATTTCACAGTGCTCACCTAGAAAGGGGTTGAAGGGTCAAAACCAGTGTAAGTGTCACGTAAAGTTGTTCTAAGCTCTTAGTAAGTTTGGCACTTTGGCCAGGAACACAGAATGATAATTAGGAACCTTTCCTCCATGTTCTGCAAAGGAAATCTGAAGCTACTGAGATCAGAGAAGGGAACCACTATTAGCTTCTCACAACATGAGCCACAGGACTGATGAAACAAAGGCATTTATGGTATTCAAGTAACACTACTTGATGGAGTACCAAGTTTTAAGTTCTCAAGAAAAGTGTTTCTGGCTCTTGCTCCCTTTCTAAATTTAAGTTGTAATTAATATTGTGATTATTGTCATTCTTGAGTTTTCAGATGATTTTCATCAAAAGTTACATGGTAAAAAGGAAGTTACAGTAATTTCACTATTATAAGTTGCAACATTTTGACTAAAATTTTGCTCCCAACCCAGAAGGGCAGCTTACCCTCAGGAGCAGCCAATATATGAACAAATTTTGGAAATTTCCCAACCCAGAAGTCCGACCCTGCAGCAGCCCTGAGCCGATCCAGAGGCCGCCCGGCCCTGGACGGTGGGGCAGTGGCAGCGCAGCGGCAGCGTTGACCGGCCCTGGGGGGCATGGCGGTGGCCGGGCACACTACACCCCCACTTCCCAGCGGCAGCGGCCAGGCAAGCCGCTCCCCTGCTTCCCGGTGGCAGTGGCAAGCGGGGCCAGGGCCGCTCTCTGGCAGTTGCCCTGAGCAGGGCCAAGCCAGTAAACCCCATGATCATGCGATTCTGTTACTAATTGGCAACTTTGTGAAAGTTGCATGCGGATCCTCACTGCGAACGAAAGTGTGGCTAATAATCCGGTGCGGCTTATATATGGACAAAGACCTAAATGTTGCCGACACCCGGAGCTGCAGCTTATAATCAGGTGTGGCTTGTAATCATGAAATTACTGTACTTTTTTTCCTACCAAATCTACAGGCCATTTTTTTTTTTTATGTCTTCGCATTTTAGCAAAGCAATTTCAATTTTCAGGAACTTTATTTTATAAGGGCATGTTCCTTCTCTGCAACAAAGCTCTTGTAAGGACATGTCCATCACAAAAGCAGATTTACATGATTTTGCTCAAGGTTTTTTAAAACTTAAGCCACTTAATTCAAAAGTGCTTGAGGCAGTAATTGTATTTTTGAGAAAGGCATGTAGATACTCCTGATTAGTTATGATTGCTTGGATTGCCTCTTGATATGTTTTAATAATTAGGTGAAATAAACAATGGCAGGAAAGAGGGTTTGCTGTTCTCAGAACCAAGTAACTGCCTTGCTAACCCCAACTACTTCCCTCTACTCGCATGTCTGGCAAAAGCCCCAGTCATAGCTCATCCCTAGCCAGACAAGGTCCTTCAGAGGTCTGTGTTAGTAACAAAAAAGACTTCTAGAGCATTCAACAACGCACAGAAGATAGAACGAATAGGACACAAATGTCACAGGACTTAAAGCCTGATAATTGTTTATGGGAAGAAAGCCACAGGACATTGTTTCTCTGCAATGGTTCTGGGGAGCATGGGAATTTGCATAGTGTGCCTTGTATAAACCATGTTTATTATGAAGCATGATTTGGCTAATATGAAAAGGAAGACATAGAGAGTTTCATATTTATTTGTACTTGGTTTGTTTTTTAAAAATTTAATCCTGATCTATGTCCAATTCCATGTTGATTTAATTACTTTTTCCCCCACTACCATGTATCTCTGTGGAAGAAGATACCCCACATGCCTTTGGGGTATTATAGTGACTATACAGTGTCCCATAAATCTGATAAAGAGAAACTTATTCTAAAATGCAAAGAAGAGTGGAAGCATTTATTTGATCATAATGCATTTCATGAACATGTTCTTATACAAGAAAATGTTATTAGATACAATTGCAGTTATTTAAGTGAAACCATGTCTGAAGTGAATCTCCTTTTATTATATGCCCAATTTCAAGAAGGAAATTTTGGAAATTATTTATCTTAAGAAGTTTATATCTCAATTTTAAATTGCAGTTGCACAGTATCTTCACTTGCAAGCTCTTGGAAACATCTGTGTCATCTTACTGAAATAATGAAATATGATATTTTAAAGTACATATAATTTTATGGAAAAAAATATGGTTTTGGGCATGTCATTGTATGGCAGGATCCTCATCTTTGACTTAGCTATGTAAAATTTCTGAAAACAGTGAAGGAAACAATAACAAAAAAGACTCTTAATAGAAATGGGCATAACAAGTTTCAAAGTACTGATGTATATCTTGGAAATGTATCTTCTGAAAAGTCTCTTCATAGCAACTGAAAAGATAAATGATCTTCACTGAGAGCTTTCTAGCCATTTATCATTTCTGTAATATTGGTCACTTTCCTGAGCAAAACTGACTTGTGAGCATATGGTACAGAGCCCTCAATTAAACAAGAAATTTAAGGACTTGCTGAGCATTCAGGATGTGAGTAAAGTAAAAGACAGAGGTGGCCTATTTGACAAAAATCCACTGTCAAATTATCCTTTTTCATCCATGTACATGATTTAAGCCATAAACAGGGGAGGGTCTTTGAAGCTCTGTAGCAACCTCATAGTTGAACCAACTACAGACTTGGGTTACAGGTATGTGTGGACTCTGAACTCACTCCCTATGCAATGTTTCTTCAGAGGTAAAAGTAGTTAATGCAGTTATCTTAGATTTATATCAGATATTAGTTCAATATAGTTAGTTTGGATATGATTAACCTAGAGAAATTTTAAAATCTGAAAGTAATTTTATTATTTATTTATAGTTGTATTTGTCAGAATAAAAGATGAATCTGTAATATTTTAAATATCATATGTTAACTTCTCTAAAAATATGTGATCATATTATGTGATAAATTGTATTATTATTAAATAGTTTCAAATCCACACTACCTAATGCTATGGTACTTCAGTTTTCCATTTATGTGGTAAAACAACTGAATGCATTTTGATGTATGTACTTCATGGACTTTCTTGCTCAGAAGGGAGGGGAAAGCAAAAGGAATCCAGCACAAAAAAACCTCTACCTCAACGAGCAGTCCAGACTTGGTTTATGGTTTTTACTTTCAGCCCTGAAAGCTTACTAGGTTGAAGAAAATTTTCTGGAATGTCCAATTTTCTCGACAACAGCAAGCCTGAAATCATCAGGCTGTAACAATCAAAAACATTGTCAAAGAACACAGTTGTGAGACCCTTTTTATGTATAGAATGTGCAGGCTGGTCTATTTTTGCTTTACATAGAAACCATTTAAGAAGTTGGAGAATCCAGTGTGCCTGGATTGACCCTTGATACTCCAGCCTTCTTTTTTTAATCAGTCTGATGAATTTGTGGACAGAAAGACTGTAGACTCCATTTCAGTAGTTTACAACAAAACTGTGTAGAGCTCTGTAGAGGCCTCCTGGTAGAATCCTATTACATAGAAAACTTTTGCTCAAAAGATATCTTCCCAAATATAGATGTTTTACACATCTATTCCTCCAAACCTGGCCTTGAGTAAGTGACTTAGGGAAAAAAAAAAAAAAAGATTTGTGCACTGGTAACAAATTTGTTCAAGTCTTAGAAATTCTAGGCTGCTGCTACCTGCTTCAAGTGATCCAATATCACTGAAGCAGATTTGTCTGCTGCAGCAGCAAGGGCTACAGACAACTGAGAAGCCTCTAAACTTAGCTAGAGATGAGTCAGCATAGTTATATCTCACTCACATAGCATGCTGACATGTAATTATAGCATTTTGATAGTGGGTTGCAATGACACAGTGCATCGAATGGTGAAACACAGCAGTATCCCAGATTTGTCCTTTGAAGAGTGCTAGCTCCTAAGAGTCCTGTAAATCTCATCTGTAGTTTTCCCATTGATTTCATTTTTGTGAGCAGGTGTTGTGGTTTAACCTCAGCCAGCACCTAAGTACCATGCAGCTGCCTGCTCACTCCCTGCTCCCAGTGAGACAGGAAATAAAACTTGTGGGTTGAGATAAGAACAGTTTAATAATTGAAACAAAATAAAATAGAATAATAAATTTAAAATTAAAAAAATAAAAAATAAAAAGAAAAGAAAAATGAGAGAGAGATGAAACCCAAGGGAAGCAAGTGATACACAGTACAGCTGCTCACCATTTGCTTACTGATGATTAGCTCATTCTCAAGCAACAATCAGAGAACAACTTCCCCAACTTTACATACTGGGCATATCCCTTTGCCCAGTGCAGGTCAGCCATGTTCTCTCCAAGGTTTTTGTGCATCTCCTCACTCTAAGAGCTTGGGACACTGAAAATTCCTTGACTTTAGAGTAACCATGTGGGGATTTAATTATTTTGGTAATAATTACAGTCTGTGTGATACAAGCCTACCTGAAGCCTTGAGATGTTGTAAAACGAAGTATCAGCAAGCTCTAACCAGGATAACAAAAAGCCTTGTGAATATCAAGCTCTTATTCTATGTTGTAAAGTATTAAATATCAACTCAGAATTATTTGCTAGGAAAGCCAAAGAAATGCAGGCTCTATAAATTGGTTTCTCTATGTAACATTAACTGTGCATGTATGTCTGAATGCTGTTGGTGTCCAATGGAAGTAAGCTAAGGGGACTTCTGTCTGCTGATAACTGAGAAAAAAGCTATTATTGCTCTGCCAAGACTGAAATGACTGTGAAATAAATTTTTATGTTATTCACAAATCAGAGAATAGAAAAAGACCTGAAACATATCTAGTTTAACAATACATTCAGGGCAATTAAAAAAACCAAAAATTTCTTCGTGGAGTTATTCCATCGAATACAGGTCATTTCTGATTTTTAAAATGAACTACAAGGAATGTCATCAGTGACAGCCATAAACCAGTGACCACCTACTTCCATAGATATTCCAGCTCTGAAGGAGAAGCTTTTTAAAGCCATATTAGATGGGCTTCAAGCTAATAACACTCAGTGTGGATGTAAAGATCTATTACAGTTACTGCATATCACCATATGTTCCCCTCTAAGTTCTATAATAAAATATTCTACAGGGATTCAAGGTGTCCTGCATACACAGTGACGTGTCTACATTAAGTGTCTTTTTCTGAAAGGCAAGAAATAACCACTTCTACTGATTATTCTCTGTATTCAGTGATAGCACATATGGGAATGGTTCAAAGCTCTACCAGGGGACGTCTAGGCTGGACATTAGGAAGCATTTCTTTACTAAAGAGGCTTCCTGGAGAGATGATTGATATCCCTTCCCAATGTTAAGAGGTATTTGGACAATGCCGATAACAACATGCTTTAACTTGGTCAGTCCTGAATTGGTCAGGCAGTTGGACTACCTGATTATTTGAAGTGTATTAGAGCCAGAATTATTCTATTCTATTCTATTCTATTCTATTCTATTCTATTCTATTCTATTCTATTCTATTCTATTCTATTCTATTCTATTCTATTCTATTCTATTCTATTCACCTCTCTGTTTAAAAATCAAGCACAGGATGACAGTTTTGAGATGTATGAGGCTACATAATGATAGTCAAACTTTTCAGGAACTATCCCACCTCCATGGCATGCAATTCAAGAGAGATTATCCAGTGGTGTACAGAAGACCAAAAATATTTGTGGGGTTAAGTGCAAGCTTTGGTCCTCCTGGACTTTTGGACCGGTAAATACACCTCCATTTGCCTGTTGTTGTGCAAACTAATACTGCACCACTCAGTGCAATATCTGCTTTCTAAAGAAAGGAGAATTTAATACGCTTTTAGAAAAAAGAGTGCCACTGGATATTAGTTTCATTCTATTTCTGTTCTCCAGACCTCGTCTTAGCAGTCATTTGTTCATAGTATAGCAAGTGCTTCAATTGCAGTTCAAACTAGGTCAAAAGCAGCCCTTAAGCAGCAGCCCTTATGTTCTGGAGACACTTCACACTGGAGATAAGGCTCCATTTGCTTATTGCTCTGCCTTTTTTTATTACCTATGGGCATCTTCAGTTCCAGCATGCATTAGTATCCCACTTGTACCACTCTGCCTGCAGAATGCTTTGCCTCTGCATTGTGCTTCCATCCAGATACTTGGCCTGCTAGAAGAACTCAGGTATTCCAAGAGGTTCAGACCTTTTGCGATGAGGTTGAAATAAGGTGCTCACTGGAAGAGAACGTGCTTTCAGGAGCAGTGATCAGATAAATTTTTATCCCGGGGAGTGTTCATGGATCTGTACAGCCTGTCTGCCTTGATGGATTCAGAGTAAGAGCTCAACAGATTGGATGTGAATAGGTCTATGTTACTTGACCTAGGGTTAAATGGAGCTGAGTGGCAGAGTTTCCAGCAAGACTGAAAAGTGAAGTCTCAAATTGTTGCAGATCTCAGAGAAACAGCAACAATAACTTCACTGGAAGCATACTGCATCATTCAAAAACAGCAAGCTCTCCTTGAAGCCGAATCTCACTCCTGTTTTCAGGACCAGTTTAAACAGAGGAAGCAATGAGTTTGAATTTATTATCATTTTTCATCACAACCAACTGATGCAGCAGATCATTTCATTACCTGCATCTTTCCATTATTCTCAAACCCAGAATACATGCAGAGAAGAAATTCTTAGCTAGCATATTCAAAAATCATGGGAAAAACTACTTTTCCTTGTATTTATGTATGTATGTATATAGATTAGACTGGGATAAGAGGAATTGGATAGAACTGGGACCCTAACTATCTGATAACATTATTTTCAGTGAAAAATTATTTTCATTTTTATGGTTGTGGAATAATGGTTGACATCTATAAATGCTTGAGTTGCAGCGCTAGCGAAGTTCCAATATTTTGTTGTTTAATATAAACTTTGCAATGGAATAAAAAGATCAAAATAATTAGTCTGCAAAATATGTACTCCTACGAAATGTGACAGGTAGCAAGCAAATAATAAAAAAAAAAAATTTAAAAACTGGAATTATATTTGAATTACCTACATTTAGGTCACACAGAAATTATATGCACCTTATAATTATATAAACCTCAGGTTCTCCCAGAGATATATTTATGCTTTCATATTTTTCACATTCAGGTTAATGTATTTATTTTTTAAAAATGTATAACACTTTATTAGCACTGTAACAAATAACTCAAAAGATAGGTAACAATTTTGGAAGGAGATACCGGAAGACTAATAAATCATTATCACAGATTGTAACAGCTTTCCTTCTGATATATTGCTCAAAGCCCTTGCCCTGAAGTTCTGCTTGATCTCATTTGAATTTCTGGACCTTCACAAAGGTGTAGCAGATCTCCCATAAACTACTGACAGCAGAAATAGGATGTACGTGCAATCAATATTACAGTAATTTCACAATTGCAAGCCGCACGGATTGTAAGCCGCATGGATTGTAAGCCACATGGATTGTAAAATGCATTTCCAGGGTGTCGGCAACGTTTAGGTCCTCGTCCAAATATAAGCCGCCACGGATTATTAGCCGCACTTTCCTTCGTAGCGAGGATCCATGTGCAACTTTCACAAATTTACCAATTAGTAACAGAATCACGGGATAGCAGGGTTTACTGCCAACAGGGCCGGGTGGCCTGGCTCGGCGCTACGGCTCGGCAGGGCCGCTCGGGGCCGGCCGGGAGGTGCTGCTGCTGCTGCCGCCAGGCTCGCTTGCTACCCCCTGCTGCCTGCACTGCTGCCGCCGCGTTTTGTCACCCTGACCCAGCTCTGCCAGCTCCCCCGTGCTGCCGGGCGGCCCCATGCTGCTAGACCCGGTTTTGCTGGGCTCCCCCGCACTGCTAACCACGGTTCTGCTGGGTTCCCCCGCGCCGCCAGGCTCCCCTGCGCTGCTGGCCCAGGCTCTACCAGTCCCGCCTGCTGCGTCACCAGCCCCGCCTCTGCCAGGCTCTCCCACCTCTGCCGGGGCTGGCCGGGCTCCAGCTCAGCTTGGGGCTGCCGTGGGCTCTCACTTCCGGGTTGGCAACTTTTAGAATATTGTTCATATATTAGCCGCTCCGGACTACAGGCCACATTTCCGGGTACGGATCAAAACTTTAGTCAAAATGGTGCGGCTTGTAATCGTGAAATTGCTGTGCTTTCCTTGAGAAAATATTCTCAACTTTGTTATTATTTATTTAGATAATCTGAAAATATTTTTGTGTGTTTTAAAATTAAAAACTAAATTCTTAATTGTGCTTCCCTGATGGAGTAATTCTCTGCCATATAGCCTCACTAAGACATATTCTGTATGTTTCTTTGTGGCACAAGATGCAAGCTAACTCTGAACTGGACTTACAGTAACTAAAGAACATTATGGTATGATAGGGATATACAGTAATTTGCTCACAATAATGAAGATCCTTTTCTGCAGCACCAACATTTAGCTATTTTCCCAGTGTATCCAGAACTTCATTTCATCATGTCCAAGTAGTAGCTCAAACCCTTGAAGTGCAGTTGATCATTCAAACTCCTGGAGCACATCCTATTTTTTTCCTTGAATTGATGAGTAGTTGAAAGTTTAAATTGTGACTGACTAATGGACAATTCTTATGGAAAAAACAATAGCAATTCTAGTAACATTACCAGGCTCTTTGTGGTAACTATTGCATGTATTTTGATGAAATTACTCAAGGACCCCATAGAAATCTCCAAGAATAACATCCTTGAGGATTTTATCCTCTTCAGGACAAGGGCTGATGTTATTTTCATCAGCATAAGTATATAATTATATTTCTCTGGTGAATGTGGTGATGCATGTATCCTTGGAGGATGTCAGACAGATCTGCTAGTCCAGATCAGTGTGCAGCCTAACATTTCCTAAAGCCTGCTTCTCAACACTCTTGTGACTGAAGGGAAAATATGTGAGTGGATTTAAATGTGCAATTATGTTCAGGAATGTCAGGTGAATAAAAGCCAATATATCAACTAACTGTTCTTGGGTAGCCAAAGTGTCCTCCATTGGTTTTGATCTAAAAAAATTCTGCTTTTCCCCTGAGCTATTCACCATTCTTCAAGTAGACTGAGGAGGAAGAAATAATCTCAGATTTATATACTGTCTTAAATCTTTTCTAAGTATTTTCTAAATCTCACACAATTTGGGCTGCATTTTTTACTTTGAATTTATTTCTGCTGTGCTATTAGGATGAAAATTTATTCTGATACAGGGAAGGGTTTGTTTTTACAGCAGGAAGAAAAGTGATTTCCATTTCACCATATATAAATTAAATAGTATTGCTCATGCTATTGACCTGTTGACCTGTGGAGATTCAGACCTATAAAGTACTGAAAAAGCATATTTATTATTGTGCAACTTTATTGATATACAACAAATTCTTTTATCTGCACCCTTCCTTCTGTGTAAGTGGGTGAGAAATACTGGCACTGTATTTACACCTTCTTTCTTTCTTCATTAAGATACCCCAAGCTACAGTGGAAGCTGTTCCTGAGGAATTAATTTTCAAAGATATACAATTAAAAAGTCATATTCTGTTTTGTTTACTTGCCTACCAGGACAAAAACTTTGTTATATATGTGTCAGGCAGAACCTACACTCTGTATTTCCTTTCTCTCTGCAGGGCAACATCCTGTCTACTTTCCTCTCTCCTTAATAGTTTAGCACTTTGGTATCAATATCTTAGGACAACATAAGAAGAAAAGAAAAGCTGATTTCTGAACAAGGAAAGCTTTGCTACAATCCCCTCACCTTGTGTAGATGTCCCCAAAGACTGCTTCATATTTGAGATATAGATGTTGAAAAAAGGTTTCTCAGCACACTGCATGTTTCAGTGTTTTTCAATCAGTGTTTTTCCTTGTCTTCTGTACTTTATTTTTCTCTCTCCTGGATATTTCAACTGATTGTATTTCTATCAGGTTAAATCCTTCAAACTTGTAGGAGGGGAACTGGGGTGGGGATTAGGTGAGTGAGAAGCATTTTAAATGCAGATAGGACTTCACAGAAGTAAAGGTCAAACCAATGAAAAAAATTATTATAATTCATTCTCACAGTTCTTAGTTCCTACCTAATTTGTCCTTGGATAGATATGTCCTTGGATGGATAACAAAGGAATTGCCTACAGCCCATTTCTGAATATTGAGGAGGAAGTGATGTTGAGAAGCGTCACAGAATAGCAATTTGCAAAAAAATTTCTTAGAATCATAAAATATTCCTGGTTGGAAGAGGCTTTTAAGATCATCCAGTCCAACCATTGACACAGCACTGGCCCTGTAACCCCTAAACCAGTAAATCACACCACCCAGCACAGGATCCAAGATGCCTCTTAAATGCTTTCAGGGATGTTAGCTCCACAACCTCCCAGGGTACCCATATCCAATACCTGACCACCCTAAAAGGAAGAAAAAATTTTCAAATCTAATCTGAGTCTCCCTGGTCTCAATTTAAGACCATTTTCTCTAGTCATTTTCACTACCTTTGACTTTAATACATATTGGGTTCAAATTCTGCTTTTACTTTCTTTAAGTAATATTCTGTCTTATGCCTATGTTCACAATACTGTACCATGGCAGTAATTTTGATCTTTTTCATACTTAGTTGTTGTATGTTTCATATTCTTTGCATTGTTCACTATTTTGTCTGACATCCTTTGTTGTAATTGTCATGACATATTCCTGAGGCTGATTTGGTCTCCTAGGAAGAGAACCTCATTTTTTTAATAATGAAAATAGGTGTTCATAGATTTCCTTTTTTTTAAAGTTGGGATTATGCCTCTATCATTACATCTTGAACACATTTTGTTAATGGAGAGATGCCCTAGCTTTAGAATCACTTACAGATGACCCACAATTTGCAGAATTACTGCACTCCTGAGCTAGTACATTTTATATTCATTTGTAGGAAAGAGTAATTAAAAGCGAGAAGAGAAGCACACACAATGAAGCTACTGCCCATGGTGTATGACAGGAAGTTACAAGAGCTTAGTTTTTTAACATATCAAAACAAAACTACTGAGGAGTGTTCTTGCTCTCTATTGACATAGCTCAAAAAAAAATAAAGTAGACTCTTGAGCATTATTTCAGAAAAGCAACCACAACTGTCAACTCATCTGAGTTTGTACTGCTCTGGAATGGTAGAAGTAATAAAGAGAAAATAGTATAATAAATTTTAATCAAAAAAGTATTGATGTTAGAAGGGAACTCTTGGGACCATACAATCCAACTCCCCTACTCAAAGCAAGGTCAGCTTGAGCTGGTTGCTGGGAACCTTGTCCAGCTGGGTTTTCAATGTCTTGAAGAGCACATACACCACAATCTCTCCTGACCTTCTATTTTGGTGTTTGACCACCCACAACCAGCATATGAGTGAAAGTCTCTTTGTTAAGGTACTGAGCTTAAACAAGTTATGAGACTGAAATTAGGATATGACTGGCAGGCTGTAGAACTGGATTTACTGATCTAGTAATTGTTTTCCAGACCCAACATACTCTTTTGTATGTGTTCATTTCTGAAACTGAAGAACTTGTAGTCCTCTTCTCCTATGACATTGTTAATCTTGCTTGTAGCTTTCCCTCTTTATTCCCTCATGTTAATCTTCCCTTCCATAGGTTTTTCACAGTTTTACTAGCATGCAATGTAACTTCCTTACCATGTCAGCCTTCATTTATCTGGGATCTCACTAATTCCTGTTGAATAAATTTTCATCCCTTGAATTAATCTCTTTCTAAAGTTTATCTTTTTTATTGTTTAGATAAAGGCAGAGGTGAACAACTTCACACTAAGCAAACTTTTGTGAAATAAATCAACAGCTTAGCAACAATCTCAGATAAGGTAAACCTTACTCGAACTAGAGTAACAGCTGGGCCTCCAATCTGCATCTGCTAACACAGAAACAAAATCTATGAGAAGATGTACATGGAGTGAACATGCAGCTTTTGCAGCTTTAATCTAGTACCCACCTAAAAACCAAAAGACTGTTTGACAATAAGTCTTGGATAGCTGCTATTTTAATATCTCCGGTATGTAAATCTTCCCCAGTGAACACGTTTGCTGACAAGAGTCAATAAAACTTAAATAGAGTCAATGAAACTTACCATATGCTTTATTAGCTTTTTTTCTTCTGTTATTTAATATTCCTCTTCACTTCCCTTCAACATACCTACTCAATCTCATCCAAGAAATCCACACCTAAATATCTTTTTCCTGTTGATCCCAGTTTTGCTACATCCATCTCCGAATTTTTGGTAGTCTTACCTAGGTGATCCTGGTCTTACATGTGGAGGGGGAGAGTACCTACTATTGTGATGTTGGCCTTGACAGGTTCTACTATCCAGGAGACCTTCAACCACATAATTTGATTTTCTTTGGGTTTGTGCCATTTCTCATTTAAGTGCCTATAACCTGTGAAGTCTGTAAATTCTCTTTTCTTCTAATGCTTTAATCTATGTCCAGTAGCTTTTCATATTTATCATTTTTTACTAGACTGTCCATGTACCCTAAGCTCAGATCAGGGAGTAGTTGTTGGCATAGTCTTTTCACTCAGAACCCTGTCTGTAGCATTAAAACCCTGTGATTAACAATATTATTATTTTCACTATGAATATATGTTGTCACATGCATACAGGTTGTGTCACAGAAAAATATTGGCAGCACCTTTTGTGAGGGATTTGAGGGGAACAAAAGTGCAGAACCAGGTCCCAAGGATGGATTAAATATGTGAGAATCTGGCATGAGGATAAAAAGGTACTGGGGTAGTAGCAACTAGCAGAGTGAAGAAACATGTTAGCTGCTTTCTAATAATCACATTGTCTTAGGATATCTGTAGCCCTTTAGCATCCTTCCAAACTTTCAGGTTCTTTAACTTGCTACCTTGATATCTTCCAGTCCCTGCAACCCCCTTGGGCATGCATGGAATCCTTCCCTTGCTCAAATAGCTGTGGTGCATTTGAAGATTTTTGAAAGATCTCAGACACTGGCAACAGATCTCCTCTTTCAAAAATAATCCCATCCATTCAGGTGATCATTTTGCTTTCTTCCTTCCCTGTCTTTCTACCTCTGCATGCACACAGCACCTTGCAAAAAACAGCAGCAGTCAGTTCCTTCAACGCTAAGACACTGCTTTGAAAAACAAGCCAGACATGACTGTTTGAAGACAAAGCAATGAACATCTGCTACACTTTCGAGGACAAGGGATGTGTAGACCTATATTTTATTCAATTAGCATCAAAGAACTTGAGAACATATTATTTTTCTTTCATACAAAAAAAGAAGGCAAATTTCTGAGAGCAGTTCAATTTTTCCCACCTACCTCTAATTGACCAAAATATTTAACAAGTACCAAGCCTGTAGGCAGGGGCACCATGCTTAGTATTTTCCTCTTTGCTCCTCAAGATAAAGGCCAAACTCTGCACTTTTGAAAAGCAAACGAAAGAAATGGAAATACCTTCCCTTTCCAAAGATCTGCAGGTTTTAAAGGATACTGGGATAAAAAAAAAAAATCCTCAAAGCTGTCTGCATGGTGGCTAAACAAGATTAGGTAAAACACATCCTCTCCAATGCACACACAGAATATAAAACATCTTAATCCCTCTCTAGTATGGTACCATAGGCAGTTACTATGCAGAAGAAACTTGCATGCAGTAAGCAGGCCAGCGAGTACATTCCCCCATGATCAGACTTTGTACCCTAAATCTTTGCTGCTGGACTCCTAAATGAACTGCACAAGACTACCAGGGAAAGAATTACAGAGAGGCAGTTTTATCCTTTGTTCTGTAAATGAAAATACTATAATTATCAATTGATAGATTATTATTATTATTATTATTACTATTGTTAAAACATTTATTTCAGTGAAGTTGAGTATCTCCATAATGTTAAAATGAATTATTTCTCTTTTTTTACCAGACTAAATACAGTAACACATTTTTTAAAAAATCCTGAAGCCCCCACCCCCCCACCTCCGATGATGTAACCACTAAAGCTTTTGTAAGCTTAAGGAATCCGGCCAAGACTCTTCCCAAAAATGCATGTCTCCCTATCAGTTGAATTAACAGAGAGCTAAATCCCTTCACTGCAAGCTACCACTGTTAGTTCCCAGTGAGTACATCATTTACATGTATCACCCTGCTCTTTCTTTTATTGTGTTCTTGTTTTGGTTCACTGTTTCCCTTAATTTGAAATGCCAGTTTCCCTTGCTGTACATTTGGAGGTATTTGGTAGCAGGACAGAAAAGACTTGTTATTGAAGCTGAATTAACCTAACAAAGAGAGTGGAGGGAAAAAATCAGAGCCTCACACAGAGCCATTAAACTTCAAGCACGGTTTCAATACTTAAACAGCATAAGCTTGGTACAAACACAATGATTCTTTAATTCACGTTTCTTTTTGCTCCTTTGTGCATCATACATCTGCATCAATGGAGTGGATATGTTTGATATGTCCAGCTATAGCAATGGTAGAAAGTATGATATGCATAAAGTATTAATTCCAATTTCTTATTTGTAACTATAGATTATTTCTTTTGTTCCTGAAAAAGCTGTTATTATCAGTGCAAGGACAGGTCTACAGTACTTCAAGTGTAGAGCTCAAATTGTACAGATTTGGCATATACAGTACAGTATTTGTTTCTTCAAAACCCACTGGGATTTCAAGTCACCAAGCATTTATTATGCTGAAACAGTCTTTTAAAATGGATTATTTTGAAAGCTTACAAGGAAGAGCTCCTCCATCTCTATTAGCAAGCTGTGGACTGGTTCCCTTTGTAAGAAGCTGCAGGGGATGGAAATACTTGGCATCACATTGCACTTTGCTCAGGAAAATGTTCAATATCCTAGTACAAAATACAATAAGAGAGCTGTTTACCATGGTGTCTATCACAATATCTGTTCAGAACTGCCAAAAAAACCAAGGGTCTTACAACAGAGATAACAAAATAGCCAGGAAGACAAAAATCTACTCAACGCTTGATTTAGAGAATTTCTGTGGGAATCTGTGGTTCATGCTTAAGGATACAATGCTTCTTGTTTAACATAGTTAATGTCCATTGATTATTCCCTCCACTACTGCAGTTACACACTTATTGTACACAGAAGTGGGACACAAACACTGTGAATTACCACCTATGGTTTTATTAACTGAAGGGTGGATGAGGGGAGAAGTATAATAAAGGCTTATGCCAGCACAAGTGAATGGACTTTTTAACAGCAGCGGGGAAAAATAAGAACCATTGTCTTTGCAAGGTGTTATAGAAACCTAATGTGTTCTAGAAAGAGGATGATGGCAATTTGCATATACAGATCATTTCAGTTAAAGCAAAAGGAAGCAAATCTTACCACATTACAGACCAAACTCTTTTTAAGGCGGATCTGAGATGCACTTTCTCTAATGCAAAAATGTAAGGAAACGCCAAACAGTCCCCCAGATAATTTGTCACCCTGCCTTTAAAGTTCTGACTGGAGTAGCAATGTTTTGGAGTAAAATAAAGTGAAAGAAAATTATTTCAAGTTTTAATAAATTTTTTAAAATCCCAACAGCCCTTTTTAGGGTTCAATTGAAAGACCTCAAAAAGTCTACTTGATTTTTCATATCCTGAAGCAATATACAACATGGGAACTATGCCATCCTTAACAATGGATCTATGAATGTGTGTTTTTAGCTATTTTGGGTTTTTTTCTCATTTTTTGGTGGATTTTTTTTTTGTGTGTGTGGAGGTGTTAATATCTTTCAGAAGTTCCAGGAGCATCAGCATAATAGAGCAATATCTTCGAGAAGATTGCGATAGTTCAGGATTCCACCTATGCAAAAACTGTCTCCAGAGGCAGTCTATACTGTGTTTTCAATCTTACCAAAATACAGTTGAACCTATCACTTTTAAAGGGCTATTTGAAGGTGTAAAGCTGAGCACAAATGTGTATTTGTCTGTGATGCCTCTCCCTTGAACAGAAGCTTTATTTTGCTTTGTGTCTCTGGATCAATCACAGAATTTCTGAAACCTTCACTATGCTGGTTTTCACAATGAATAATTTTCTCAAAAAAGCAATGCTTGTCTTCCACCTTTCCTAATGGTAGGCATTATCAGAGCTCAGAGGGAAGAGAAGTTATTCTGAGGACCTCATGTATCTCTACTTCAACAGTGGAATGCTGGCATGGTGTATTCTGAATAGGTGACTCACCACAGCAGTAACAGAAGAGTAGGCTGAGAGACCTGACTTCTGCAAACTCTTTGGTATGACCAATGAAGGTCAGAGGCATGAATGTGCTGAAATATTTTTTGAGTGAGCAATTAGTAATTTGAGTCAGGATAATAAAAATATTTTTAAATAACAATTTCATTTGTCATGAGAAGTCCATTACCAAATCTTTTCTCCTTCTCTGTCTCCATGTCCTTACTAACTTGTTTTGTTTACAGTTTTCAGTCTAAGTCATTGAAGCCATTTTAACAACCTTAGATTTTAATACTCTGAAGAAGTCTTCTACATGGAAGAAATAACATTAGAAAAGAAAGTTCTTATAAAGGTAGAAAAGGACTTTGTAGTGAATATTTATAATACATTACTTTAAATATTTTTTCATTTTGAGGCCAAATTCTGCCTGGGATTAAAAGGGCAGAAATTCTTTGGCAGGCTATACTTGTTATCTAAGAAATTCATGTTAGCATCAGTAAAAATCCTCATACAGTTATGTATCAGATTTTTTAAAAAATTCCTGTCATATTTAAATAATATTGCTCTATCAACTCAGTCACTGGAAGTTTAAATCACTTATGTAGATATAATATTTTAGGCAAGGAGTTGCGAAGTCTATGTCTTAATCCTGCAAATTTTTGTTCATGTTCCCTCTTCCTTAATTACTGAAGCAAGGGACTTCTGCATGTTTGTATTACATCTGCTTTTGCAAGAAAAAAATCTACTCCATCTACAGAGCTATATAAGTTTTTTGGGTTTGAATGCCATTTTCACTTGAGTAATTTTTTACAATTGGTTTATTTCTGTCTTTCTTTACTGTGTAGGAGCTCTCAAAAGCTTATTTCCCCTCTTTTCACACGTCAATACATAACTGGTACAGAAATCTTGATCCATTAGAATTTCATAGGTTTTATAAACCAAAAGGGCAGGATTTATTTCAAGTGAAACTTCAAGCACTTCCTGAAACATGAATCATTTAGTCTTGTGTTAAAAAATACCTCGGGTAAGGTAATCATAATAGTTCCTTCTTTCCCTAAAATCAATGTTACTATAAATCAATACAGTTCTGTGCTATTACAGACATAGTAACTTCAACATAGATATTTGAAAAATACTAAAAAGAAAACTACATAAAATAAAAATAACAATGGCTATTGTTCTCAGTGTGCTTTTCAGTTGACTGTTTGATGCAGTTAAAAAAATATTCTTTTTTAAATATCTCCAAAATTGCCTTAGAGTTCCAACTGGCGCTCTGTTTTACTGATGAGACAAGTCCTATAGTCCCAACATTTTTAAAAACCTTATACAAAGAAATAAAATCTTAAATAGTAAAATAACTTACAGTTCTGCTAATTTCATATGATTGTGTTCCTCTCTGCAGGTGGGGATTGACCTCAGTTTTCACACAGACACAAAAAGTCATTACTTGCTCAAATGCTATTTGTTGTTGCTGACAAATTGGAACTCCAAATACCAAAATCTCTAAAGCCGACAGTGGCCTTGTGCTGAAAGTTATCTTTATGGGGAAGGGTGTTGCTGAGGTGTAAGTGATAGTTGCAGTTTGCAGGCATGTGGATCACAAATGAGGTCTGTAGTAATTCTTCTCCTATTATAGAAAAATAAAGCCTTAATGTAAATTGTACGATCTGTTTTTCAAGTAAAGCATATTTTCCCTTGACTGTCACAGTGCCAAAGAAGCCTACATCTCCTTTTCTCCTCTCTTCAGCTGGTCTATGGCACAGTAAAGCTGATGGGTACAACCTGTTGTAATGAGTCATGCAATACTGTTTGTCTTTTAGAGGAAGGAATTCCAGTGTTTGAAAGACTGTTCCCCTTGAATTATCACAAGCTATATCATAGCGAGCAATCTGATCAACTTGTGAATGCTGGGCATGATGCCACTGCAACAGATGGACATGGACGCTGTGAGACAAAAAAATCATGTATATGTATCAAATGTGAGAAATGAGGGCATGACTCCAAAGACAAAAATATAGAAGTGTCAGTCTTGATCTAATACAGCTTTCATTCAAAGAGGGTTTACCACCAGCATCTTGGCTGATAAACTAGAAGAAAATATGTTCAAACTGTGCAATAAGGAATGTGGCCAGTTTAACCAGGTAGAAGCATAGCAGTAATCAGCAAAGTAGCTACCCACTCTCTTATTCTTACAGTAGCTTCTAAGGAGTGTACTGAAACAAGCATAATAAATTGACAGACCTAAATGCTGTCATGCTCATCTGTACAGTAATTTCACGACCATAAGGTGCACCGGACTATAAGGCGCACCCCTCAGGAGTTGGCAAAATTTGCAACTTTGTAGATCATATAAGGCGCACCAGACTATAGGGCACACTTTTTTTTTGCAGTGAGGCTCCGCCCTCAGCTCCTCCTGCGAGGTTGCTGGCTAAGGCCCCACCTCAACCCGGCAGCCATTGGCCCCCGGGCCCGCCCGAACCCGACAGGGGTGGTGCCACGGGCCCCTGGGCCCGCCTCCACCCGGCTGCCACGGCACTGCCGGCTCCCCCCACGGCTCATGGCTCACACTTCCGGGGTGGCAAATGTCGCAACTTTGTACATCATATGAGGCACACCGGACTATAAGGTGCACTTCTCGGTTCAGGGGAAAATTTTAGTCAAAAGGGTGCGCCTTATAGTCGTGAAATTACTGTACTTCACTTTTGCAATGATACTTGCAGACCCACACACACCTAAGAGTTCAATAGAAAGTAATGAACAGAGAAGTGAAGGTGAATCCCATCCTAAGTTAGAACACTCCTGAATATCTTCCATTTATTTCTTTTCTGTTTAGGAGAAGGGAGATTTAAAAATGATATTTGACTCATGATGAGGTTTGCATCTAATCTCAGAGCTTCTAAGTATTTCCATTTCCAGTCTCTATGTGCTCTGTTTTCTAGCCACTGCTTTACACAATTAAACAGTACAAGCATTTCAAGTTTTTAGTGTCACTAAAGAATGACCAGTGCTTAGCCATGCTTTCCCTTCTTATTAGTCTTCACTTAGACATCTCCATGAAAAACACTTTATCATTAGTTTTGCATATGTTTGCAGTCTCACAATATCACAGTGTCACAAAAAAACCCAGACTATCCAATTCAACTTGGTTTGATTTTTTAAAGTATTTTCCTTAACAAAAATATGAGATAGTTGCACATCTCAGATGCCTGAAGGGAGGTAGGAAATTTTTCAACCAACATGTTCTAGATCACAAAGTCTACCAATTATTCTAGTTTAGTATTTGTTCCTTTTTGCAGTTCACCTGTACCAGACCCGGTGTGACATTCAGTTTGTTTCAATCTTCACTGAAGCCATTGGAACACCATACAGGATCGCAGAAGCTCTCTCCACAGATCTTCCTGAAATATGGAGGTCAGACTGTAAAACACCCAGATGAGCACTATGAAATCACTATCACAAAAATTGCTCCTGTGAAGTTCATAGGGGTTGTGAAGTTTGGTAGACTAATGAAGCACACTGCACAAAATTCATATGGCTCATTTAAAGCATGGCTTAGGCAGGCACCTCTACAGGCGAAGGTGTGGTTAAAGAAAAGTCATGGTGACTGTGGGTGCTGACACTAACAGAGCATTGGATGGAGTATTTTGATTTTTCTTGAAACATTTACATCCTTGAAAATTTTCTCAGCGACTTTGTGGGACTTATTCTCATTATTAATATGATTTTTTCCCTAAATTTTTCTAAATCCTTTATTATCTGTTATTATATGTTTATTATTTAAAATTCATATCCTTAATCATCTTATTAAATCAGTGATATTGCATATTCAGAATTAGCCTTATTGAAGATAGAAATCTGTTTCAGTTTTAACAATTAACAATGTTATGATCGGTTTCTCTTTTATTTACTGCAGAAAGCAATAAAATGTGTGTTTACACTTCTGTCAAGCAGTCACGCTAAATTAACTTTCTGCAGACATAGCTACACAACTCAACAGTGGTGACCTGACAAATAGTATGAGACAATAATGAGAAAAAGCTCAAAATAAAAGATTAAGTTACAAGCAACTTTTTTTCAAGTCAGAGATTATTTTCAATATTTGCTAAAAAACTCCTTGAAATTTTGACATAGATTTTATTCAATACCTGACATAGTAGTAGAAAAATCAGAAATTACTAAGACTTTTAAATGTTTTGTATAGTTGCTTAAAACAATTTTTCTACAGTAAAGTGTTAACAAAGATTTATATCCTGAAAAATGCTTTGTGTTCCCGGAAGTATGTTAAGTTACAGTAATTTCACGATTACAAGCCAAACCGTTTTGACTAAAATTTTGCTCCCACACCAGAAATGCGGCTTACACTCAGGAGTGGCTAATATGTGAGTTATTTTCTGACATTTACAACCTTGGAAGTGCAAACCAAGGTGCCGAGTAGGGCAATCTGCCAGTAAAACCCGGGACCGCGTGATTGTTACAAATTGGTTACTCTTTTGCGCCGCGGGTGGAGCTGGCTCAGTGCAGGCAGCAGGGGAGGTGGGGAAGGCGGAGGACTCCCTCCTTCAGGCAGCACGGCCGGGGGAGGCAGGGGGCTTCCTCCTGCTGGTTCCGTGGCTCGGGAGGAGGCAGGGGGCTCCCATCCCCTCCTGCTGCTGCCACCATGGGTGCCAGCGAGCTCCTTCCCCTCTTGCCACTGCCCCCACGGGAGCAGAGGGGCTCCTTCCCCTCCTGCCGCTGCCGCCGTGGGTGCTGGCAGGCTCCTTCCCCTCCTGCCGCCACCGCCGTGGGAGCGGGGGGGCTCCATCCCTGCCTCCCACCACTGCTGTGGGTGCCGGTGGGCTCCATGTCCCACTGCCACTGCAGTGCAGCACCGGGCTGTGGTGAGCAAGCCCAGCAGCGGCGGCGGTGGCCGACCCCGAGTGGCCCTGCCGAGCAGCAGTGCTGAGCTGGGCCACCTGGCCCCGCCCCGAGTCCTCACGACCAGAGCTGAGCCAGTAAACCCCGCCCTGCCACAATTCTGTTACTATTTGGCAACTTTGTTGCACGTGGGTCCTCGCTGCGAATGACAGAGCAGTTTATAATAGGGTGCGGCTTGTGTATGGACAAAGAACAAAATGTTTGCCAACACCCAGCGATGCGGTTTATAGTCAGTGCGGCTTGTATTCGTGAAATTACTGTACTTTTCTTTCAGATGTAGCTCTGGTGTGTTTACTGTGGAATTTTCTTCACATATAAATATTCCAGATTGATTTTTATCAATAGTTTTTGTTAGTTTTGTTTTACATAAGGATAATTCTTTTACAGATACATATTAAGATAGATGACCTGATTTCCTTCAGATGTGCATGTGTGTAGAACTATTCAAACATAGATTTTGGGGGTTTTTTTCCACAATGAATAAAATATAAATAGTAAGTTTTCGATCTCTTCCTTCACTGTAATCTTTGTTCTCTCCATGTTTTTCTCCCTCTCTCCACTTCTCCACTACATTTGTCTTTTGTGCCACTAGCTTTTAAAAATTTGTCTCTCCTATTTGTCCTGAATTGAACAGACACACTATGATTTACAGGTTCAAATTTCACTTTAAAAGTATTTGTGATTAAATGTGCTTAACATCAGGCTAAATCTTTTTGCAATTTTTGACAGACAGTCAATTGGAATGGGAGTATTTAATACAGACAGTAGATCATTCTCCTTTATACAAAATTTCAGTAAATAATTTTAAAAATGTGAAACCATAGATGAAACTAAAAGAATTATGCATTTGTGTTGCACTAAAATTCTCATACACATTGCCTGCTAGTGAAAATTCAAGCTAATCAGAAGATTATATTTCATGAGGGACAATATTCAAACATGATTCTTACCCAGGCAAGGTTCCTGCAATTGAATTAATTATGGGACTATCAAATTATTTTATACAGGAACTGTCATTTGTAAGCTGTTTAAAGTATAGTTAAAGCTAGCATTGTGGCAAGAGACCATATATCATAGGTCTCTACATCTTTAATGAGCAAGGATTTATTTTTTCTTAAAAAGAAATTCAAAAGGGGGCAGTGTGCTTTAATTAAATAAAACACAATGGAGATTTTTTCATGGTCTCTGCAGTAAAACACACAGTGATAAAGCCATGTGTGCATGTCTTGTTTCCCCCTCCAGATTCCAGTGCTAGCAAAAGATTTTGCCCTTGATCATGCGGTTTTAGACATGAAAGGCTTCGAATCTATCCAAGCTCAAGATGAACACAGAATGCTAATTTGGGTTCACATGAAGAGCTGGACAAGCAAAGTCTTTTATTTTAAACTGTTAAAAAAGTGTTCTTTTTGAGGTCCTTTTCTTACCATATATTTCTGAAGTACATAAAACTGATTCACTGATCCTTTATGAAAAATAAATAATTTTTTTAAAAAAATATAATTGATACTAGTATGCTTCCCTTTATTTGAAAAAAGCTTTACATGTCAGGGAATCCAAAAGGCAAATGCTTTTTAATATAATTTATACTTTTCTTATCATATTGAAATTATACTGCATTAAATGAAAACTATTTTATACACAACAACATATACTGAAAAATATAAAAGTCTTGAAATCCAAAAAGAGCAAAACTCATCTAAAAGGACACCTCCTCACAATGCATCATCTTGGGAAGAGGTATTTTGGACAACACCAATGAAGAGAACAAAAGAGTAATTTACTGAAATGGTAATTTTCTAAGCAACATAATATGGAATCTACAACTCCAAAATTATGTATAAAATGTATAATACAACATGCTAACATGGGAAATAAAATGCACGTTTTAACGTGATGAGTTTGTATGGTGATACATCTCACTCTCAGTCCAAAAGAGTGTCCAGAAAATCTCCCTAAGTAGAAAAAAGTAATTTTTGGCTCCATCCCTTTTAAAGAATTTAATGGTTCAAAACTATTAAGTTTGTCAAGCACAAAAAAATTAACTTTCTACTGACTCATCCGTGAATGTTATTCATTATTGTCATTGAACAATTATAATTATATTTAGGGGGGGGAGGGGAGGAAGAGGTAAGGAAGAGTTAATAGGATTATTACTACTTCCAGATACCATATCTGACTAGAGAATGGTATTTCTCTGCCACCTGAAAAACAGTTACCTCAACTCTTTAGATTGCTGACCTCTAAATCTGGCAAGATCAGTCTACTTCTGAAACCATCTATTTCAGTAGTGATCACTAGCATGTCTCTTCATTAAAAATGCAATTACTCTGGTTGTCCAAAATCATTGTTGTTGTTGTCATCAAAATTATTTACCAGCAGAAACATTCTGTAATTCTCACCTGTAGCTGTGAATCAATGGATGATTAAAAATCCAGTTCAATGGAAATGAAAAGAAAGTGAGAATTGGATGTTTATCAATTCTTTTGTACATCCTTAGAAGTGGTATAGTGAAGAACAGAAAAGACATCTTTCAAATTTGACAACAGTCACAGAAACACAAGGGTAATGTTGATGTAATGTATGAACCCAACAGAAAACTCATCCCTACAAATTTTTTGAGCAAAAGCTTTTTTTCTTTCCAGCACTTCATGAAAGGTTGTGAGCCAAACTCTGGGTAAAACACATGGAAAACAGATCACTTCATTTCAAAAGTATCTTGAAGATATCCTGCAGTTGAATAAAAGAAAGGGAAATCAATCAATTGCATCTTACCTTAGAGATCCTACTCTCTGTGTCTCTCTAAAGAAAAAATGAGAATGCAGAGTAAATAGGTATACGTGTATATCTATATATATATAGATAGATATATCACGAAAACTCTGAATCTCTATGCCTGTGATATTTGTGTTGATGACTTGTAATTCAAGCAGATATAGTCAACTTAGAACCAAGGTGTCAGTCTTTAGAGCATTCACATGTCATGGCATTATGACCAGTAATCCTCTACTACTCTGATATCAATTTTAAATGCTAAGAACTAGTGCAGCACCAAGTATCAGCTATTGCCAATGTGTTTATTCAGACACCATGCTGGATAATCCACTTAGCCAAGCTGTGTAACAATACTGCACAACAAATTTTTGTATCTTACAAAATTTTTACATAATACACTAACTTTTATCTAGACAACATAATTTTCCATTTTATATTTATTTGTTTATCTACTTATTTTTATTGTGTTCATTTAAAGCATTTTTATAATAGTTGGTAAAAATCTAAGTATTTTCATAATTATATTATTTGCATGCGAATGTTAGTACAATTTTTGGTGGGTCTAAATAGATAGCTTTCCCTCTGAAAATGGCAACATTTTAAGAGTAATATCTTCAACTAAATCATTAATGAATTTTTGGTTATTTCAATGTTAAATTATCTCTATTCACCTGATCCAAAAAGAATATGTTGTTCCTTCACTCCCCTAAACACCCCCCTCCAAACCATCAGAAATAGCACAATAAGGTATACAAGCATGTCACTGAAGGGATGCTGCATAGCATGATGATCCCTAAGCAAGTTTTGTACTAATCAAATCCAATGCATCATTCATTTTTCTTGCTGTTATTTTTCTAAGTTTGGCTAATGCCTATAGATAAGCTTAATTTAGCTGTATGTCATGAAACCACCTGGAAATGGAAGATTTGCTGACATTTTCACTGCCAATCAAGAGTCTATCACTTCAGCACCAATGCTAGCACATGCTGAGGAATCTCATCACTCTTTGTCTCGCGGACAAAAATACACTCATCAGATTCTGATTTGCTACAGAAACACCCCAAGTACAGATCCAAGCTGCAAAAGTCCTATTTCTGTTTGTATGTGTCTTCAGCAACTCCTGCTCAATTCTTATGTTTCAGCAGCGAAATTAGCAGCACAATCTAGAAGCAATTCCGAAACCACCAGGCCAGAGGTGACATTATTAGTGCTTTTGCTGTTGGCATCATTATTACTATATGTGTGTGCTATCCATTGGCTGCATTTCTATGGTCAGACATTTTAAAACACAAATCAAGAAGACAGGTCAAGTCCCAGGGAATTTATGAACCCACTACAGTATGAGAGAATGTGTAGAAATACACAGATGACATTTCATAAGAAAATAATGAGACAACATTGCTAAGTCCTCCACAGGCATGATGCAAAATACAGTTTTATAAGAAATCTAAATATTCTGATTTCTGTTGGGACTGTAGAGATATTGAATTGCTTGAAGAGGTTTATGAAGACTAGCATAGTAAAGAGCATGAATGTTATTATTTTTAAATTTTAAAAGTGTCTGGTGAAGACTTTTCCAGTTGAAGACAATTGTTAAATGTCTTTAAATGCACAGGAAATTACAGAAGCAGTAGTGATAGTCTATAGTTTGAAAATTAAAAGAATCATCCAATGTTGAATGTATTTACCAAATTAACATTTGTTGTATGATGGAAGTAGTAGAAATTTCTACAGGTGCAGTCTGGATAGATGTTGGCTGATGGCTTTTCTGCGAACCACAAGAAAAGCTACTTACAGGAGTGGATGTGCACAGTATTCAGCTGATAGAAAGGACTGGAAAATTATGAATGCTCAGGAAATAGCATATCACAGGGAGTCAGCCAAACAGATATATTTTTCACAACAATATCTATCTGGAGACATGATCAAATTTAAGATAATAATTGAGATGGAAATCATGGCTGTCATGGTGACATTGCCTGTGCTCATTATAAAGGATGGAGAAACTCCACTGTGAGCTTCACACTCCTGGACTTACACATGAAACTTTGTGTTCCACACAATTATTCCACAATTTCTGACTAAATAATTTTTGAGAATTCTTGAATGTATGTATGAAGAGACATCTATTGAGAACACATCTTCTCAGTGTTTGTGAGGATTACCAGAAGTCTTCTCAGGATTTTGTCCCTAAGCAATCCAGCACTGACTGCAGTGTACATCTCTCAGGTGACATAAGAACACTTCTCCCACAGAGTGCAACTCTATTCCACTGCAGAGGGAAAAAAAAAAAAAATATTGGGTGAAAAAGTTTTAGGCTAATTGTAGAAGGAAGCAAAATTTGATAATTAACTCCCCAAGGAGGTTGACCTAGAGCTGGCAGGTGGTAACAGATGAGGAGTCCTGAGAGGTCAAAAAGGAAACAAGGAAACAGGTCAAAAGGAAACAAGTCAAGTTTTGCTTTCCAAACACATTGGATGGTTGCTGTTGGTTAAGAGTCTGCAAGTAAAAACAGTCATATAAGAATTCAGGCTGGCATTCAGGTTATCACCCATGTCCAGATGCTTCTCCATCAATCCCCTTCCTCACTGGGCTGCAATGGACATAAAGTCATATTTCTGTTTTGACTAGACAGTAAGTGTCACTCTTATCACAGAGAGGGGGGCAGTCCTTGCCCCAGATATCATTAATGCTATGGAAACAGGAAAGAGAAACTTACTTTTGCAGCACCCTCAGAAAATTGTAGGGGGTGATAAAGACTATTCAAAGACCATTTACAAAGGAAATAGGAAAACCAAAATGAACATGAAATCAAGAGAAGTCCTGCTTGCAAGAAGAAAAAAATAACTAGCTTCATCCAGGTAAGACAATAAATTATTGAATATATACTTAGCAGAATTTTGGGCTCAGAAGGTATCTAGGGAATTAAATGACAATAATTTCAATTGCATTGAACATACAGAGTAGGTTTGGAAAAGCATAGAATATGATTAGAAATTAGTACTGAACAACAATAGAAAACATTAATCTCACTGAGCACACTGATAAAAACTAAAATTTTGTAGAATACAGCAGAGTCAAGCAGACTTTTTCCTATGATAGGGAAATCGGAACCATTTTGCTGAACAGTACTGGTTTTGTTGAACCGTAATTCCCTGTGTGGTTCTGTACTGTAAAAGGCCATCAGGAAAGAGGGAGGAGATTAGAGTGGATGTATTGGAACTAGTGGGAGAGAGAAAGGAGATAAGACAGGACACTGTAAGAAAAAAAGAGAAGCAGAAAAATAAAAGAGTTTGAAGAATGGCATCATGGCAGCTCAGTTTGTCTATGTTGACCTGGATATGATTTGTTCAGCTAAGATGAATACTGATCTGAAGAGGAGGAGGTCGGTTACAAAGTGAAGGAAGTCAGCATAATTGTGATAAGTGAAGATATTTGCTTCTTGCTGAGAGCAGGAGCCTCACATGCAGCCACTGCAGCTGATGATGCTGGGACAGACCTGCAGAAAGCAGAAGCAGCATGAAGTGCAGAAAAGTCATCTTGTTATCACTGGAAAAAAAAAATAAAAAGGAGGAAGAGAGAGCAGAAGGAAGGAATCTGAGAGAATGTAAGAAGGCACAGAAGAGTTAAACAGGATAGGTTGAGAAAAGGATAATATCTAAGATGGTATGAGTAGGTCACAAAATGGTAGAAGAAAAAAACAGGAAAGCTGATGTGGATGAAGACTGAATCAAGTGAACAGCCCATGAGGGTGTAAAGCTGACCAAGCAAGGGACAATTGAGGAGGCCTAAGAAAACTTTCACCTAACGTGTCAGGTGAATAATCAAGTACTTGTGAACTTCTGTCCTTCAAATCTGCACCAGTAATATATATTTAACAGTACATTTCTGATTATTTGAAGCTTACCCAGAGACTTCATAGCCTCTCTCTCATACCTTAGCAAGCTGGTTTCTTCCTAGAAGTCAATCAGAGAAGATGAAAGCAATTTAAAGGATAGCACTTTTTCCTGAAGCCAATACCGGCAATTCTGCTTGGATTTACGTGTCACTGCACGGTGAGAGAAAAAAAGATTAAATGGAAAAAGATATAAACAAAATCATTTTGAAAGAGTACTCGAGGATTTACGGTACTGTACTTGACTGGAAGTGATTGGCAGCACATTAAATAGAGCTTTGTGTCAGCTGCAGAGTGGACTCTGCAAAGACAGGATGTCAAGTTACGAACTGCAGACTTTGCGACTCCAACTTAACTCCTTGTTACATTTTGTGATATTAGCTAGGAGAAAGTTTATATCTACAGTGCTGGAGAAATTAAACACACACACACACACACATTGTCATGTTAGCCAAGCAAAATTTTAACTAAAATAAAATATTAGTGAAACAAAACTAAAAAGAGAAACAAAACAAATCTTGGCATTCTATAAGTAGGTTATTTCAACAAGAACTAGGTGGTCTGCAGAGGCCCTACACTGAGCTACAATTTTGTCTTTGAAATAAAACTATTAGCTCTCCCTCTAGGTTAGGGCCTCTTTAGTTTGACAAACTTCACTTAATTGGTTTCTAAAGATTTCTTGACAATCTGTACTCCAGGTTTTTTTCTTCATTAGTGCTTATGACACCATAGCTACAGTACAATATCATCACCAAGGACAGAAAGGCCTGTTTTATATACAGGTAATCAGGTTTATTTTATTTTTGCTACTAATTTAAAATATTTTCTCAGGAAATACATACTGGGATCTAATTGAGTTCTGGAAACATACAAGACCCTTATAGATGTGGACATTAAAATCAAAATCACAAACATTCCCTACTGGGAGGAAAAAATATATATATAAAAAAGAAAGACATTGAACAACTATGTTCTTTTTATGTGAAGATCTCAAAGTGTATTGAAAATATTATACAGTGATTCTACTTTCTACTTTCACACTTTCCCTTTGAGAGAAGTAAGTACTGTTTTAATGCCACTGTCTACAGCCTGCAGATTATGGTCAGAATTCCATTGCCCTTGTAAACGATGGACTTCAAGGAGGTCTACAGACATACTTTAATACCAAATCCCTCTAATAATATCTTCAGGAAACGTAATAAGTATTCTGACGAGTTTTACTATATATAAGGTTGCTGCCAAGCTTGTAGTATAGTAGTTTGAAACCATGTAGTGCTTTGTTTTGACTTTGTTTGCCAATCCTGTGTATAAATGGCAGCTGCAAACAGCAATCATTTTGTCTGAGGGACTCTGTGAAAGAAAGATTAAAACTTTTATATGTTCTATGCATTTCCCAAGATCTGACTCCTCTAGAGAAGCAAAATTAATCAACAATCTGTATCATAATTAATCAGCAGTTTCCTGAAGAAAGCCCAAACAGGCATCAGATCTATTTATTTTTAAAGTTGCTTTGCACAATATTTCCTTATTACTGCAAGACTAATGAAGCTGCACATATTTGGTGCTTCTGAAGATTGAATCCTAGCATTTTTTTAGTCATGAGAGGTGTTAAAAGGAGTAAGGACTTGTCATCAATCTGTTCCCATGAAATTTTACACTGAAACTCTCATTTCCCAGGTTCTTTCACCCACCATAGGAATAAAGTCTCTGCTCTGTCCAGCACTAACACTCCAGCAAACATAAGAAAACTGTGCATTGTAATGTTAAAGGTGTGTTTGATGTCACAAATCTGTCACATAATAAGGGGGAAAACAAATCAAAATAAGTCAGAAAATTAGAGAAGCTTAGAGGTTGAAAAAACCTGAAATTTGAATGATTACTGATGGAATTAATAGATTAATATCAAGCATGAAAACTTTTAATTAAAATTATGTGCTTCATTCCTATTTATTGTTTCTCTTGTTAGTGCTACACAACACACGAACAGATTAACGCTCACACATAGAATCATATAGGTTGAAATGACCATTAAGATCTTCAAGTCCATCCATTAATCCAGCAATGTCAAGCTCAAGATCAGATCATGTCTCTCCCTGCCCTATCTGCACATCTTCCAAATACCTCCAGGGATGGTGGCTCAGCCGCTTCCCTGGGCAGCCTCTTCCAGTGGTTATCACTTTGGTGAAGAAGTCTTTCCTAATTGTCATTCTAAAGCTTTTCTGAGGTAGGGTGGGGCCATTTTTCCTTGTCCTAATGCTTGTAACTTGGGATAAGAGGCTGATGCCCACCTCACTACAGTCTCCGTTCAGGGAGTTGCAGAGAGAGATAAGGTCCCCCTCAACCTTCTTTACTCCAGACTTAACACTGTGCTCAGCCAGATACCAGCTTCTTGCCCTTCTTTGAACATAATCCAGCACCTCAATGTCCCTCCTATAGTGAAGGGTCCAAGAGGAACACAAATCTGAACACTATTTCATAAGAGACAGGTGTTCTGTACCCTTCTTTACATTACCTTACAGTCGACTCTGTTCAGTTAAATATATCTCTTTGCAAGTTTAGATATGGTAATCCTCAATTTATAAATTTCAGATCAGTCCTACACACATAGTGATGATAAAAAGCTGTCAAGAGATGCTACCAGTGTCTGCCTAGGAAAGAAGTTATACAAAAAATTTCATTCAAAGGAATGGTTCTTCAGATGTGAACATTGACAGAAACTGGGATTAGATCTCTATAAGGCTCAAAATGTAGCCCTTCAGAAAATGAGCATCTAGAAATTATTCTCAATCATAGCATCTGTATAACAGTAGAACTGTTCCTTAGCTGTCATTTCCCTTTGGTTTAATTTTGAGATCGAAGCATTAGATAATCAAATTTCTTAAGGAAGAAAAAACAATAGTGTGTCTATAGTAAATGCAATTCTACATCTTGATTCAGCTATCAAAAATCTGATCATTAAAATGCAACACTGAGAATTTTTTGTTGCTTAGTTCAAGCTAGAAAAAAAATGACAAAATGAATATAATGAGAAAACATATTTGTTAACTGAAAATTTGATTTGTTAAACAAATCCATAAGTTCGTCTGCTTTTTTAAAAATTTTCAACTTTTTTCCATTTTTTTTCAACTCCTCTTTAGAAAAACAGATATGTTATTGTATATTTCAAAATATTTCCAACCCCAAAGGACTCGCTTGTATTTTATTGGCCCAATAATATATTGGCACACTGAGGAGCAATGAAGCATTCACCATTTCAAAACAAAGGCAAAAAAATTTTCAGCAATCAATAAAATTTCACCAAAACCAAAGTCTTCAGCTGAAGTATTCCTCCAGGGATTTCTTTCAACGGTGTCAACCTCTCAATATTCTATAAACAATCCATCAGCCAAATAATGTCTTTTCTTTTAAAAATCCCCAAGCACTTGAGTTTTCCACTAAGAGAATGTACTTTATCATAGAACAGGTAATATTTACTGTAACTATGAGGTATTTCCACAGCAAAGGAAAAGAGATGCTTTATGTTGCTACAATGAAAAATGCTTATTTCTAATCTTACTATAATTATTTCTTATTATTGCTTATTTCTAATTTTGGAAGACTGGAACATATGACACAACACACCTTAATCTCATCCTTCACAAAAGCAAGTATTTAAAGACCATTTCATATACTCCCAAATCATTATAGTTCTGGATAAATTAGTTCAGTTCATATTTTACTATGAGGAGAAAATTTTCATATTTCCCTAATAGTCCTTCATCTGCCTGGAGATCATTGTGGGCAAAGAAGTCTCATCTTGGGCTCTCCTCCACAGGCTGCAGTCCCCTCAGGGAAGTTCCTGACCCAGCATGTGTCCTACAAGATCCCTTTAGAGGGCCCTACTCTCTTTCACAGAACTCCTCAGAGTGCATCCTAAGAGCGCATGTCCAGGATAGTTCCCCACAATGACTCTTCCATTTTGTTTCTCTAAATGCATCTCTTCACATTTCTCTTCAAACAAGTACTTTATGTGCACCCTCCCATGTTCCCACCTCATTTTCTGTGTCCTCACATGCATTGTCACCTTTCTCCTCTCATTTTGCCGTTTGTGTTTCCTCATGCATCTCTTCCCAGGTCTCCTGTGTGCAACAGCCACTATTCTCATCCAAATATGTCTAAGTAGAGGTGCCTCATGATCCCCACAAAAGTTTTGGCATCTGACATCTGCTGAGCCACCTGGAGCCATCTGTGACTGACCCCAAAACCACCCCTGTAACCCACCCAAACCTTGCCAGTTGTGCCCATTACAGGAGATCCACTTCTCACTCACCAGAACAATGGAGTCGGGTGTTTCTCCTATGAATTTTTTAGGAGGCAATTCCGCACTTCTGGCTCCACTCTGATGCCATCAGGCCTGTCAACCCATTCTTCATGCACAATATTCCTGACTCACTGAACCATCATAAATGGCAAAGATCTGACCTTTCAAAATTTAATTTATCATGAATACCAAAATGAAATTTAAGTATTCCTCCTTTTCTACTCAGATGACTGTGCCAGACTTTGAGAGAATATGAAGTTACAAAAATTTATTTTCCCTTGTAAAAGCTGAGGAATCAGTCCACTAATTGCATATTTCACCTCCCGTGATCCTAAGAATGTTTATTTACAAACTGACACGTTGTCAACATGTAAATTTGGTAGACATAGTCCTAACTTGCTGTGTTTTAATTGGGAAAAAAAACCCAACATATTCTCTGGCACTACATACAAATTAATTTGAAAAATGCAACGATTGCTGAACGAAGACAAATAATATGAACTTTGTCTTTACTCCTGCTTGTTACTAAAGGTAAAATTCTCCTTGTTCCTTGTAGAGAAAGTAAATATTGTTTCATCTACTACAATGGAAAAATTAATAAACTCAAGTCAATGAGTACATACTTTATCAAATTTCCAAGATAATTGCTGAATGTTAAATATATATATATGAGATATTAAGACAGTGCACCATATGTATTTTCATAACAAATTACATTAATTGCAAACAAAACTGGCATGCAATTCTTCCTTATATCCAAAATTATTGATAAATGATAACAACGAGAAAAAAATATAAACTATCAGTCTATTTTTTTCATTTATTTTGTCTGTTACTTTATCTAAAAATGCATTGTATAAAGTTGACTCCACAGCAGTTGTCATTAGAAAAACCATAGACTGTTACCAATAATACTCAGTTCCACTTTATTATCATGTAATTTGCACTAATGTGATATGTTTAAGTGAACCAATTTTGAGAAATTGTTCTAAAAAATTGTCTCTCGTATAAATTTAAGATTCAAACTTAATAATTTCACAAAATACTCTTTACAAGAACATATTTTTCAATGAAGCAGAAAGTAGTACATAATATGAAGGGCTTGGAATACAGCAGAATTACATTTATTCCAGTAAGAATAAAGCAAGATAGAAGGAAAAAAATATTTTTATAAGAATTAAAACTTTCTTTCAGATAGCATTTAATACTTTGAAAATCAGTGGTGTGATAGTTTTCAGATAGTCTACACATACATAGTCAATAAAGCAATAATAAAATCTAAATGACACTAAAAACACTATACTGCTCCCATTGAAGCAGATTACAGTAATTTCACGACCATAAGGCACACCGGACTATAAGGCGCACCCCCAGGAGTCGGCAAAATTTGCAACTTTGTAGATCAGATAAGGCGCACCGGACTATAGGGCGCACTTTTTTTTTGCAGCGAGGCTCCGCCCCCAGCTCCCCTGCATGTTTGCTGGCCGAGGCTCCGCCTCCATCCGGCTGCCATGGCACCGTGGCCCCGCCTCCACCTGGCAGCCCCGACCCCGCCTCCAGCCAGGAGCCCCGGCCTCGCAGCCCCGCAGGCACCCAGCGGCCCGGGTCCTGCAGGCACCCAGCGGCCGCAGCCCCGCGGGCACCCAGCAGCCCCAGCCCCGCCTCCAGCCAGCAGCCCCAGTCCCGCGAACAACCAGTGGCCCCAGCCCTGCGGGCACCCGGAAGCCCCGGCCTTGCCTCCACCCAGCAGCCCGTGTCCCGTGGCCCCGCGGGCACCTGGAAGTCCCGGTCCTGCGGCCCCGCGGGCACCCAGCAACCTCGGTCCCGTGGCCCCGCAGGCATCTGGAAGCCCCGGTCCTCCAGGCACCTGGAAGCCCCGGTCCCGCAGCCCCGCGGGCACCCAGCAGCCCCGGTCCCGCGGCCCCACAGGCACCCAGCAGCCCCGGTCCTCCAGGCACCCAGCAGCCCCGGTCCCATGGCCCTGTGGGCACCCAGCAGCCTCGGTCCCGTGGCCCCGCAGGCATCTGGAAGCCCCGGTCCCACAGGCACTCGGAAGCCCCGGTTCTGCAGGCACCCAGCAGCCCCTGTCCCGTGGCCCCGCGGGCACCCAGCAGCCTCGGTCCCGTGGCCCCGCAGGCACCCGGAAGCCCCAGCCTCGCCTCCACCCAGCGGCCCCGGCCCCGCGGCCCCGCCTCCAGTCAACAGCCCCGGCCCCGCAGGCAGCCGGCAGTCCTGGCCCCATGAGCACCCGGCAGTCCCGACCCTTCGGCCCCACCTCCTCTTAGCAGCTGCAGCCCCGTGTCCCCGCCTTCACCCAGCAGCCGCGGCCGTGCCGGCTCGCCCCACGGCTCGCAGCTCTCACTTCCGGGTTTGCAAATTTCCGAACTTAGTCCATCAGATAAGGCGCACCAGACTATAAGGTGCACTTCCAGGTTAGGGGGAAAATTTTAGTCAAAAGGGTGCGCCTTATAGTCGTGAAATTACTGTACTCAGTTTCCTTATATTCTTTCATTTACTGTGCTTGTGTGGCTCACATGAGAGGCAAACAAAGACAATACATTCATTTTTGTATTTATGTTTCCATTACATGAATAAGGCAAATGGAGAAGTAGGCACTTCTCAGGGAAATGTGCCACTCTTTTGTCTTTAATTGATATTTTTGGTTGACAGATCTAAACTTTTGATTTCATGAACTTTTAGCAAGAGAGAAATAGAAGGTATACCCTGTTAGGGTGTTCTGGGCATGCTGATACAATGAGAGAAGTTAAGGGAAAATCCACAAAAAAATAAGCGTTTCTTTAAATAGTAAAAAGTAGTGTTGCGTGATGTAGAATCTAAACATAAGAAAGTCTTCAGGCATCTCTTTTCTCCTTTTTCTCACAGTCCCCTTGCTCTTCTCTCTCTCTTTTCCCAACACAGTTGCTGTTGACAGCAAAGCCCCATTACCCTGAGAAAAGCCTTCTCATCCTTTTTTTAACTGTGCAAGGCATGCAATCCTGCAGTCCTCTCTGACAAGATCTTCCCACCCAACCCAAACTCACCATCTGCATCACTCTTGCTGGATCTTTCCTGCATCTAACAGGGTCAATACAAATTCTTTTTTGATGGAATCTTGCATTCTGAATTAGGGTACAGGAATTTCATGACTATAGGGCGCACCCCTTTGACTAAAATTTTCCCCCGAACCTGGAAGTGCGCCTTATAGTCCTGTGCGCCTTATGGTCGTGAAATTACAGTGAACTTGCTACTCCCTGAGGTACTCTAAGAACAGCAGTAACCAGCTCAGATCTTCATCTATAAAACTTATTTTTAGTGTGTTATAAACTCTCATGACTGCTGTGATATTAATTAATTAGTCTTGGCAAAATTCTTTGAGGTCTTCTGATAAAAACTATGTACAGCTTCATTCCTAAGGCTGCTGCTGATTATTCTTGTTTTGTAGCTGTGTTCCTCTCTGATTACCTCACACACCTTATATTACCCCCAGCCATGTGTCTGTGTCTCAGAATGAAACATCAATCTCATGTGCCTAGTCCATCCAGCACCACGCCTGAGTGAGGGGGAGGCTGGGATAGGGTGATGAAAACACCTTATGGCACTGTTAGAACAAACACTACCTCCTACCAAGCAGAAGTAGTGATGGAAGGAGAGTCAGCTGAAGGTGCTATTCAGGTCTTCTTGCATTGCAGAAATCTGAGCTGAGCCACTTTCACACCTTTCTTTTTCCTTTTTTTCTCAAGAAAATATCAACTGTTGACACTCAAGAACCCATTCAGAATTTTTTTACTTAAAAACCAAAACCACACTACTGTGATTCTGCCACATATATTATAATTTTGTCTTTATATGCATCTGCACAGTGTATTTTTAGTTAAAATATGGAATGGGAATGGGAAAACTTTGTGCTGTGCATAGTCACAGGAAGGACAAAAAAAAAATTGGTGGGGGAAGAAGCTGGATCTCATTTCAGAGCAGAAAATGAATGAAAACTTGTCCTGGTTTAGGGCAAATTTGGGAGGAAACATCACAAGTCACTCCAAGACAAAACTAGAACAGGTATAACACCAGAAAATTGTCTTGTTAAATCAAAACTTCTTGTTCTAAAACTATGATTCAGCTTTGTCTCAGCCCAGCTGAGACAAATGAAGAATTTAGATTTTCATTTAAGTAACCGTTACAGCTCCATAATCGCTATTTGGTTCTGAGTAGGACTGCACACCTTATAGTGGTCTCTGACAACATTGCACAAAAAAACCCCAAGCCAACTAACACATGTCAAATATCCTTCATTCTTTCATGCTTAGAGATGTTTTTTCCAGTTCTTGGCAAGAAAGCAGGGCTGACAATATGCCTATCTTTGCTACAGCCATGCTTTTTTCAAACGGACTGTCAGCCTCCAGACCCTCCAGATGTTCCTGTCCATAAGCTCAAAACTTGTACAGAAAAGTTATTTAAAACACATAAGCTTCTTCCAATATACTCTTTTGTTCTCCGCCATGTATCACTATCTTTGTTTTTCATTACAGATGTCAGATCCTATTAACTAGCTAAACTCAATCGTTAGGATAATTAGGTTAATGTGCATTTATCGATCTCAGTTAGAAGAAAATAACTTTTCATAATCTTATGCTTTGATAGATTGTCTGAGATATTTCTGAGTTTGCTTTATCTGTAAAAACACAATGAACTCACAATCTTTCAGTAGAAGAAATATAAAAAAATAGTAGTATTTCCAAGCATGGGTAAAAGCACAAGACTGCCTGTCATGGAGCAGTACAGGACTAGGAAGGCATTCATTGAGTTCACTGTGATTTATAATCAATATTAACTACATAATATACTGAGAAGCACAATACTCAGAGAAAAGGCATGGTTGCACTGTTCTTTTACCCTTATGAAGGTCGTAATAAGATGAGTGAAATGTGAAGAAAAATTGATGGAAGATAGTTTAAACTACAATGGGGAAAATACCCCATCTGTTTCGATGAAAAATTCCCTCAAGAAATCTTGCTGAAGGGCTGACCTCTATCGTAAATTTGCTTGAGAACTAGAACAGAAAGTTCAAATGAGATCTTTAGTGATTTCTGGCCTCACTGAAAGCTGGAAAATGACAATTATTCAATTTAAGAGTCTCTCTGTCTCAGAAAGGTAAGAAAAAGACTCTGATTTGATGGCTCAACAGACTAATGCTACAGCCGGTAGTCTCTCTTACTTTTGAGAACTGGTGTTCTAAACACTGCTAATCATGTCAACACATTTGTTTGTTGTGTCAAGTACTAGAAGGTTTTGTGAATTGATCTTGATCTCAGTTGAAGGGAAAAAGAGGAAAAAAGTTTGCAAAATTCCCCAAGGAATTTCCAGGTAGATGTATGTAAGTAATTTCATCAAGTAAAAATTCCCATAGAAGCTTTAAAGTGCCTTAATGTTTCTCCTAGTTTTGCTCACCTCTCCTAATGATCCCCCATAGATTTCCTCTCAGATAAATTTTGAAATACTCTAGGCCAAGAAAGGGCCAGTACTTTGAGCTACCATCTTATATTCCTCAGCAGAGCAAGGAAGCTAACAATGCTATGAATTCTTTTTTTGTTATCTTCTTTATTAATTCTACATAAAGGGTTCCTCACCGCCCAGAGTTGCCTCTCTTAAGTTACTGCCACTGCAATGAGCATACCTCTGTCACTCACAATGAAGCATTCAGAGCAAATTAGGGGAACAGTGTCTACATGGTCAAGCATATCACTACAGATGATGAAATAGTACTTAGGTGAGCATTAAATAAAAAAACAATGTCTGTCTCTTTCTAGTTTCCAGGTGATGATTTCATCCCAGTGTAGAGGTAAGTTTCATGAAGCCTAGGTTTGCAGAGGTAAGGTTGTTGGAACAAGCACTCCCTGCTTTTTCTAATCAATAGGCCTCCTCATTATGTTTTCTCTTTTAATAAGTTCACTTTTGATATTGTTTCTGCTTTCCCCTACTAACCTTCAAATCTTAAAATAGCATTAATAGTTGCCTTCTTCTACCTTTTTTCCAAAACAACACTCTAATTTCTATTATTTTCTGAAATTAAGGTGGATTGAAGACACAGAATGAAGCACAAGTTATCACAATTGGATTAGTAAATTTGATTTCTAAAGACCAATCCCCAATGTTTTAAAGAAATGCCAGAAATGCTCTGAAGTATTGCCTGCTCCTTTGTTAACATTTCTTTTAAAGGTAGTCTCTGGATGCCGTTTCCCGTGGCTCACCTCTTTGTGCTGGAAAAGTCACATTTTTACTGAGTGATGATTAACACAACATAACTGTCAACAGTGACTAGAAATGGTAAACAACCTACCCAATTTTAGCATTGAAGCCAGATACTTTCCAGGTATTTTAGAGGCAGAAATTCAGAAAAGGCAACAGAAGATGGTATGCTCATTCCCAAGAGAAGGAAAGGGACAATCCTGTAGTCACCAGGGCAGTGAAAACCAATTTAGCAGGGACTCATCTCAGATTTAAGCCTGTCTTCTGATCACATTTGCAGGTTCCAACTGCCCCCTAACAGCTGCTCACATTTCATAGTCCTTGTTCCATTTCAGTCTTTCTCTCTCTAGCTGCTTTCCCAGTTTAACTTACATTGTTGGTCTGCACCTAGTATGAAAATGGGAGATGCTCAGAAAAGGAGGAGAGGGCAAATGTGGCAAATTATTTTTGACAGGTGTGAAATAATTCTCATTCAGCATTAATTTATTTAACTGTTTTTGAAAACTGAAAACCATTGCATTTGTAAAACAAATTATTTTTCCATTGTTATGTTGTCATATTTGGATATTAAAATACCAATCAATTTCTTTTTTTCCCTTCCTATTTGCTTTTTTAACAAAGCTTTTCATAGATTCAAATGAAACTATAAAATATATTAAAAATAAGAATAAAAAAGGATTCCTCAAAAATTAACAAAATAAACTGAAGCTCTGGAAAATTTTCCCTTCACAATTTTGTAACAACTCATCCTCATGTAAATTAAATGTATCCTTACAGCATCCAAATTGGGAATTATGGAAGTCATCAAACATCAGAAGCATGCCAATTATTCAAGCATCCTGTTTTCTGCTTGGATTACATGTTCGAGAAGAAAAAACTCACTCAAATTAAATCCAATGGACACAGATATACAAGATGTTTCTTTTTGACACAAAAGTATTGACAACATTTAAAACATTTTTTCTCCTAGTTCAAGTCAAATAAAAACCAGAATATTTACCATGTGTTTAATAACTCTCACTACATTTTCTATATTCATATTTGCACATCTTAAATAGCTAGAAAGTTTGTTTTGAAAGTTAGCTTAAAACCATCCTTGAAAGAGACTATCAAAGAGAAGAGATTTGAGTTTAAACATTAATTTCCACCTGTTCTATGACGCTGCAAATATTTCAGAATGCCTTTTGCATAGAACAGTACAAACATTATTCTGAACACCAGTTATGTAACATAAATGTGCTAGCAACCCAACAATAAAGGGCCACACAGGATTTGTCGATATTCCTGTATATTACATAGCCCAATTATCAAAAAGGGGGTAAAAAAATAGGATATTCAACATCTGGTGGAAATTAACTGTATAATTTCACTGTTTCAGAAACTCTCATTTTGCCAAAATAAACATCCTCTTTATGTAAAATTTAAAATTTTTCACATACGACAACAATAACAATGCATACTGTAGGGTTTCCACTAGAATGTACAATCCAAGATGAGCAGGTAAAAATGAGAACACTTCTAAAATCTGTTTCTCTACATCAAACCCCTACACAACATAGCCTATTTAAAGTACATATATTGTTGCTTTTTCTTTTTTTCAATTACGAGGTATACAAATCTACAAGGATTTTACTACTTTTCTAAGTAGCTTTTTCAAAGGACAAATTGCATCCACCATGCTTGCATTCTTAGGATTCACATAAGATGGCATTTCCTTTAACTAAATACTAAAAAATATGTCCTACTTGGCCCTTAGAATTTCATAGTGTTTACTTCTTTGAGTTACTTATTATACCTTATGACCCAAATCTGAAAGATTTAGTTCCCTCAGGAGAAAGGAATGCCAAAGTTTTGATAAGAAAGACACAGTCAGAACAAAGCTCCTGCTGCAGAGAAGTTAACCTCTTGGCAGGACTTAATATAATTCTCCTTTGACTTCAGGTTGATAGCAAGACGTTGTTTTGTGCCCTCTGATATCGTGTGCTCACAGAGGTCATGTGTCACACAGATATACTTGCTTGTATTGAGTGGCCTTTTAATTGTCTGTCAGTTCTGTCTGGGGTCTCGCCTGTGTACACTCCGAATGCAAATATGAAAAGCATGAAAGGTGGAGCAGAGCCCGTACTTTCATCTCTGTATCATTTTTCAGGAGAACTGAAGCCAGCCTGTCACTGCATTACAGCCCATGCATTAGACACTCTTGTTTCACAGTAGCACAAATCATAGTGGGAATAGGGGCCAATCTGTCAAGCAAGGCTTCCAGGCAAATTCTTGTTTAACACAATGGCAAACGGTGCAAAATTCTTTTCTTCAACCTCTCGCTAAGAAAGGTTGCAGGACCTCTACCAATGCTGACAGTTTTCCTGAATATGATGCCCTGATGATTCATACCATGGTGCCTCTGTCGCCTTGTCTCAGGGACAAGATGTAAGTTTTTTTTGTTTGTTTCCTTGAGTAAAGAGCTTAGCTTTTTTTGTCATTTTGCAACACTGAACTGCAAGCTTAAATTGCTTTTGCATCATTTCCCTCCTTAAAAAAATGTCCAATTGTCTCCCAGCTCATTGTGCTTTCAAATTGTATCCATAGCAAGAGATGGGTTTCACATAGCTAAATCAAGATATGAATCATGAAAAACTAAAAAGTGTAGCAAAGGATCCCTACACACCAAACACTAGAAATTACTATTCTGAAATCAACATGAGGCTTTCCATGCACCCTGTATAATGCCTGCAATAGAGGGATTTCCATGCACCCAAGTGAAAGTAGCGCTTGCTATTTTCAGTGGACCTGGTGTAGATACAGGCAATGGAATAATTCTGAAGATGAACTTTTCTTCTGTTCTGTGTATTTGCTAGCATGAGTATGTACTTCTAGGCATGGAACTAGCTCTTGTGAATGAAACACACGGTCTGGGGTGGATCCATGTCTCAGAGAAGTCCCCCAAGGATCCTGAAAGTTGTGGTTAATTGCAGAGATCACCATCAATTATGAGTCCATTCATGCTGTTTCTATGTCCAGTGCTTCCCCTGACTCATTTCTCACTCATGGTTCCACCTATACACCTTCTAAAACACTCTGTTAGAGTGGGTGCCTGGAGAATGCTCTGTGGCCAACAGAGCATAGTCTGGCTGGGGAGACACTGCTCTATAATTGCTCTCGCTGGAGTCCAACCTGGGTATTTGGAAGTCAGTCCTATATGGGCAATGTGTGATTGCATCTGTATGACAAAATGTCACTTCAACTCTTATAGGCAATACTAAGTGTTAATGAGTCAGAAATAGCAGTGAAATTAGCCTTTCATTGGAAAACTTTGAGTTTCAGTGTTTTCTGGTGACATATGTTGAAATTAAAAGAAAATAAAACTCAGGAAGTTGTCACTTATGACCTTTGTCTGCCCTTGCAAAAGTGATAAAGTGTGTATATTTGGATTCATCCTAATAATACACAGACCTCTGCAATGTGAACAACAGAATGATTTTTGTGGGTATAAATTACTAACATGTGTGTTCACATGCTCCTCTATCTCTAATGAGCAGTATTGTATGATAAATATAAACACTTTTATAGCTACTGATGTGTAAATTTATATACGTACGCAGTCAGTATTAGGCTGCACTCTAATGAACAGTTGATTTGACAAATTATTTGGAACAGGCATTTGAAAACCATTGTCTAATGAATTTCTGTGGGTTGAGCCACATGTCTCCTTTTTACTCAACTTGTTTCTAATAACTTATGTCTCTGGACTGTGAATTCTGTACTTGGTTCATATCAGTAAGAGGAGTCTCACTGTTGCACTAAAATGGAAACAGCAGGCCCAAGTTCTGCAGCCTTTTTTCTGCCAAATACCACAGTTATTTTAAAGGCGTTTGCCAAACCACTTATGAAAATTTCCATACAGGAAAAAAGGGATCCAGTAAAGTTGTAAATCACCAGGCAAATAGTCTTCATTTGACAACTTTGGTCTTCTTGTGGTCTGTAAGAGAGCAATGAGTAGTTGAAAGAAGGCATGATGATTTGACTTTTCATTGTTCGAATCAGTTCACTGGCAACCAGAAATTTTCAGGAAGCCAACACTGATACACGTACAAATTCTTTTCAAATGTGAGGGAAAACTGACAATTCAAGAACTGTACCATGGCCTTACCATGGGTCTAACAAACTCCGGATCATTTACAATCATCATAAATAGTCATTTCATGGCAATAGGTTGTGCCTCTCATTTTGCCTACTAACTACTAAATTAATTCAGTCCACTAGAGATAACATTAAAAGATGTAGGTGGTTTAGCAGGACAATGAAAAACAATTACATCAGCAGGTTAAATCAACCATTGGCAGCTTTGATTTTCGATAGACAACTATGTTTACTTTTTGAGCCCACTTGTGGACTCAGTCTTGAATGACATATTTGGAACACATCGGAGATCTTCCTCAGCACTGCACTGTTCCTAAAGAATAAACTTTCAGCATTCACTTACATATTTTGTTTCAGATGATAGCATTCTGATACAAACTGAAGATGACCATAGTTTTCCTTTGAAAAGACAACCTTGCTATCAAACCTCCAGCTAGCAAATTCCTCATTGGAAAGTTCCTTTATCAAGATTGTATGCAAAAGACAGAGCTGTTTTGAAAGTCAATGGTTTAAAAAACCTCCACTTGCTGTGTGTTTTTTAGACGCAAGCTTCAAACTGTCAGAGTTTTGATATTGTTGATAAAGCTGACCAAGGATTGATGCCTAGAGGGGAGGTCTGAGTTGAAATTACAAGGCAAAGCTTGAATTTAATTCTCTTGGTAGGACAAGCAAAGACAGAGACAGTACAATCCTGTACTAATGGCTAATCTATGATGATTACTGGTTATCAAACACCTTCATTTTCTAATTTAAAAGACATATTTATGCTCCAGTTTTCAGCAAAAAAATATATTTACTGTTTTATTAGACTTTTTCCTTTAGAAAATTAACTATCAAATCACAAGGTCTAAATATCCTACAATACCTTACTGAACTATGAGTTGAAATTGCTTTGAAACTGTTACCCCATTTTCAATAATTATAAAAATGAACATTGATATTTGTGAAAAAACCTTTATTTATGTCTCTGTAAAGAGGGTCCATTAAATTCCCACTTTAATCTCATCACCATGGAGTCTGTGAATAAAATGTTCTCACCTACACAAGAGAGACACCCAAAAAAGGTTCACATAACTAAACTCTGCCTTGTGTATTCAACAAAAACAAAAAATCTATAGAAAAATACTTTCTTCCTAGGAAATGTGGAGCTAACTTTGATGTGTCAGCACATACACAATGCGAGGCAAGAAGGTAGTCTTTAATTTCAAATTTAGACAAATTCAAACTATATACTGTGTGTATTAGTACAAACTGACAGTCCAAATTGCTCCTCGCCAAAAATGCACCTTAGAAGCAGAACCAGTTGGAATGTTTTGCATTAAATTTTGTAGTTCATGGGGTTCATTTCACAGAATTGTAAAAATATTGTGGTACCTCGTCTGGGGGCAGGATACAAGTTCAAATACTATGATGCCACCACATGACTTGGTGGGCATTTCCTTGTTTCAGCTTATTTTCATGCCACACCGCAAACAAGTGCCAGTATGAGTACTGAGTGAAGGTTGTTACTGAATCCATATTTTCTAAATACTGTCCTTTCCAGCCTATTCAACTTTCTATTAAAGTTTAAAATTCTGAGGCAGCTTGTACTTCACCAGTTTCACCCACAGGGTAAGGTAGGCAGAGCAGTGAAAAAATCTCTGGCCTTTTTCCATCTGTCTTTGGGATGAGGTGTGACCAGTGTGCCAGAAGAGTCCAGTTTGGCATGAACGTGTGAGGCAGGAGTAGCAATACAGTATCCTGATATGTTTTGAGAGATCAAAACTGTTGCTGGCACTCTTGCATATCCAAGAGGAAATCCTTCCACAAAGTATGATTCATGCACAACATCCCTTCTGTTAGTGTGACCTCAGCCAAAGCAAAGTTTTCATGACTGGCATAACACTCAGTGACTCTGCTCTTGCAGATCGGGCTTCTGCTGCTTTTGGTGCTGTATAAACACACATATAAATTGTTACACATAAATAGTTTATATATGAAATAGAAAAATCTGTAGAACAGAGGCCCTATGTAGGACAGAGTTCATGTAAAATATTCTAGTTTTGAAAACTATGAAAAACTTGTGTTTTGAGGCAATAACTCCATACCCCCAAAAGCAGGGAAACGCCAAGGTTGTTGATGCAAGCAGCTAATGATAACAATGTGATATTAAGGCAACAATACAGGGGTTTTTTCCATCTTACTCAACACTCTCAACTCAGTCTTACTGTTCAGTCAGTTTATCCTACACAGTAATTAATGTGAATTTATAGAATTCCTGTGAGAGTAAGCTTTTGAGGACCAAAATTCAAGCCATGAGAGGGTGCAGCAAAAGATGAATACAACCCAGTATGGACCCAAGATGGCAAAAACCTACTTATCAGTAATTTTTCAGTGGTTAACTTAATTCATGACACATAAATTAAAAATGATAACCTAAGGCACTGGGGAGAAATTATTCCTTCATATGTGTAAATGGTAATTTTATACACTTAATTTGTTTTAATTCCTACTAATTTTATGCAATTTTCAAGAGCAATATATTTTATTGAAATCTCATTATTGAATTTCTAATAGAAATACAAAGTCAAATAAATAAAATAAAATAATAAAATGAAATAAGTCCTGCTACCCATTAGTGTGGGATTTAATGTCAGTTTCATTGAACCAGAACTAGTACACTCAGCCAAAAACAGCTGGGTGAAAATGATTTTCAAAATGTCAGCAGACAAGGTTTGATTTGTGGTTTGGGCTTGCTAATTTGGCTGGGACTTTTGTTTATCTGTGTTTTCTCTACAAGGACTTAGAAAGATATAGGAATAGAAAACAGAAAGTACATTTTTTAGTTATTTCTACTCCCTACTTCCTTTTCTGTACAGGAACAAGTTCTGTCACTGGGGTGGGACTGAATTCTAATCAAGATTGCGTTGTGACTACCTGTTATTAGAGAAGCATTTCTAAATTTTAAGATAGGCTTAAAGCACAGAACAAGATTGTGACATAATGAGATATGCAATGAGTTTCAAAGAGTTCCACAAAACTACATGGAACCAATGGAACAACATTGGATTATGGCATGCTGTAAATACAAGGAAGAAATATTTAATCAGAAAGAAAATCCTCAATTGTTATGTTGTTTCTATAACATATAACTTTAGCTACCTCAACTACCTCTCAGCTGCACATCTGTATTCATGATCAGGAATTATTTTCTCCTGTAGAATATGAAATAGCATATTCATGTAATTAATTTCATAAATAAACCCATTTGTTATTTTCTACTAATTTCTGTGCGGTAACTGTCTTCAAAATGGTGCACATACTCTTCTTTAACCTTAATTTATTTGAATGCCCATAGGCAATTGAAAATGTGGTTTGTGACTGATTTTTAATGTTATGGTTTTGGTTTTTTTATTCCTGTTGAATGATGGGAAATAAATTTTGTGTTGACTTGGCAAGCATTTACTTGGAATGGAACAGAAGTGAAATATTTCATCATAATATAAAGGAAATTTTGTTATGACCCTTGTTACAGCTAAGTTTTTTCTCTTTTATTGGATGGTTTTGTAATGCATTTTCTGTTACTTTTACTGACATTATGGGTAAACATTTTCTTATCATTTTAGCTACGGAACCCTAAAATATATCCTAGAATCATAACCTATGGCATTTAATAAAAAGAACACAAACAAACATGCCATTAAAATAAATCCAGAAATAATTTACATTACTGTCTAGTTTTTATCGCCTTTCCTTGTTCTTACTATGCACCTTCAGCTGTTGCCTTCTTATGTGCTTTTTAGGAAGCACAACCATCATCCTTCCTCAGATTTCAAGTCATATTTTGGGATCTTTTGGCCACCAGTTCTGCAGTGTTCAAGAGAATATACCTTCCCTCACTTTGAAACATTTTAAGACTGGTCCCATGTTCACACAGAAGAAAATAATTCATATGGGAATGTGATCTTTAAAAGTAAACACATTGTATTGTCACAATAAAGGGGTGACAGAAATTGCTGCAGTGGAGATTCAGAAAATTCAGCCTTTGCTATTGCACTTAGTGTTTGTTATGGAAAGTGCAAATGGATTGCCTTGGGCATGGATGGATGGACTTTGGAATCTGGAATGTCTTATGTTGCAGCAAAAACGAAAAGCTTTGCTTACATGAAAAAGCATCCAAACAACAGAGTTTTCAGTAAATTTACTTGCTCAGTATTGCCTATAATTATTTTAGCACATTACTACTAGGATGAAATAAGTACACTCATAATAATGAATTAGTCAAATCTTTATCATGTCTGACACCTTCACTACATGCTCAGTGGCGATACTGGGGTCTCTCAGATAAGAAATAAGCTATATGTGGAAGAGAGAATTTCCTCACTGATCGGGGTTTTTTTGCAATTTCAGTAATCTCACCATGTAGACCAATTAACAAGTTACATTTATAAAACATTTCCTGGTTTTAGAAGATCAGCAGCAGCATCTTGTAAATCAGTGGTAAAATTTAGCAAGATGTTAGCATAAGAAAGCATACAAAAATATAAAATTATGTAGGTTCATATTAAAAAAAGAAGCAAATCCATGAACTTATAAAGTGCAAATTGTGAAAAAGGGTAATAAATATGAACAAATGGGACCTTATTACAAAGAGCAGGAGATGGGAACTGAAGTACAGGGAGGTATGATGTTAAATGAGAAAGTCTAGTTGAACGAAGATACCTTTTCCTGTCCTTGTCTCTAACATATTTTTTTTCCTCTAGCCATGTTAAAACCTACTACCATTGCTAGTTTGAAAGATGTTCTTTATTAAAGCTTATGAAAAGCTTACCTTCCAAAAGTAGCTTTACAAGAAGAATTATCTAGAAATTGTTCAGAAGTCCCTAAGTGACAGTTTGGTATGCTCAGAAAACAGTCTGTGAAAGGGCCATTGCATTTTGCCTCTAATAATCTTATTATAAACACTCTTGTTACACTATTCAAATGTTGCTAACCATTGTGTTTGTTATCCCATTGTGATAAGGGCATTATTGCTGTACATATAATCATGTTTTTGTTTGTCTTAGGATTTGGAGGTTCCTATTTAAGTAAAAGTATTTATGAAGGTTACAATTTAAAGCACTGTACTACTGTTTCTTCAAACAACAGTAATCAGCATATAGGTTTAGTCCTAACAAAAGAAGACAACGTTTTTCCTGTGCAAATATTCAGCCATGTTTTAACCTTGGCAATCAATACAGCATAGTAACAAAGCTGGTATACAAAACTTGAGATTTAAGACAACAAATATTTACTGTATTTGCTTCAAATCTTTCAGTACACAACTGACAATTACATCTTTACTTTTATGCTTTACTAGTACCACTTCAAACTTCATGCTTAGTTACTCTGGAAAAAATCCTGACTCATGTAGCTTTACAGTAGACCATGCAAGTTGTACAATCTGTACAGCTGAAAACTGCTGGTACCATTATGTTTCTTTGTATTTCTTCTCATTCTGTAATTCTAATGAAATTTCACACCCTCCTTTGAATAACTTCGGGCCTCAATATAGCATAGGCCTTGAGTTAAGTAGGTCCTAGCTTTATCTGTGCATGTAGTACTTCAAAGGAACAACCTACAGGGTGCAAGTTAAACACATGCTTAAAAGACTTTGCTGATCAGGGTCATATCTGCTAATCATGCTACTCCAAGACTAGTAAGTGACATCAAAACGTAAGGAATTTTCCTTCTGTTTGCATCAACCTCTGCACGGTCATTTAATAATTATTGAACAAATACTGTAGGCACTAAAAGGAGGATGTAGTTTTCTCTGTAGCTTTCACTCCTTGTGCTCATACATGAGGGCATATACTTCTGGGATTAAACAGATTTCTGCATATGCATATAGACACGTTATGGGAAAAGTGGTAGCGATGTGTTAACACTTTGCTATTTTATTTTTCTAATCAGTTTGATCTTTATATAATTTATATTTTATACATGAAACCTCTGTAGTTTCATATGCTCTCCTGCTGTTCATAGATACAAGTATCACTGGAGGACCTCTACCTTTTGCTGTCAGCATTCATAAGCAGTTTCCTGCAATCATTCAATTGTGCAGATACTTAAACAATGACCAAAACATGCCAAATAGCTGTTGATTCCTGAATCATTTTAAAGCAAGTGAATAAATATCCCTAACAATTTTCAATAGTTCTTGAGTTGCTTTCTGTGTTACAACAGGATAAATGGAGCTATAACAGGATAAAACTTTATTGGAGACATAATTATAAACCAGACTCTTCATAAAAAAATTTCACCTTCATAATTTTTTCAGGATATTCACTCAAGATGAAAGTCATCTTCCCAAAAATGTGATCTGCTAGAGCTTGATCTGTCAGCAAGCAAAAGCTCTTCACTGGTCCCACCAGCACAAGAATATACTGAAATATCTTCTTTAGCGATTTCATACAAAGATAAATTTTGATGGAACTGGACAAGGTGGGATTTGTGTGCTAAATGATAAGTTTATTTCCTTCAGTTTGCATTTGTAGTACATACAAATGTGCAGCACGCTGATATTTAAATACAGATAGTCAGTCTAAAGGAGTTCAGCCAGAAAGGTGTTGAGTTCTTGTGGTTCTTGCTTTACTTGGATGAATGAGAATTACAGATTCTTCCTGGATCAAGCCCAGAGTGTAAGGAGGATTAGCAGCAACTTTTTCCAGAAGTAAGATGAAACTGATTCTTCTCTACTCTAAATGTTTGAAAGATTTACAGTAATGACATATGCCAGGCCTAAAAATCTATTCAAGCACCAATGAATTCAGGTCCTTTTGGTTGCTTTAAAAGTATCATGATATCAATTTCTTTTGGCAAGGAATATCTAATGGTAATCTTTTCCTGCATTCCATCAGAGTTATTAGTCAAAGTAATAGTTTATTTTTTTACCAGAAAAATAAACCATAACACACTCAGGACTGCAGTTCACTAAACCATAATTCTACTTTGTTTGACTTACAAAGTACTCTGTATTTTGAAAAATTGTTCTGTAATGGATGAAGGATTTGGGAAAAGTTCTACCCCACATTAATTTGCTAAGTCTATTGGAGTTGCCACTGAATGAGACCACCAAGAAATATCTTCCAAGACTGTGTTATCTATGAGATAGTATCATGTATAAAAGAACTCATGCTGAAAACAACTTCAACAGCCCTGGTTAATCTTTGGTTGCAATGTGAAAGCAACGCTGAGTTAAACAGTCCTCTATAGAAATTGTAGATCCTCCAGAGGAGGGAAAGCTGAAAGAAAGGGTTGTATCAGGGTAAAAAGAAGAAATTTTAATAAAATTATGTTTACAAAAGAAGATGCAAAATGTAGATACTGTGTAAAGCGTGTATATGGCATTCAAAACCTTCCATGTTTTTCCTTAAGAATTATGGACTACACATGAAATTATTTCAGTCCTTATAGTAATTAACTAATAAAAACTCAAAGGAAAGGACTGATATGTATGTATGGCATGTAAGTATATAATACACACCATTCCTTCATCATATATATTTCTGAGGAATTTATTAGAATTCTCAAGAATTCTCAATTTCTCGAAAAAAAAGAATTTTCCATTTTTGTCCTCTTAGATATTGCATCACTGCATTAATCTTTTTATTTTCAAAATCTAAAGAAACAACATATACTATGCATATATACAGAACCAAGTACTTGAGTCTACTTCTTTAAATAAATTCACCTTTAGAAAATTCTTTGTCTCTTAGATGAACAGATAAGATGTGGTTCGAAGTGCAGCAATAGTGGATTTGGGTTTTTTTTTTCTGAAACACAATTTTATTTCCTGTGGACGATGCTGTAAATTTTAAAAGTTTCCATGGTAAAAGACAATAACAGCACAATAGTCTTTAGTGCATCAGTCATGAGACAGTAAGGCACAAACTATAATGAAACTAACAGGATATATGCAGCTTATCCTCATCTATTTCATAAGCGATATTTACAATGATCCTTCTTATAAAACAGTAGTACCATTTAGTGAATGCTGAGAGATTTTGCAGGTTTTGGTTGTTGTTTTTTTTTAATCTAGAATACTTTTTACCCACTATAGTTTTTGTTTTCTCATGACGTTAGCTCAGTAATAGCTGTTTCTCAATAATTTTGCATATGTATAAACAGTCAGCAAATGACAACGTTCTTGATGCAAAATGGGTTCCAGAATTCCAATGAATAAACATTTTCTACATAATTATTAAATAATTCCAAATATTTACCATTATCATGCTTTGAGAAGATTAAATGGTTTGTGTCCTGTTGAGAAGTGAAGAAATTTTCCTTTCCTTTTGATAGAGAAATTCCATGTTCTCTTGTATTGATTAATGAACTATAGAAAGTTTTTGGCATTCTAGTTCTCAGAAATTCCCTTAATGATCTAGAATCGAGTTTCTCATGCCCTTACTGTCTCTTAGACAGATATCTTCATATGACTTTCAGTAGAGCAGAAGATAAAAAATAGATATGCCTCTAGAAGGGGACATGGAAATAGCATTTATTTCAAAGTACAATGAAGGTAAAATGTTAGAATAAGTTTCAAAAGGGATAAATTTGGGAGCAGGAAGCAGGTGCTCTGATCACAGATGTGTGAAAATTTGTTGCATGTCTCTGCTATTTTTTTAACAAATGTCATTTCAACATACGTGGTGTGCAAAACAGAGTGAAACACTAGCTCTTCTTTTTACCCCACCAAAGACAAACAAAAACTGAACCCACGTCTAGTAAAATAATATTTAAATTGTGAAATGAAGCACTTGAGAGGTAGGAAATGCCAGAAGGCAAGTTATCCATGTAATGTTAAATATAGCCTCCTACAAAGCATGTCCGCAGTATAAGGTACAGTTTCAGAAGTACCTAGATGTCTTATGAAGCAGACTTTTAATGGCACTCTGAAACCTGAAGGATTTCTGCATTGATAAAAGTCTCATCACCAATCGTTACTCATATCAGATTTTTTCAATAAAATGAATAAAACAATAGCTTTATCCAGGGCACAAAATTCACATCAGGGCATTTGAAGCCAGTTCTCATCCACATAGGATCTTCCTTTGTAGTATGTGAATCCATCACAAGAAATATTCTCCTGGTTATCATGTTATTGTAAATTTAAAGTAAAATCACTTTTTCACTGGTTGAAAGTATGACACACCGTGATACTTAATGTACTGCAAGTTCAATTTCATCCAGAGAAGTTTCAAAATTTTAACATTTCCAGATTTTTATGTGATTGCTTTGTTTCTCCTCACTTTGCTTTCTACTTTAAACTGTTTCTTTGAACAAAAAAAACATTAATTGAGGCCAGTAAAGCAGCAGTAGTATATCTACAGTTTTGTGAGTTTGTGGTTTTTTTTTTTTTTTTATAATAGGGAGGTTAGGCCAATGCCAGCAATTTTTATGATGATGTGAGTTAGTTCTGTTGCAAAAATATTTCACACTAAGTATATTGGGCTTTTTCTTCTCTACACCTCTACTCTTGAAGAAGATTGACTGCCTGCTATTTAGCAGGGGATTAAAAATTCACTGTCACTGCAAGAACTGCAACGATCACAAATGTTTAGATTAGCTAGACCAGAATTATGTCTTCTGACATTGTTTTCAGAGGTAAGCATAGAAACCCCAGTCCTTGTCTGCTTTCCAGCAACACCAAGAGAATGTCAGATACATACTTTAATTACTCATTATTTTGAAAATATTATTGTTATTCACAATTATTCAGCACAGCTTGAGACACCTTCTGCTCTGCAAGTCTGAGCACCACTGTGGAATGAGAAGGAAGGCTCCATTAATGCTTGGATAAACTGTTCAAAGGCATGGTGGATTCAGGTAGTTTGCTTCACAATATGAAACAAACCATCTGATATTTGTCTGTCCCTTGTTAAAATTCTGTTCAGTCACTTTCCTTTCAACCTCTCATCTCAGCTGTTTGAATATGCTTGGCAGGATCTGTGACAAAGAAACACTGACAAAATTTCAATAAAATATGACTGAATCATAAAAGAGATGAAAGAATGAAGTTGTACCTTGTGAAGCATATATTTGAATGCAAAAGGAACATACTTGCCTCTTGTATCACTCAAATTATTTTAAAATATATCCAGCCAGGATCACCTATCGTTCAAAAAAAAAAAAAAAAAAGGCTGCCTCTTTTCTGAACAACCTTTTTTGAAAACTGCATCATTTAGAATTTTATTATCATTTTCTTTATTAATAGATGCAAATACTTTAGTGGCTGGGGAGTTTTGTTTCTGACTTACTTTGAGAAAAGATGGACTCAGCCATGCTGGATGATTATTGGAAACATAACCTCAACGTCCTGTTTTCTGAAGCCAAATAATTAGATGCAGGCAAATATTTCCTTGGATATATTAGCTTCAGAATGCAACAATCTTTGCCTCAGTCTTGTGCAAATGGTGTTCTGCCAGGATTTTATATTTATATGTCATTTTCCCAAAACTTTTAGCCAAATATGTGCAAAGGCTGTCAATGCTTCTGTGGTATTTGGGCAGCATTGCAAACTTTGACAGTTCCATAAAGGTTAAGCTAGTGTGAAAGTGGAGTGACAGAATGAATCAGGTCTAATAAAAAGAAACAAAATATATTTATATATACACAATAGATAAAAATCACATGAGCACTGGAGTTGAATGAAGTCATCTTATTTAAGAACTCCACAGAGCTGTTAGGACCAGTCTGGATGTTGCTGTGATGGTCATATTCTTGTGTACAGGATATTTTTGCCTTTCCTTTTTTCTTTTGTCTCCCACTGACAGTCTAGCACTCACAGAAAGGTCAAATGGAAAGTCACTTAGCTTCTGGAAAATAGTGTTTTCCAGATACTCAGCCATCATATTTTTATTTTTGTCTGTGACCTTATATTTTTTAAATTGTGCAGGCTTAAGACTACTTCTGAATTTAACCCCATCCTCAAATAAGCTATATTGATTTTTTTTTAAAAAGACTTTTACACTGTCCTGATTCAAATCTAGGTAAAAATATAAGTTCTGTGAAAAAATGTACAAGAATTACAATTATGTATTGTCTCAAAAATATCAATGACTGAAAATTTTTACATTAAACAAAATACTCTGAAAGGCCTCTTGAGTTTGGGCTAAACAGTACAGCTCTCAAGCTAAGCTCTGTCTAGTTGGCCATTCAGTGTAACAGAGACATGACTAATACAGATAAAGGTGAATAGTTGAAACAAATAACATTTATGGTAAAAAAAAGGAAGGTGATACATAAACTTGACATTCAGTTATGTCTTGAATTTATGTATCTTCTGTCTCTGCTTGATTCCTTGATCTTATGCTTTTTCCAGTGGATAGAGATTTGTGTTTCTGTCTGATTATGTTTTGAAAATAGCAATGAATAATGCAAATAGGAAAGTAATAGATTCAGTACTGCCTATTTTCAAAACTTAACCATATTGTAACTTTTGTTATAATTCTTCCTACAGAGAATAAACTTTCAGGTGGATTAAAACTTTTATTTACAGTAGTGTGCTATACATTGCTCATCAACCCTTGGATACAAGAAATTAATGTTTAATGTATTTTATGCTCTCCAGCAGAAACTTATACAAAAAAGGAGCAAATTACTTGCATGAGTCAATCAGCCATATATGTCATATGAGTCACTGTCATACATGAGGGGTTTGAGATCCTCCCTGGGATATTTTCTTATATTGTTTGTGCACATTTTTTGCAAAGATGATCTGCTTTTTCAACACTTTCATCAGCATTTGTCAGCCTCCAAGTCTGTAGATTAATTTTATTTTAAAATATTACTTTATTGTATCAAACTCCATTATTACATTGTGTTATTGTAGATTATGCCAGGAGGTGATAGAATGTCAACAGAGGAAACAGTATGAAATAGTATAGTGCCAACTCAAAAGCCAAAATAAAAAGGCTGATATAGATAGCAGTTTGTGTCATATTCAGTCTGAATCATTATGGACCAGAACATGAGGACTCAAGAAAGCACATATTTTCTCCCCATTGCAACCTAATGTAACTGCGAACAGTGGCATATCATTATGTCTCACATGGTGAACTGGAACAGAAAGGAGAATACTCTAATGAGCTTCAGGAGAATTACAAGTCAGCATAAACCAGTGGTATAGCCTCACTATAGACAACTTGCTGTAAACATTAACAGAGAAATGCTGATACCTTGCGATAAAAAGTTGCTAATAAGAGAAAGTCAAATAATATATTTTGATGCCCTTTTCTTAATCAAAATTTAAAAAATGAAAGGTACCTAACATCATCTAGCAGTGATGGGGCCATCACCTGGAAGCCTCAAATGATTCAGTTGTAAACAAAGAGTGATCATCCTCTGCAGATACTGATCTGCAAAACTCTTTAGACACCATAATTAAAACTGAAGGCAGGAACAAATACATAATAACAATAAACATGTAGGTACTTTGTGTTCTCTACACGCAGTTGAAGGTGCATCCAAATAAACCAACCTAACAATGCTTTAAGATGGTAAATGACTACTTTCTCATCAGGTCATATTCATACACCATAATTTTTATTTTTTTTTCACAATAACTACATAAGAGGACTTTCTGACTAGATAAAATAACTTTCTGAGTTTGCTGGTACTTCAAAATATTTCCCATTTGACAGGTGGTTTTGGTCCTCTTCCGTTCTTCATAGCCCCGGGAAAACAAAAAGTAAACGAAAACTTTGTATATGTGAAAAGCCAAATAAATAAAATTTTATTGTTTTCCCTGATGTATCAGTAAAATTGTTTACAGTGGATAATTTGCAAAGGAAGATTCCTATAGCTCAATGTGTTTTCTTAATCATATTAACATGAAAACATAGAAGCTCATAAAGCAATGCATACTTCATTAGAAATGAAATCCACATGAGAAAGCTAAATCCTGAGGCACTTACTCTTTTAATAAAATCTTTATCTGACGGTCTCCTATTGAAATCAAAGGAAATGTGCTGGAGTAAAGCATTTAGGATTTACTCAATAGTACAACTAATCGGAACACACTGTTATCACAAAGACTAATTACATAACATAATCCATAATTTTAAATTTTAAATTCACATAAACATCCATATCTTTTGTATATTATCTATGGAGGAAGATGTTTCTAAAACTATGCATCTACAAATTGTTACTGGAACAGAATGTCAAGTACCAATACGACGAAAAACACCCTTACCTTTTTTTTTTATGTTAGAATATTTTTCCCCTACTATTTATGTGAGAAAATAAGACATTTCTCATCAAATATCTGGGGCCTTTACCAGGATGAAGGAACATAAAGCCCAGGGAAGCTGGGTCACCATTGCTAGAGATATGTAAAAGACATCTAGATGTAGTGGTTAGGGAAATTCATGGTTTAGTAGTGGGTTTGGAAGTGTTGGTTTAATAGCTGGACTTGATGATCTTAAAGGCCTTTGCAGCCTAAATGCTTCTATGATTCAATAACCAAAAATAGATTCCAAAGAGATAACACTTTAATTTTTGGTTCTGGGTCCTTCTGTATGGCAGGATTCCAGCACTGGGAACAGTGTCCCCTGGACATAGATGGTGATTCCCTCCACAGTTAGCCAGATGGAAAAAGGGAAAATCCTGCCATATCCTGGATTTATAGCTGAGAGTTTTTCCTAGGAACATGGAGTAGCTTGGAGATGACTCCACCCAGGTATGCCTCCTCTGAGACCAAAGCACAAACATGAAGTCTAGGGATTTTTCCTACAGGCAAGCAGGCAGGCAGAGCCTACAGTGGATCAGTGCAGGTCTTCCACGTGGTTGAACCTTGTAATCCCTTTTTTAATGCTCCAAAGAACACAGAATGCTCAAGATTCAAAGATATGTTACAAAGTGTTTTGGTGCCAGTCAAGTTACCTGTCTTCATGGATTCTAACTATACAAAAAGCACTCTCAGAGACCTTCCCTCTGAAGTTTCTGCTCTTGGCTTCTCATTTGCGGGGGGTTACACTGATATTTTTCAGAATAAGCATTTACTCATGGACCACATAACAAAGCGAAAAAAGACAGAAAAAAGTGCCCTTAAGAGAGAGACAAACAACTCTACTCAGTCAAATCTAGGTCATCTGAATATGTTAAAACAGCCCAAAATTATGTTTCAAAGGTAGACACTGAGTGGTTTTATTAGTCAAAGTCATGTGTTCAATTGCATATATGTCTTAAAACCTTAGACTAGGCTATTTACTGGCTAAAATAAGTAATTTGAGCTTTTTCTTGTCCAATAAAACTTAACTTTGAGATGGATGTCATTGTCTGTCTGGATACTGGTGGAAAATATGTGGAACCTTTTGACCTGCCTTTACCATGGAAAAAAGAAAATGGTAGGCAAGTTGAAATTATCCTGAAGGTTTCTTGGCTCCTGTACACCTGGAGCATGGTCGGCACTAGTGTGAGTGTTTGGACTCCCTACCCTTGCTGTTTCCTTCAACTGGTGCCTCTGCACTGTCTCAGTGAGATGCACAGACAGGGGCAAGCAAGGGTGCATCAGGACATTCACAAAGGTCTGCAGTTGATCAGGTCCATGCCTAGAGACCTTCATTGATATCATCAATATCCTGGCCTGCTTCAGGTAAACGGTACCTGGAAGATCTACTCTGATGTTGCCACTGAAGATGCATATGATCGTGCATGTTGACGCAAAGCATGTTCTCTCATGTATACAGCAGCTAGAAAGGCTGTAGAGGTCTCTATTGCTAGCATACATTCATAGTACACTAAGAGAAAAAGGAAGAAATTGAGTATTTAATAATATTTTTACATTACATGAAAAGGGATATTTTTAGACAGGCAGAATCCATTCCAATTATAATAGCCAGTTGGTTGATGCATCTATTTGGACCCTGAGCTCCTTTTGGGAGCAGAGCTGGATAGCCAGAAATGAACCATAGAAACATGGTATGATTTTCATTGGAAGGGACATTAAAGATCTTTTAGTTCCAATCCCCTTCCCATGGGCGTAGCCACTTTCCACTAGACCAAGTAGCTCAGAGAACCTTCCAAACTGGCCTTCAGTGTTCCCAGGAACGGGACATCCATGGCTTCTCTGGGCAACCTGTTTCAGTGTCTCACTACTTAGATTAAAACCATTCCCCCTTGTTCTATCACTACCTGCCTGCGTAGAAATTCACTGTCCCTCTCTCTATAGGACAATCTATGGGCCCTGGAAGGCTGCTCTTAGATCTCCATGGAGGCTTCTCTTCTCCAGGTTGCACAACCCCAGCTCTCCGAACCTGTCTTCATAGTGCTCACCCTTCATGGCCCTCCTCTGGACTCACTCCAACAGGTCTGTATTTTCTGTATTTTTTATGTGCTGAGGATCCCAGAGTTGGATGCAGAACTCCAGTGGGGTCTCACAATGGTAAAATAGATTGGGAGAAACTTCCTTCACCTGTTAACCACTCTTGTTCTGATGCATAGATAACGTCTGGCTTTCTGAACTGCAAGTGCACACTGTAGGCTCATGTCCAACTCTTCATCCACAAGAACCCACAAGTCCTTCTTCACAGGGCTTCTCTCAAGTGCTTCTCCTTGTCTCTACTCATGTCTGGGATTGCCCCACCACAGGTTGCCCTTGGATTTATTGAATTCCATGAGATTCTTGTGGGCTCAATTTTCAAGTATTTCCCAGACCCTCTGAATGGCATCATGTTCTTCAGATGTATCAACAGCATTGCTTATCGTTGTGTCATCTGCAAATTTGTTGAGGGTGCACACAATCTTAATGTCTTTGTCATTGATAAAGATGTTAAAGATCACTGGTCTCAAGACAGACCTCTGACGGATACCATTAATCACGAGCCTCTACCTTGACTTAGTATATTTAGGAGTGAGTCTACTGGTTTTGCTTCTTAAATGAATGATATATACATTTTGTTTACTTTTTAGAGCTATTGGTTGACATTCTTGGCTATACGCATTGGTATGACCTTATCATACAACTTTAATTCTTCTTATACACATCCACTAATGCTAGAACTTAATTTTAGACTGTGTATATATTGCATATACATCATCATCTATTGTAATGCTATATGATAGAAAATCTGGTTTTATTACTCATAGATTCTCTGCTGTCCATTATGCTACTGCAAATGTATTTTTTGGTGTGTTTACAGTGTAATACTTAGAAACATATGCAGTCATATTAATAATTTTTAAAATTGTAGTTAATTTTTAAAATTACAATAAATTAATATATGTATAAAATATGGGGGGGTTGCATATTTTTGTAATATTTATGAATAGGAAGACTTCTCTGAGAAGCTGTATATGGGCAAAAAATATTTCCTAATGTTGTTATTTAGGAATGGTATTTCCCAGTTTAGTGTTCCCCCTGAAATGCTCCAAACCATGCACTGTTTGCTCGCTGCCCCCTTTCCTTCCTCTTCTCCTGCAGTGAGCTGAAGAAAGAAATCAGAGGCACAAAAGGTAAAGATTACAGGTTGAAATAAGAACAATTTACTGAAAACAGCAATGAAATAAGAAGTAATAATATTAATGAAAAGGTGCACAAGAAATGCAAATTAATGACATGTGACAGAACCAGCAACACACAAAGCATCTCCAAGCTACCTATGACCAGACAAGAATCCCTTGCCTCAGCCCATATACTACTGAATAAATGTCCCTACTGGCTTCTACAAGAATTAAACTCTGTCTCAGCCAGAAACACGGCATCTAGTTATACACACACCTCTGTGAACCCTGTAGGTTTCCCAGCAAAAATTCAAGTTTTCAGTGATCACACATGGTATCACTTCTTTGAAAGAAAAAACCAGAAAACAGATTAAAAATAAACCACAGTGTTAGTTGTGCTTCCTGCATATGGTGTACATTTTTGAAAAGGGATTGTCGTAAACTTTGACAGAGAAAGTTTCCTTGACTGTTCCATATATGTAAATGTCAGATATATAAACAGACATTTGTCCAATTTTATCTGCAGGAAAGAACAAGAAGAGAATTAGCAAAGCAAAGATTACTTGTGCTTACCAGCTTGGACAGCATAAATTTTATTAGCAATTAGAGAAATAGGCCCTTGGAATGCGGCTTCTCCCCTGTTCTGGCTTATCTTCACATAGCAACAAAGCATGAACAAAGCTGTTCAATTAAAGGAATGTACATTAAAAAATACAATAACTGATTTGCCTCATCCCAGTGATTTGGGATTGATGTCTTGTACCTTTTAATAGCCCAGCTTGATTATTCAGTCCTCATTGGGTCCCTTACCAGTCATCAGGCTTTTCCAGCTGCAGACTCTGGTCATTTACAGTTTTACAGACACTGGAGAGGTCTGTCTAAAGGATAAGAAAACACAAATTAGCCTTTTCAGATTGGCCTCAGTCAATGTTGGCTTTGTGCTACAACAAACATTCAAACAGTTGGATATATCACTTTGGGCATGTTGTGTCGAAGACTTATACAGAAAATGACTGGAAGGATGGTTTCCCTTTGTGGTTTTGAAGCTTTTGAGGACTTCTGAACATCTTTGAAAAGCGACAATGTATGTATATGTTGCTAAATGTAGTGGCAGCCGAGTTAAGGATTTTAGTCAGACATTTTGCAAAGAAACAAGAAAATGCAAATAGTTTCTTCATTAGCTCCCAAAGCAGAAAGGGAAAAATCTCCTTTTTGTAATTTTTCTCCTTCTAAATGAAACTCTGATTGATGATGTTTTGATTTGATGATAATTTTTCAGGTTTTGTTAATTTCCTAAACTGTATGCTTTGCAGAGTAATCAGAAAATCTTTTGCTTTATTCCCCCAAATTTATTAATTATATATGTATTTTTTTCTGAGGGAGTGATAGCTTAATGGTGGAAAAACATTAGTATGCTCATGCCTTCAGTGTTTAAACACATTTAGTGAGAACTTATCCAAATTTTGGTGTCTTTTTAATTTTCCATTTTACAATTTAAATTCCATTCTTTGTTCATTAGTCACACATATCTTTTGAAGAAATCAAAGGCCTGTTTCCTGATCTCTGAAAAATCACAAAAATGTGAACCCCGTCTTGTGCATGGTGTGTAAAGCAAGAGGATTTCACTGAATACAGTACATTTTTGATTCAATATGCGTAGCTTGAGAATTTCAAACTTTTTCTCAGAAAATTTGCCCAAACATGTGGCATTCATTAACTAAATAATTCATTACAACCTATTCACTCAGCTTTATTATTAATAAAATTTCTTTGAAATAGTTGAAAATCTCACGGATTTTTAAATTAGCTAGAATCTGAAATTTTTAGAAGTGACTGTGCTTCTGTTCCTATTTGACAGTGTTGATATTGTCTTTTTCTGGTAGAATCAAAGAAATTATTCTTCCCTCTTAAAGTAGTGACACTTATAGCAAACCCCCAAAATATTTCCTCTTCTATAGTATTAGACTGAATGTTCAACATATTTTGCAGACTAGATCTGACAATCAGTTCTGTTTTCTTTGAACCATCTCCCTTTTCCTGTCTCAAAATAAAAGGGAAACATTTGGTGAGGGGGGGGGAATTTCATTTGACACGGGCTGGTTCATTTTATCCATAATGTATTAAGTCAAGATAGTTTCTAGAAAGCACTATTTGCAAATATATACTTACATCTACTTAATTAGCTTTAAATTATGTTCATTTTATGGAGTGTAATCAAGATGTCATTTCTGTTACTAGCATATTTTCCTGCTTAAAAAAAAAGCTTTACAGAGAAGCATAAAGTTAAATGCTGCTGTTAGGGATGTTTTTCTCGATTGGGATGTAATAATAGACATGGCCCAGACTTTGCTTGTTTTTTCCAACTCCTGACTTTGCATATGAAAACCATACATCTCCCTGGAGCAGGGCTTGGCAAAAGCATTTTTGTCATATGTGGTTTTGCATTCTGATGGAAAGTCAGAGACCTGAATTTTTTGCTCTCACACAAAAGATTACTACTATTCTGATATGTTTTATTGTAATATATAAGTATAAAGCCTGAATTAATTGTAATTAAATCTTTCACCCTTTGCTTCTAATACATTTCCTTGATTAAGTTTGAATGTCCTGTAGTATCACTACCTAAAACCCTTTAGAATTTTGTGTGCATGGATTAAAACCACTTCTTCTCTAGAGAGTTTTTATTTTCTTATCTGGATTTTTTCCTTTACGTTAAGAGAAATCCCATAATTTGGCAAAGTTCTGTCCATTTATTGAGTGGCTTCCTTGTGTAATAAATTACAATACACTGCCAAATGAGGAGGGTGTGAACATTAAGAAACAGAAAATATGAAAACAGATGATAAAGTGGCAATGATAAAGAGATCTTTAATATACAATCAGTGTGGTCATTCAAGAAAATTAGTAAGACAGGCAACCATATGCTGCTATGTGAAACTTTTTCTTCCAGTGACTTCTCATTCTCTGCTATTAATTTTGTGATGAGATGTGGGATTTTGATATGTGTAGATAAAAGTACATCCCTATATGATTTTTCAACAAAAATTGGGTTGCACAAAATGCGAGTAACTGTACTTTATAAGGCAAATTTCTACACATAATAAAAAAACAGAGAGGGAGGGAGGGAGGGAGGGAGGGAGGGAGGAAGGAAGGAAGGAAGGAAGGAAGGAAGGAAGGAAGGAAGGAAGGAAGGAAGGAAGGAAGGAAGGAAGGAAGGAAGGAAGGAAGGAAGGAAGGAAGGAAGGAAGGAAGGAAGGAAGGAAGGAAGGAAGGAAGGAAGGAAGGAAAAAAGAGAAGCAGCAGAGAGGCTAATTATCTGAAAGGAAAATTATAGAAATGTTAGAGGGATTTAGTGGTTCTTCTAGTGGCTACTGTTAGCATTTAATGGTGGATTGATTAAATTCTGATTGATATGTAAATGTATGCTTTCAAGACTTTATGTATCCATTAATATAAAATTGCAGTATGTCCGTAATATCACAAATGTGTATGCAAATAAAGGCGATATTTGTGGACATTAAAAATTCTAACTTCTTATTCTGAAGGATGTAAGTTGACACTTAGACTCTGTTCTTGCCTTCTCTTCCATTGTTAAGCATTTTGTATTAGAAATGAGGGATACTGGCAAAGATAAAACAAAGCAACAACAATTAATCTGCAAAGGGAATAGTCATCATTTTTCCCTCAAACACAATGTACAAATGCATAATACTCTTCTGTTAGAAATTCTGATACAGTAAGAAACACAATAAGTATTGAACCAAAGCGTTTTACACCAAACATTAGTATGAAATCCGGTTTTCATTTCACATTTTTCTCTTCAGTTTTACAAACCATAATACAGTACTCAGGTCCACTTTCCCTCAAGTGGGTATACAATTTCTGCTAAAGTAATTTAACAGTTAAATGTGGCTGATGCCAAAAAAATTTTGCCCAAGATATTAATGCAACTATTATAATTTAAACATCCTTTTTTGAATAGATTTGGTAATGCAAGATAAATACTCAAATAACCCGAATAATAATTTGAGGTCTTCCCTATAGATTTTTTTACTGGCATGTTTTTTTCCTACAAGCTTCTGAAGCATTGAGAATACCAAAAGGCATTTCTGTTGATATATTCTCTATTAAAACTAGTAGTTTCAATTAAGTTTAATCTATTTTTTAAAATCTTTCTATATTGCACTTCTGCAGTATTTTTATACACTATTTTAACAATTTATGAAAGGATAGGACAATGGAAAATATAGACCTCTGTATGAAAACTCTCAACTATTTCTATTTAAAAACCTTGAAAGCCATTTTTTCTATCTCCCCATGGTTTTTGTGCCAGTAGTGTAAGCTGTTGTCATAATTAAGTTATTTCCTACAGGTTTTAGAAAAAGATTAAAGTAAGACCAGGTTAGGAATGCAAAATTCTATCTTATTAATGAGTTTTAGGCAAGTTATATGGAAAACAGTAGTTTCTGTTGTTATTTGCATAACATATGTTGTAGATTGCTAAGCAACTTGCATGGAGCTCAGCCTGAACATAATTAAGGCAGTAGTTTGCGCTAAATAAAAGTCCCAAATCAACAATTTGTGTTTCTGCTTTAAAAAATAAAATCATTAACATTCTTAACACTTGAAAGTTCACAGAGAAGCTGACAGGCACTGAACCACTGAAGGAGAGTGAGTTGGTGTTGTGCCACTTTCCTTCTGTAAAGCAGAAATATAACATACCAGCAACAGCTGACTGATATAGCTGTTCAAGTTGTTGTATAACATTAAATAACACCTTGGGAATGAAAAATCCTCTCAAAATTCCAGACAAAATCTATCGTGGATCTTTAGGACTGCCAAGCCCTATCATATACAGGCTCTTAGGATGAAAAACCTCTGGATTCTCTGGAAAGAAGCATTTAGATGGGTCTATAACCCTCAACTGAAACATTTTTTCAATCTAGAAATAGGAAATTGACACACTTTGCAAGGTGCAATTTTGTGCTAATTCTATTGAATGGGACACAGATAGTCCTGGATAGATCTTAGGTCCCATTTAGATGTGAACCTGCACTGAACTCTCTTAATGAGAGCACCTCCTTCATGGAGAGATATCTTCTCTTAGACAGCCAGAAAAAGCATTGATGGAAGTATAAGAAACATGAGTTCCACTAGAGATGATGCAAGGTGATGCTGGACTCAGCCCCACAGAGGTCAGGGCACTCTCCTGAAAGGTGAGGGCACAAAGGTTTTGCCTTCCTGTTCCCAGTGCTTTTAAAATGTTATTCAAAGATTTTCTAAGGAAAAATATACATTCATTCAAGGAAGCAGTGTCCAGGGCAGCTAGACACCATAATCAGACAAGAACTGATATAGGAAAGAGCGCATGCAGAATGGACATGTACATGGAACACAAGTTTCATGTAGTAGTTTACAAACAGTAAGATTCAAGAACAGTGACTGACTTTGGATTTTCAAAGCTTTAAGTCGACCTCTTGGAGTGTTATGTGACCTCACAAAATGCAGACAGGGAATGAAATGTATTTACTCAAAACTATGTTCTCCTGAAAGTCACCACTCTGAGTTTAAAAGGACTAACAGAACATGGAAAGCTTGTTTCTAGGTTTATAGATGCCCTTAATAATATATGTCTCTCAAAGGATTTGATCATCACAACCTGTGGTACTTAATAATTTTTTTCTCTATATTCTCACATATTAAAAATCTAGTCTGAATGGAAAATTTCATCCATTTTTGTTTTTCCCACTTCATTTTGCCAGTGCAAGGACAGGTGTACTTAGAAACATATTTTTCAGGCAAAGGAAAAAAGACCCTGGCAGTGATCAATTTCTTCATTAATCTTGAATGAGGTCAGTGACTGGCAAGAGAAAAAACAGACTTCAGTTGCCTCTGCCACTTCACCTACTCCTGTTTAGGTCCCCTGCAAGGCAGAAAGAGCCCTGAGATCACTACGCATTTCTGCCTTCTCGTCCACATACAAATGCATACCCTTTCATCCAAACAGGATAGATATCTCTAAGTTGGGAGGCTATGATGTGTTATTTATGAAATATAGAGGAAAGTAATCAAAAAATTGAGTGTCTGTTTATCAAAGGTATATAATTTATGTGTTCCTTTTCCAGTTTATTCATAGGTGGTCCATCTACCTTGGTTAAACATGGTGGAATTTTATCCTGAATTGTTGATATATTACACAACATAATGTAATTCCTTTGTCAGCTCTACCTACTATCCATCCATAGATTTAGCTGGATTGTGGTGGCCTTACATTCACAGCATCCATTTCTAGCCTCATGAAATATTATTAACTAAAATGATACAACAGAAGAGTGCCCTGGAATCAGGGTCTAGGTTGCCTTCTCAGCCATGTTATTACTCTGGAAAATAGTCTCTAAATGGTTGAGCCAATGGTGATAGGTCATTAGTGGTTGATGTCCCTTAGGCATTCTGTTTTGGCTGATTTTGGTGTTAAACCAGTCCAGAATCCCTTCATATGTCCAGTATCATTTCTGATGGCCAGCCATAGACCTAAAATTTCCATGGTCTGGAAATATTTGGGGTCCATTTTATTAAGGTCCCTCAAAGTAATCCCATCTGGCCCTGGAGCAGAGCAGTTACTCATCTCTTTGACAGTTTTGGAAATTTCCTTAGCTATGATTATGGTTCAGAAGGCGTTGTTTTCAGCTCGGTCAACCAGTTGTAATTCACCAACGCCTTTATCCACTCCATGTAATTCCCATCTTGATTTGAACATGGAGTTGCTTCATCAAGTGGTATTTCACATTTCATGGATACCATGCCATCCAAAATTATTCCCTCCTCATTTCCCCCATCCGATTAGAATAGTTGCTGGTGTAGTAGATATTGCCCCATTTTGACAGCTTTCTTCTTCATCCTCTCTGTCTATATGCTACTCCAAGAGTGACTTTGCATTATACAAAGATCTGGGGAAAAAAAAAAATTATTGTCATAGAGTATTTCTCATATTTTACTTCCATGTTATCTTTTATGAACAGATGAAAAACAATTTCATACCCGATTTAGTACATTTTTCTAAGTGTGTATATTCAAAGATAATATGCAGTTGTTTCCTGTACTCCTTAAAAATTGCTACTGATGGCATACTTCCTATATAACACTTAAATTTAACTTCAAACTGAAAATTAAGGTTCCTATTAAGGGATGGTTCTAGAAATCAGAAATAAATTTTAAAAAACACATTCAAATTGTAAGACTGATTCTATGAAATGCTTAGATGGAGCTAAGGCTGTGAAAGAATTCTCTTTTTAAGCATTATGGAATTCCTCAGGTTATATTATCCAGGAAATTAGGACAAAAATCCAGGCATTAAATGATCTTACACCTCCAACGTTACTTAAGGGTTCCTGAACAGTTATTAAAGTTAGTAATACATGAGGTATTCAGGAAAATTAGGGGTGTTGCTTATACTAAGTACAGTAATTTCACGATTATTAGCCGCACCTGATTATAAACCGCAACTGTCTCGGGTTACAAGGTGTGATAAAAGGTATCTATTCTATCACCATCTGTTGAGGGTTGGGGCAGTGATCCTTATCTCTGCGGGATATATTCTGCTAATGGGCCATCCATTGAAACCAGGCAGGCCATTGTTCTTTATCTTTTCACAACCCATCCTTCCTCCAGGCAGTTCTCTTCGGCTAATGGCCCATTGAGTCCCACTGTGAGACTGATAAAATTACTTCATCCCATTGGAAGTTGCTTCATCCAGGGGGAAGACCCAACATTTCTTACCAAGATAAAAACAGAGGTTTTGGGACACTAAGGTATCCCCTTTCTCCACTGGACTCCAGAGGAAAACTGGATTTCTCCACATCACCACTGGACTTCCAGAGGGAAACTGCACCTTCTACAGGAGCACTGCTCCAACTGAATCACATCTGTCACTGCAGGAGGATGCAGCCACCATTTAATGGGACTGCTACCAACACCTTTTCTGACAGGGTGTCAGGTTGTACTCTGACTTTGTCAGGGTTTGGAGTTTGTTTCTTTGTAGTACTGTATTTCTATTTTAATTTCCCCAGTAAAGAACTGTTATTCCTAATTCCCATATTTTTGCCTGAGAGCCCCTTGATTTCAAAATTATAATAATTTGGAGGGAGGGGGTTTACATTCTCCATTTTAAAGAGAAGCTCCTGCCTTGCTCAGCAGACACCTGTCCTCCAAACTAAAACAGCAACTTTCGTTCTTTGTCCATATATAAGCCACACCTGATTATAAGCCACACTTTGGGTTTGGACCAAAATTTTAGTCAAAATGATGCGGCTTATAATCGTGAAATTACTGTATATAACTATTCAAAACCTATTACTATTTAAACAGGAATTAGTTGTTTGAGTAGCGTGCATGTAAGTCCTAATTATGTAAGTATCATTGTTTAATTTGGTTTCATGACTTCAGTATGAGTGAAGTTTAAATATGTAGTTATAGACATTCGAATGACAAAAGCTTTATCTCCAGTACAGAAAACTTATGATGCTAAAAGCTTTTAAACAAATGCTACAAAATCCCATTAAGTTAAACATGCTTCAAATTAAGCAAAAACTTTGATGTTAACCTCAACAACAATTAAGCACATGGCTAAGGATTGTGGGAGTCCCTAAAACTATTGCTATGAAAACCTGCACAAATTTATCAAAACTTTAATGTCTACAGGAAATGAATCTTTACCTAATGCACAGAAAACAGATCACATAGCGGATTACAATCGCTGTAGACATTTTAAAAATTGCGTTCAGAATTCAGGATTGCAGATATTAATATTCTAATCTTTGCAAGATTGAATTCATATATGGTCCTAAAATTTACATCTAGATTATTCATATATATTTTCTAGTTGAAGATATAAGAGCTTTCCATTCCTGCAAACTGTAAGCTGGCAAATATTCAGTAATAGACCATTTGGAAAAGAAAACTGCTTTTAGTAGAGCAATGCAAAGTAGTTATATATATATATATAATATGGGGTTTAGATTTTAAAGCCATAGGTTTATTTTTATGCAGGCAAGAACTGCTGTGATTCTAACACATTTAATTAAAGGCTAAAGACTTAGAAATATTGTAAACTAATGTAAACAAAATAAAAGGGATACAGACACACAAATCAAAAGCCAAAAAACTTTCCATATACTTATCAGAAAAAATCTCTGAATTCAGACATGGTTCCAGACTGCTGTCTGTGTTGTTCTGGGTTATCTAGAATTAGTAGGTATAAATACACCATCTGCAGATTTTACTGCCTGAACTTCACACTTCAACAGCCAAAAAAAAAAGATGTAAATATTTTAGGAATCATCCAAAATGATCAGAGGAATTTTTAAGTTTAAAAAAAGTAAATAATTAATAAGGCAAATATATTTCAAATCCATAAGGGTCTTGGCTAGAGGACTTAGACTTTTATCTCTTTTGCTGTATTTTTTCAAGGAAATGAAAGAAAATCAGTAGCAATTAATTACATTAGGAAGAATGTTGCTCTCAATTATACCAAAGCAAAATAAATACAGCTGTACTGATATCAGAAATATTAGTCAAACCTTCATGGGCTTCACTGTGAGAACACCTGGACTAATTTTCTTTACTATACTATCATTAAAGGCAAATACAGTTTCTTGAATGTGAACACTACCAAACATTTATTTTGAGTTGATTTACCTCCCATTTGAAAGTACTAATTTGCAGAAGTGCATGTGTATAAGTAGCTTTGAGATAATATGTTTCAAGATATTGATATTTTTAGCAAAAAAAAAGAAAATAACAAACCTGCAAGTTTTCTTTCAAAGTACCTTGAGTTCCTTTTATACATTTAAATAATTTTTATAGAAACTACTTTTTTATTTTTAGAATAGTGTGCATGCTTCAGAATACACAACTAGGTATTTGAACAGGTGCTTATGCAAAAAATTCTCAAATAATCCTGTCTAAAGTTTTTGCATTTATTCACACATGCAAGGGATGAATTAGCAGTCATCAATAGTTTTCAAACAATCCGTAAGTTGGAAAATTATTTTATGAAACATCCACTGAATCATTGAAAATAAAAACATTGTTAGAAATAAAAAATATTAATTATTAATAAAAATATTCATCTTATCAAATACTTTATAGTCAAATAAATTGTCCAGTCCTTTTCCTGGAATGCTGATAACATCCAAATTCCTCTCCATAATCTTCTACCATTTCAAGTAGAAAAGAATGAAACGAATGCTCTTGACTGGAAAAACACATTGAATGAAGAAAAAAAACTCTAATCTGCTGAATAAAGATATTGAAAAGTAAAGCAGCTAGGAAGTTAACCTGGAAGATGAAATTACTTGATTTTAATACTCTAAGTCACTCAGATAGGTCATCCAAGCAAGGTTCAAAATCTGAGGTTGCTTTTTTTGCTTAGTTATTCCCACATCCTTGAATGCGACTGATCAGGCCTATGGAATGTGAGGCACCACATAGGAGTACACAAAATAGCATACCTCACTCCCTGGAGGTTTATGAAACTTCTATGCTCAGGCGACTAACACTTGGTATACAGGAATAATGAGACTTTGCTTACACTTGGTCATTCACATCCTAATGGAAGAAATCACTTTTGAAGTATAGAAGGTACCAAATATTAGGGCATCATTATCAAGGAGTTTTAGTAGACAACTGTGATAAAAACTTTGCTGACAAGAATTCAATGAAGACCATGGAATAATTCAACAAACTTCTCACTTGTTCAAGAGTAAGTTCTTTGACGCAGGAATATTTCTACAGCATGCAAAAGAGGCAGATACTGCATCAAAAGAACCGATAACTTAATTCCTCCGAGCATTGTTATAAATGCCTTCAATGAAACAGTACAAGACCACATCTGTGCTGGTCATAGTATTTGATCTTGGCAAGCCAACTGTCTGGTTATTCTTCTCACAAGTATCAGACTATCTTCATCTGCACAAAATCCAGTGACAAATATCAAAGGGTATTGTTTGTTAAAGCTAATGTGCTTGGTGTAGATGTCATTGCCTGTGAGTTCAAGCTGTTAGCACAGGAGGCAAGATATTCTAAGTCTCTGAAGAACATGAGTGCAGAGTAACACAAACTATTAACCCAAAATTTTGTTATTGCTACTGATGACAAAGAGATTAAGTTAGCACATGCACACTAAAGTTGCACCTAGTTGCTGTGTAGTACTCCAAAGTCTACATGCAAGTCATGGCATTTGTAAATATACTTTCTTAAAAAGATAGGAATCATGCTAATGCTGGGTAAAATTTATAACTTTGCTTATACAATCTCTCTGCGGACATATTCTCTCAACTTGCATTCTCTTTCCTTCTATTTGTAAATTTTGAGTAAAGGGATATTGAATGAGTTGCGTGTGATTCCTTCTTTGCAGATGATAGTCATAACATAAAAGTGAAGACTCTCCTGCTTCATCCTAGATTTTTTCAGAGTAATTCCACTGAAAAAGAAGCATCAGGAAAACATGCAGTTTTGTTGAAGTGATTTTTGAAAACATACAGGATTTACATAATACTTTCAAAATATGAACCCTTGGGCTGAAAGAGAGAAACATTAAAATACCTATTTGCCACTGCAAAATTGCTTTTGGGCATATTCAGAAGTTTTAATAAAATTTTATGCTCTGATATACACAGAGAAGTATTATAAGTGGACCACTAATGCTTGCTTTATTCACAGTGTTATGAACATTCTAGTTTATTTAAAGTATACTGAGACTAAAGATAAAGTGACACTGCTACAAGACCACACTCTATGTCAGGATGTTTGCAGCTCATCTTCATATCACATTGGGATACAAATCCTTCCCCCTCAGCCTTAAAATCCCACAGCTGCTTCACTGCAGCTCCTGTAGAGTGGTAGGGGTAGAAAAGTTCTCTCAGTAGCTCAGCAGGAAGGAACTATTTTTGCAGAACCAATTTGGATGAAAAAATATTCAAAACTGAGATGTCCACCACCAAGCCTAACAAGAGAGAAAGTATTACATTTCATTGAGAACAGAGAATTTGATCAGCTGCCTTCTCAGAAGGAACAAGAATGTTTTCAATTGTACAATGTGCAGGATACTTCTCCCTGCTGGGAGGGGAGCTACCAAATCCCCATAATACCAAAAACACATATACTTCCATGTATCTGTCTATATTATTGAACATGCCTGTTTCCATGTGTGAGAGAACACCAGTTCCTCACCAGGGGCTTAAAACATATTAAGGATATAATTAGAGCCAACCCTATTGGAGAGGGTTTTTTTATTTCTGCTTTTCAAAAATAATCTCCACATCTGGATTAAAAGTTCACTATCACTGATAGCATCACAAATTAAGAGTAAGTTATAAAAATTTAGTGGTTAAGTTACATTTTCTTGGACAGTTTCTGAACCACAGAAATGCTCCCTGCAAAGATAGTAGTATCCAGACCTCAGACCTCCTGTGTGACAACCCTCCATCACAAGGCAGCAGAGCCAGGATCCCTTTTTCACTCTGCCCTAAATGGATGTTGGATTTTCATCTGTGCAGTGACAATATTTTAATTACTTTGATGTAAGAATCCGAAGATGATTTTACTGTGACTCTGTTACTGTAGTCAGACAAGATTTGGAAAATGGGAACATTTTCAGGAGCAAAAGTCCTCAGTCCAGTAACCCAGAACAACAGAGAGAATTTTATTTATTCATTAGAAGTCTGAGAAGAAATAAGTTAAACAATTGAAATATAGACTTTTAAACAGAACTTTTAAAATAATTCTGCCTTTCCTTTTAGCTATGGAATTTCTTATATGGGGAAAAGTAACTTTCCAATGCCATTAATCTCAAATTGAAGAGCTAATTCTCCTGGACTTGTCTGAAAATCAAAATAATATCTAGCAGATTGTAGGCGCTACTGAAGAATTTCAGGCTGGAATTCTCTGGTTGTTTTGATTGTTTTTGCAAGCATTGGTTGGAAGCCAGTGATTTTCAGTCCTGCTTTCAGCAGGAGGTGAAGATCTTGTGGAAGAAACTGAGAGCCCCTTAATGAGATCCACAAAAGTGTATTTCTTGCTGAAACTACTTAAGCGAGTCATTATCTACCCTGATGCATAATTTAATATGTGTGCTGCTGAAATACAGGACTGGGAGTTGGAGCTAAAAGGATTAAGGCGAACATACATCATACTTTTCAGGATTTACCGAATAATTTGTGACTCTTTAAAGAGTTTTACAAGGTTAAACAAAAGCTGTACACTATATTATTGCCTCAAACAATTACATTGCCCCTTTAGAAATGTTTATGCTCCATGCCACTTTACGGTGTCATTGTCAAAAGAGGTGGAAGAAAGCAATCAATAGCTGTTGGAAACTACACAGCATAAAAGCCTGAGGAAAATAAAGTTCACAGGTGCATTGACTGCAACACTGTTGCTGTAACAATGTGGAGTTTAGTCAGTGTTGAAGACTTTTAAAAGAGCGTTTTAGGAAATGAAATTCACATTTTCTACTGACTGTGACATTTTAAAAAGGTTTTCCTCATACACTAGCCCTGGACACTTCTAAGACCTTTTATGAATTTTGTTTACTATAGTTTCACATACACTTCCTTCAAGTCTTTTTTAATGACATAAAATACTTGCCTAATCACAGTGGAATGCCTAGGGTATTTTTTTCTTTTGTTATTTTTGCCAGTTCAGGACCGAGTACTCTATGACCTACTAGATGACTAGTTTTGATGAGATTAGACAAAATTATATCTTCAGCAGTCTCTGGTGGGGAGGGGTGTGTTTCCAGCTCCTCCTCCTATGGAACATATTCAGTCTTACAATAGCAGAAGGTAAGAATCCTTTTATATGAATAGTGAACATTACTTCTCTCATGTCTGTCCCTGGCATGTCATCACAAAAGGCTCCATGCATTTATCAGTTCTACTGAAGAATTAAAAACTAATCTGACCACAAGAGAATTCTTCTCCTAAAGCCACCATGGATGACAGGTTTGGCTGTGTCCTGAGGCAGTGATGCCTGTGCCTTATATTTTTGCTCTTGTGCCTGTACCTCTTGATGTTCCTGAGCACCAGGAAAAGAAATTGATACCTAAACCCAGTGAGATTACTAAGACCCAAGTTTATCTAACCAGGAGAGACAATAAAGCACATTGATTATCTTCACTACTGACTGCAGACTACCAGCCATGTGAGTGCTACACAGCATGCTGAAAAGAAGGGAGATAAGTTCAGCATTAATTACACCTTGAATATGTCAGGAATTTAGAGTCCTTTGTCAAAAGACCAATGTTGAAAATAAAGTTGAAAATTACTGTTTTACTGTTAAAGAAAAAATATTTTTAAACAAGATAGAACTTAAAAGTTCTGGTTTCATTTCTGATATTACTCAGCTTTTGCAGTTCTCTTTATTCCTGGTCCCATTGCAGAAGATTATTTGTAAAGAAGCTTCTGCAAAGAAAGGCTTAAGGAATTAGAAAATGAAAATTCTATTTGAAGATAAATAGATGTTTATGATTTTTTTGGGATTATAAAACATCCTTTTACTAGCTAGAGTGTCACCATGGAGGTGTGCCCAAGACACCAAAAATCTGTGTCCCATCTCAGCTGAGACTCTCAGCTCATATTGGCAAAGGATTTGTAAGTACTAACTCACTACCAGGTCCATAGAATTTAAACCTAGGTCTCTGTGGTAGTATATAATTATTGTGACTGAAATAACCTTTTAAAAAAGCATGTGTATATTCCATGAATATGCAGGTTTACCAGATTGAATATAGGTTTTCTCAGCAAGCTACTATTAAAATCCTCAATATCATGCCAACAGATTTTATTTCTGGAAAGAAACATGAAAACACTGGTGTTGTGTCCATATATTTTGCAGATGAAAACATTTGACATAGTAATAATGTACTTTTTTTATGCTGCCCAATGACAACACAATATTTTGATAACAAAAATGCCTAATTCTTATTAGTGCACGAAGTTTTTCCCCCGTAAAATAAAAAGATGACGAGGCCTAAAGCTAGGTTTAGAAATAAGTATTAAATATTCCAGCTCTAATCACACTGCTTAGAAAAGGGGGTTTGAATAAAGAATCTCCCTCCTCCCAGGAGCTGCTTTTAACTTTCAAATGAAGCATGACTAAATTCTAGCAAAGCAGATTTGATGTTTCCAATTAGCTCAGAGAGCTGAAAATAGTTGTGATGTTATCAGACGGTGGGTATTGTGAATAGGAGCCACATCCTGACATAGCCTGTATGCTGGTTATAATTTCAGAAGAAGCATAAAAATTACTCAATTACATAATTGTACATTCTGACTTTTTGTATTTTTATAAATTTTCCAAAGAATTTCTAACCATAACCAAGCATCTGCATTTTATTGTTTGGTCATATTTTTGGCATCCAATTTGTAGGTAATGAATGGTAATCTGTCTTAAAACAGTAACCCTCACACATCTTTCAGCCAGGGCCTGATCCAGATTTCTGTGGAAAAAATGCCTAAAAAAACCAAATCAATATGTGTCTTTCCCAGCTTTGTGACTTTTTGTTAGTTTGCTGCAATATGATTGCAAGCAGTAATACCAGCTTAGGCCACTATCTTCCAAAGCCTAACCTTTGCACTACACACAATCAGTGTTGCTGGAGACAAGTGGGACAAGCCTGTCTTGCACTTTTCCAAACACTGGAAAATGTAAACAGAAAATATTATGCTACTGAGGAGTTATTCTCTCTTTAAAATGTGATATAAAACAAAAGACCACAATGAGAGATGCAATGTAACAACCCTTTGTTCACATGCTGTATTATTATTACTGTGTTATCATTGGCTTCAGCCTTTGGAGTTTTTGTAATTATTATTATTTCCTTGTATTCTCTGATTATTTTTACAGCTAGGCTCATCCAGGACTTACATCATGGATTAAACTGAACAAAGATTTTTAGAGTCAATAAACTAGTTGTTTAGCTGTTGGAGTTTGGTCAATAAAAGGACTCTTAGTAAGTGCAAAATGGTTAGGCAGCATTAACATATTTTCTGTGAATACATTTTTATTTGATTTTTATGTAAGCACAGAAGACAAAACACAGAACACAGCTTCTCAACAAAACACACATATTTTCCTGGTTTGCCTTCCCTGTAGAAAATACTGCAGTGTTGTTATATAGGATATTTTATTGCATACTACCATACTTCTGACTTCTGCCATACAAAATAAGGTGGTCACACTTTTTTTTCACTATTATATTGTATCTAATAAGATTTTCTAATGCAAGAAAAAAGTAAAATATTAATTTGACTCAAGTGGGAAAATCAGCATCTGCCATGGGTGTGCATGCCTTTAAATACACAGAACCCAGTAAAATATCTCCTCACCCAAAGTGAAATTGCTACAGAAACCGTACCCATAAGAAAGCATAAGAAAGAAAATAGCTTTTTAGAAATGCTGATGCTGTTTCCAGTTAATTTCAGAAGTTAATTTGTTTTTGAAGAGGAAAAGGCCCCTTATTTTGAGTGAAGAAATTATATTCAAATAGATTGTAAACACTGTGAGGCCTTCAGGGAGTTCAAGCTTTTGCCACTAGTTTTTTGTCTTCAAGTATCAATGTTATTTGTGATCTAATTGACACTACTTTGCCAGGAAAATTTTCACTAAATATTTTAGAAAAAGAGAGTTACCTTTTCAAGGACTGAATATGCCAGGAAAATTTTCACTAAATATTTTAGAAAAAGAGAGTTACCTTTTCAAGGACTGAATATGATATGGAAATTGGAATGTCACAGAATACATTTTTACCAGTTTCTTTTTTTCCAACATCTTGTTTCCCAACATCATTAGAGAAATAATGATATTTTTCTTTCCTTTTTTTGGCTTTATGGAAAAAAATACCCTGGGAAATGTCAATGTCTTCTAAAAGCAAAACGAGTTTCAGGCAATAGTTTAAAAAGAGATGGTCAGGCTGAATGGAGCTCTGAACGACTTGGTCTAGTGGACAGCATCCCTGCCCATGCTGGGGGAGTGTTTGGAACCAGATGATCCTCACGGTTTCTTTCAACCCCAAAAATTCTGTTGTTGTATGAAATTAAACACAAGGCTTCTCACATTTTACACTCTATTGAAGGAGCTGCTGCAGTCCTCACTAGGACTTTGTTTACTGTGAACTTGATAAAGAGCCACTCCTTCTCCCTGGAGATAACCCATTGAGAAGATGAGGAAGTCATCTTTGAGCTGAGAGACTCTGCATGATATAGTAGGTCTCCCTGCATCTATTGTACTATAGTTGTGTGCAAACATCTTCCTTACACGAGCTAGAAAGACAGAAAAACAAAAAGCCTTAAATGTGTAGTAAATGGGTTTTGCTAAGGAATGGAGCTTAGCTTCACTTGGAAGGTGGCTTTGTTAAATGAAACAGCAAGTTGACAAGCCTGAAAGATGAAACATAAAAAGATAATCCAGAAGCCCTCATTCTCTGTTCCTGATGCGCACACCACCGTCAGTACCCCCAGGTCTGAGGTATTTTCTCAAGAAGGAAATACGTATCAGACTGCTTGTGCAGTGGTTAACAACAAAAGAACCCTGAACCCTGCACTGCAAATGCTGGAGCTCCAGGTATAGCCACACAACCATTCTGAAAATGGAGACAATCACATTTAATTGCTTCCATGCTTAGTTGGATCACAGATGTGACAGGCACTGTGCCTGACCACAAATTATTAAAGAAAAACATTAGCTGGTATAAGTCTTGTTTATGAAAGAGTGCCAGTGGAAAAAATCACAGGATCGTGGTCTCCAGCTACTACACAGATGCCAAGGAAAAGCATATCAACAATAGTTGAAGTTTATGAAAAGTGTATGGTGCTTTTTGGAACAAAAAAGATTTCTGACTGCATTAAATTATATTGCTGTTGTTTTAAGAGTAAATAACATGCAGACATCCAGCTAGCCAGTTGGCTGCTGGAGATTTCATTTGGAATAATTTACAAAATCATGACATAAGAATTATGCAACGATTGGCCTTCCAAGAACATAATTTCACACTATGTCCCTATCTAAACTAAATACCATTTGGGAAGACGTTGTCAATTTTTTGCTTGTTTGGCGCTAGACTCATGTTAATTGCTCAGAGTTGAGTGAGGCCTGATAGTCACTGACCCTTCCCAGGTTCTGCAAGTTCATGTCACCCCAGCAGGAGCCTACAATAATGAGTGCCCTGCAGAAGAATGATCCAGCTACAACACAATACAATGATCCAGGTATTTAGGACACCACCTCAGGCACATTGCTGACAGGTACCACAATACACCTCCTGTTTGGAACTAGATTATCTTTAAGCTCCCTTCCAACCAAGTCACTCTATTGATTATGTGATTCTTTGAAGGCCTTCATAGGTAGATGGAGCAAAACAAAGATGGAGTACAGTAAAAAGTTTCTGGCTTGAATCACATCTTAACTCTGTCTTGGAAGGGACTAATTGATCTGTGACAAAATTACTCATGTGAAAGAGTAAACAGCAGTAAAGTGATCAGGGGAGGATGCTGGCAGGAACCACAGGCAACTTATTAGATGACTGAATTACATCCTTTGAGTCCTAATGGAGAAAAACTATACACAACCCTGAGTGAGATACTAAGCAAAGAATATACCTGACTTCCTGTTTTGCTCTTCAGTTTATCCTTTTTGCTAGCTTAGTCTGCTAGCTTCCAAATCACTCCCTGCTAAATGCACAAGAACTGTAGTGGCTTATGCACGTATATACTTGCTCAATCTCTCTCTTTTTTTTTTTATCCAGATGGCTAAAAATGTCTGGTTCCATCTGTTTAGACTTTTGTGGATTTAAGTGGGAAAAAACTGTGTTTATATCTACTATTTATCTCAAGTGCCGCTGACTCAGATGAAAGGAAGCAGTAAGAGTCTTGCCTGTCTCCCCCATTGTCTGCACTAAATCTTGATGAAGCTTGATGGAGTTGATCTACTGTTGCAAGAGGGACACAGGTAGGGATATTCACCTCCCCAAAAAAATCCAATCTACAGTCTCTACCTGTCACTTCTACATCTTTTTACAAAGATCTTGATTTACTGGCTAAAACTGCAGACATAAATTCTTCAGCCATGAACCTGCCACTAATTCTGTCAACATGCTGCTCTGCGTGCGAGATTCAGAAAGGGATTTTCTTTCCATAACCTGCACCCTTTACTAAGCCAGCAGGGGACTATTTCTCAGTATGGTAGAGAACACTTAGTGTCCACTTCCAGCTTCCACAAACTTCCCTCTGTATCCACTCTTAGTATACAAAGAGGTGGCTGGCAAAGGAAATGACCTGTCAGATTACTGAGTCCATTTCCTTACAAGGATGGGGCACAGTCACATGGGAGATAAGGTATCAGATATTAAAGTGATTTCACTTGATCTTAGCCAAGAGGTCAGACCTAATATCTATTGTACATGACAGCTCTATGAGTTTGTGCATTTAGCCACATTGCAGTAAATAGACAAAACCTCGGTGGTAAGAGCACACTCCTTGTCTGGTTTGGTGCGCTGAATCCTACAAACTGGCCCATGTGTAGCAGCTTTGATTTTCAGGTAAGTCAGGATACAAGAAATCCAAGCAAAGACTCTCACAGAGGTATGGTTTCAAAAAGCCCTCCAAAGCATCAGTAGAGTCTCAGTGTTAAAATGTCATGTATGCATTGGACAAAGCACTTTTTTACCATATAGGGGGCTGGCCACCATTATCCACATCCACAGGAACTTAATACCAGGCAAGGGGCATCCTCTATTAAATCCTGACATAGCATATTCAGAAAAAAGCCTATTTAGAAATAAATTAACAACAAAACGTAGTGAATTAAAAGCCACAATGGAGGAAAATAATTTAAGGAATGGAATAACGAGAACAATTTTCAGCCATGAAATGTTTTTATCTTCTGATAACTTGCAAATTGTAAAGCCATGAATTTATGCATAAGATACAATACACAACAAAGAGATAATTCATATTCAAATCTCATGGTCCTCCATCACACATCCCTCTGTTTATATGTAGATAGTCTTACGAGAAAATGACACCAGGCACAACCAAAATTATGAGACAGCAAGTCAAGCCTGAAGATAATAATTACTTAGTTCACACAGGCACAGTGAAATTCTTCAGCTCACTGTCTTGGTGGCCTGCAGTGACAAATGTATCATGTGGAAGTAGTAAATTAGAAGGATATTCTTTCCTTTTTTTTTTTTTTCTGAAACACTTAGTGAACTAATAACTGTTTGACAATTGCATGGCTGGTATTTCAGAGGAAAGGGGGAACATGTGGTGACTGAGAGCACCAAATCCATTTCCATTTACATTACTGTAAATCTTGAGCATGTCCATTGGTTTTAGCTGAATTACTCTCATTATCACTGGCAAAAGGTTGGAGAAAAATGGTCAAAGGGATCACATTTTACTATGGGAAGGCAGTTTCTTTCAAAAGAAAAGCACATTGTATAAACTACAAGAAATACTCAGTGTCCTAGTTAAAGGTAATGTGGTAAAATAAGCAATGAAAAATTAATTTAATCTCATAAAATAAAAGCATTAGAAAAACTTATTTACAACATTTCCCCCTTGATAAAAGGGACTATTTATCATTTTGTCAAGATGCTTAGCTATTCAAGGACTTCGTTAGACTAGCCTATTGAGATATATTTAGCAGTTTACACAAGAAATGCCTTAGTTGTCTCTTTTTCCTGAGAAAAGTTTGACTATTTACAGTTTCATCAACACTGAGATTCTCCTTTTTTCCCCCCTCAAAACAGTCAGCAGAGCAATTAATTATGACATTTCCCTCAAGATGACTACAGGCTGGAAAGTGTGCAAAGCGTCTGTTTAATATAAAGATACATTTAAACTTCCTAATTGCTAGAATCATGATATACAATAGTCTTTTCTCATAGAAATTGTGATTAAATAGTCATAGGGTGTCTAAGAATAAAGTACTTCTGGCACTTCTGTAGGAGAAATTTAACATCAAGAAGATTTTGTTCTAATGAGTCTTAAAGCAGCAACATGTTACTGTTAAGAAATGCCAATACATAATTCTGCCTCGGGATTTTTTAATGTGGATGTTTGTATTCTTTCTCCAGATATTTTTTTTCTTTAAAAGCACCTTTCTCTTCCAGTCTCCGAAGTCACTTATAAAATTATAATAGTGTGTTTTCATTCCTGTTAAAGCTGTAGTAACGTGTGTACATTTTGCTCACCGTACTGGTCAAGCTCTTTGTAATTTGCTAACTAGGATATAGTGTATCTTAGCTCCTAAATGTGATTTCACAATTTGCCTGATGCAAACCAAATGCCACATATTCACTGTCGTTTCAATTAGCTGAAACTTTCAAAAGAAATATAAGATGACGTGGAGAAAAAATCCTTCTTTTTGAAAGAATATGAAGCTTCTAAACTGGAGAACTTCTTCCAGGAGTTCCAGGTCTGCTTGCGAACCAGAGAGAACTAAATGTAGCAGATTAATACAAACAAGTGAATGCTAAAGCCATCTGCTGAGATGAGTTACAACAAAAAGAAATATTATATGATACTAGGGTGTATAAAATATAAGGTATGATCACAGGAACACACAAAACCACAACAATTAAAAAATGTGTGCATAAAGGAAATTCATCAACATAAAGACAATTATCTTAATACACAAATCATTTAAAAGAACTTTTCTAAACATATGCTAACATAGAACCTGGATTTGGAGAGATTTGTTGGTCTAAAAAAAAAAGTAATTTGAACTCATTCTTTTCTTCTTTAAAACTTTGGGCAGAAAATTTGAATACAATTTTGTAACTCTATATTCATGAAGATGGAAACCTGAGGAAAAAGATGCTAATGGGGAAAATTACTGAAAAATAATATATTCAGATTTGTATAGTTTTTTCTGGTCCATTAAGCTAGTATTGCATTTTCAGATATCTATGGAAATTGTAGTAGAAGAAATGCTATTAATCTCAGCTAATTTTCAATGAGAATTTCAGAAACCTGATGTACAGTAGTTTCACGAATACAAGCCGCACGGATTATAAGCCGCACCCCCGGTGCCTCGACAATGTTGCTGTCTTTGTCAATAGATAAGCCGCACCCCGAATATTAGCCGCACTTTCGTTCGTAGCGAGAATCCGTGCGCAGCTTTCACAAATTGGCCAATTAGTAACAGGATCGCGGCATAGCGGGCTTTACTGGCTCGGGGCGGGGCCAGGCAGGCTCGGCCCGCTCATGGTTGCCGATGGGGCCGGGTGGCCCAGCTCAGCGCCACGGCTCGGCGGGGCTGGCCGGGTGGTACTGCCGCCGCCGCCGGGCTCGCTGGCCCCCCTCTCCCGCCAGCACCGCCCCGCTGCCGCGTTCCCTAGCCCCGCCGGCGGGCTCGCCGGCCGCGGCGCGCCGCCTTCCCTAGCCCCGCCGCCGGGTTCGCCGGCCGCGGCGCGTTCCCTAGCCCCGGCGGCGGGCTCGCCGGCCGCGGCGCGCCGCCTTCCCTAGCCCCGCCCGTGGGCTCGCCGGCCGCAGCGCGCCGCGTTCCCTAGCCCCGCCGCCGGGTTCGCCGGCCGCGGCGCGTTCCCTAGCCCCGGCGGCGGGCTCGCCGGCCGCGGCGCGCCGCCTTCCCTAGCCCCGCCCGTGGGCTCGCCGGCCGCAGCGCGCCGCGTTCCCTAGCCCCGCCGCCGGGTTCGCCGGCCGCGGCGCGTTCCCTAGCCCCGGCGGCGGGCTCGCCGGCCGCGGCGCGCCGCCTTCCCTAGCCCCGCCCGTGGGCTCGCCGGCCGCAGCGCGCCGCGTTCCCTAGCCCCGCCGCCGGGTTCGCCGGCCGCGGCGCGTTCCCTAGCCCCGGCGGCGGGCTCGCCGGCCGCGGCGCGCCGCCTTCCCTAGCCCCGCCCGTGGGCTCGCCGGCCGCAGCGCGCCGCCTTCCCTAGCCCCGCCCGTGGGCTCGCCGGCCGCAGCGCGCCGCGTTCCCTAGCCCCGCCGCCGGGTTCGCCGGCCGCGGCGCGTTCCCTAGCCCCGGCGGCGGGCTCGCCGGCCGCGGCGCGCCGCCTTCCCTAGCCCCGCCCGTGGGCTCGCCGGCCGCAGCGCGCCGCCTTCCCTAGCCCCGCCGCCGGGTTCGCCGGCCGCGGCGCGCCGCCTTCCCTAGCCCCGCCGCCGGGTTCGCCGGCCGCGGCGCGTTCCCTAGCCCCGGCGGCGGGCTCGCCGGCCGCGGCGCGCCGCCTTCCCTAGCCCCGCCCGTGGGCTCGCCGGCCGCAGCGCGCCGCGTTCCCTAGCCCCGCCGCCGGGTTCGCCGGCCGCGGCGCGTTCCCTAGCCCCGGCGGCGGGCTCGCCGGCCGCGGCGCGCCGCCTTCCCTAGCCCCGCCCGTGGGCTCGCCGGCCGCGGCGCGTTCCCTAGCCCCGCCGGCGGGCTCGCCGGCCGCGGCGCGCCGCCTTCCCTAGCCCCGCCGGCGGGCTCGCCGGCCGCGGCGCGTTCCCTAGCCCCGCCGGCGGGCTCGCCGGCCGCGGCGCGCCGCCTTCCCTAGCCCCGCTGCCAGGCTCGCCGGCCGCCCCCTCCCGTCTGCACCACCGCCGCGTTTCCTCGCCCTGGCCGGCATTGCAGGCCCCCGCACCGCCAGGCTTCCCCACGCTGCTGGCCCCAATTCTGCTGGGCTTCCCCCGCTGCCAGGCAGCCCCACCCGTCGGCCTTCCTGCTTCTGCCATGCTCCCCTGCACTGCTAGCCCCAGTTCTCCCGGGCTCTCCCGCCCTGCTGGCTCAGGCTCTGCCGCCCTCCCTGCCCCGCCCTGCTGGCTCAGGCTCTGCCGCCCGCCCCCCACACTGCTGGCCCCGCCTCTGCCAGGCTTTCCCACCTCAGCCGGGGCCGGCCGGGCTCCAGCTTGGCTTGGGGCTGCCGCGGGCTCTCACTTCCGTGTTGGTAGCTTTTAGAATTTTGTTAATAGATTAGCCGCCCCGGAATATTAGCCGCACTTCCGGGTTTCCACCAAAATTTTGGTCAAATTGGTGCGGCTTGTATTCGTGAAATTACTGTAATATTAAAAGAAAGTTCAAATTAGTACTGTCTACTTAAAACCTTAGTCTAAATGTTTTATCCTATTCCATAAAATGTAATAATTCACTAACATTCTGCTAATTACAGGTTTTTTACTTATTCAATTTTATTGCTTGTTTGCCTCAAAAATACCTATCATGTGGCTTCAAAATATGCCTTATATTTACAGAATAATTTAAAGCTGTCAAACCTACTATTTAATAATAACATGTCATAATGAAGACAACCTTCCCAAGACAGTTCAAGAAACCCAATTCAGTTCTTTAATTCATATTATAATAAATGCTTAATAAATATGAGCAGGTAATGCAAAAATAACATTTGATTTATTTGATTTCTTTTTTCTGTTCATAAATTAGTTGCAAACAGAACACATTATTCTTCAGTTATTGAATTATTTGAATCACAGATTTATTTCTCAAAAATACACTGATAATTTATTAGATACCTAACAACTCTGAGGTAGTTTATTTTGAATATTTAATTTAAAAACTAGGTTATTTATATTAGCTACACAGTTCATTTTTGTTCTTAAACAAGATAAGCTTGACTATTAAATCTCAGGTGTCTGATGCAAATTATTTTGATTACAATTCAGTAAGATTTCTTCAAAGACGATTATTCACTAGAATAATTTACAGAGCATGAAATAAAGTAATATTTGTGTCAAAGTCTAAAATTTCCATAAGATTCCACAGCTCCTAAGTCCTTTGTTAATACTTGCTGCATAGGAAGGGATATTTCTTTGGTGTCGAAGTTAACTCTGCAGATCTTGCTAATACGCAGTAGCAATACACCTGGCAGGGCACAGACAGGCATCTAAGGAGGTGTGATTTACAGCAGCCAGCTGAAGCCCAGAGCCACAAGAACTGGATGAAAGTCTGTTCAAGCAGGTGTGCACACAAGGCAGGCTCAAACCCAAGTGCCATTAACTTGTTATGTTGTATAAATTACTAAAAAAACAGAAAAAAAAAAAAAAAGGATAATTTCTTGCCTCCCCTTATATTCTCTTTCAATCAAGGTAGGAAAGTATAGCAGGGTTTTTTTTTTTTTTTTTTTTTTCCTTCCCCTGCAAGTAGACTACTCATTTTGAAAGAAAAGTTCTCAGCCTGCACTGCACTTCCTTATCTGCTTTGAGGATCTGCTCTGCCCTCCTGCTCTCTCTGGAATCCCAATGACGGCAACACCAGATCTGCATGTAGAGTAAACACAGAGCAACCATCTGGGACCCATCCTGTGGGTAATTAAAAGAAATCCTTGTTCTTTACAGGAGAGCTGATACAATATACTTATCAATTTAGTGTTCACAGTCACTACTGTAGAGAACAATTTATCAACAAAGGTTACAGGAAAACAGCAAAGCTAACTTAAGCAATATTTTTGTTTCAATACTTAGAATTCAGGCAAGCCCTAGGATAATCATTTTTAAGACCCAACCAAACAATAGTCAAAGATCTCCAATTCTACTTCCTGTATGCCTTCTATAATATATTGGCATCATAGGAAGAGTTTAAAAGCCTAAAGGTAGCAATTCTGCAGTCATCCTTTGAGATTACACTATGGAAAACACCAAGTTACACAGGATTTCATTTACTTTTTGTGGTGTGTTATTTTTGTTTTGTTGCTGTGCATCCAAGATTCATTTAAAATTAACTTTCAAGACCCTTATAAGAAGCATTGTTAAGGGTTTTTTTAATTGGTAGGACAAAAGTAGTGAAAGTTTATTGTGGTTTGATAGTGATAAATGTTCTGGAAGACATTTTCATGACATAGATTTTACAGGTCTATGTCATTTTTTAATGTCTTTCCACTGACAAGAAGGTTTCTCTTATGTTCCATTTAATTTAAATTTGAGTCAATATGATTTTTTGTGAAGTTTTGATAAACAAGCTCTGGTAGCAGAAGGAGTAGACAGGCAAATCATTTTTCAGCAACGTAAATTAATGCAGCTTAACATTACAAAATAAGTGTTGCTGACTTGAAAAGCAAAACACTGTTTACTTGAAGGTTTTCTGAAACACCATGCTGGGGTATTGTTTGTTTTGTTCCCGTAGTTTCTCTAAAAACTATGATAACAGCAAAGTGTCAGGGCTCTGATGGAATCCTCTGGTCTGATATTCATTTACTACACTTCAATCTCAATCATCTGCAGTATTGTCTAATTGTGGGCTCAGGTCTTTTTTCCTCCTGCACACTGTGCCCACATTCTGTGGTACTATAGCAGTAGAAGATCTCCTATTTTGTTTGTTTCTGTGATCAGTCAATACCTTAACTTTCTACCCTGTTTCCATACTTTTCAACAGTCTACAATCAAAGCATCATTTAATTTATTTATTATTTTAGCTGTTCTTGAATATGAAGCAGCAAGTCACATAAAACTCAGGTTATTAGGAAATTAGCTAAATATATTGAAAACACGTATTACTAAAATATGCATGCACCTACTTAGATAAAAACAGTAGTTCACCTGTATGTTCTCTGCCTTATTTTCTTTTTCCTTCTGAACTTCAGAATTGAGGTAACTTTCTTCTAAGGAGTCCTATTGCACGTAGTTTCCCTTTGAGCAGAGTGCCATCAGGCTATATCTCCTGCATTTAAAGTAGTTTGTAAAAAAATCTATGATTTTCTATCCTGTGCTGACATGTTCAACAGAGCAGTTTGACTTTTCCTATTAGAAAAATACAGTCCTTTAGTCAAAATGTAGTTATGATTACATTGATTTTGCACTTTAACTCCATGCATCAGAAAAAAAAAACCTCAAAAACAAAAAAATAAGCAACAAAAAAAAAAACCAAAACCAAAAACCAAACCAGAAAGAGACATATGCTGCACATCTCTTTTTGTCAATCTATTTGGTCTATGGAACCAGAAGTGTGACTCATTAGAAAGGTGGCCAAGTTGTACTCTCACAGTGATACTGGAAGAATAGAACACCACTCTGAAAATAATAGGATTTATTACACAATATGAGACAAAAGTGTTTTAAAATAGAGAAACTGAGTTCAGTCAGTGTGTTTCAATTCCTTGCAAATATTGGTGAAAGAACTGTAATTTACTATCACTATTAATAACAATTAGAAAGTCCCAAGTCATATCAAGGCCATATTGTGCTAAAAGATGCATGTCTGTGTATAGGTAACAACTCTTGGCTCTTGTCCAAAATTTGCTACAAAATAAATAAATAGCATGGACAAAATTTGAATGGTCAAAGAATTATCTGCAGTAGTTCACACATTTGATACAGTCCTGAGAAACTGTATCTCAAATAACCTACTTCACTACCTGTTCCCATACATACCAGGAAATATTAATTTTTGAATTCTGCAGTATTTTTTTTTAAAAACATGAGATTAAATTTTCTGACAATCCAAAGGAGATATAATTTTTTATACTCCATATGGCTTTCATAAATATAAGGTTTCATTATAGCTAACAAAGCATTCATGGCTGCTCAATGAATGCAGAGAGCTGAATATATGGGTGGAGATTTTCCATGCATATCACAGTGAAGTATTTGTCAGGTTTGTTTACAAAAAATGTAATACAGTTCTGCCTCCATTATGTGCTTTCGGACATTATTTTGAGAGAGCCTATTTACAAGAGCATGTTGTGACAGGACAAGAGGGAATGGTTTCACACAGGAAGAGGGTAGGTTTGGATCGAATATTGAGAAAAAATTCCTTCCTCTGAGGGTCTGAGGCACAGGAACAAGATGCTCAGAGAATTTCTGGATGCCCCATCCCTGGAATCATTCAAGGCCAGGCTGAATAAGGCTTTGAAACCCCAGTTCTAGTGGAAGGTGCCCCTACCCATGGCAGATGATCTTTAAAGTCCCTTCCAACCCTAACCATTCTGTGATTCTATGCTGATTTTAAATGTCCACATATTTCAAAATATTCTGTAAAACAAATTCCTTCCCCCCCGATGACCTTATAACACCATACATTACCTCCAGTACCAAAGGTATGAAGACATAATCACTGTTGGCATAAGAAAAAGAAAGCTGACAAAAACATTGAAAAGCATTTGAAGCGAAAAGCAAACAGAAGAAATCTGGGGAATTGGGAAGATGGCAAGGGGCATGTGAATATTATAAGGCAGAAAATCCCATAATCTAAAGGAACATTTTTCCAATGGGTATTTGAAGAAATCCTGGTGGGGAAAAATGCAGCTAAGATATATTTATTGGTAAAATTGTGTTGATTCTCATGACAGAGTAATGGCTTGGATTCCAGTGTACAGCATGACATAATGCTTGTTGTGGTAGTAGCAACTGAAGATGGTGATATTAGATGTAGCATTTTGGGCAGACAGATGGACAAATTACATGAGTGGAAACCAGAAAAGGAAAAAATGGTTAAAACTACAGACTTAGAGGAGATAAAGCCTACTGTTTCAGAAGCAGGATTGGCAAACAGCACGGTTTCATAAATAGGATTCAAAAGGAAACACAATTTTAATTATAATTTCTTCATACAACAAAAGAAGCTCCTACTGTAATGGAAGCTCCTAAAGTTGCTGACAACCCACGAAATCCTGTTTATATCAATGAGAGTACTTGCACTCTATGGACTTTTGAAAATCAGGACACTTTTAATTTGTTCCATCGACACTCAGAGAATAACCATTGACATCTCTTCCAGAAAATCTTGGACACAAATTTCATCTGATTAAGAGAAGAAACCAAAAACTTACAGAGGCAGGGAATAATGTAGCACTACTCAGTACAATTCTTACAGATGTTTGTCCTGGGTTTCATTTTTTTTTTGTCTCACATTTAAACTGAATATTTAGAATCTTTTTTATAGGGAAAATATTTTTGTTAGGTGGTCAGAGATAAGAAAAATATTCTCTGAATTCCATGCCTACCAATTTTCCAAGGTTTGAAACAACCTTAACTTTTTAAAAAATCAGCAATAACAATAAAATATTAACTAGATTAAAAAATATTAACAAGATAATAACTTTTATATTAATAAACAGCATTATAACTATTTAAAGTTGTCTTGTGCTTGAAATATCTTAAATGAGTTGTTAATCTGTATTCAGATCATAATAAAGCATATGTACTTATGCTTTGTTATTCAAAATCTCACCAAAGAGACCATGAATAGAAAGAAACTATTTCCTATTACTTATGAAGGACTATCTCCTAGTAAAATTTGGCTTATCTCAGTCTCTCACCATACTTACACTGAGCATTAAGAATTGTCACTCTTTGTATAGGTTACAGTTCACTTCATAATTTTTCTTCAGTTTCTTCTAACTACAGGAACAAGTTTACCATAGGATATGTTTTTGCAAAGTTTGGATCTTGGATTTAAGTGGCTCAAGAAATACCTGTTTACTTTAACAAATTAGCATATTGATCACAGCTGCATACAGCAGTGAGGGTCTCTTGGTGTCATGCTGGTGTCTTATCCCCATCTCTATGAAGAAGTAAGAAAAGGTAGGAGGAGAAATTTAATTGATAACGCTGTCAGCATCCCACCTTTTTTGCTTAAAAAGGGCTGCTTTTTGCTTGACCCTTCATTCAGACAGGGAATATTTCTGTTTCTGTGTATTTTTCATTTCTTCCACTGGTTCTGAGAGCAAAGAGGAGGTTTAGCTGCACAATATAAATATGTAACATGAAAGTTATGCAACCTGTCAGAGAATATTCCGGTGTTTAATGACCGTTTTCAGAATGTAAGGTTTGAAGATTTCAGATAGCATACATAACTTGGCCAGTGAAATATATCCATACTTCCACTGTATCTATTTGAATATTTCAGTATTTTAAACTATTCCCTTCCAACCAAGGCTAACCAGAGCCTGAAATCTCAGAGTAAGTCCTACTCACAAATCTTGTCTTGCAGTCACAAAGGAATAAAATCCGAAAAAGAGCCTATGTGAGAGGGGGTTTCCCATATATCAACCTTATTCTATTGAGGAGACAGTGTTATCAAAGCCAAAAACTGTCCTACTTTTCAAAGTGCTTTGGAAAAACAGTGCATAAAAAAATACTTACTAAATAAAACATTCCTACATGGTGTAAAATTTAAGCAGGTGAACAAATTCTCCTCCTCAGTGTACAAAATCATAAGGAAAATCAAAGTTTCTTATTGGCCTCTCAAATCAGATCAAGCTCTTTAGACAATAAGGGCTCAGAAAGACTAATTGTGCCTACAGTCATAATTCTGCCACATCAAATTGAGGGATTTGTGTAAACTTTAAGACTGAGTGTGGACTGAATTTTTCTGCATCATTCAACTTCAGTTTAATCTGTGAAAAACAAGAAAATATTTTAAGTCAGTGTCAGAGGAACGACAGAAAGTAGAAACAGAGCATTATTTTGATGCTGAGTAGTGATCTCTTGAATCAGGTCTGTAGAGCTTTGTTATGCACTAAGTCTCCATATACTCAAAATGGGAAGTGAGATGCTGGAACAAGTTGCTCAGAGAATGATGGGTGTTCCACCCCTAGAAGTCTTGAAGGCCAGATTGGATGGGACTTTGAGCAAGCTGGTCTAGTAAATGCATCCATCTCCGTGGCAGGAGGTTGGAATTTGATGGTCTTTAAGGTCCTTTATGAGCTAAAACATTCTACGATACTATGAAAAATTTTAAAGTACAGTAATTTCATTATTATAAGCCGCACCATTTTGACTAAAATTTTGATCCCAACCCAGAAATGAGGCTTACACTCAGGAGCGGCCAATATATGAAAAAATTTCTGAAATTTCCCAACCCAGAAGTGCAAGCTGAGGTGACGAGCACCTGCCAGTAAAACCCGGGATTGCGCGATTGTTACAAATTGGTTACTCTGTTGCACAGCAGGGGGAGGCGGACTCCGTGCTGTCAGCATGGGGGAGGAGGTGGGGGGCTCCCTCCTGCCAGCCCCACGGCCTGGGGGCAAGGGGCTCTGTGTCTTCCTCCCACTGCCACAGCAGGAGCAGGTGGCCTCCGTCCCCACCTTCTGCCACGGGGCAGTGGCTGCCAGCCCCAAGCAGCCCTGCTGAGAGCCAGTGCCAGCACCCCGTCGGCAGCCCCGAGTGGGCCAAACCCGCCCGGCCCCAAGCCAAGCCAGTAAACCCCGCAATCCCGTGATTCTGTTACTAATTGGCAACTTTGTTGCACATGGGTCCTCGCTGCGAATGACAGTGCGGCTTAGGGTGCGGCTTATGTATGGACAAAGACCTAAAGGTTGCCAACACCCGGACATGCGGCTTATAATCAGGTGTGACTTGTAATCGTGGAATTACTGTATATTTTGCTGCTCAATAGCATACTTTCTGTGACCTTTTTTCCCCCAGTGAAAAACATGCATGCTTCTTTACTCTGATGGGTGTTAAGATGAAATGGTTGAGTTATTGTACATTTTAAAGCCTAAATCCTCACCTCCATCAACCTCAGTAGTATGAGATGGAAAAAAATAGCAGGAAAGAAATGAAGGAGGGTTATTTCATTCGATCATTTTAGCAAGGGAAAGAGTCATTATGCAACCACTGCAACACCATGCAAATTAAAGTAGCTTCCATGCCCTCAGGGTCACCTTTACATGGCATAAAGTTTCAAGGACACCTTTGTGGTTTGATGTGGTGCTCCACTTCACCTCATTTCTCCCCAGCCTGAAAAGCACAGCATGAGAATCTTTTCTTGAGTTAGAGTAAGGAATGGACTAAATTTAGGTAAGGTAAACTTGTTTGGAGTCCACCTGTCTTTGCTCCAAAGGCATGATGGTATTTATTAGAGATAATTCCTACTTTCTTCTGAGACACAAGGAAGTACTTCTATGCCCTTTTAACATTGAAAGAGATATGGCCAAGTCCAGCCAATTAATTTCAGTATTTTATCTACAATGGAAATTTGAGGAAAATTATAGCAAATCATCAGGTTAAATAATTTTGCATTTAGAAGATACGCACCATTATATTTAGTTCATGATGGACCATTTTAATAATCGACTACCAAGCAATAATTATATTGAATGTATAGCTCTGACCTGTCAAATCTGAATGAATTTGTGTCCAAAAATAATTCATAGCAAGACTATATACAACAGGAACTAGATACATTATGCATAACCTAAAAGGCTATAGCCTCTTTAGTTTTTTGTTTAGCTGCAGCATTAGAGCTGCAGTTGCAATATTCCAAAATTACTAAGAGATACCATGCATCTAAGCTAAAATATATGTTCACACCATTTTGTCTTAAGGACACAAATGACTGGGATAAATAACTGACATCATTGCTTACCATTTTTAAATTTCTAGGGTATGAGCTAAAATCAAAGGGATATCACAGTTAAACCACTAGATCAGAAAACAAAGGGTTAATTGAATGCTATTTTACTGGAAAATAAGACAATTCTATAGCACGAATATCTAATATTGAAATATTAAGTCTTTAGAAGTTTATTTTTTTTTAAATACTTCAAAGTGTGCAATACTTTGAAAAACCTTCAAATAATCAGAAAATCAAAAAATATTTACAATTATAGCTCTCAATCAAATACCTTTATATCAAAAGGAAGGAAGTAGATCAGATAGATAGAAAGCAATAAATCAAATAATGTTCACGTGGATCTCGGTTTGGATTTTATCTGTACGAGCACCTCTATCAAGGGCTGGCATATTTTCTATCTAATGTGGAAGAATTCAAATTACTTTTTTTTTTTAAAGAAAATGACAGCAGAGAATATTTTTCCCTTTAACAATAACACAGGCAGAGATACTTATGAAGGACTGGAGAGATGCAGATAGATGGAATGCTGCAAATTTGTACACAGTGAGGGTGTAAAAATTGCATGCAGAAACCACATATAAAGCAAATGAATTTTTGAGTAAATCAGTGGATTATGGAAAGCAGTCTGATAGCTTTCCATAATTATAGTCTAATTGGCAAATAATTTGAAATAATGTCTTAAAAGCTACTTTCAAAGAGCAAAAAGAAAAACATCTTCGGAAAATGTTGCATTGAATGTATAGAAAATAACTCAGTAGGAGGTATGAATTTAAAAACAGGCTGTTTTCAGAAGCTGTAAATAATGATTTTAATAATGTAACATATCACATTGTTTATTTCACAGGGTTTTTGCAACTTCCTAACAGAATAAATTGCTATATTAAAAAAAAAAAAAAACCCAAACAGAAAACCCACAAAAAAAAAAAAAAAACAGAGCAAAGCTTAGGCTTCTCATTTGATATTTGATACTAAACGATCACAAAATTCCATCCAAGAACATATCTGAATTTTGTGCTCCAGAAATTGATTTCTTCAGAAAGCTATAGTTATTGCATTACAGAAAATTCCTTGCATTTTTTAATCATGCATAAAACACAAGTGGTCTTTTCATATCTCATGAAGTTCATGATACATTGTGGATAGTGAAGATGGTGACAGACTGCAGGAGAAACAATACTTAAGATCTGCTTCCTTCCTTCCCTTCTTTCATTACTGGCAGTCAGAGATGTTCAGAAAAAATTATTATTCTGAACAGTTCTTCTTAACTGACTTTATTAGCAACTTATTAAAATTAACAGAACAGTAGTGGTAGACAGAGAGGAACAATTTCACCAAAATTCATGGCCATTGCAAAAGGAATTGGAACATCCTCTGGAGGAAGCAAGGAAGAAACAAAATCAGACCAATGGTTAGGAAAGAAATACCAATAAATCACAGGCTATATCATTCCTAGTTTGATAAAATCAAATATGAATAACATTAATTTGTTTCCAATAGCCTGCTGGCTAAATAGGATTGTATATTATTAACTGAGAAGCAGATTTTATTTATTGGGGTATAGAGCCTTCAATGGAAGATTGACATATGACTGCCACTGCTGAAGATGTCAGCAAGTATATTTAGAATATTATTTAACAGGTTATAACACAGCCTTATAGGAGGAACAAGGGCCACTAGATACTAAATATCTTTGTTTCTAATGCTATGCTGAAAATTAGGTTAGGAGAAGAGTTTGAGAAGCCACTGCTAGGCACAAAATTATGTCAAGAGGCCATGTTCCCCATCAGGGAACCACAGATCTGGGGACTGACCTCCCCTCCACCCCTCCTGTGTGACCCACACACCCTCTCTGTTGCACAGCGAGCTGGTGGCACACAGGATGACAGAGCAGGGAGCAGCTCTAGACTCAGTTCATTCCTACTTCCTTAGCTTCCTTACTGCTGCCTAGCTTTCATGCTGGTGATTTACTTCCATAGAGACATCTGTTTTAGGCATCTGCATAATCCTGGGTACAGCTGCTCTCCCTGTCCCACACCAGCCCCTGTACGTTCTTCAAGGTCACTCTTACATCACAGACCCCTACTTTCACAACTCTGAGCAAGTCTTGCCAGCCTCTGCTCACCCTAATGAATTAGAGGATTTGGGGGTATAAAACGATTTAAAAGGTCAGTGCTGTCATCACTGTTCTACAAATAGAAAAATTAAGGCACAGGAATGCAGGGAAACTCTCCAGTGGTACTCAAGAGACCAGAACATAAATGGTAATATATATCTGGAAAATGCAAAGAACCCTGCTTTGGTATTCTGACTATCCAAAATTGTAGTTCAGACATGAAGAGGTTTGATACAATACTTTAACTTTGGAATGATAATTAGGTTTTTAATCTTTCATTAATTAAAAAAAGATGTGTGCTATTAAAAAAAAAATAGAAAATGATCGTCTGAATTCCTAAGCCTGTGAATTCTAATTTCATATATATTTATTCACTGTTCTTTAAAAATGAATAATAATTAAACAATTCTCTCTGGTTTTTCTGTTTTTAAGTATAGTTTCATTTTATAATCATCTGAGATAACACTAGTGAAAGATAAAAGCTTCCATATAACCATTAGTTAATAGAAGAGAAGCATGTCAAAAATCTCTACAGTGAAATGGAACATATGGAAAAATAATTTATTTAACCACTAATTCCCTGATTGTCAATTTCCTGTCCATACACTGCCACAGTACATGTTAAATTATGTCAAAGTCATCCCCCCTTTTTAAAGCTATACCATAAGAAATGCTAGTAGCAGCACAATGTCATTCACCTTATTTTTCTCAGAGAAAACCCAATTTTGTGCCTCCTTTCTCATCAGCATTATCTTGGCTAACACATCATAGGAAGAAATCTAACTTTGAATTCAAGGTATCATTGTATGTAGTAAAAACCACGTTGAGATCAAATTTCTTTAACAGAATGGAAAACAGAGACATAAGCTGATGGACTTTCTGCGAACAGCACACAAAAATACCTGTTGCTGGCTTTTGAGATTTCACAAGATTAAGGCGTGCTTTGTCATTAAGGTGTGCTTTGCCAGCAGTGGATGCAAAGTCAGTGTTAAATCAAAATCATTAGCAATTTCTGTTCAAAAGTAGAACCTTGAAACAGAAATAGAAGGGAAGATTGCATGCATAATATTGAGAAATGTTGAAAATTAATTTTCAGTCAACTGAAAAGACAAGTTTCTTGCTTATGCTACCATAATGCACCATCAAACCAGTCAATGGAAGGAACTGAGATATAAATAATTTGGATTTGGGACAGACAACAGGTATAATTCCAGTAAACTGATGTTTACAATTGACTAGCTGCTTCTAGTCTCTGAGGACCATGGCCCTTCATGCCACACCTATTTACTCCTTTGTTCTCAAACAATTCATTATTATGTTTTTTTAGCTTTAATTACATTTCTTTTGAACCTTCTCTAGAGAATTTACTGGAAATTATTGGTATTTGGGGGGAAATTGCTGATGTTGAAACAAGTCTTGAAGAAGCTGGCTCCATTTTGGCTTCACCAAGTATCCAGGCATTGATAGTCTCCTAAACAACTTCTTTCTGTATTCCTTACACATGGCTGGTTTTAAATATCAAAAACCTGTCACGCCTTTCTTTACTGATATTCGGTCTTATCCTAAACCAGGCCACAGTTGCTAACTAGATGGGTGTAAAAGGCTTCACATAAAGTGGATTTTATTCAGCATATCTTTGTTTCTTGCTTCTGATGTCCCTGAAGACCCAATAACTACAAAGCAACCCTGAATAACAGGAATGTAGGAACAGATGTTATTTGGGCACTCTCACATAATAAAGACTTCCAAGAATCCCTGATGCCCAATTATCTAAACACTTATTCTTAAGTTTCCATTCAGAGCATGATGAATTCAGTCTATTTTAGCTGAATACAGAAGGAAAGTATTTAGTGTGAAAGTGATGTCAATCAAAATGGACACATAAATGGACTGGGTAACACTATCTCACAAAGCACATATTACATAATCAAATAGGTAATTTAAATGAGATCAGTTTATCCTGTAATAATTACATAAGTACCATGTGTAAAGAGGGCAATTATTATCTCATTATTTTCAAATTATTTTGGATTATTTTGAACTCTAGAGCATTATCATGTGTGCTATATTATTATAATAAAAATCCAGTCACACAGTACTTTTAAAAGATAATATTGGAATAGAAATAAAACCACAGTGACCCAGAATACAGACACTCTATTTTGATTTGGAAGATATTCAGTTTCATCAGCATTGGGCCCTGTGAAGGCCTTCAGCAGGCTTGGTTTGCTGTGTGCCAGAGGTGGCACATCTACCTTCAGTTGCCCCCACAGAGAGAATTTTTTTAGATTCTTCCATTTCTCATCTCAGCTACTTACAAACACTAACTTCTTCAACTGCTCATGGATGGACAGATTATTCCAAGGACAGGATTGCACTGAAAAGAACATCACACAGTTAGGCATATTATATACAAGACAACAATGGATTAATTTGTTCCAGGCTTTTCTTTGTAATCCCACCTTCCCATACATGATTCCCAAAGATGTAAGGAAAACAAAGAAAAAACTTCTAAATGCAATTGAAACATTTGAAATTCTTATTATAGAATTAGAGGCAATTAATTGTATTATGTTCTTTTTTTTTTTTTTTGAGAAAGAAAACACAGAAATTGTGTGATCTATAAATTGATCATAATTAAGCAGAACTCAATTATCACTCAGAACACTGGCTGTTTTTTAAAAAGCAGTACTAAAAATCATGGTCACATGCCTGTACAAAGGATTGAGAAGGCCTAGGGAAGTTTAAATCACTGTAAGCTCTCAGAGCTGCTTCTTTAGATAATTAAAAACGACCTCTAATTTTTGACCAAAAAAAATTATATGTGGTCTTATAAATTAACAGCTATTTTCCCTTCTGCTGCTTCTTGTTGTACAAATTAAAAAATGGAGGAGCTATGGAAAGAATTGTTAAATTATTATTATGAGGCTTATTTCATCTCTATATTTTAAATTTTCTGTGTTGTTTGGTTGTAACTGATAGATTGTACCAATAGGTCTTGCCTTGACTATAACTTATCAAAAAGCAACGTGACATACTTACCTGTGCCTTCATCATTAGCATCCTCTTTCTTTAATCATGATCATTAGAAGCCAAACTCTGTTGGAAGGATCAGAACCATTATAATGCTGAAAATCTTCTTCCATCTTAGCTTCTTAATATGCTGCTCTCACTAAAGGTACACTTCTAAGAGGAATTTATACACACAAAATCCTAACGCTATGGGGACTTTCCTTTGTAATATACATGAATCCAATATAAAGCAATATGGATTATTTTCTATACATTTGTATCTGCGGGGCATGTGAAGTCCAAATAAGGACAAAGACAAGGGAGATAAAATCAAATATGTATAAATGATCTTTCATGAATGGGAAAAAAAAAGAAGTTTTTAAACACAGAGCATGTACATTCAAATCACCTTGAAGCAAATCTAATATATGCAACAAGCACTGTTGAGACAGGGGAGGCACTAAAAAGGCAACATTTTTATTTGAAGCAACTTTGAAGAATCTGGTCAAGAGTAGCTGCTCACTTGTTTGCACATAAAAACATTCATTTCCAAGCAGTTTGTCTCACCTTGTTCACAAGTTTTTACTATCTTGTGTATTAACAATGAAAACTTTTTTTCTTTTTATATAGGGTTTGGATTTTACAGGACACTTTTGCCTGTAAAATATGTCACTAATGTTTTTAATGATGTAGGCCAGCAGGACTGCCTTAAGAGAGATTAATCTTAATTTTCCTCTTTAGTGACATCTTTGACCTTTCACTTCAGAGTGGGCAACCTTGCAGCAAAGCAGAGTGCTAAATCCTGTTTTTAGAAACACATGCTGAGGAACCTTTTGTAGCAACGCAAAACAGAGTAATAAACTGTACAATATGCACTACTGAGGTTAATTTATTGCAAACCTCTATAGGAGGTTAATCAGACTGGTCTTTGGGAAGCAAGTCACTGGGAAGTGATCCAGAATGCTTATGTCCAAGTAAGAGCAAAACATTGAAGCATCTGAGGCAAGTAGTCAGCTACCCTCCTAAGGGCTAATATATTTATTTAGTTATATAGCAGAGCCTGGCTCAAAAGGTTGCATGTGTCCAGTCAGACACAAGAAACAGGATTCAAGGAATTTCTTTGTCATCCAGAGGCGGACAGAGAATTTGTGCTTTCTTCATGAAGGTTGTGGCAAACCCTTGACAGATTATCTTGGTAGATTTTTGTGCATAGATTCCAGGCACAAGACACAGAGTCCATTTTCCAGACAGAGAATTTCTAGATTTGGGATCTAGCTCTTCCTTTACTCAAATAGGCATAAGTGATTCCCTCAGGATCTAGCTGTAATTCATCACCTTACAGGATGGCATGGGAAGTGAAAGGCAGAGGGACTTTGCTTCCCATGAAGCTGAATCTTTATGCAGAAAAAATAAGGCACAGGATCAGATTATTTTCAGATGCATTCTGCCACCTTCACAAAACAAATATCTCTATGTTAAGTTCTGTAGCTCTGTTTTACCTATGATACTATAAAACATAATGAAAGATGTGTGTTACTGCTGCATCAGATACTATTCACAGGGAGTTTCTCTTCAGAGAAGAGTGAAGATTCATACAAGTGCTAACTGTAAAAACAGAAATTGAACCTCATAAAAGATTATGAGGCTAGCTTTAACTAGGTATCTTTTTTGCAGTGCATTCTTTTCATGAGTAGTTTATGATTACATATAAGAATATAATTAGGTCAGAATTACCAAAATATTCACTTTTCCTGAGTATTCCATTTGTATAACAAGTATCAAATTCAACACAATGTGTACACATACAATACTATCAGGACTTAGTACATACAATCAGTACAACTTAAGTACAGTAATTTCACAATTATAAGCGCACTGAGTATAAGCTGCACTTCCGGGTGCCAGTTCTTTGTCCATATATAAGCCACACCTGATTATAAGCCACACGTTACAATGCAGAGTGTGTTAAAAGGTATCTATTCTATCACCATCTGTTGAGGGTGGGGGCAGTGATCCTGATCTCCGTGGGAGATATTCTGCTAATGGGCCATCCATTGAAACCAAGCAGGGCATTGTTCTTATCTTTTCACAACCCATCCTTCCTTCATGGAGTCATTTTCTGCTAATGGCCATTGAGTCCCACTGTGGGACTGATAAAATTACTTCATCCCATTGGAAGTTGCTCCAGCCAGGGTGAAGGGCCCAACATTTCTTACCAAGATAAAAACAGAGGTTTTGGGACACTAAGGGAACCCCTTTCTCCACTGGACTCCAGAGGAAAACCGGATTTCTCCACATCACCACTGGACCTCCGGAGGGAAACTGCACCTTCTACAGGAGCACTGCTTCCACTGAATCACATCTGTCACTGCAGGAGGATGCAGCCACCATTTAATGGGACTGCTACCAACACCCTGCCTGACAGGGTATCAGGTTGTACTCTGACTTTGTCAGGGTTTGGAGTTTGTTTCTTTGTAGTACTGTATTTCTATTTTAAATTCCCTAGAAAAGAACTGTTATTCCTAATTCCCATATCTTTGCCTGAAAGCCCCTTGATTTCAAAATTATAATAATTTGGAGGGAGGGGGTTTGCATTCTCCATTTCAAAGAGAAGTTTCCTGCCTTTCTCAGCAGACACCTGTCCTTCAAACTAAAACAGCAACTTTTCATTCTTTGTCCATATATAAGCCGCACCTGATTATAAGCCGCACTTTGGGTTCGGACCAAAATTTTCGTCAAAATGGTGCAGTTTATAATCATGAAATTACTGTACACTAATTATGATTATAAACATTCAAAATAAGAAGGTAAATGGTACAAGGATCTTCTGCATCCAACTTCTAGAGAAGCCCATCAATTTAAAACTCTACATTTAAATTGCAAAAATGCTTATTTCCAGTCCTCACATTCTTTATAGAAAAACTTGAATATGAGGAATACAACTTTGCTACATTGACAGGCAGATCTAAGGCATACCTCAGGAAGAACGAAGTTCAGCGAGCAAACTTTGGAACTGGTGGATAAGACTGAACTGGTTCTTCAGACAAAGGAAAGAGACAGAGAAAGATGTGAACGATTTTCATAATAGGCCATGTCCAGCCACCTCATTAACAGCACTGGGCTCAGCTTGCCTCAGCTGAGAGCTTCTGCACAGGCAGTGGCACTGCGGAGAACAGGAACTTAAGGATAGAGGTATGTTTTCTGAAAAGCTAAAAACCCAGTTAATTGACTATTTTGTATCCAAACCCATTTGGCTACATGTAAGCACTGCTGGCTACTGTCTGATCCTTATTCTCATCCTTACTACAGGTCTAAGCACATTCATGGAAACAACTCCATACAGCTCGCTTTGAGATACTACCAAAAGAAAATGGCATCATTTTTTAGGACAAACAAATGAGCCTTTTATCTCACTGAAACAAATGTTTAATGTTCACACAGGCAAGAAAGCAAAGAGGAAAGTGTGCAATAGTGAATGCTGCCATTTTACCATGGTTAAGCTACAAATGCAGTAGGACCTTCAAAGCACACATTCCTTGACAGTCAGTAGATAAGTTCTTTCTCAACTTGTTGTCTGTCAGCTGTGTAGTGTGTTTCCTTATTCATGCTTTAGTTAATCTGGAGGCTCCTGGGTTTCGTCCAAGTACTTATTTCTACAAACATATGGGCAACTAGGTGATGACATAAATGGCAGAGGGTGAGAAGAGAAGAAGAGCAGTCAGATGTCCAGAAATTCTGCATCTAGGTCAAAAAAATCCCTGTTTTATGGTCTTGTGTTGATACTGAACAATAGGATTGAATAATATAATATACAATGTCCATTTTTTTCATGACATGAAGGATTTTAAAGGGTCTTTTAGGAGATTCTGCCCATCACAATACTCTGACAGCTGTAAACAAAGCCAATTTAAAATGGTTTTGACACCCTTCCCATGTCATGAAGTTGGGTTTGTGGTCAAATGTAGTGGATTATCCACAAAACAACTGAGTAAATTAGTAAAATCCTTTGTCTAATTCTGGGAATATTTATAAATTTCTGCAACCACTGGACAAAGACAAGTATAGAACCCTTTTGTCAGCTGATACCATGCAAGGTTTGTTATCATTCTTTTCTCAAGAGTATTGCCTGGGAGGAGGGAAGCAAAATTGAATCATTATTGTTATGGCTAGGGTTCAGCAATTTATATTTAGGATCCTTGTAGATTATTGTATGTTTCACATTGTTTGGGACACCAGCCTCACTGAGATTGTCCTACACAGCGGTGGAGAAGTTCATAATTTGCTTGTTGCTTTCTTTGCTAAAACACATGATGCAAGAAGACAAATTTCAGGAAAATCTCAAAGAAGACCTAGTGCGATATGCCTCAATCAAAGAGGTTTCTTATTGCCATATTAATGAGCACAAGCCCAAAACAATGGAATTTGTTATTTAAAAATTGGTTCATAATTTTGCATGTAATTTCAGCTGAACCTTGTAAGATTTCACTTAGCACATCATGAAATAAAGTAGGAAAGCAAGATAAAATTAAAAATTTAAATAATAAACAGTTATTTGATTTAATAGAATGTTTGACTTGACAAAGAGGACAGTGTAAAATATGATTCCTAGTGTGACTTCTGCTTCTTACTCTTTCAGGAACAATCTAACACAGCTATAGTACATCTGTGATAGATATTATTTTTTTTTTATTTTGCCTTCTCCTTTTCTGTTTTGCAAAATAAACACAAAGAAAAAGAGAGAAAGAGAGAAAGAGAGAAAGAGAGAGAGAAGAAAGGAAAAAGAAAGGAAGAAAGGAGAAAGGAAAAAGAAGAAAGGGAAAGGAAGAAAGGAAGAAAGAAAGAAAGAGAGAAAAAGAAAGAAAGAAGAAAGAAAAAGAAAGAAAGAAAGAAGAAAGAAGAAAGAAAGAAAGAAAGAAAGAAAGAAAGAAAGAAAGAAAGAAAGAAAGAAAGAGAAAGAAAAAGAGAGAAGAGAAAGAAAAAGAAAGAAAAGAAAGAAAAGAAGAAAAAAGAAAGAAAAAGAAAGAAAAAGAAAGAAAGGAACCCCATAGCTTTAATCCTTCCCTGACTGGCAGACTGGAAAGCTCTGAATTATTTAACAAAAGACACAACTTCTAACAGCATAGAAGTGACACATAGAGAGGAAACCTTCAAACAGGTGAGTAAGAACACAATGAAAAGTGAAAACCAGAGTCAGCTATATGCCCTTCGTCCCAAACAGCACTTCATTTCCTCTCTCTTGTTTTCCTTCTGTCACAAAGCTTCTCCACTTTGTGTCAATTGTTACAAACGCTAAAGCTTGCTTTTCTCTTCCAGTTTCCAGTTTTAAGAGTGAGAGTGTTTGAAGAAGGTCAGCTAGCATCAAATGTTAAAGAAACTGATACTCAACCAGCTCGTGAAGACTCAAAATTATGCAATTGAAAATAGCCAAGACATGTCAGGCAACATCTTTTTAGAAAGCAATACCCATTTCTGGCTAAGAAAAAGAGGACAAATTATAGTAATAATCATCATCATCTCTAATCATTGAAAAATTTCTGTCATTGTGTTTTTCCATTGATAATTGAACTTTTTTATCAATTGAATATTGATACTGAACTTTTCATCCCCAAGTAGAAACACCTGGAAACTCCTCACTTTTCCATTGAAGAGTTCTTAAAAAATTAAAAATGTCTGGACATATGTTTTGCTGGTTTGGATCCTGAACAAAGTTTTCTCAGAATAATACTGATGAAAATATCTTTTCTTGGCCCTGTTGCTATGACTTACTATAGCAAAAGCTCATATCAGCCAGAAAAATCTGAACAGGGGCACCATTGATATCCTTCTCCTCCTGCTGAATGAGACACTAGCAAGAGGTTTTCAGAAGTTCCCTGGTTGGAATTTGTAAATGCATCTGGTCAGCTAAACGGTCAAAATATTTCTTAAGAAGAGAGTTCTGCTAGAATTTTCATTTTGCATTGTGTTTGCTATAGCAAAATCCCAAACAATCATAGAAGTTCCCAATCCCTCGTTTTAGAAGTTTTATCTCTGTGTAGCAGAAAAAGTTGCTTACAAGTCTGTGAGTGTTTAAACCCTGCTCCTCTTAACCATGCTCCTGTGAATGTCATATGCTCCTCTACATAAACACAATCAGAGCTGCTGCTGGTACTGAGACCTCAGTCTCATACTTCACACATGCCATTAAACATGGTGTTTGTACCCCCAAGAGGGACAAAAGAGGGGGTTGTACCCCCAAACAGCCATAGCACAGACTGTGCAGAGCTGTGATCTGACAGCCCCCAGAGTTGCCTGCTTTGGGTCTTTGTGGCCATGGGGCACAGGACACCACTGGCCTGATCAGCTGCAGAAGCACATAAGGGCACTCAGCCAGTGTACTCTCACTAAATGTCTGCATCATAGACAGAATCAGACAGGTCTGAAAGCTCATGGGAACAAAAAGAAAATGAAGATGCAGTAACACAGACATTAAAATCAAATGTGCACATGACCTAACCCAGAGGTTTAGTGAATTTACTGGAATTTTTAAGCAGCTATAATAGACTAAAATCATTACCCTAATTTTGGAGCCAAATTTGAACTGCCTGCTATTGCATTCACACTCTAACATATTTCATCTGTAGAGGCTATGCACACACAATGAGGACACAAGTCAGCTTTTCCCTTGCACATCTGGACCTACCTCTTTGGTTGAGCCCATGCTTTTGCATGACAGCAAGAACCACATGCAAGGTTGGACTTCCCGACAGCGGTGATCTGATGACTGAGTCATGATGCAGACACACATGTACACGCTCCCGAACAGAGTGAGGGTAGGACATGTCTGCTTTTCTGAGGCTTCTCCCTGAGCCATCCCCCATAAAACCACACTGGTGATTCTGGCCAGGAGGCATACAAATCTGAACAGCCCAGCACATACATAACTCACTGCCTGTGAGGCAGAGAAAAACTCTGAAGGACTATGATTGAAATCAAAGCAACATTTAGGTGGATTTTATGACCAAAATATGCATAGGTAGAAGTGTAGGTAGCCTGAAATTCATACCACAAATTCTTCTCTCTATTGTTCCCTTCATCATTTGTTAAAATGAAGGAACTGCTCCTCTGAAATATATTGTAAGTCATATCCTGAGTAATGTTTGGTATTATTGCCTGACTAATTCAAATTACATGGTGACCTTGGCCATTGTAGATCTTTAATAAAAATTAAGTGGTGCTATTAGCCTTAGGTATAATTGTTTATTATTTCTCAAATATTAGCCAATTATTTAGGAGTCTTTAAGGGCAGACAGATAGTTCTACCACACAAACACCTTGGGAGGTAATTACTTTTTCATTTTATCAGTTTCTTTCACCTAAATATGACATTTCTTTTTCCAGTTTAGACTTAATGAAAAAGCACCACCAACAGAGACAGTGGTCAAAGAACTACACAAGTTTCCAGGAAGGGGAACATTTATCAAAACATACTGTATGGTTAATGATAGTATGCACGGATAAAGAAGCCTGTAATATACAAAAACAATAAAGTTGAATTAGTGTATCGAAGTTGTTTGGACAAGATTCAGTTCCATTTCCAAGAGACTTCAATTTCCTTTCACATAAACTCTGTGAAATACTTTATGTGACATGTTTATGACTAGCTGATTTTATGAATGTTATAATTGTAGACCCTTATGAAGGCTGAGAACAGAATTGCCCCTTCAGCAAGCAAAAAAGTAAACAGATGAACATGACAATTAATAGTTACAGTCAAAGAAAGAAAATCCACATATCTCAATTACATTACATTAGATTACAGCACTTGTGGGGTATACCATATTATTTATTAGGATTATTGCATTTATTAGGATTTTTGCAGTTCCTAATGACTAGCAAAAAAAACCAAAAACCACTTAATTCCAAGCGTAGGCAGCAGGTATGAGACTTTAGATTTTCTCTCTGATTTATTAGGTTTATTTTATCAGCAGATTACATAGTCACACTTCAGAAATCAACCATCAGATTTATAGTCCGCATGTTGTATTTACAGTTGTAATTACAGTTGTAATTTCTGCTTAAATTTTCTCTTATGAAGAACTCATAATATTCCCTAGAAAAGTAATATTTTGTCTTCCCTTAAAAGCATCTATTTTACTTTGTCATTTAAATAGTTCAAGATATTTAAACACTATGGGCTATAAACTTGCACTAGATGAGCACTTTTATTGAGCAGCTATTGCAAAAAACAGAGTCCAACAAAATTTTTAAAGTCAAAATATAAATCAGAATCAACTCATATGAAGATAAAACAAGAAAGTTGTGTCATCTCTTTTCACATCCTAGATACAAGCAAACATAAGATAAAAAGAGTCTATTGCTTAATATATAAAATTTAACTAAAAACAATTATTAATTTTACAGGTATAAAGCCAGGCAATTACTTCGATAAGTTTGATGAAATCAAACTCTAAGGCTATGTAAGGTTTTACAAACCTTCATATCCCAAGAAAAAACACAAGTTTCATGTCTCAGCCCATCAGGACAAAAGAACCAAAGAAAAGGTTGGTTGTAAGGGATGTCCACAGGCCACCTAATCTAATCTTCTGGCTGAATCAGAATGAGCTTCAAGAATAATTTTCAGGGCCTTATTGCAGTTTGTGACTTGTATTCTGGCTTCCCACATGGCTCTAACTTGAGCAGGGAGCATTCTTGATATTTCCTGACTGCTGCCTGTACCTATATGTTTCATGCCTCCTGTATATATCACAGATTCAACATTATTTCAGATTCTGAACACTTTGTGAAGTTTTTCTCCTCTAGAATTTGATGCTTTGTATTGTAAACAAAAATTTATCCAAAATAAAAAAGAAGTACAAAGCCTATTTCTGTTCTTCACCTGAAGCCCTTCAAAGTTTTTCCTGGACATACTGAATAATTTTTAACTCTAAAAATTGTAGATCTTCAACAACCACTTGAATGGACTTATCCTATAAATCTCTCCATCCAGTCTCCAATAACAAGTAAGAAATTCAGATTTTGCTTTCTTCAGGTAATTTCTTATATAAGAAGTCCGATTTTCTTCAAAAAGAAAAGAAATATAGTTCAAACAAGAAAAAGACTGAAAACATATATAAATAGGACAGTAAATTTTTGATAGACTTTATTGTCTCTCCCAGTTGCTTTTTCATATTTCATGTAGCATGCATTTCTGGAAGAAATATACCTTCTTATAACTTTTTATATATTTTGTTTATTTTTAACAGTTAACAATAGCTGCAATTCATATTCCTTACTCACAAAAACTCCTTAGAAAATGCCTAGACAAAAAGAAATGTGTCCATTGGATAGACAGATATTTATATTTATTCTCCAAGTGGAATAACTACATTTTGTTTGCACTTGCTTTTTTAAATTGTCATTGATCTCTGGCTCACAAATATCTAGATAAATTTTGCTTACAGAAAAATCACATTTGCTGCCACTTTATCAAGCATTTGTGTCCTTTTAATGAAGACTGGGATACAAAATACTAGATTTATATTCATTGAAAGCTCCCCTTCAAAGAAAAGCATTGCAACTCTAGGTGTTAATTAAAAAAAAGCAACCTAACTTCCTGAGATTGTGTTGTGGGGGGAGAATAATTACTGTTGTTACAGAACAAACATTGCAGTGCATTTTTTCAGTAACTTTACTGTGTTACCTCTAACATACCTACTAATTCATCATCTCTATGTCTACTTCTAATTTTCAACACTTTCACTATATGAATACTTTCTCTTAAAGAAGAAACAAAACATGGTAGAGTGTTTCCCTTTCTCCTCAACTGACTCCTCACCTGCATTTCACACTAAAAGATCCAGGGTAAATACTACTGACTGTCAGCTTTAAAGGAAAACCTATCAGACTCATCCATTGCAAAACCCTTGAGAAAGTTTTTTCCTGTTCCTCATACAGAAGTGAACTGATCATAGTAAGTTGGTGGGTTGCTAGACAAAACAACTTCTTTACTTTCTTTTAGAAAAAATTCTTTAAAATCCTTAATCTAAAACTCACCAGCTTTCAAGGGATAATTCTGTCTATCAAAATATGATATATGTAAAATATAATCAAATATATTGCAAGATATTCTTTCCGAGAAGTATGCTTACTGTTAGGATGGGTTATTCACCATTCATAACACAAAACAAACAAAACAAAACTAAACTAAAAACAAAACAAACAAAACAAAACAAAAAAAAAGATAAAAAAAACCCCAAAAACCTCAAAAAACTTAAATACTTATGCAGCCTCCACATCACATCATCATATATAGATAAAAACTTCTAAAAAACTTCTAAAAATGTAGAATAACATGAAATTTAAAAAAGCAAATCACTGAAGTTTTGAAGCGTCAGTATTAAAGTTGACTGTAAAATTTTAGGTCAGGGCTCTTGTGACATCTAAAATAGTGTGCAGTCAATTAATCACATGCCATTCTCCACAGTTTACCACTTCATTCAGCATGCAGAATGACTGACACTAATGTCCTGAGATAATGTTTAATACTGGGCTGTCTTCAGTGTGTGCCTCTCACAGCTTTTACTTTAGCTCGCATTAGCTCAAACTCCAATCTGAACACAGACTCTTTTCCCATGGGTGTTTTTCCATGTCAGTGTAGTAAAAGAATTTATTTTCAAAATAGCAATGTGAAATAGAGAGGTGTAGATATCTTCACTTTACAAAGTGCTGAAACACAGACACTGAAGTCAGAAGTTTCCAATTATTTTAAGTATCAGCCTGAAATATCTTACCCAACTGGTTTTCAAAAATATACCAGAAGTATTCTCTAAAATGCAGCTTCTATTGGCTTTGCTCATCATTACAGTTTCTCCCAGTACCACGGCATGGTAGAGCCCAGACACAAAAAATTAGGTACATACAATTAGAGATCCCTTGTGAAAAATCTGATGTAAGGAGCTTGTTAAACATTGTGACAGGGCAGTAAAGAATTTGGTTCTCCAGGGTGAAATAATTGCAAGACAATGTTACCTCTCATCATCAACTGTAATTAGGAGATATATTCACTCATACCTTCTCATTCCTACACTAACATGGGAATGAAGGAGACAGCAACTTTAATGACAATATTGGTTCATCCCTGGTTTGTGTCACAAAAAAAACATCTTCATTGGAAAAACAGCAAACAGTCAAACAGTGAAAGAGTGCACCTAAATCTGCCACACTAACCCTGCACTGATTTCAACATGAACAGTTTGGGGTCCTGCCTCAAAACTACAAATGCTGGGAACGCGTCAGCTACCAGCTAATCTCAGTGTTACTTAAGTTTTTGTTATCTTTGCTTTCATAGCCTTTAATTCAGAGCCCACAGACACTAAAGCATGCCAGGTCTTCACAGTCTGGGCAACTCAGTGACCAGCTTGTGCTGAGGCACTTGTCTAGTATCTAGAAGCCATGCATTTGTCTGCTTTCGTCCTCCTTTCGTGCTCTCAAAACACATTTAATATGCTCCAGAATTATCACTTATCACAAAAAGCAATGCTACAATCAGAAGGATTCTCTGGCTGGTTTTAAAAGTATTGCCTCTTTTTTCTTTGGAAATTATAACAGTCACCTGTCTCCATGAGCTGGCTCTGAGCTGTGCTATCTAAATATGTAAAAATACCCCATTTTACATCTAACAATGCAGTTAAATTGCAAGAATTAGGATGCACCTCTGTTCTAACCCATTCCTGTTTCTTAGCTTCAGGCAACAAGATGTTAATTGGGTTGTTCAGCATGCAAACATTTTGAATTTCATTCCAAAGTACATGATCTTCGCATTGGGTGATTAATGAGAGGCCAGTGTCTCCCCTTCTGAGATTAATTTTTTATGTACATTCCACTACCAGTGTAACATTCTTTTAATTTTTGCAGCTCTGTCTGATAATTGGCTTCTTCTTGATCATTTTAATGGAAGACTTTTCAGCAAATCTAATGTCATGGGCTTAATAAGAATAATAAGAGAAAAATCCCGTTTTCCTCAGTTTTCTCTGTAGCTCCATTTACTTTCAAAAAAGTTCAAATTCTTTAATTATGTCTTTCAGATGACTACTGCATGTTTGGAGAGTTCAATTGCAATGGGGTCCTATGCAGTTCTGTAATTTTTTTATCAACTGTATATTTCTCTTTCAAGATCTTCCTTCCCATGCCTTGCACTTCTATCATTGGGTAAGCTTTAAAAGTGGTGGTGAAGAATTGTTTCTCATAGTTAAGTCTTTTGTGCATTCAAATAAGTTGTAAATATTTACAAAATCTTAAAAAGGATAGCAAGAGGCTTGTATTAATTGGTTCTTAAGATCAGAGTATCTCCAAGAACAAGTTGACCCAAGGCCAGTGCTGTTGTATGACAACCTGTACATATCCAGGTCCCCTGTGCAATTAATGGACATTGATGCCTTAACGCTAGTTGCCAGTCCTGAGTTCAAGTGTTAAAATGTGATGCCACCTTAACTTTTTAGTTGTTTAACTGATCTGTTAGTTCTATGTAGTCATGTAAATGGATAAAAACTGAATAAAGATTGTTTGAGCAGCTACAAATGTGGCAGCAGCTAATCTCAGTCTCTGACTTCACAGCTCTTATAACATTTTTCAGTTGAGTTTTGACTATTCTTCTTTACTTTTTCAAAATGTTTAGTGGTATCCTCCTCCTTGTTATCCCACATTTTTTTGAGGATTTCATCTCTGTATTGCTGATGAGCTAGAGTGTATGGAACACTGCCAAGGGAGCCCACAGATATGCATGGAGACTCTTTTTCCTTCTCCTTGAAAAGAATGAGATGCTTTTCACAGATATTTGCTAAGACACGGAATAGAAAATTTTAATTTTAAAAGAAGTTTAAAAGCATGGCCAAATCCGAGTAGATTTTAGTGGGATTGGCAAAGAATACGTCAACACAAATACATTCTCTTGACAAATTTCAGGTCTTTCCTCCAAAGAAAATGGAATCCAGATGAGGATTGACCACAGAGAAGGTCATCATATTCATTTTTAGTACAAAAAAAAATTAACAAGGGGAAAACATAGCTTCACTTTCAGGGATGGCTGAATTCTCACTCCCATACCCACCCTAGCTTCACCTTCCTCTCTCACCTCCCTTTTGTCCTGCTCCATACCAAAACATCAGACAAATTTGTGCACATTGATAGCAAAACTGACAGACTAGGGGTTAAAGCTGTGTTGTTTTAAAATCTGGAAACCAAGATTTACTTAAAGCCAAGAAATTTTTATAATTGTAAAAAATCCCATTAGAGAATGGTAAAATCTCTGGTAATCTACCCTAGCCACTAAAAGGAATAAGAAATTTCCTAATAATTTATTCTTGATTTTTTGTTACCTCAATCTGCACTGCAATTGCAAATAACTGGAGCTCAGATAAGGCTAAATATGTAAAACCTATGAAGTTAATTAAACAGTACGCAATGTGTAGCATTTTTCCTATATAGTAGCTCAAACCTGACTTTAAATGATTATGGTAATTTTCAGTGACCATAGATTATTCATCCTTGTATTTCAATATATTTTTTTCTGAATCAAGAAAACATTTGTGTATCTTAACATATTTGTACATATATAAAATTTATATATCTTATAATATATAGAATTTTAAAATTAGATTATTATACTATTAATACCGAGGGTTAATCAAATAGTGTAAGATTGATTCCAGTCTTTTCCATTAGGTCATTTGCAATTCAATACTTTTTGTTACATTTTTCAAAACTGAAATGGCATTTTCTCTGGAGACCCATGTGCATAGTAACATGGGAATTTTCTCCAGAAAATATATTATTTGGGAGTGTCATTCTAAGTAATATCTAGTTTACTAGTTTGACCTAAGAATTTCTTTTTTGCACCATGGAGGAACACTGCATATATGAGGCCAAACACTTTTTTGATTGCTCTTTCATCTTGACAGATGCAGTGCAGAGACACATAAGTGGCACCTACTGAGAACAGTAATGGACTTCTTTCCTGAATTTTAAAACTCGACAGAGCATTTGGAATTTGGATTCAGATGAAAACCATGAAAAATTCACAAATCTAGACATCTCACTCAGTAAGGCAATAATAATAAAGAAATCACTTTCCAAGTATCTTTTGAATCTTTTACCAGCATTTCACACTCTAAAGAATTAAGAAACATATTTTAATAATTCTAACTGGCTGGAAAAGGAGCCCTCTTATTATTGTAGGCTGTACTTGTTAGACCAATATCTTGGAAGTGCTTTGGCTGGTGTGTAACCATGAAATATATTGAAATTCACCAATATATAAACACAAAGGCAATGATTTGTAATTGTCCTGTTTTTGTATATGTGCAGTGATAAACCAATGGCAATGGTTTTGCAGTACAGGTTTTTTGTCTATATGAATAGCTTTAATGAAAGAAAATTCACCCTCAAGTAATTGACTTGATAGCAAAGTTCCCAGTGAAAAGCATTCTGCTCTGTTCTGGAGAAAGATTGCCGGATGAGTTCTGGCATCTGATGAGCTGGAGGTGGACAGTGAGAGGGACTCCCTCATTCACAGAAATTTTCTCCATCGCAAGTTTGAGAGGTTGTGTTTTGGCACAAGATGATAATCACTATGAGAATGAGAGGTTCACAGGCTGAGCTGGGTAGTGTGAGATAAATATGTGACATGAGATGAGATAAGGGGAGGACAGCATCTGGCATCAGAGATGGTGGGAAATCTGTTAAAGATGGCTCTGTAGACAAGGTTGGAGGCCCCTGCACTGATGTTTTAATGTAACCCTTTTGCAGCTTCCTCAGGATGAGTGACAGGAGTGAAAGCAGTTTGTGTGGTGGTGGGAGAAGGTCAAGAGCTCATCCTGAATGCAGTCATGAGCAATGGACACACTGATGTGCAAGGTCACATGATAAATCCAATCTACAGCTGGGAGAAGACTTTTAGATCACACATTAATATTTTCCTCTATTTCTCCACTGCTGGATCCACTATTCAGATTTCTAAGCTGGCCCTCCAAGGACACCAAACCTGCTGCATTAAGCAAGTGAGTCAGAAAAGTACTGTGATATGTTAGGAACACTGTTAGGGAGGGTACTCTGACAGAAGGTCAAGAGAAAGGGAGCCAAAGCCCTGGAGGTCTCCCAGAAAAATTCTTCACAACCATTATAAAGACAACAGAGCAGAATCACATACCTGGAATATATTGGCTTGGTCTTGAGGGTATCTTCTCTACAATTCCTCAGTGCCCTGGTAGACATCATCAGGAATAAAAACGAGGTCCAGATCATTTAATTTGATTTCATTTGCTTTATTTAATTAAGTTGTGCCCACCCATAATTAATTTTTAGCATGACAGATGCCATGATCTTTTTCCTATGTTAAATTTGATGAAGAAAGAAGTTTTAGGTCAGTGCAGAGTCTATCATTCATAATCTAATTTATATCTTGTGCATAAGTAGGAATGCATCAATAAAGTCTGGGTTATGCAAAAGTGTCAGAACTTTTTTGATGCAGCCATCTACTGAATACTGGATGAAATTTTCCTTCTTCTGTAGGTAATGATAGCACCTTTGTGTGCTTAACATCCCTGAAAATTACAGCTATTATTCTATCAACTTTCAAGGTTTTCTTTATAACTAGGAAATTTTCCAGTGTCATTGATCTAAATTCAAGTGAGTAAAGTAGCCTGGGACTGGTGTGGGTTGACACCGAAGGGAAAAAAATTGAAGCCTTGCTTTTGTCACAGTTGAAATTTAGTCAGCTGAACTTCTGAAAGATGGCAGAAACACTGGTTGAAATTCCAGATTGCATAATATTAGGCTGAACAAACCCAAATTTTCCCATTTCTAACTTTAGTGATTTTACTAAAACCAAAAACAAACAAAACAAAAAGATGTATGAATAATGGATGCTCAGTGCACTAATGACTCATGTAGAGTTGGAAGAATTATACATAGTAAATAAATCATAAGAAATTTTCTTTTTCTATTGGTAAATTATCTTTGAAAAGCTGATAGTTTTCCTAGATTAATTTACTTAAAATTAAGCAATTAATTATTCATGTAATTAATTAATGGCTTTATCTAAATGTAAAATAATTATTTGTAAATAATAAGAAATTATAGGGCAGGATGGCACAATATTTCTTTTAACTTATTTTTGCTCAAAGTCAGCAGTGCAAAATTTCAGCTTCTGTTTCCAATTTTCATGTATGTGAATTTTAAAATCCTTTTACATTAATACCCCTCAATATTTTCTTGTAAGTTTTGTATACCAGTGAACAATTCTATAATAAATCTCTACTTAAACTATTTGCAGAAATCAAAAAAATAACAGAACTAAAAAGACTAAGCATTGAAAGAATATTTTCCAGGAAAGAGTTTTGATTTCAAGCTGGACTTTAAGTGACAGTGAATTTTTTAATAAGCTTTGCTTATTCCTGATATCCACACAAGCATGCACTCACTAAATGGTATTAACATTTGGCAAGGCAGCAAATGTGCAGGTTATGCTGTGACTCCTGATGGGAAGGGGAATATTATAGAGCTAAGGGATCAACAGAATGAGACTTCAATTCATTAGTTCTTCAGCAATCATTTCAGATGCTTAGTACCAGAACTCCCTGATTGACATTCAACATTCATCGAAAGACAAGTTGAAGTCAGAAAAGGTAGAAGAAAAGGCAACAGAAATGGCTTCAGGAATAAAGCCTTGAGAGTAAAATTAAGTCTTTTGAAGAGAAGGCTGATGGGAAATACAAATGATGTTTGTACAATCATGATGATGACGGCATGAGATCAATGACAATTGTTATGTAGAAAATTCCTAAAATCTGGAATTTCAGAGTTCAGAATCTCATAAAAGATCATGTAAAACAGATGGAAAAATCTATTATTTTATGGAATAGGTAAGGAACTTTTAAAATGTGTTGTCACAGGAGACTGTGCAGACAGATAATATCTGTTTCAAAACAGATCAGACTAAGATACTAGAGAATATATGCTGGAATATATACTCTATGTCATAGTCATATGTATCACAGATGTATCCATATGTATTCAACAGCTGTGAATCCAGAAGAGAAAAAGGCAGGTGGCAAATTCACGTGTTCTGACGAAATACCATCCCCCACTTCCAGCGTTAGCGGCTGAGTGTGGTGTAGGAAACTGGCCTCACTCAGTAGGATGTTTATTAATCTTGTAGAATCTGAAACTTTTCTAGTATACCCATTTTCTGTTTTTATTTCTGCTCAAAAAACATTGGTTTCCTATTCACTACCAATCATTTTCTGGTGATCATGGAGGCAGAGGTTATAAAAATTTCAGCACCTTCACTGAGCAGAGCAAACCTTTTTATCTGTACATGGTCCTTAAAGATCCTATAGGGATTTACTGGAACATATTCATTCCACATCCCTCTTGCCATACAAACTTCATAGATTTTCAGAGTCTCACAAGACTGGATCTCTAGATATTAAACTAGTTGTTTATGAAAGATGAGGTATTCGTTTTGTTCAATGAGAAATTTCTGTCTCAAGGGATTATCTCATCTTGTGCTTTGTTTGGTGGAAATGGAAAGTACACATGTACAACCAGGGCTGGTGCACTGATGTAGCTCTACCCACAGTCACAATGAATATGATACTGAAATGTACCTTAAAATAAGGAAATAATGGTCAGCTTGCCTGGAAGTTCTTAAGAAAAAAAAATATGGTCAAAACAACACAAATATTTTTTTAAGACCAAAAGGGTCATAGCAAGCTCACTCTTACATGGGTGTTTAAAGAAAAATTCCTTCCAGACTCCATAGTTGACAGTCTCTCCCATGACTGACAGAGAGAAAAGAGACAGTTTTTCTTTCATGCCCTCTACTTTCTTCCTTATGACATAAACAGGAAAAACAGAGAATAATGGACAATTTTCTACTACCCATTTCTCTTGTGTCAGCAGAGGAATATAAAAGGGATATTAAAAGTGCCACCATTCACAAATCTCTTAATTTTTAAAAGCAACACAGATTTCACAAAATCATATTCTTCTGAACCAAACAGGTAAAACATATTACACTTCACATCAGTGAGTAACTGGTTACATTGTTTTGTTTATTTGTCTGTAAAAAGTACCAATGACTAAATATTCAGGTTGAAAAAACAAAGTTCCCTTCCCTCCTTAGCTGTGTATGCTATCATCATACCTTTGTTGGTGAAGCCCTGAGTGCAAACCTGCAGCAGCAACACTTCAACACAATTCATGCAGTTACATAAATTCAGTTTCTTGTCAGAGAGATGTTTTCAGTTTAAGGCATGCATTTGGGCTATGAAGCAACTGAGATGATCTCTCCATGTTTATATTTCTTCAGAGTGACATAACAAACTTTCAATACAGAGGTCAAGCATCAAAGGCAGTTGCAGGTTGTTGGCATACATTTGTCTTCTGGGTACAAAAGAGAACACTTATTCACTTTGAACACTGAAGAGTTGAAAGAAGACTTTAAATCACTGTGCGTTAGAGGCTAGTTCAAAGAGCATGGAGTATAACACCATACTACTGGTCTATAAATGGAGGGAAGTACATAGGGACAGAAAAAAGCTTTAATGAAAACCCATGAAAAACCCTCCGTGTGTGCAGAGCTGCTGTTCCAAGTGTGAAAATAGGAATTTACCAAGATAAAAACTTATACTGAAATTTTAAGAAAGCATATAAAATACAGATTAAGCTATGACGTTATTCAAAATATTAGCTGATTTACCCCGAATCTTTCTATAATCATCTAACAGCATGATGAAGAATGAGGTAATTCTTTGCAATGCCACTTCCTCTCTGGGCACTCTCCTTACTTGTCACCATCAAGAAGGCTCCGTGCAGAACTAGAGAAGAAGTAATGTAGTTATCTAGGAAAGCAATAGTGAAATCTGAATGCCTTCTAGAATCTGCGTGATTTTGGAGTTCAATGAATATGAAAGAGGCTTTTCAGCATGGTTGAACTGGTTCCTTTTTTTTTTTTTTTCCCTCTAGTGTTCTCTCTTTTTCATAATCTGGCATATAAAGCAGCTGTAGAACTAGAAGTTGTGGGTTTTGGAGGTAAGCTTGAATCTTTATTTCAATGCAATTTAGATAAATATGTTCTTCTGACCCTAAAGTCTAGTACTATCTTTATATCCATGACTCTATAGCTGTGCCTGTACATAGCTATTTTTTGAGGCCATAATCAAGTTCTTTCAGAAATATTGCAATTTTCTCCAGAAATATTAAAGTCTGAGTTTTGCCAAGAAAATCTTACTATTAAAAATTTATTCACTGACTCAGAATGAGCTCCATTTAAGTTCTTGTATAGTACCTGCATTTTGACTACACCTATTTTGAGAACTGAAGTGTTGCTTTGAAGCAATGCATCATGAATATGTGAATGTACCCTTTGCTCATGGCTGAATTCACCTTTGAAGAATGTGAAAACTTCTGTTATTATACCAAATAGAATCACAGAATATATTGGGTTGGAAGGGACCTCTAAGATTTGAACTCTCAGTTTCAGACCACTCAGTCGAACTCTGAAATGAGCAAAGACATCTTCAGCAAGATGCAAAACTCATTTTTCTTAGTATATTCATATATTTAAGATTAAAATATATATGCATTTTTAACATATTGCTAACAACATCCTTATTGGGATTTCCATATCATATACCAGGCAATTTTTGTGTCTGGAAGACAAAAATTATGATGTATGAATGTCCCCTGCTCTTCCTCCTCCTTCTCTTAGCTTTTATATCTGAGCTGATGCCATAGGGTATGGAATATCCATTTGGTAAATTTGGGCCAGCTGGCCTAGCTGTGTTCCCTCCCAGGATCAGCCTGGATGGAGGGGGAAGGTTGCAGAGCACTGCTGCTGTGCCAGCCCTGCTCTACAGGACCCAAAGCACAGGTGAGTTATCAACAGTGCAGAGTAGAGCTCTGTGGGGTCTGCTGTGGGGAAATGAGCTCCAGCTCACCCAGACCCAGTACACCAATGGACCAAACGAGGAAACAAAGATGTATAAGCCAGAAAGTTATCAAGAGCTCAAAGGTGAAGGTCTGAAATCATAAAAGCAAGGTCTTACGCACAGTTCAGCTCTATAGCTTTTGAAGTTTGGCACTCAGCTCCTGGACTGGAATTTACAAGGACAAATGCAGTGGTTGAAACTACCAAACATATAAATAAATTAGGCAAACTGAAGTTAATGGATTTGGATTCATAGCAAACAGCATGCTGAGCACAAATGTATTTAAACTACCTAATAAGAAACAACGAAAGAAGGATTTGTCCTAAAACTCAACCTCCCCATGGAAGCCTGCATCACCCAGGCAATTTTTGCATAGGAGGTTACTGGGTCAAGCTCTTGCCTATGAAATGGAAAACTTCACCAATGAGAGGTTTTCATGCATTTATCTACATTATGCATGTATATAAGTATAACCACTAATCTCATGTTATGGATAAAAAATTTTGTATTTAGAGAAATACTCTGTAGTTTTTTATGCAAAATTCATAAAGGAAGAAAAAATTTGAGACAAGAATTACCTGGCTTAGCAAGCAATAAGTTGGTGTGAAAAGCATATTTTGAAGTTCTGGGAAACATATAAAAAATTAATTGCCTGTATTTAGAAATGTTAAGTGCTGAAATATGTTTGGTTCACTTGGTTCTGTAGTCATATCTGATAGGATAGTTCCTTCACAAGGATGCCATCTGTATTCTGCCTCAAAGCAACTGGAGCACTTCTCAGTGCTAAAATGGGCAGTTCAGCAGTCAAAACAGCAGTAAACCACAATATAAACACTAAAGAAAAGCCACAAGCAGGAATACACACGTATTTGTAACAAAGCACCTATGGTGGAAAACTTATTTGCACAAAGCGAATATGTAAAATGTTTGGGTGGATAGAATTGATCACAGTTTGCCAGAGTGCCAAGGGAAGAATATTAGTTTGTGAAACATCTCGAGTCCTATAGAGCTAGGTCATAACAACTGAAGAAGATTTTAATCTCATGCTTCAAGGAATAAAGAAGTTTGACCACTTGTCCCAAGATACAAGCATTTCACAGGAAAAAACATTCCCTCCTATGTTAGAGGATGCAAATAAGTTTAATAGGCTCACAGCTCTGGAAATTATTGCTGAGCAGAGGAACAAAGGGAATAACTATATAACTGGTAACTGTAGGTGAAAAAACCCCCAAACAGATCTATTTATACATAGAGTTGAATTAAAGAAAAGAAATTTGCGTACTGCTGTAAAGCAGGAAGGGAAAGGAAAATCTGTGGAGAAATGGTTGACATCACTTTTCTAAGTTTGAGCAACCAGGGAGGTTCAAGTGGAGTGCTTAAAAAATGGGACATCTGTTCAACACTGCTGTGAAAACCACCATTTCTTTAAATTTATTTATATACAACGTCAATGACATGACAGGAAAATACAACATTTGCTGCTCTAGAACTTATACTAAGGTCTAAAATGACATCTTGATTTGAGGAAAGTGGTAGAAGGCTGTGACTGGTGGCTTAAGACAGATTTGCAAAGAGCAACAGCAGTCAAGAAGTGTGAGTAATACAAGTACGTTTCAGAAGAGAAGTGAATAAACTGTATAAGCAGTTAGCAACATAATCTGAGCCAACCCCTAAATCTGTCCTCCAGCAATTATGAAAGGGTCATGTGGACTCATTGGAATGATGAAATACATAGAAAAATATATGTTTAACCTCTTTGAACCTGCAGCCAGAAAAATACAGTACAATGATGCTGGATAGTTTAAAATTCTTAATGAAGTGTTAAAAGACCTGGAGGGATAATGAAATACCCTAACATAGAGGTAATATAATAGTAAATGAAAATCAAAACAGTACATATTTAAGGAGAATAGAGATACAGCACAAGCAAGTTTTCTCTATCTTACAACATGGTACTGGAATAAAAGAAGAAACCCACAGACCCCTGGACTAGCACAGGATAATGCCTATAGTCCTAATATTTAATTTCTTTGTTTAACACACTGGTTATATATAGTCAAAACATTCTGCAACCTTAATATGGCTCATAAACTGCTGTTATTTTTATACTTGATTACTAAGAGAAGATGTGAAATACTGTACTTAAAAGATTTTAGCAAGAAGTCACAGCTATTATCTCATGCTGAGACTCCTGCTACATAACATTGATTGGTTAGAAAAAAAGAACCTGTGAGCGTCTCTTGCTAAGAATGATTTCTGAACAAACATAGCTTTCCCATATGAGGTTATAGCTTAAAAATAGGAATATATCTTACCACATACAGTTTTCTACAAATGAAGTAGTGACATCAAACACAGTAGTTGCTGCCTTATTTAAGGCTGACTTCTTAACACGGTATCTGCACTCAGTATGACAGGACAGAGTTAAGAGTTCAGCAGTAAAATTCAAAAATTTGCCATTTATACAGGAAAAAAAAAAAATGGTGATTTGAATCATTCCCAAAATGAAACTCATAATAATTCTGAGCAAATGACTGCTTTTAACAGTTATTTACTCTATTTTATAGCACAATGTTAACCTAAGCCATAAAACATAATGACTTGGACTGCAGAAGTGCAGCACTTTTTAATTTTCTTTCCAAAAATACTAATGCATATTGTTTGTAACTTTTGCTTTAGTGCTTTGTATTTAATGTGCAGGAATTTGTTGTAAATTGCTATAAAAATTGGAATTAATTTCTAAAGCAAAATAAAAGCAAATTATTTCCTTCTGAACCCCTCAACCATCTCCTGGACCCATAAAATAGTTTCTTTTATTGAACTGCTTATGAAAAATGTAATGTTTTTCCAAAGCAAAGTTCTCTGCAGTGATGTGCCAAGTGATCTGATCATAATGAGGGAGCTGGGTAACCATGGAGTTTGTTTTCATCTACTTCATAATTACATTGCTTATAGTTCATGTTTTTAGCCTGCAGCTACCACAAAACTTTTTCAGAGTGCCTGACTGCCAAATCAGTTTTTCTGTCCTTGGTCTCTACAGCAGCCCTGGCTGGTTGCAGCCTTTCTGATGGGTATCTAAGTGGTCTCAGGCATAACACCTTGTGCCTAATTGAAGCTAAAGTACTGTACAAGGTGAAAATCAATGTGTGGAGGGGAGAGAGAGTGATAGAAGCTGTCAAATGCCATTTCTGACAAGCACTTCTGGCTGTAAAGGAAACACAGACCTCTCATAAGACGGAAAAATGTGGTTCCAAGTCTTTGTTTACTAGGTGTTGTCATTCTCAACCCCCTAAGAAAATTAACTAAGTGAGCCACTTTATTTTTTAAAATTATCAGAATCACACAAAAATTTGAGAGTGACAGAAGCCTTTATACAGAGAACTGCTGAGAAAGAAAGCAAGAGCTAAATTTCTCAGGGATTTTTGGAGTACAGTGAAGAGAGCAAGAGGCAGGGAAGGATGTCTTTCTAGATTCATTTCTAAAAAAACAGGAGACAATTGGGTGAAAATCGAAGGATGAAAGGCAACTCTGATGGAATGCCAACAATATGACAACATTCATTAGTAAAGACGAAAGAGAGTGAAAACAGAAGATTAAAACCAAAAAATGTGTGAAAAGCAGACTCCAATAAAATCAGAGCTTTGTAAGTATACTTTTGTGGAAAGTAAACCTGATGAGGTAAAAAATTGGGTTCTGAAAATTTAGCTATTGTTTTAAAAATTATATAAAGGGCACAAGTGTAAATTACAGTGGCAGATGAAAGATAGAAACTGAAATTGGTCATAATGAGTTTTTCAATCACTTAAAATTTAAGAGCGAAGAATAGAGATGTAGAAATCAGGTAATTTATGAAGGATCTTAAAAGAATAGTTGGAGCATGAGGAAAGGAATAGAAGAGCCAAAGCTCAAAGCAATCACTGCTGGCAAGAGATGTGAATAGGAAGAATACCAGCAAAAGGGCTGGACACCTCCCAAGGGACCACGAAGCTATCAACACATGATATCAAGAAACTGAAAGTAAATCTAATGTCTTTTTTGCTCGAGTCTTCACTAAAAGGTCAAGTTCAGTCAAACAGGCAATAGAGTAAATGCTCATGACAAAAGAATGAGTCAAGCTATAGAAGGATAAAAACAAGCCTGAGATTGCTAAAAATATTTATACACTTGTAAGTCATCTGCACATGGCTATTTCCACTCCAAGGCACGTAAAAAAATAATTTCACTAATGTCAGGGGCATTAGAAGTCCTTCTGGAAAATTTGTGACAATAAGTGAAATTCCAGAAGACTAATATAGCGAAAATAACATCCACTTTTTAAAGTGCAGGAGAAAACAGGAATTACAAGCAGTCAGCTTAACTTCACTGATGCAAATTAATTACAAAATTTGTAGAAAGAAGGAAGATAATATGGACACAAACAAAAGCCAACATAGTAGTAATTTTCTTCCACGAGATGAGGAGCCTTTGTATGTGGAAATGCAATGTTTTAATGTCAATAAACACTTCTAAGACAACAAGCCACAGAACAGAGTGTGCTGAAATATTTTGGGCAATTGTACTTTCACTAATGAATCACACATTAGAAACCTTCAATTTCCAAAAGGCAAGCAGCACTCTGGGAGAGGTAAATAGGTGTTCTATCCCAGAGTATGCAAGGCTTCAGCCAGCATGGGCTCTTGTTTGCAATGAGGGGCATTGAGCACACCAGGTTCAGAAGCAGAAGGCAATGAAGAACAGTAACAGGTCAGAGAGAAGGTACTTACAAAGAACATTTGAAACATAGGCATAATCTATTTTGGAGAAGATACACAGAATGGCAAGTATCTGATGTACAAATGTGATACAAAGAGGAAATAAGTTGTTCTCCATACCAAAAGTGGGTAGGGAAGAAATTAAGGATTTAAACTGGGAGATGAAACTAAGGTCCAGACTAGAAATATAATTTCCTAGTGGGAAGACTAGACAAGAGCAGGAATCAGTTTCCCAGAGAGACATTAGAAATCTTGGTTTGTAAGAGCAGGTGGGGCAGACAATTTCAACACCAACATGAGATCATAGAAATGGACTGGATTACCTCACTTTCCTTGTGTATCTACCTGCCTGACTGCTGAGGGAAGGGTAAGAGGGAAAGATAAAACCAACTCAAGGTGGAAGTACTTATTGAAAGGACAAAATTCACCACTCTGCAAAAAGTGAATACCAGGTCTGAGCATCATTAAGGTTTCCCCAAAGTCCCTCATATTAAATGGTGCTTAAGTGCTCTACTGGAATTACACTGTAATCACTGATCTTCTGAACAGGATCTTTCCTGTCTCTTCCAAAACAGAATGACCCGAAACCTCTGAATTGATCTTTTTATTTCAATTTAACCTTGTTTACTGTATTGCTGCCAGGAACTAACCAAAACCAAAGCCCCACTGTGTTAAATATTCTATTAGAACAGAAGAATAAATAGTTCGTTCACCAGAGGACTCACAGTTCTAAGGTGGATGCAATTTATTCTTTCTGGTTTCTTTTTTTTTTGTCTTGGAGATCTCTGAAGAAATGCAAATATGTGTTTTCAGCATAGATATATTATATTTGAAACTTCAAGGAAAATTACTTTTTATCACCCTGATTTTTCAGTGCTTACAGTTTTCCACAATAAGCTTTCTAAAAGCTGAACTGTTTGAGGGCTATTTTAAATAGGTCAGGATTTGAATGTTTTGAGGTTTGGGGGTTATTTTAAATGTTTCTTTATGTAAAATTTCTTCGTAGTTGGAAAAATATTCTACTAATTTCCTGTTACCAGTACTTGAGAACACAACTAAGTGCAACAACTATATCACACTAGAAATTGTAATTTCTGAATTACATAACCTGTATCTTGTCTTTCCAGTCTGAATCTGATTTTGTAAACCAATACAGTTTTAACCTGGTCCAAATGTCATTCATGCCTATTGTCAAACATTCCATATCTTTAATGGGAGCTAAAGAAAACAACAACTGGCATGAAGAACATATTGCATGAAATTACTTTATTCGTTCTGAATCTCTTAATTGTCTAATCTCAAAGTCTTTTAAAACTGTCCACATACTTTCAAATTATTGGAGCAGTTTTGCTATGTGGTTAGTACTTTAAAGTGTATTCTATCAACATAGTTTTGATGGAGCATGGAGGGAATGATAGCAACATCACAGCATTAGAGAAATTAGGCTCATGGTAGAATGTATTTGCAGCATGAATGAAACAAACATGCAAACTTTGTGTGCTCTTTTCTAGAGAACACATCACAAAACCATATTATGTACATGAATTTTGTCTCATAATATATGAGAAAATGTCTTTTAAAAATTTAAAAGTAACTATTGCTAAATATGAGGTTTCTGTTATAAATGCTATTGCATTAATCCCAAGGGGTTTTTTCACTGTGTATATTGCCTGTTTGAATAACTATGATATTATACTATTTTTTCAAAGAAATAACAATTTATGACATCTAAAGTTGGTGTTGATCTAACCACCAAACTATAAAGTTTGTTTTAAAATAATTCTTAGCATTTTCCCATTACAGACAATGATTATCTTAGGCTAATACAAATCAGCAAATGTCATTGGTTTTTATATTTCACTTACAATTTTGTTCTTTTAACAGTGTGTTGAAGCTGCATTTACTGTATTTATTGACGTCTGAACTTCATGTTGTTTTCCTCCTATCTTTTTCTCCATCCCCTTTGTAATAAGCAAAATTAATTACTGTAAAATTCTAAATGGCCATTTTCCTTTTGTCAAACTTTGTGACTCTTTTCCTCTTGGTCTTTAAACTTTCTTTCAGATCTTTTTTTTCTTAAAAGAGGGTTAAATTATCAATACATTTATTCTGGGTCCAGTTATTTGGCTTTATGCATATACATACTCAGTTTTGTATGACCCAGCTAATGAACCTAATCCACTGTGCTTATTTTCACATTCTTAGAGTAAGAATGGACTGAAAGATTTGTGTGAAGGCTGGCTGTGTGTTTTCATGATTTTTTGAAACAGGCTATGTGTGCAAATGTAACCAAATGGGTAACTGTTCATAGTCTAAAAACTTAGTTTTCCCTAGTAACATCTATGGAACTAATTCCATAGTAACAGTAAAACAAAAACCCACAGAGGTATGTCTGGATTTATGCAGAGCTTGAGTTAAACTCAGTCATGTATCAGAGTCATAGAAGCTTCTCCTTGTCAAGTTTAAAATTATTACTAATAACATATACATAAAAATATGAAATGCAGTTATCATTAAAGTTATGTATTTGATAGAATACAAAAATAGGCAGTATCAATAAAAGTACAATCTGAATAAAAGTTTCACAATTTTTTGTTTTAAATTTCAAGTGGAATTTCAATTGATAATATTTTAATATTTTAAATTTCCACATTCAACACTGCAAAACCAGAAAGTTTTTTTTTTAATTTTCCCTGCATTTGATTGGTAGCTTAATTTGAAGAACTGCAATTTACCTTACAATGAACCCATTAATCCATGTAATTCATTTACAAGGCTGAAAATCTGACCAAAGCTTGTTGTAATAAAAATGAGGCAGCAGTTTTCCTTCATTTGACCTAATAATTTTTAATATCTCTAAAAATCTTAAGATACACATATTTTTTTATTACATAATAGAATATGTAATTTTATAGTTTGCAATATTTGTAGATTGAAACGTACATTTTATTCATTTACAATATTTATGTTTTGTTTTGAAATTTGGGAAACATATTTGTGCAGCTTTTCCCCTTGGCTTAAATATTCTTCAAAGATACTACAGTGAAGAGGCATGGTCCAAAATCTGTTTGCACATTATAGCAATTAAAAATTATACAATATTATTGCTTTATTTATGCAAATGAGAAGTGAAATAGCCCTAAGATTATTTAGATATGCCCATAAATCAGACAGGCTAAACAAAGTAAGCTTTGCCTTGCACAGATGTGACAGCCAGATGTGGATCTGCTTTTTATTTCATAGCTGTAATCTGTACTGGATTTAAGTTATTTCCTGAAAAATAAGGCATGCACTCAAAGTTGAAACATCACTAGTTGCTTCAGGTCAGTACTTGTTTTTAGCAGGGATCATTTCTCTCTTTGGACCCTTTTTCTCTGGGGAAGAGGTGAAACGGGAATTGTTGTTTCAGAGCTATTTTTTAAAGAGTTTTTAAGAAAGGCCAGCAGATTTCATGGCATCCAGATAGTGAAATCAGTCCTTAGTTTTCTGCTCTTTTTAAAGATTCATTCAAATTATTAAATAGTTTTTGGGCAAAGAGTGCAAAATGTTTTTGCTGTAACTTTTTTTCTAGACTACATTATGATATCTTTCTTTCAAGCTGAAATTAATATATTTACCAGGATAATCATGTTTTAGTGTAGAGTGTATATTGGCAGGGTCTCTTGGTGGAATAGGATGCTTTCATGTCTTTTTGTTCTATACAGTTGCTCATGCTCTCTCTAGAATTAAGATACCAAGGTTTTTCCTTGAAATGCATATTCTTCCAGGTAGTGGGCGAAATGTCGTCCTCAGTTATGTGGTCATGCTCTCTGAGAACTTTGTGCCAATTTTATTGGAACTGATGAACAAAAAATCTAAAATGTCAGCTGTGATTGCCTGTATAAGATTCTGTATGAGAAAAGTGCTATCACGTTCCTGTGCTTTGTACAGTCCTTATTCCTGTTGCCTTGAAAATGATTACTTCACTTCTTGAAAATTAATCTAATCCCTTGCTCTAAATCTAACCTCTGTCTGCTCCAAACTAGTCAAAAACACCTAGGTGCTTGATAGCAGGAACTCAAGATACTGATGCTTTCACAGAAAAAAAACCAGTAGTCCAACACCCTCCACTTGCAAATGGATGAAGCAGAAAGATGACCTTAAAATATACAGTGTGTCAACTTTGTTTAGGCTTTCCTATTCATCTGCTTTCTGTGGGCTTTTCTTCTATTCAGACACTGATTTTCCTGGATTATATGACAGCTACTAGGCAGTCATGGGCTCTGAACCTCACAGCTCTGCCTTGCTGTAAAACTGAGCGTTCTCAAACAGTGGGTAAAGAGCTGTATCAAACTGGGCTATGCTCATCAGGAGTTAGGCACTCTGAAGACCCTTTCTCTCCTGAGAGCAGCACAACTATACTTGTGGAGTTAACAGGAAAACATTTATTCTAGTCCCTTCTCCTGTATATTCAAAACAAAAGGTCTGCTTGGTATGTGTTTAGGCTTTCAAGGCTTCCTTTAACTGTAGCTAATACAAGTTGTATAGGTGTTTAAATTTTGATGCTTTTTAGGGGTTTATGACTCCCAGCAATCTATTTGGAATTAATTTGGTAAGTAGGAATAGGATCAGTTCTCTTTGTCTCTTTATAAAGACATGTCCTTGAAAGAACACATAGTAATGCTGTCAGCTAAACCAAGGATATAAACACCTGTTTTGATAACACTCCCTTAGAAAGTAACATGGGCATGAATTATGATGAAACTGTCTTGGAGTTTTCGGTGCTCAGAGTGTCTGACTGCAGTTTTAGACATTGCCATGAATTAAAAACTGATAGCTATAATTCAGCTTCTTCAGTTGCAGTATTCAGCATATCAAACCAGTTTTAAGGGCCAAGGTCTTTCCAGAGAAGACCTATTTCCATTTTTTTCCCTTTTTTTTCTAGTTTTTTTTTCATTATTTGATGAACCTTGATGCATGTCAGCTATTTGCCTGATGTATATTTCATATTTGTTCGGTATTATTATCTTGGATAATGTGGCTAGTTCCTGCTAATCTGGCAAAGAGAATAAAAATAGGCAGATGTAATTTGCTTATTTGGGCGGACAGGAGGTTAGTGACTAAAGCAGTTTTGGCATGGCAGAGCTCTCAAGTGTAATGACTCAGTATTAATTTAAAAACAGACTTAGAAAGTGGTCAGTTTTCAGTTTGTCTGAATAGATTGGCCTGCAAATCTACACTACTTTTGCTGTGTTTTTCTAAAAAGTGGTTTGTCCTGGAACATGGCAAAAGGACGAATCCTGGCTATAGCCCATCTAGAATGGTTCTCTGGTAAATAAGTGTCTGTTGCTCTTCATGACAAGAATTACAGGACTCTTTTTTAAGTCTGTTTATTGAATTTATAATGTTAAGTTCACTTTTAAAAGTCAATTTTGGTCTTACATAAACAAGGAAAAATGCAGTCCTACTTATTATTACTGCTTCTTGCTTCAGTCCATCACTTGCATTTATTTCCACCATGATGAACAATCTCCTTATCATCTCATAAATCAAAAATTGAAAACATTTTTATATATTTCAGCATCAAACATTCAGAGTAGTTTACAAATGGCAATCCTGGATGGCGCTGAATATTTTACTCTTGGGTTTGTGCTCAAAATACAAACTTTCAAAATCCAGACTTCAGAGAAAGATCTGCCTGGCTAGAAAAAGTATGCTTTAAATAGAGAATGTGGTTGGTTTAAGTCACAGTATTTTTGAGAAAGACTACATGAGCCCTCTGTAGATGTCTTTATAATGAGCTTCCACATTAATTTTAAGAAATCAGTATGATGTGCTGCTTGCAGATTATAATGTAATTCTGTAATACAAATTAGATCAGCTTTGAATGTCTTTGAAATGTAGTGTGTTAAAAATGGTATGTACAGGTTAAAAGATACAGATTCAGAACACCGGGATTTACATGAAATTATCACACATGCTTTGATAGAGTCCTAGACTGATTCAAAAGAGCAAGTTTCATATGAAGCTGTCTCATTTTCTTTGATAGCCACCTTGATCTTTATGCAGTCATCTATTAATTATATTACAGATAAGGTAAATAAAAGTGTTGAAATATTGAGATCACAGCCTCCTTTTTTCTTGTGAAGACTAAAGGTATGCTTCTATGAAGTCAGTGAGCAACGGGGAATGATAAAGGTACTCTTTAGCTGTCAGACAGTATTTATTTTGACACGTGACTGAAAGATCTAGAGTTCAATAGCTAAGAGCATAACTGAAAGAGTAAAACTTATATGTGATCTAGACCAAAGGTGATACAAGACAGTCTATGAATTTTCTAGGGTCAATGCACTGGGTAACACTATGAAGGTTTTCCTGGTGGAATTATATTTAATTTAGTTCTCACAAGACTATGCTGTAAGCCTCATCCTGCCATTTGCTGATCACACCATACCACTGTCAGTAGCACCACTTTGCATTCCAGCTTGTTTCCTCTCAGGTTTGGCCTCTGATTGCCTCACACAAACAGCTTGAAAGCTTTAACCCTGTTAGTTCTAAAGGAGCCCATCATGCTTAGTACAGACTAAACATAGGAAATTTGCTTATTTTATCAGTGTTCAGGATTTAGCAGTAATTTATTGTGTGGATTTTGACTGTAGAAATTTTTCAACTTTTTTTTATTCAAAGGCAGCAGCATTTAGCTAATAAGCTACAGTGTCATTGCTACACTGATGTCTGCAGAATATTCTGTCTCAAGAAATTGGCTTACCTGCTTACTCTTTAATTCAGAATTTTCCAAAAGCAAATTCCTTTGCTTTCAGTAAGCCTTAACAGAAATGTCTAACCTATAAAGGGTATTTATCACTGTGAGGATGGAATATTCAGTTAAATGCATTTGTTCACCTTAATATTAAATTCTAGTGTCTTACCTTCTATAGATACAGATAATGGAACCTGTCATGAAATAAAAAGTGATCAAACCACGTGTATCTCTGTTACAACAATAGCTTGATTTAAACAAACATTCAGGTCCCTATACAAAACCTTTTTGAGTGAAATAGGTTTAATTCAATCCTTTGCTTTTATAGACATTGGCATCATCTGAAGACTACTCAAAAGGCCTTATTTATTTTTTTCTTTAGGAGACTTCCACATATATTTAAATTTTAAACTGATATTGCTAACATTGCATGATGCGGGGCTCACTGTGAGATCATCAAAAGTTTGTTACTACAGCTCTGTCCCTATTGATGTGCTAAAAATGTGTACTAGCATTGCGCTCAAAAAGCACTCCAGACTGTTGCAATAATTATTGGTGCATTTCTTCTTTAAGAGATTCTTTCCCTAGTTCTGCATGTTTCAGTCATAGTCTTTAAAGGGTTTATTGTCCAAACATGCATATAATTCCTACCTCCATTGATGATATTTATGCTATAAACGTATGAAGAGGGAAAACAGTCCCTATGCTTTTAAAAGTAGTTTATATAAATATTGCAAGAAGAAAACTATTCAGAACCCTGTCCAGTATTTTTCTGTACTAAAGTTCTTTTGTAAACTCACTTTGTAGTCAAGACAGATGAGTTTTTTGTAAGTTTATTTTTCTCAAACCAAGGAATGCAATTAGGTGACTTTTATCTAAAACATAAATCTGCTGACTTGCTGCTAAAGTTTTGTAAAATGAGGAGGTAGGCAATGGTTACAGCAACAATTTCCTAGACTTCAATTTTATAGGTGCTTATTCCTAATTTTGTGCTTTTCATGATGTTCAAAAACCATGTGAAGCATACAGTGGCTATAGACAAGCTGAAGAGAGTATGGAGAATGGAAGGAAAGAGAGATGAACCCAAATCTCCTGGGAAAAAAATTATGGAAGGTTATAGAAACACTATTCTTCTTGTAGGATGACCAAGTGGTATCCCTTGTTAGATAGGTTTTTATCAAACCAAATGGTTATGCTACATGTGTTAAGATCATCTTTGGTACAAGACAAAGAGTGGTAACATCTGTGCATGAAAAAACAGTGATTTAATGTAGCAATGTACTAATGTAGAGAAGGAAGCTTATTAAATAAATATGTATGTTTTCCATAAAACAGAACTGGATTGTTGCCAAGACAGGATGAGCACTTTGGCTATAAGAACATAACTTCAACAGGTTTCCATTCATAAGCTAAATTTACTGCAAGTACGTTTTCTACTGGCTATGAATGTTCTTTGCTCTTCTGCCCTTTGGGTGATTACTCTAAAATAGTCAAAACTGAAAAGTGATGCATGCTTATAAGTCATGTGTATGCTTGACATTTTTGAAAACTACATCCTGAACTATGTATCAGACCACACAAGGTATGCTTTTATAGACAACTTAAAAATATCCAAGACTTTGTTATGCAGATTTACCTTTTTTGGTTGTTGGGTCTTGTTAAACTTTCTCAGGGGTAGGGTATTGGGAAGGGGGATAAAAAGCACCCAAAAAACCAATCGTCGTAGCTCTCTTGTCATGCCAGTATAAACACTTTAATTTTCTGACACTTTACTGTAGTAAAAAAGTAACATATTGTGTCTTTTTATTGCATATATCTATTTAAAAAATCTTTAAATACTTCATTTATTTTCCCTTCTGAGTAAACTTACATATATATTAATTAATATATACATGCCACCTGTTGCTTTGGTGCTTGGGGCTTTTTTTTTAATTGTTTTTTTCTGATTTGGCTTTTAATTTAAAAAAAATTTTCTAAATTATTCACTGCAGTATCAAATTCAGAAGCAAGGGCTTTCCAGATCATTTCCAAATGGTTCTGGATTGTCTGACATAGACCAGCATCTCATACTACGATGACTATGATATGGCCTAAGTAAAACACAGTACACAAACTTGCTGGGGACACTGGAGTTGCAGCCAAAATCTCTTTTGATTCTAGGCTGATCATTGTTCTTGCAGCTGTGAGAGCTGGGACTGGCATGCTACTCATTGATGGGCACAGATACAAAACTTGTGACAACACCGTGAGAGTGATTAGAGAGGGGCTGATATCAGGTGACCTCTTTGAGGTGGCAAAGCAATTTTCAAGTAGAATATCAGCCTTCAAGGGCAAGTAGCAGATGAGCAGGAGAGGGATTTTTTTTTCTGGTTCATAATTCTTTTTTTTTGTTATTATTATTATCTTACTTCTATCTTTTACAACCAGCTATTTCATCTCCTACAGCCTATATTGAATAATAAGAAAAATCCACTGAATTTGCTTGGATTGACTGTAACTGAACCATTTAAAGCAGAATGTTGGACTATTTTTTAGCTTTTATCTTCAGTATCATTTTCTTCCAATATGGATAGTTTCCAACTTAAATGTAGGTATACCACACATTAATATATTACAGAAAGAAATATAGATTTTTTAAATTATTTTTAAGGGTAAAGCTAACAGTTACTTTTTTCTGAGTGCTTAAAATTGTTTGACCTTGTTTGAAAACAAAAATAGATGTTTTCTTGCAGGAAATCTATATCCACAAGACCAAAACACACAATAAAGGTAGGATATCTGGGGCCAGCTGGGGAATTCTGAGACAATGTTGCATTGACAAATAATTAGAAGACCTTGATTTATCATGCATTTTGAAAAGTCACTCAACCTGTGACAACAGAGGCTGACACTTCAGACTCTGGCTTCCTCTTCCAGATCCTACATGTCTGAGCAAATCCAGCAGAGTAGCACACCAGTGACCACTCAACAGATGTCTGTACCCGATGACATCAGACCACACTCATCTGCTCCTTAGCACACCGTATTCCAAAGCTGCAGTGTAGGTAATCAGTATGGTGTGCACCATTACCATAAATGCTTTTCAATGCAAAAGTAAGCTTCAAAACGAATTTTAAACCATCTCACAATGCATGTATATCTGTAGTGCACAAATAAGACAAGAAGTAGCTGCACCACCTTTTCCACTAAATGTACAGAATATCAATCTAACACAAAACAAAGAACATCATTGCAGCAAGTGTAGATTCATTCAGAGCTGATTAGAAGGTAGAAATTATACACAGATCCACCTATAAAAATTATGCCATTTTTACAATTACTCATTCTTGTTCTAATTTTTCTGCTAGATAGTCATAGGATGCCCCCTGTTAACTCCCACTGATATATTGACATAAGAAGTTCTGAAAGTTTGTCTTTCTCTAAAAATACACTTGAACTAGCTGAACTTCCTGATCTACTTCTCTCCCCAAAATAAACAATGAGTGTGATCTGTTTGCATTTGAGAAGTTGCTCTGAATACCCTTTAAGTGCTTTGTAGAAGTGCATTTAACTGCACATACTACTCTAATTTTTTATTATGCAATATTCCCAATATAACAAATCCAAAGGATTTAACTGGAACATAAAAAAACCAATATCCTTAATACGATATGTTAAAAATTAGTAATTATGTTTAATATTTTAACGTTTATGAAAATCCTGAATTACAATAGATTATTTTGGAAAGATCCCATGTATTTGTTCCCTAATAGTCCCAGGGACATTTGACTTTTTCCAAAAGAAATATAAATCTTATTAAAAAAACTTTAGAAAGTTGGTGTGTATATGTCTAGAGAGAGGTTACTTTCCTTTTCATCTTTTCCTCATCCAAATTCTGATTTCTTTGCCTTTGTCAGCTTAAATTAGGCTTTTAATGTTATTTCAGCATTTTTTATTTAATATGTACTGAAAATGGTCTGGGCTTAATGTTAGCACAGCTGTGAAATTTGATTTTTATCCTCTTTACTAAAGGACTTGCGGGAGTATAAAGATTTTTATAACAGTGCTTCCTAAGGAGGTAAAAACAATCAATATACTACCACTTAAAATAAATTTTTTAAAAAGTAGATAATTTGCACAGTACTCTTGACCCTAGTGATTAAATAAACACTAAGTAGAGTCACCCACTGCTCGTAAGATGGTAAGGATAATTTAGCCACTACCATCCACTCCTGCTTTTATGTATCCAATTCTGGCACTGTGACAACAGCTCCAAAGGATTCCATAGAGTCATGTGATAGTTGAGGAGAAAGACCCTCTGGAGGTGATCTGATCCTGCAAGGTCAGGTGAAATTGGGCTGCTCTGGGATGTGTCTGACATAGTTTTAGATATCTCCACAGAAAACTCAAGAAAATCCTGCATGCGTTTGAAAACCTTTGTGGAGAAAAGATTCTTCATAATATCTAAAATTTGTACTTTCCATTCTGTCTCTGTGCAGCTGTGGCTAAAGCCTGGATCTGGCTTTTGACATCCTCCAGGATAGATGGAGGACAACAGTAAGATCTCCCTTTCACATGCTCTTTGTACTGATGAATGAAGACCTAAACAACCCTGCAGGTTTTCTGCACCCCAGTCCTTGCTCAACCTGGTGGCCCTCTGATAACCTCTCTCTGGCAACTTACTGCCTGACTGAACTATCTGGGGACCACAAAATGGACACAGCACTCCAGGTTTCTCTCCTTCTCAGAGCTGAGCAGAGGGGGACAGAGAATTCCTCTGATCTAGACCTCTCCTGGTCAGCTCACCTTTGTCACAAAATTATCTCCAGTTTTCCTTCACAAATGTTTTGGTTGCAGTGAAGAGCTGGCCACAGTTAGAAGCATGCTGCCTGCTCCTGAGGAGAACAGAAATGGCCAACACAGAACCTGTTGTTACTGTGGGACTAGGCTTGATTTCTCTCCAGTTTCTCTTTCTCCCACATTCCTGCTTGCAAAAGTGTCCTTGTTAGGCCTAGCCAAGACAGGTACACTGAGCTCTCATCTTCTCCAAGATGATGGCTATCACTTCTTAGCCCCCACTGGAAACACGAGTCTTCAGGCTGGAAATAAGCCACCTACTATCTCATGGCAGTAGCAAAGGAGAACCCCAGAGTGCTATGGCCTGGTTCCTCCTTGCCATCTGCGCTCTCTGAAGCTTTCCGTGGTATAGAACTCATTTTCAAAGCATCTTTCTGCCTTTGCCTGTGGTCGCAGGCATCCCACATTGCTTTCACGTGGCCTGATTACAGCCTGCTCTCTTGAATCAGCCTCTGGGCAGTCTGGGGAAACACCTGACCCCTATTTGTTGCAGCAGCTTTCAGTCAAATTTGGTATCACTTTATTTTGGTCAGAAGCTCTCCTGGTTGTATGTCACACGAAGGAAATGGGGACAAGCATTGAGGAGGCTGAAGATCTATGTCTATGAAGCCAAAGTAATTTTGCAATATTGAAAGAAACTCAGGTCCTCTCCACCCAGCTTCTTCGACAGTTGGTATAGAAGAGATTTGCTTCTTCACTCTACAGAGGAGGGCAGAAGCACTGTGGATTGAAAAGGTGAATGGCATTTTTGACCACTAGAAATTATGTACAGGCTGGAAAGGCTAATGTCTATGTCCTGCCCTCAGGATAGCTCCTACCCTCCACCCCAGCTAATCACTGGCAGGTGTCTAAGCCACCTTTCACTGCCTCAAGACACTGAGCCCAGGCTAGGCAAGGTTGTGGACTACAGATGCTTCACAGGTATGCAAAAGAAAGGAAACAATTAATTCATCCCTTCTGCAGGAAGTGTGTTGCTTCTTTCTGGAGGCAATCTCATCCAGAATCCTGCACACAGGGGTTTGCACCTCCTGCTGGTCCCTCACCATCTCCTTTTCAATGTCATCTCAATCTCCAATGGCTCTGACCCCCTGCTGACCTCAGAGCAAAATTGTTTTGTCACCTCCTGCATTCATTTTTCGTCCTCACGCATTCATTTCTTGCCCTGACTCTCCATATCCTGCCTCCTACAGGTTTTCTCCCTTCAGCTTGTCAAGGCTTGGCAAAGCCAGGCAAAGGTGCTAGAATCACTTTTCCAGCAAGGAGTGGATTGTCTGCTGCAGATTCCCAGGGGTGTGGTTGGTCTGGGTACTTCTCATCAAGTCTTTGTGGAAAGATTTAGTTAAGGGGCAGCCTTGTGACAATCTGTCACAAGCTGTTCTGGGCTCCAGGGAAATCCTTTTTCATCAGAAGGTTGATGTTCATTCTCCAGAGCTGGCAACAAACCCCATTTTCTTCCTTACATCCCTGAGTGCTCCAAGGCTCCTCAGTGGTCATAGATATGACACACAGCAACCTGAGGGGTTATTCCTGTGGGTGGGTTGCTTTCAAGGGCTGTCAAGGTACAACAGGTTACCCAGTATGGTCTGTCAGGTGGCTGGTGACAGCAAGGGGGTACTGAGACATACATACCTCTATTTCCTGGCTCCAGGATTTGAAGTCTTCCCATCAAACCACCCACTGAGGGGCTTTCTCCAGGAATGTCTGGAAACTCTCAGTATGCCAAGAAAACTTCCATCCCAGTTCAGTGGAAAGCTTGCACACACATTTATTGTTTAGCATTCTCTCCCACTTGATGAGTTTACAAAGAGAAAACAGAAAATGTCAGTAAAGATAAGTTTCTTATTAACATTTAGAATTATTCAGTAAGAGTACTTGTTCCATGTATATTCCAAGATCTCTGTGCAAGGATGAAAATATAACATTAAAGTAAAATTTATTTTACAATTGTATTTTCAATAATTCTATTTTCAACTTTTATCACCATTTTTAAAACACTTTTTACTGTCCACTTTACACGCTTTTTCTTGATAAGACAAATATTGATCACCCATGATCAACACTTCTGTCCTTTTTTTGAGAAATAATTTATAAAACCTTCAACATTACACAGGACTAAAACTGTATGACATTTTTCTAATCTTATGGTAGACTCTATTTAACTAATAATATTAGTAAAATCAATATTCTCAAAAATGTGGTCTGGTATCTAAACTATTTTAGATCAATGGTATTACTTCCTTAAAGGAATATTGAATAGCTCTTTCATGAAAACTGAATAGTCTGTTTCACATTCAGTTAAAAGTCATAATAGAAGTTAATCCAATAAATTGCAACAAATGAAAAAAAAATTAGATTAATATACCATGCTGTTTACTTAACCACTTAAAACCTGTTATGTACCTAGAGCTGAACTTCAGTAAGGACTCACAGAATTGTGTTTTAAATTATGTAGAGGAGTGTAACACTGTCATTTCCATCCCTGCTAAGAAGCAGAAGATTGAAAAATCATTTTCACATTAACCCACAATGAAACATTGATGATAAATTTGTCACACTAGCAATAACAGAACTATAATAACATAGTCACTATAGTTTTAGTTTTACTTACAGTCATAGATGTTAAATACAGGGATTGGCAAAAGAAACTGTCATTCTATTATCTGACCTTTTAGTTAGTGTAGCCAGGTGGTTGTTAGTAGCACTCCATCTTTTTTTTTTGACAGAATTAAGATCTATTTTTTTACAAAAACCAATCCTGGAATAAGCTTTTATCAAGAAGTAGCTTTTCTGTTACTAGAAAAATAAAGATATTTACTGTCCACATTAAATTAGTTACACGTCAGGTGTGTAACACCATTGAATATGTTTGCAGCTAGGAACTAGCATTGTTTAGATTAAATTTTTATATCACTGGTTTTGGTTATATAAAAAAAAAGTAAAAGGTGTCTATATGCATGAATGAGCCATACACTGTTATGTAAAGCAAATGAAAATGATAAATCATTGTACATTTTGTATTTGATGTACTTGAGGAGAAAACTTTTTTAAAAATTAAAAGTGAAAAAAAAAAACCCAGAAAATTAAAAATATCCTGGTCCATTTTTTTTAAGAAATTTCATCTGAGGAACTAAAAATAGCCATTACTAGCAGTGTTTATCTTCTGTGAGACACAGGTTTTTTATGAGTGCTTGTGTAGATGCATAGAACTGGAGGGTCAACATAAGAAACTGCCCAAAAAAGACATGGCAAAAGAACTGACAAGAAGACAAAATTTAATTCAAGAAGCGTCAAGGACCCAAATGCTATGATGCATCTTTTTACCACCTGCGTTTTTGTTCACAGTTCTTTATAATTATTCCAGCTGATTCTACAGTGATTGTGAAGGTAGACCTACCAAAAAGTGTGTCATTAATAAAACTAAAATATGCAGAGCCTTTGCTGATTGCAATCCATTCTTATTCTTGAGAAGACGTTGACTCATGCTAGATGACTTCCTTCTCTGCTTTGAAAAGCAGTACAGGGTTGTTAGATTCCACCTAAGGAACCTGTTACAGGACCAGATGTGCCATATGCTTGATATCACACTGGGCTATTTGGAAGGATTTCTCTACTATATAAAGAAACACAGTATTCCCTATTCTTCCACTTCATTAGCGGCACTTAGTTGCTTCTGCTTTGAAATGACAATTTATTGCTTTTCAGTCTAAAGATGAGTACTATATTGGCAAGCAAAGAAAAATCTACAAACATACATCTTTGTTTTATGTGCTCAGAAATCTCTGAATAGTACCACCACAATTTTAAAACCAGAGAATACACTTCCTCCTAAATTAAGTAGCTGCTGTGATGCTCCATTTGTAACAGCTTTTAGAATGCAAAATGTCTTTAAAGGGATACTGAAATGTATTTGTAGAAACATTTTATTTAAACATCCTGAAGGTAAGAGGAAGAGGACTGTAGTTTATCCCATCAACAAAAGCAAGAAAATTTTAACATCAGGAACATAGGTAAGAAGTAATACTTATCAAATATACCATAAACATTTATGTGATATTGCCACTGACATATATTTAGCCAGATATATGTTGTCAGGATAAAATTCAGGGAAGGTAAAAATTGAGGCTTTCATAGACTTGAGAAGCAGTGCTTGAAACCCTGTGGATTAAAAGTGTATAAAGTGTGAGTGTCTTTCTCCAGTTATACAGAGAGGAAAATTCAGTGTTTTCTGGAATGAGAGCATTTTAGAGATAAATCAGACCTCTGTATACAAGTATAACAAAGTTTTCTAAGGCAATTAAACAAAATAAAACAATCAACAACCTCACCTTCCCTTTCTCCCCTTCCTTCTTCCTCAAAATCTCCTAGGTGATGGAAAAGCTTTGTAAAAAATTTTTTTAATTTACATATATTTCATATATATACTGATTTTTAGATGTACCTCTTGAAAATATCATGAAAGTGGAAAAAAAATAAAAGTTGTACTTATTTGTAGTGACCTGAATTTAGCATCAGATGTTAAAATCAAGACATGAAATTTGGTAGAGAGATAAAAGTCGGAACAGAGACCTGACCACATGCCGGATGATATTAGTGGCAGATGTGATCGTCAGAAGTGTGATGGCATTTCCTCTGAATAGGCGAATGTACTCTTCAAACTTTGATGTTAACATGATTAGCAATGAAAGTATGCTTTGTTCCTTTGCCTTCACATGGTCTCAATATTGGCAGTTATCGTTTACTTGTATTTTTAAATCAAATATTATCCTGCCCTGTATTCATGTGCAGATGCTTTGCACAATGCTGCTTTTTCTGTTGAACCTAAAAGAAAACTGTGAATCATTGTACTGAATAGAAGCTAATTTTTTTTCCTCTCTTTTACTCAATCCACACATTTGTATTTCCTAATTTTATACTGGAAGCCACAGTACCATGCTTTCTACACAACACCAATATACCTATTACTTTGTCCGTTGCCCCCAGAAAGCCATTAATTGAGTGCAAACACAAATTTATTGCAAAATGACTGCAGCTTTATTAAGTAACAGGATTTACAGGCAATAACATAATCAATAGAACATTAATATATCACATAATTAAGCAGTTCTTACAAGCTGAGCCTGTAGCCTTAAATATATGGAACATCATTGTGACTGGTGATAGCTGTTGTCCAAAACCAATTCAAATCATGATTTCTAGAGAGGGAAAACACATATCCACCCTCAGTTGTAGGGAAAATGTCCTGTTTATTTCATGCACATCCTTGTAAGTTACCTAAAAATTCTCACCTCTCTGTCTTAAAAAATAACAGTTATGTAAGATTGTTACTATAAGACAAGTTAGAACAGCAAGGTATTCTCCTGAGAACATACTGGGATCAACTTTTTTAAGAACTCCTATAAGTACACCTGGAAGTCAGTGATTCCTGTATTTTGCATATTACTTGCATGAGTAAAGATGGCACAGCAAACAAAATGGATAAAACATTAATTCTTGTATATTAGATTACCCCTGAATGTCTTTCAGCTGCTGCAATAAATCTGGGTATACTTATTGAGTTCTGTGAACCCAAAATAGAATTTACTATTTCCATGAACTCTATTTGTTCATGAATAAATGACACTTAAGATGATGGAATCTGTTAAATGATATCTCTCAAGAAACAAAATGGTCTTGTACACATAACTTTCCCAAAACTTGCACAAATAGTCTCTGAAGTTCTACGGTTTCATTAATAGCCAAAATATTAATTATTCTTAGTACAAGGAGACATGTAAACCAGCAAAGCCATGTCTGCACTGCCCCATTCAAATGTTGTTCTGTTGGCAGCCCCCGAGGTCAAATTTCCTGACCAAATTCCCTTACTATTTCCATGTACTTTTCAAATGTTCTCTGATGTATGGTAGTAATGTTGCTGCTTGGACGGGGAAATGTGTGGGACAGAACAATAAAAATATCCAATACCTTCAGGATATACTCCCCATACAGCCTCAATACCTGTGTTTTGTAGAGCCTCTCCTGAAATACTTGTCTATCCACTCTCACAAGACTTTGTAGAATTAGATCATGAGATCCTCATGCCATAACCCTGTTCTTCCTTTCTGCATTCAGAATGTCTCTCCACAAAAAAACATGGCATACATATGCCTCTCATTTCTCGGTATGACACCCAAGCAAATGACAGTATGCTACTGCTGAGAAATCATCAAATCAGGAGAGAATCTGGACAGAATTAGTTTATTAGAGCATAGTCTGGGAAAGTCAGATGTAGCAACTCTAATTTTACAGAGATCACTGACAATTTGGACCAAGTCAAATTCATGCAGAAAGCAAAACATTGACACATGGAGGAAGAAAAATTGGTAAAGCCTTACAAGCCAAAGGTAGTAACTCTGATTGGAAGGAAGCTGTGTATAAGGAGGTCCATCGTAAGACTGCTGTGCAGTTTCTTCTATTCTTAGAATGGAAAATGGGAAGACAAATCTCCAAACTAGTGACTCAAAACATGGAGGAGAAAAGGATGTCCCTAAAGTATACTTAAAAGGATACTTTAGGAAGGTACCACTGAAGGATACTTTCAGAGAGAAAGACAACAAAACATCTGCCATGCACTTAAGCCGATGTGGCCTCTTCCTCCCATTTGCTTTGAAGGACCTTCCAAGCTAGCAAGGCAAACTCTTTAGCTTGTTTGAAATCACTGCCTAGGGGCAGTGAGAACTATCCCAAAGATATACCTCCCAGCACCATGCTGGCAACATCCTCCATTAAGCATCTACAAATATTCTTCCACTGCATATGCGTGAGTACTACTCACAAGCCAGATGTTGGTTATTTTCTCACGCTGTGTAGGGTATAGTTCTCCTACACACAGTCATCTGAAAAACCCATTTCGGATATATGCAGACCATCCTTCCTACTCCTGATGAGGAGGAAAAATTGTCTTTTGCTGAATCCCTACTCCACAAGCTTCACTACAGAACTTTCCAAGGAAATTACTCAACATTTCTAGGAAGTAAGATGATCAAATCCCTAAGAGAGGTTTGCAGTAGAAAATAACAAGACAGTGTTCATTCTGCAGAAAAGGAGGCAGAGTGAAGTAGATCACTTTTAGATCAGACTTCACACAATTTCACCATGGCTCAGAGGGACTCTTGATTTACACTCAACATACATACATAACTAGTTCTATCAATGCTGTCTGAACATGAGGATGAACATGGATGTAAGCCCAGAATTCCCTCTGGCAGAGAACTGTGTATTATCAAACACAACAAAAAATAACCAGATCAAAAGCAGTGTCCCAGGAGAATCTCACAATCTTATCCATCCTGGACACTTTCTTATGAATAACTGGGCAAACAGCCCAAAGCCTGATCTGGTTAGAATTGCACATCAGGTTTATACATTTGACAACAATTAAATATTTTTGTTCTTTCAAACATGTGTTTGTTCTCTGGACTTAAGGTCCTTTGGGACTGCCCTTAGCTCTACTCCTGTTTTCTTTGTCTTTTGAGATGAGCATGCACATGCTTGGATCCCAGGAGATGGGAGCCCCTGTGCATTCAGGTATGGACTAATGGTCTCTTACAGAAGACCTGGGACTCTCCAATCTCATTCCAAGGAAAGGTTTCAAAAACATGAGTGCCACGTGCAAAAGATATTCTCCCTGGGATCAGGAATATGAGATAATGTGCTGCTTCTGACTAGGAGATGCAACCGCAGCATTTTTTTTCCATGCTTTGAAACTAATGTGAGGAGCAGCTTCTGTCAGACAAAACAGTAATATTCTTGGATCAAGACTAGCAGAAGACTGGCCAGGATGATGGACTGTGATGTTTGTGATGATGTCTTGGGAGAAGTATACCCCACTGCTTGCCGTCTTCCAAAAGTTCAGGAAAATTACATCCATATAAAGTAGGTAGTGAGTTCAGGAGTATGTTTCCTGATGTAGAATAAAAAAGAGGGAGGCTGGTACTCAGTAAGGAATGATTTTCTTTTTTTTCCTTGTAGTTTTATAGGAATTTCAATTTTTTTTTCAAGTAATGGAGGAGAAGAATGTTTTCAGGTTCAGAATGCTTTCAGAAGAAGGAAGAGAGAGTAGAGTCAGAAAGATATGGAGGTCTGGTCTAGAGAACTGTCAGCAAGAGGACAGCAGCTGGCTCTTACAGGAACCAAGGGAGAGACTCCTACCTGCTAAGACAACAAAGAGGAGAAACAAAAAGGAGAATATCATTTGAAAGGGAGGACAAGAAAAGAGAGAGAAAAGATACAAGTCTTGAAGAAGCCAAGAAAAGGCTACCTGAGAGTAGGTGATGAAGATGGCAAGTGAACATTTACATAAATGGCCTTCAGCCATGTCTGTTCCATGACTGATGAACAACTGACTGATGCCACATCCATGGTCATTGAGCCAACAGCCATAAGGGCTTATTGTCAGGAGAATCGGCACAGATTGTGGTCCCAAAGGTAAGAGCCATTCTAAAGAGATGCATGTGAAAACCGTTTTATATAGGTGATTGTACTCAAGACCCAAAAGGCCTGCACTGTGGGCATGGATATTGAGTATTATCAAAAAGTTCATTCCACAGAGATGTGACAAACTTGAATTAGTCTCTCAGAGCTTATAAGAGGTTATCAAACAAATGTCAGCAGGTTCAAGTACCATAAGCTCAATATTATTCTCAGGTGGAGGGGGAAAAAAGGCAAACCCAATATCCTAGTGACACCAAGAACATGCACACACTCCTTGTGATGGAGAACCAATCAAAAGGGACTATTTTTGTTGAGGAGAACGGTACTTCTGCTATGCTTCTCTGATCCTCCAAACACCTCGCATAAATTGGTAAGGGAGGACCTAGGCAAACTGTAGGACTTGTCTCACCTAAAAAGCCGTATGTCTGGGCACTCCAAAGAGCAAACATCTTAGAAGTTCCTTTTGAGAGCACCCTCATACCCAGATAGTAGCCACACAAAATTTAGCACGAGATGAGACTTCATTGGCTACCTGGTGGATTTACCACAGGTTACCAGCAGTATACAAATTTCCAGGGCTCACAATATATCATCTCCTCTTACCTCTTGTCCACATCTAGTCACTTAGATACACACAGTGGGCCTTATGAGCAAGGCCTTGGGGAATAATTCTAACATACAGATGCAAACACATATGCAATAATAGAAGGATATATAAAATTTTTAAAAAGTAGCTGGTGACATGAATTGGTTTCTATTTCCTCCTCTGCTCTATTGCTTTCATTTCTTGTAAAGTCAGCTCACAACAGAGAAAATGTAACTTGAGAAGGAATTAATATGTTCTTCAAATTATTCTTCTCCAAATGGAGATGCTGAATTAAAGCATCAAAATCATCTTAAGGTTCTGGAAAGTAAGCCACAGGAGACACACATATTGCACACCTCCATATACCATTCCCCTCAGAAGATTATAATCTCTTCAATTAGCACACTACTATGTATTTTAATTTTACCAGAGGCACCATCATCACCACTACTCTCTTCATTGTATGAATGACAAACAGCACACTATTTTGTTCCCATTTGTTCTTAAAAATTCCTTCTACTCAAACCTTTATGCTCTGTTACATTTATCAGTATTTGCTAATTCATACTCTCAAACACATTCTGAGCTGCTGAAATTGAGAGCAGCAGTGAGGTATTTTTGCTGTATCCATCCTCATAAGTCTCTTGCTCCCTCAAACAACCTAAACCATGCCTTTGTCAGGTGAAAAAACTTCACGTTTTCCTCTCTGTCTGTAGGAGAGCTACATATATGGATATGTTTATCATAATCTCATTTTGCAAAACAATTTTTGTCAAGGTTTGAAAACTGAATTTCCTTTTTTTAAAAAAATTAGCTCATTTTACATACAGTTTTGCATGTGAAGTTGCAAATTATTTATCCTTTTGTAAAAAAACTTCAGGGATTTTCCTGATGTTTTTAGAAATGTTTTCATAAAACCCCTTGTGCATAAATTTTCCCAAAGATTTCACCATTGTTTTTCTAAATATACAAGATATTAGCAAAACTGAAGAGACCAAGAGTGAGTTCCTCAACCATTTCTTAACCACTGAAATACATAGAGTGATTTTAAAATATGTTTTTGAGTTAAAAACAAACAAACAGAAAGTCCCCGATCTTAAGGCACTTCTTGCAATTGTAACACTTTCTAGGGCAAGCAGCTCTGATGACTCCAGTAAGAATAAGCGTAGTCTGTAAACACCAGATTGTTTACACTACATAACTAAGTATGGATTTCGGTGTGTAAATCCAGACATGACAGCCAGAATGTTTCCAGTGACATCACAGGAGTTGATGACACTGTGGTGAATACATTATGAATATGTGGATGCAGTTTAACTACACCAGTTCTGGCTCCACTACTCACCTGCTGTCGCTCTGAGTCTTTGAAACATCCCATTACACCTGAGTCTCTGTCAAAGGAAAATCCTAATTCAGAGGCTCAGGTTCCCATTTCTGCCATAAACAAAGCATAACTTGGGGAAAGCTCTTCTCTACCTCTGCATCTCCATCCTCTGCTGGTCTCACAGAGGCAGTGTTTCTTCATTACATTCTCTGCAGATCTCATCTAGTGCAGTTTCACCTGTCCCAGGACAGTGGTTTTCTTCAATGCTACAAAGAGCCATGTTTAAAAGGATTTCAGGTACTGCTATTGCAAAGCAGAAAAACAATAATCAGTTCCCCTGGGATTGTGAGGCTGAGCTGTTTGCTCTTTGATAGCCCAAAAAAAAAAAAAAAAAAAAAAAAGTACAATGCATATATTTGAGAAAAACATTACTATCATAGTAGAACCAAAGGCTGCTGGATGAGAATTAAAAAAAAAAAAAAGATTTAAAAGCAAGACTTTGCCATCCATGCAGTTTATCTTGTCCTTTGCTCTGGTAAAGGAAATGTCTGGTAAAAGATCCTGTGAAGTGCAGTATGGTAAAATTAACACCGATCACAACTGCTTAAATTGCTTACATGTTTCCATTGTTGCTTCCAATTAATGTATGGATTTTCTTGAAATCAAGCTCATCAGAGCCTGTATGTAAATTCAGTGGTTCTGGATACAGAAATTCCACTTGCCCATAATTTTTTCAAGTTACTTATACAGGAGAAACATTACTACAATTATTTTTATTATTTCTGCTTCTGGATCATTATCAGATAGGCAAAATCCTGAATTTGTGGCAAATTATTGGTTTCTTTGTTTTTCTAATTTTGCAACACCTAGAATAAATAGATGGAGGAGTCCCCTTCACAATCACATGTGAGTATTCCAAACAGCTATTTCTAATACCACAGCTCACACATTATTCTATTTTAAATGGGCCTTCATTCCTGTAACTGTTGTGAGGTGAATTGTTAATACTTGATTATCAATAGTGATGTCACAAGGAAAATACTATTGCATAAGAGGGATCAGCCCAAAGTCAAAACCTAAGTATACAAGGACTGAGATGAAAGAAATCAATATAAATAATGAGAGGGCAGTGCAACGAGGCTCTGCAGAGGTGGACTTGCTAACCCTAAACCCTTCCACCTGAATTATAACAAGTAAATCAAAGCACTCATATATCTGGATCAAGGCACTTTCCAGCTTTGCTTTAGTGACAAGGGAATGGGCATTACCCAGAAGCTGTAGGGTGATGTTCAGAGGCAGCTAACAAACCACCAGCTCAGCTTTTCTTTTCCACAGGGCAAGCACTCTGAATGCTCCTCCTCCCCTTAACTTGCTGAAACTTGCAGTTGTGATTCACAACCTGACCAACACTGATAGATAACAAACCACTGACCTTGAGGGCGGCTTTGTATGTCAGCCTTCTTATTGCGTTGAGTCACCGCACTCCTCGTGTGTGTTATTTTAAGTAGCACATTTATCAGCCAGTACCAAATAGAATATGTGGCCATGTGTATTTTATTAGTGGGTTTTGAGTATTAAAAAAAAAGAAAAATTGGGAAAAAAACCCCACTTTATTTAAAATTTAAAAAAAAAAAGGCTTGAAGGCTCTGACACTTTAAAAATCTCCTTGTTTTCAGTTACAACATAAGGAATCTATATGGATGCTAATATGTTTGCATTTGTAGCTTTTCCAGACGGTTTTTCTCCAGCGCACCGCAGTATAGCAATGTCAGAAATATAGCATTCCCCATAACAGGACACATCTGTGGTGAATCTGCACAGAAGCAATTAATTTCCTTGTGGTATTTTTACACTGGGGTCTTAATGCAATTCCCCACTATACAAACAAAAAGCTCTAGACAGCTCCTGCTGCCTGATAAAAAAAAAAAATCAGATTGAGAAGGGCTGTTTGGCCTAGGACTGCTACAGGCAATGACTTGTAATGAGGCATCCCAACACTAATTATGAAGCTTATTAAAGAGAATTGTTTAAGTTGTACTAGAGTGCATGCTATAATCACGTTAAGGGAGATATGCATACTGAATTGGGGTTCTCCAGTTTTTTCCCTTAGAGAAGTGGACCCACTACTTAATGAAGCCAATTTGGGTCTCCATTTATAGCAGCAATATCATTGTGCTTGGCAGACGGGTCAGGATGAATTTGATGGAGAGGCAGGTGAGAACCCCAGCAGCTTGGTGATAATTCACACATCATAGCCTTCACAACTAACTAACATCTGCAGGAGAGTGGGCCAAGAAACTGTCAAAAACAAATACTTTCAATCCAGGATTCTATTATTAAACTTCTCCCAATTGTTCAGTAAGGTTGAAAAAGCAATATTTCAGTGTACTGTTTCAGGAAAGGGGGAAAAAAAAGATTAATAAAGATGTTAGGAGGCTGAACTGCTGTGAGATTTGTTTAATTATTCCCCACAGTACTGCCCCAGCAATCTGCTGACATTTAGCCCCGACCTTGCAAATCCTCAGTAAATATTAATATATCAACTCAAACAGGGACCGTTGTTTTATTGGTTCACGGAGCTCAGAGAGATTCGCCACAGCAGTGAAAAATAATGTGCAGAACTGAGGAAGAACGGCTCCTTTGATATCACCTTCTGCTGCACACATGTGCTGGGAGCATCAACAAAATGGAAATTCTGTTACTTTGCCACAGCTGTAGAGTGACACTTCAGATGCCTTTGCTTCCCTTTGTACAGCCTGCTGGAATAATCCCAAAACCACAGTGGCAAGAGATTAGAAAACACACACACGCACGCGCGCGCGCACATATACACACACACGGCGGAAGAGAGAGAGAGAGATCACATTTTATTATCTGACACAGTGGATATTTTAATAATGGTAGGCTCCCACCTTAAAACCTAATAAGGTTTGCCAAGAACAATGAACATGCTAAAAAGAGCCAAGGAGAGCTGAGTGCAATCTACTGGAATCTGTTTACTATGATGACTTCGCTGTTTGCCTCTGTGAGTGCCACATAAAGTTCTTTTTTCTCCACAGAGTTGCCCCCACAGACTGTTTCCTGATGGATTTTATGTGCCTTACAGTCGTCGCAAATCCTAACAAAGCACCCCGAATTTATTTTCTCCCTTTTATTTGCTTGCCTCAAATGTAAATGTACATTATTAAAATATCTTCTCATAACTATACCTCCATTACTAATAGACGAGTGTTTGATGTGGGTCAATACTGCATCCAAAATTCTTGGGTTTAGGGGAAAGGGCTGCTGTGCAACATTTGGCATTCAGATGTATTGAGCTGCAGAGTTAATGCGTGATTAATTTTATTCATAAAAATGTTAATCACTTCATTGTGAGATCTCTTTAACATTCTGTGCACCGAACACCTTTTAACTTCTTTTTCACACAAGCTCACAAATGTATTTAATATTTTCAAACATTCTGTTATTACCAATAACACTGGTAATTAAACATACATTTAAAATGCAATAAAAAGCTGGCAAGTAACGGCATGACACCAAACACAAATGGAAGCCCATTGCCCACTGCCTCTCCTGTGCCCCCTCCCCCTTGGCAGCAACTGACCAGTTTCTTTAGTGTGCACTTGTTTGCAGAGTCCCAGAGGCACTTTTTTCCCTCAAGCCTACTCCAACCCTCATTGACACGGCCAAATACCATGAAAATAATACAGTCATGTAGCAAGCTATAGATGGTTCTAAAAATACTTCTATTCTCAGTGAGGGGAGGATCACGGTGTTGGGCACATCACAGCATGCTGGGGGCTCTGAGGGGGTTGTTTTGGGTTGGGGTGGGGTTGGGGTTTTTTTGAGACAAGCACTCACGCCTCTGAGAGTGGTGTCAGGCACTGGTGGGTGTGCCGGCTGCACTCACTGACTTCTTGTTTCCAGCTGGGCAAGGCTATTGTGAGTGTATTCAGCCAATGCACTCATGAAACTGGATAAATGGATTAGTGGATCAGAGACACCATCGGCATCTTCAAAAGGAAAACAGCAGCCTGCAAAAAGACTGACATTTGTGTACTGGGGCAGAGGGTGTGTGAATGCTCTGCCTCCTCCAAAGGGACAAGACAGTGATAAACTTTCCACACTGACCACCTCACTTTGTGCTACAATTGACCAACAAAATAAATGGATTGCTTCATTGTTTTTGAACCGTAGGCAGCACAGGGAAAGCGCTCCTTGTGCAGCAACAAAGGACAATGTATTGTGTGGGGCCAACAGCTCAAAATAAAACCTTTAATTATCTACGGGTCAGCCATAAATCTGGAATAAAAATAAATGTTACTTTTTAAACTCGCCTTTAATTCTGCACAGAATTTACGCAGCCGCTTTCTGTTCTCTGAGGAGAAGCACTACCAGGACTTGGTGTGCGCCCCGCGTTTGCATTTTTGCATCAGCTTGACTCCCAAGTAAAGTGTTAGGAAACGAGTTTGGCTATCAGACATGAGGGATGTCTATAATGCTTTTTAAAGTAAGCAAAAACAGACAAAAGATGCATTTTTTCACTTTTTTTAAAAAACACCCATGCGTGTATTCTCTTCATACATGCAAAAAAAGAAGCCAAAGCTAATATTAATAGTGGTGACGGGACTCAAGTAAATTAATTCCTTACAGAAGTACATTGTTTAGTTTTAAGAGCTCATATTTTCGAAGTCTTAAATTTTGAATACCTATTTCTATGGGGTTTTCAGTCTCCTGGTACCCAGCGATTCCTGTCCACATGGCTGGTTTTATGGGCAAGCTATGAATGGCACTGCATGGGGGCACCGCACAATGGGGAACACCAACCTCGCCAGGAGCCATTCCTGTAATTTTTCACTGGAAAACACGCCACACAGGCCATGTTTATTACATGTTCCAGCATTTTACTTGATTTGTTGGGCCCAGGTAAGTTTTACTGCTGAAACCCAGCGACTTGAAGGCTGGAGTTGGGCCCCATGTCTCTCCTCACCACAGCCCCCACAGAGCCAGCGGTGGGCTCAGCCCTGCTGGCCATCGCCATGGCCCTTCCTGGCAGAGGGGGACTTGTGGTCCTGCATGGCACTGCTCCACAGCTGCCACCCGCTTCCCACAGGCTAGAGGAGACCTGCCACAGCTTCTCCAGCCCTGGTTCCCTGATCGGTGGCTGGCAGCTGGATTTTTGGGCCAGCGGGTGGCTCCTGGCCATCCACCTGCAGGCCTGCATGCAGGGCTTGGGTGCACAGAGCTCACCGAGGTGGCAGGGGAGCCTCACCCTGGGGCTGAGGCAGCAGTCTGGGGATGGAGGGTGTGCGCTGAAGGTGTGTTTGATGCTCTCTCACAGGGCAACTCAGCGACCCTTTCCTTGTGCTGCTTGTGTGCCTCCGCCAGCCCCGGCTATTCTTTACATCTTTTAAGGACATTGCGGAATTTTAAAAAATACAAAAACAAAACCAACCAACAAACAAACATATCGCAGTAGCACTGGTCCTAACTAGGTGATGGGAGACTCCCTTTATTGCCTTCCCTCCCCAGCCACAGTGCTCAGCTCAGGGTGCACCCCGGGGCAGCCTCACCCTGAGGGGTGCCCATTCCTGAGGGCGGGCACCGGCACCGCCTCTCCTCCGGGGCCGGGCGGCTCCTCCGGCCGTGCCTGGCGGGCTGCTGGGGACGGGGACGAGACACGGCCCTTCTCCGGTGCCAGGCGGCTCCTCCGGCCGTGCCTGACGGGCTGCTGGGGACGGGGCGAGGCCGGGCCCTTCTCCGGTGCCAGGCGGCTCCTCCGGCCGTGCCTGACGGGCTGCTGGGGACGGGGCGAGGCCGGGCCCTTCCCCGGTGCCAGGCGGCTCCTCCGGCCGTGCCTGACGGGCTGCTGGGGACGGGGCGAGGCCGGGCCCTTCCCCGGGGCCAGGCGGCTCCTCCGGCCGTGCCTGACGGGCTGCTGGGGACACGGACAAGGCACGGCCCTTCCCCGGAGCCCGCCAGCGGTGGGTGCGGGAGGGCGGGCGGGCAGACGGGAGAGCCGCGTCAGCGGGAGCCCCGCCGGGCAGAACTAATGCCGGGCCCGCATTGTCCCGCAGTTGCCAGCCGGGTGGTTTCAATACGAGCCTGTTTAACAGGGGGCCGATGGCCGGCCGAGGCGCAGAGCCACCGCTGCTGCCGGCCCCCGCCTCCCCGCCCCCGCCGCTGCGCGCTCTTTGTAATAGTCTCATCTACAAGGACGATTGAAACTTTATAGTGCATGATTCATAGAGCGGGGCTGGCGCTCGGAGCCGCGGCGCATATTACATTAATCTGTGTCAGGCCACTAAAACAGAGATATGAATATGAATTCTCCATATTGCAGGGGAGATAAATGTGCTTGTGAATAATTGATCGGCGCTCATGGAAAAAAAAAAAAAAAAAAAAAAGTTAAAAAAAGGCTGGGGAAAACATGGTCGTACCATGAAAGTTAGCGGGAGCTCGAAGGAGCCCGGCGAGCAGGGCTGGTGCGGGGCTGCCGGCGGGCGGGGGCAGCCCCAGCCCGCACCGCGCCCCCGCCCCAGCTCCGCCGGGCGCTGCTGGCGGCGGCGGCTTCGGGGCCGCTCCAGTTTCAGAGAGAGTGCATCAAAAACTCGACTAAAGCAGCAGGAAGGGATGACAGGAGCCGGGAACGATAACAATCATAGGAATGAGCCAGTTTGAGTACACACACCCTACTAATTTTCTTCTTCCCTTTCTTCTTCCTTTCTCTGGGATTTTTTTTTTTTTTACCTACTTAAAAATAAACGTTTTTTCGGAATAAAACAGAAAAAGAATAAAAAATGAGGCGTGCATACCAATCAGTGTGTTTCATAACTACGTCTCTGTGACAAAGCCAAATCCCCGTAAAGCTGCCGTTTGCTTTTAATCTGTTCTGGCAACTGCGAATTTCTTAGTTTGCTGAACTCGAGATTTTATCAACTTTTCAGTGTTCTTTCTTCACAGTGCTATTCTTCTCTTAATGCTAAGTAAATAATAACAAAAACAAGACTTTTTTACTGGAGGACGATGGAGGATTATGCAAACGTATAAAAAAAGTGTTTTCTGGCAGCCTTTTAAGTAGCACGAAAATGTAACTTGGCACTCAGTTGTCGTGCTAAAAGAAGTATTACTCCTTGTAGTTCCCATTCGATTCAATGCAAATTCTCTTATTGACTTTATTTATCAGGTTCGGGTACCGTCATCATTTACCAAAAAAAAAAAAAAAAAAAAAAAAAAAAAGTAGGAAACTAGTATTTTCCAATTTACTCTTATCTGCTCGAAGCATTCCCAATTACGGCAAATCGTTTAGCTTAAGCTTCTTTATTATTCTCCCTGCACTCTAGTATTTTCTGGTATACATCTGCTGGGGTGGATCTCAATGAAAATATGACAGAAAAACTATAAATTATTTTCCTGCCAGGGTGACGTAAACGATCATTCCTGGCACGGTTCACGTGACGAGCGAAGCCTCGGGATTATGGAGCTCCCACTCCCTCCTAGAACCGGCGCGGGGGCTGCCGGCGGCGGGGAGCGCTGGGGGCGGTGCGGGCGCGTCCCGCCCGGCCCGGGCCCCGCACCGCACCCGGGCAGCCCCCGAGGGCTCCGGCGGTAGCGTAATGACCACCCCTCCTCACTCTCGGAAACTTCCTGCAGGAGGAAGGGCCACCTTTCCTCCCTGTGGTTTACCGGGGAGGGAAAGGCGAATCACCCTGCTCCCCCAGGTGCAGAATAGGCTGAGGCAGTGGCCTTCGGGGAGTGCTGGGCACTGAGGCACGCAGCCACGCCGGAGCTTTTCTGACTTAGACAACACGGCTTTTCTCAGTTGGCCTCAGGACTTCTCGGTTTTCCCTTAAGGGGAAGCCACTTGCAGTCCTGTCCGAAAACTTTGGACAGCACACAAGCACGCAAGTACACAAACACGCTCCGTCCAAGCAGGCAGCCCGCAGCCCTGGGCGCGCTCCTCCACAGTCGGCATGCAGCTCCCGGGCCGCCCCCGCCTTCGCAAGCCGCAGGGGAGACAGGAGCCGGCTGCTTCATCCCATCCCCGGCCAGCGCTCCGGGCGCGGTGGGGAAAGACGGAACGATGATGACCTGGCGGGGCTTCATTCGTCGTCCCCCGTTCCCGGTAACCCCCTCAGCTGGTTGGGGAGGGAAGTGGCATAAATGTTAGCGTTACTGGGGGAGAAGAGGTGGGAAATTCAAATAAGCAGAGGGAAAAAAAATCGAGTTGTGCAACAGAGTTATCTCTAGAAATGCCGAGGCTTGCAAAGGAGGAAAACTGCCAAGCAGATAACTAGTGGGAATTATCACTCTCCGGAGGATAATCAGGACTGTAAGCGCGCTCCGGAGGATGCTGTTGGCTTTCTGGCCGATTTAAAAGCGGACAGCCTCCGGCTCTCCGCCCCAGCCGAGCGGAGCCGCGGGCCGGGCGCGGGGACGGCGCCGCCCGCCGCCCACAGAGGGCGCTGCGAGCCTGCCCAAAGCGCGGCCCGCGGCTCCGCTCGGCTCCGCTCGGCACCACCGGGCTCCCCTGGGTTCCGCTCGGCCCGGGGGCGCTCGGGGAGCAGGGTGCCCGCTCCCAGGCTGACCGGCGGGACGCGCACACGCTCACTCTGCTCCGCTCCCCACAGCTGCAGTCCCTGCTGAGGCTCCTGTGCCTCACAGGAATCCCCGCTCCGCTCCCCGCAGGACGGCTGGGCAGCGCCGCGCTCGCTCCGCCTGGCAGAGCATCCCGGCGCGCCTTACGGTGCTGTCTCCACCTTGGAGGAGCGGAGCCGGTCCATGACAGCCAAGCGCTCTGTCCCCGGCGGCAGCGGCACCCCGGACAGCCGGGTTGCTCGAGGACGGGGCCATGTCCCGAGAGGAACTTGGGAATCGAGACAGCCGGTGAGGGACTGAGGCGATTTCATCTGAATTGACATAAAAGAGGCATCAGGTTTACACCAGCACTGACCTGACGCACCATTAAGCTCTACAGGCTTGAAGACTTTTTTTTATTTTTTATTTTTAAATACGTCTTCCCTCTCCCTGAAGGTTAAATTACTCTAGATTGGCAAAAAGTGCAATGTTCTCTTTTGTTGGAACAGTTACCAACAATTACGGACGCGAGACTGTTATTTGAGAAAAGGGAAAAAAAATATACGGAAACAACTAAAAGCCAAAATACAAATTAATTAGGAACCGTAGGATGTCAAAATGAGCCTCTTTCCAGAGACTGTCTCTCATATATTCCACACAAAACCTATTTTGCCTGACCTGTTTCTCTGCTCCATCAGAAAAACGCAAAATGTAGGAACACCGCCTCCACCACTTTGCCAACAGATCTCTAAGCTATAGTTTACTGAGGTTGCTCTTTGATTGAGACGATTTTGCAGCTAAATCAAGATCAATATTCTGATGTCTGACAAAAATTTTATTAATATTTTATTTTAAAATCTCATCTTGTTTCCGACAAGTCCTGGTTTGAGGTTGGTTTAGTTTGGATAGGGCGTCACCGCATTATTTCTTAATGACTTTCCCAGCTGCTTCTTTCCATTTTCCACCATCAACAACCATCTGGTATCTTATTAGCACCTCAATGCTCATTTAGTGTTCTCATTTAGGAGAAAAAAAAGAAATAAACACTCAAAATATTACACATTTTAACGGACCGTCTTTGGAAGATTAATGCCTTTATAAAACGATAGATCCTGTCTCTCAGTTTATTTTCAACCAGTGAATCGGAATCGGAAAACTTTCTTCTAAGATATCTAAGATGTGCAAGAGCTGCCTTTTTTTTTTTCCTACTAAGATGCATATAATCTCACAGGGAAATATCTTTCACTGTCATATTTCCTCTGTGTTTATTCAAAGCGCACACTGCTACAAATAATTATTTTCCTAAACTTATGATTTTGTTTGTCTTCTTGGGTGGGAATATATACCAAAGCACTAAAACTCTTGATCCAATTTAGCAACCAGTTTGGACGGCAAAGTTATTGGACTAGGGAGCTGTGAGAAAACTTGTCCCTTTCAGTTTTAAAAAACTATTTTGTAGCCTAAGTGGAAGTCAGGTCCATTTATGTCTGGAAAATGGATACTACAGAACACATCTGAATCACCACAACTGAAAAAAAAACTTTAATACTACTAAGGCAAGAGCCAGCTTCAGTCACCTTTGTAAATTTGCCTGTGTGAAAAAGGAAGCTCGCAGCTTGTTTTAGGCAAAATACCTTGGATTTGCTACTTTAAGTTTCAGTTACCCAAAGGAGGAGACTTGACTTTTTAGAAAACGAATTATAAATGTTTGAATAGATTTGTAATATATGCATAAGAATTGTAGCAACAGAATACATACCTGAGGAGAGCTCATAATTTCATTTAGTTTATTAGACAAAAATATATGATTTAGACAAGTCTTGCTGACGTGTTATTTACAATCTGAAATCACTCTATATACAGAAAAAAAGAAAACCACAAACACATGGGAAACATTTACCAAACAAATAATCCAAGAATGGTTAGAATAACACGATCTGAAATGGTACAATGAGGAAGGGGATCCATCTACAGATTTGTGTAATGCTTTTATGGATTCGCACCACCTTATTGCAAAAAGAGATTGATGGGAGTAGTTTATACCGTTTCCTTTTTTTTCACTCTCTCTGTCCTTAATACCAGTCTCTGTAATATTTTTTTCACCAAATCATTTAATCAAGCAGAAGGGAGAGCTGTTAAAATTCTCGGTGTTCCCTCTTGCTGAGCCAAAGAGCTGCAGGAGAGGAAGGGAGGAAGAAAAAAAAAAAAAAAGACGTAACAATCTTACAGAAAAAAAAGTATCTTTTTTTTTTTTTTAATTGCCTGTCTATTGCTATAGCATCTTATAGTAACAGATAATCGCACAAAAATAATTGTCTCTGGTGTAATTAACTCAAGATCTTTGAGACCTCTTAAGTTTTAGAAAAGTTATAGTCTGGTTATGTAAAACTGCAATTTAGTCTAAGTTTGAAAAGATTAGAGCAACTCCTGTGCTGTTCTCATTATCTGTATGTATTATTATGGTGATGATTAGGTGTTATAATTAGTCTTTATTATTCAAATGCTGTTTCACATAAGTAACATTCCTACAGTGAAAACAAACAAACAAACTCACTTGTCACGGACAGGCTGGAAGGGCGATTTTAGCGGCTGGGGTGGGGAGTCAGTTCTTGGTACATTTTCTCTTTCTAGAAGGAGACAAAAAAAAAGGAAAAAAAAAGAAAAAAAAAAAAAGGAGAACTATTTTAGAATAACAACAGTAAGAATCTGGTCACTGTGCACTTCCCTTTCACCCTCCTGTTCAGACGTGTACATGTGTATGTGTGTACAGTGCTATACTCTGCTTTCAGTATTTAAGTAGTCTGCAAGCTTTTCTTGACGCATTTTTTTACTGTCATTTAAATTATTGGGAGATGAGGGTCATAAGAGAGGGAAAGAAAGCTCAGACCTATACATTTCCCTGTCCTGTTCCTGAGTTTTCATCTTACCTGATGGTATAGGGTGAGAATGTAATAGGCCACATGAAATGTGTTTAATGTATGTGACCAACACGCTGGGTGGGGGGCCGGAAATCAAAGCTAGAGTAAACTGTAGCTCCATTAAAAGCAATCAGTTACACCAGTGTGACACCATTCCTCAAGGAGAAGTTCACGTGCGTGTGTTGGGGGTGGAGGGAGAGGTGGAAGCCTGATGCATTAATTACCTATGTGTTTGGGACTGGTCCTCTCTGAAGGTTTTTCGCTGCTTAGAGCTCCCAGGGTTGCTGTTAAAACAGAAGATTGTTGCTGGGCCTGGAGGTGGTGATTGTGATGAGCAGCATGGTGGTGATTTACTCCCAAAAAGGACCTCACATTTAGAAGGGAACTCTGAGTGAGGAAAGCCCCATTTGTCCAGTTGTGAAATTTGCCAATCTGGCATGTGTAGAGTCCATGGCTAGGGAGAAAAGCAGGGTGCTGAATCTGAGGAGAAGTGTGGTTAACCTGAGGGGGAGGGGGTGGAGGTGGAGAAGATTTCAGGGCACCATCAGGACTGGTGGCCGTCTCTGCCAAAGACCAAATCTTGGGTTTGCTGTGAGATGGCATCTGTAAATTGTTCGGTCCCCCAGGACTGATGATTCTCGTGCTATTGTCAGAGGCCTCCTTCACCATGGCCAGCGCGTCTTTGGGTTTCAGCCCTTCAGACCCTGACAGTGCCAAATCCTTCTCCTTTTCCAAGTGCTCCTCTTCACTGCTTTGTCTCAGGAGCTCGGGCTTCTCCTCCTCTTCCTCGTTGCTCTGCTCCCCATCATTCTCATCGATTTTATCTATATCTATGCTCTCCAGGTCAATTTCCTCATCATCTTCATTCTTCTCGGGATCCCCCTCATTGTCACTCCCGAAGAGGTTTGCATCTTCTTGGTCCTTACTCCTGGAGCCCCAGGTCACCTTGTTCTCCTTCTTGAGCCGCCGGCGGGCGTTGGCGAACCAGGTGGAGACCTGGGTGAGGGTCATCTTGGTGATGATGGCCAGCATGATCTTCTCGCCCTTGGTGGGGTAGGGGTTCTTGCGGTGCTCGTTGAGCCAAGCCTTGAGAGTGCTGGTGCTCTCCCGAGTGGCATTTTTGGGTCGCCCCGGGTCCCCATATTGGAACTGTCCGTAGGGATAATAGCCGGGAGCAGTGTGAGCAGCAAAGGTAGCGGGGTGGACACCCGGATTATCTTTCAGCTCGTACTGGGAGCCCTGCAACACATTCAGACAAGCGGAGAGGAAAAAGCACATCAATTATCTCGTTAGCGTCTCTAACAGACCTGAATAGGCTACTCCGGGAGCCAGAATACGCCTTTCAGCGGTGCAAAGGGTCTTCACAGCCAAATTCGGCCCTGCCCGCTCCAGACTCTTCACATTTAGGTCATACAGAAAGGTGTTCCCAAATGATTCCCCCTTCTTGCAGGGAAAGGAAAGAGAGGTGCTAAACGGGGCTCTGACAGATATCATGAGTATTTTCTCCCCAAACCAAACGATGGAAACGCAGCAACTTCGCCTTTGCCTCGGCGAGAAAATTTACTGTGCCCTTGAAATGATCAGGCACATAGAACAGGTACTACACCGCAGTTAAAAACTAATGCCCGCGCACAGCGCCGCATTTATCTGCGAAGTATCTAGGAGGACGTTAGAAATGCATGCAGAGCGTTCTTTATTTTTGCTCCTAGTGAGACGAGACTGGGGGAGATGAATGCACAACTTCAGTACGAAGAGACTTATAATGTGAAAGCTTTTCCACGCATATGCCAACACCACCATCCCCGCTCCACAAGTCAAACACCGAGATTCTGGAGTAAAACATTAACTTCTAGCTGTTAGAAGAGCCTTTAAACTCTGGAATGAAAACTGATTCACGAATTGTAGAATATGGATAGGTAGACACTTTATCTCATAAGTTTTACTTTGATCTGACCAGAGCAAACACAACTTGTTTACAAGCGTTTAGAGACTGTGATTTATTTGCAATCAATATTCTTTTTATCATCAGTAGTAAAACACAGCAAGTCAAATTATCCCATCAGGTGTTTTGGTAAATAACATTTTATCTTTCGAGCAACCTCATTAGGCCTCATTATTACCTCAAATTGTCCAGATATTAACCTAATATTTTAGTTCTTGATTTACAAGTATTCAGAAATTTAGAACTAATTTCAAAATATCACCATCATGGTTAATCACTGTAATAAAATACCAGGATACTTTGCGACCAGAAACGGGAACTGTTCCAAAATAGCTAACATTTCAAGCAGTTTTCTTTCTTTATTTCTTCCATTACCATCTCGCCCTTTTTTTGTTGTTTGTTTGGGGGTTTTTTTTGTTTTGTTTTGCCTAGTCCAGAAATACATTCTTCATATTACTATGTCATAATTCATGTCAGCCTTAGAAATGGACCTCTTCAATAATGTTTGCGAAGAAACTAATTTAACTTTGTCAAACAGTTAAGAGGGATCATGTATTTTAATTTCAGAGACACCGCTTATACACAAAGAGTAGCCCGATGTAATTTTTGTAATGTGTTACAGAGTAGGCTTTCTGCACTCCCTTTATTCTGCTGTCTTTTGTTATTGTTGGTGAAATGATATTTTTTTGTGTAAACTCTGTTGGGAATTCTTTTGAAGAAGCCACTTGTGAATCACTCATTGCTTCTGTCTCAACTTTCACTGCATTTCCAAAATCAAGGTTTAAAAAAAAAAATGCAGGAAATGCACGCTGTTAAAAGTGACTTTATAGGAAATGTTTGCAGTACAAAAATTAGCTGTTTTCAGATGCTGACCCTTGTTCAACAGCGTATTTTCCTATTTGCGTACATATATGTATTTAAAACCTCAACAAGTTATGCAATGCATGCATTCGGTTAGAAATATTCACACTTTTATGTGTCAGGGGGAGAGAAAAGACGGACATTTAGAAAATGAAGTGGAACCTATGCGTAGCGCCGCCGAGAATTTTGGTGAACCAGCAATGAAAACGTTTCAACGACACCGGATATAAAAACAGTTAGTTAAAAAAAATTATGTTTCACTTTCTAACTATTACATTCTTAAGAAAATGTGAAATTAATCCCGAGGACAGTCTGGGTGGCAGCAATTCCTCTTAGAATTAACGCCGATATGCGTTTCTGCCTCGATGCCTATAATGGGATGTAGATGCCCTCTTTGGCTTCATGCAAATCCCATCTATGATATCCGCCATAATCAGAGTATGAAAAGTTCAAGGAACAGAACGGGACATTTTCAAGGCTTAAGGAAAATGCCTTGAAATAAACGGGCGCCCCAGGTACCGACACTTCGGCCTTTCGGACGGAACCTGTTTATTGCTCAGCGGCAAAGAAAAGTACCAAGCGGAACGAGGAGCGTGCTGGAAAGCCCAGTGAAACAGCAGGACCGACAGTATCACCCGTCAACAACAACACCAATAACGACAAAGAGAGAAGAGAAAACAAAAAATAGCCAAGTTGCTAGGGAAAGCCGACAATACAGAGGCAGGAGCCCTGCTTAGCGGTTCCACCGCCAAGAAAAACTCGGAGGAGTTTTGCCCGGCTGGAACGACGAGGAGGATGGGGTGTTTCGCGTGCGGACGGAGCCCACGACCCCCAGCCCCTCTCTGCCCCGCAGACCCCTCGACAGCCACGCTTCCCTCCCCACGGCGGGCGTCAGCCGCCCCCGCAGCCGCCCCCCGCGCCGGGCTCCGCAGCCTCCCCCTGCTCCCGGCTCCCCCGGCAGCGCTCGGCGCGCCGGGGCGGGCAGCGCGGTGCTCACTCACCATTTGGGAGAAGAGGCCGAGGTCGGCGGTGTAGGGCAGGAAGGCGCTGTAGTTGGGGGCGCTGTAGGGGCTGGCGTACATGCCCAGCACGGAGGTGACAGCGGCCGAGCCGCTGCCCAGCTCGGCGCCCGCGGGCCGGCCCGAGGCAGCAGCGGCGGCGGCGGCGGCTGCGGCGGCGGCGGCCAGCACCCCGGGCCGGTCGCTCCCGTACACCGCCTGGCTGGCGCTGAGATACTGCGGGTAGCCCAGCTGGGGGAAGGACATCTCCGGGGCGCGGGCACACAGGCGGCGGCAGCAGCACTGGCGGCGGCAGCAGAAGCGGCAGAGATATAAAAAAAAAAAAAAAAAAAAAAAAAAAAAAAAAGGAGGGGGAAGGGGGGGGGAAGGAATTATTAAAAAAAAAGGGGGAGGAGGGAGCCTGCTGAAGAGCCGGGGAGGGGAGCAGAACAAACCCGGGCTTCTCTGGATCTCTTTCTTTCTTTTTTCCTCCCCCCCTCTTTACTGGAGTCAGGCAGGGCGAGAGAAAAGAAATCGAGCCGATAATTTTCTTTTTTCGTTCTGATTTCTTTCTGTCAGATATATATTGCACCCTAGGTATGGAGGAGGAGGAGTGTGGCAGGATTCAGTGGGGTGTCTTTCCTCAAATCTCGGCTCTTCTGTGCTCCTAAATCCCTTAGATGTGATCTGATCAACAATTGAGCTCCAACTGATGTGTCTGCCCTTAGGTCCTAGGCTGATCTTTCAGATACAATTTGAAGTTGATGTTTTGATTGGCACCCACTTGAGCTGGAAGCGCCGCCCCGCGCCCCCCGCCCGCCCCGCGCCCCCCTCGGCGCAGCACGTGGTGCGCAGCCCAGCCCGGGCCGCTCGCTCCGAGCTCCGTGCGTGTGTGTGTGTGCGTGTGTCCGCGCAGCTGCTGTGCTCCGCTCCGAGTGTATTTAATGTTTAGCAATGGGCTCCTTTCAGAAAAGCCCCCACTGCTGTATGACAACCTGTCTACACGATTTTACAGCTGTCCAACATTGGGGTTTTGCTGTTTCGCAGCCTTAGTGTGTCCCCTTTTAACAAAAACAACTGTGTTGCTGGTTTTTTTTCCACCTTTAACATTGAGTCCCCCTTGTCGTCGTTGGACTCAGGAACAAACGAGAGTGGCCGTGAGAGGAAAAGGGGGCTTTGCAGCCAGGCGACGTGTAACAATTTACCACTACAAAAAAAAAAAGAAAAAAAGGCAGATAAGTATATAAATAAATAAATAAATGCGATCTCTCTACAGCAACCCACAAACGCCACTCATACACGAACACATATGCGCAACTTTGCTGAAAGTGAAAAGGCTCCTAGCAGTACTTCCCAGAAGAATATTTAGTTTAAAAAAAAAGAAATATGGAAGAAAAAAAAAAAAAAGACCCCGCAGCGATGCGATCCTCCCCGCCGCCCTTTCTCCTCCTCATGCCCTACCGACGGATTGACACTCAGGGACAATTATCATAGGCATTGCGACAGTTCTCAGAATACTGGAAATAAATAATCCCGCAAATCAACAACCTCGACATGTATGCCGGGGGGCACATAGGGCCGCCAGCCCTCGCCCCCGAGCGCGGGTGGGGGTTAGGGGGAAACCAAGTGTCTTGTAGGTTGTCAAAACTTCCATCCTCCCGTTTCAGTGGAGACCGAAGAAAATACATCGAGGAGGAAACAGGGGGAGAGGGACGTGGGGAAGGGGGGGGCACGACACAGGGGACACACACACACGAAAGGACCTGAGCGAACTCTTGCCATTGTGATCATTAACAATAATGATTAGAGGAAACGATTTTTTCCTCTCTTCTCCTTTTCCCCTTGGAGAGGGGTGGAAGGTGCAGCGGGAGACAAAGGACTCCTCTGCGAGGGACCCGGCCGCCTTAAGGGAGGCAGACTGTCACCGCTGTGCCCTGCCTGCGGTGTTGCCCAGTTGCCCGACGTGGCTGGACTCGCCCGAACCGCACTGGGACCGAGAGAGCATCGCACCGCGCGGGCGACACCGCAAACTTTCCCTTTCCCGCCGCCGCCGGGGCCCTCCCAGCTCCCCCGCTGTGGAAAACGAGGAGCGCGGGGGCGGCGGGCCGAGGGCTGGGCGTTTCTCGTCCCGACTTTCCGAGCCCCGGTGGGACTGCCGGGGACTCTGCGGGGCTGCGCTGCCGCTCCTGGGTTGCGGGAGAGTCCGCAGGGCCGCGCCGGGTGCTGCCGTCCCTTTGGCCGGCCCCGGCGGAGCGGCCCCGCGGAGGGGCGCGGAGTTGCCAGCCCCGACCCAGCCCTCGCCACCGCTGTCCCCGCAGCCCAGGAGCTCCGTCTTTGTGCTGAAGAGGCGGCCGAGCTCTTCCTTAAGGAATGGCGCGGCGCGGAGCGGCCGCAGACGCAAAGGCCCGCGGCTTTTCGGGATGCAAGTGCTTTGCAGGGGAGAGGGGGAAGGGAAGAAGAAGGAGTGGGGGGACGACGGGTGTCTCCCTCCTTTTCCCGAGCCCAGAGCGAGAGCCAGCCCTAAGGTTCGGGTCTCTCTGCGGGGCTCCGCGCCCCCTCCCGTAGCTTGCAGCGCCGCCTGAGCCCGGCAGCCCGGATCCCGCCGGGAACTGGCCGCGTTGGAGCGGAGGGAGATGCCTCCCCTCCTGCCAACGCCCCCGCGGGGTGTCTCCAGCCCCGGCCAGTCCTCTCCTCCCCGTGCTCCAGGGAACCGCTCCGTCTCACGGTGTTGATTAAACTTCCTTCCCCATCAGTTGGAAATAGCGAACTTTCCCCTTCCTATGTCTAACAGGGAGAGTAGTACCTCCCCCGCACCGCTCCAAAATCTCACCCTCAAAGCAGGAGAGCGACCCTCAGACAAAAATGCACCGTCGTAACAGAGCTGAGTGGGACTTGAAATTTGCAGCCTTATTTTGCGAATGGAAGTGTCACATTACAAGGGCTTCAGGTAAATAAAGGTGGGATAAGGCACCGACGCTGCCGAAATCTTCTTAGCTCTTTAGATCTGTGTGGAATGTGTATCCAGAAAAGGTTTCCACTTGGAGGCTTAAGAAATGTGAGTCATCCCCTCCCCCACCCGCTCTCATCCTTCTCGGATCGGTTCAGGGGAGAAAAAAAAAAAAAAAAAGAGAGGGAAAGAAAAAAAGTCTGCTTTGCTTTTCTATCAGTCCAGCATCTTTTTGAGGCGAACTTTGCAACTCTTCACCTTGAGTAGAAATAGAGCAAATAAATATAAAGTGCGGGTTACCTATAACTGTGATTTCGGAAAGAAAAAAATAAAGGAGATAAGAGAAACAAAACAGCAACAAACGTAAATTGGAAGGAAAGGAAAGTAGGAAGAAAAAACCTGTCTAGGAGGGGGAAAAGTTAGAAGACTGGTGAGAAAGCTTTGTTCCTCATCTGCAAAGTTCCTTGCGCAAGGATAAGCAGGGTCCTGTGAACGCCATTAATTATGTACAATTCTGATCAGCAAATGCCAATCCCCACGCGATTCCTACTCCTGCACAGGACATTGCCCATTTTTTTTCCCCTGACGGTTTATTAAGTCACTTTAGTAGGCAACCTTTCAAAGCCCTTTTTAATTTTTTCCCCCTTGTGCAAGTAAGCTGGGACCAGAGCTGCTACACTAAGCTACTTAGCTTGAAAATCAGTTTAGTGAAGGTCTGGGAGATTCTGGGTTTATTTCCTCCTATACAAGACCTATAGCAGGAGCTTAATAACAAAAGTGCGAAAAGAACGGAACTGTACGGAAAATCACAAACATCAGCAGCAGCTGCCCGAAGCGCTAGGAAAAATCTTTCCCTAAATCCAGGACCTAAACAGTCCAAAAGCTTGGTGGGATAAACTCCTCCTATTCATAAATTAACTTCAAATTGTTAATAGGTGGAATAAAATACAGATATAAAAAATATGTTTTAATAATGATTCTAAAAAAACCCTCTTCCTTTTACTTTTTTCCCCATTTTCCCCCTGAGAACTGTATTGTAGTTGCTTGAACGCCTCCTTAACTTTCTGCAAGACCTAACAAAAAAGGAGTGCAGTGCCAACTCATTAGCCGAACAGCATTTTAAAAGACGATAAACAGTCACGTAGCAAAAAAGGATTTGGACTGAGAGTGAAAAGCAGTCACCTTCCCGTCGGAGAGCGGATGCACATCAGAAATCAGGGGGGAGAGAAATACCTAACAGCGCTGTGCATAATGTGATTATACCTAAGGTAATCGCTTAAAATAAATTGTATACTGTTTAAAGTAAATCGACCTAAATGGCCACGCTCATCTAATTCAAAGATCATTGGGCAGATAAACTTCTTAAGGAGCCTTTCTTGAGAAGGAGTTTGCTAAGACAGTGTGATCCTTCCAGTTTCTTAAGGCGATGCATCCAGTGCCAAGAGATTTTCTCTTTATTATTAACAAATCAGTTTAGATAGGGGTCCGATAAGAAATGCAAATCCAGACATAGGGGTCGCTGCTTGGCCGAATTTTAACTGAAGGCTGGTTCTGCGGGAATTGACTGCAGGGTACGTTTGCGAAGAGGCTGTGTGAAGCTTTTACACTGACTCTACTGAAAAATGAAGTCAGTGATTTTGATCTGCTCCAGATGTCCTAAGAGTGGATATTGCAGTGCTGGGAATCCGCACCAAATATCTGAGGGCAGTGATGGTAATCAGCGCAACCCATCAGCCAGGGGGGACTGGCAATTGTGATAACCTGCTGCAAATGCGCAGGGCTGGAGATGGCAGTGATAAACCGCTGAAAATATCTTCAAATGGAGATGACAGAGATGTTGAAAGGAGACACCTAACTATGGGGAGAATAGGATACTAAGCAGAGCACAATCTGAGAGTGCAATTCAGATACCTACTAGTCTACGGTTCACCCGTGTAATTTGCACAGTGATACACGCGTTTGGGCGCCGTCTCTGCGGCAGATACACGACCATATGGCCCCGTTGGTAAAACTCGGGATTTATGCGGCGTTGATAATCAGATCTATCAAAAGAAAGGGAGGTTTAGTCTCTAAAGCGCCTTGTTTGTGGCTTGGGGAGAAAAGTTTTCATTTAGTTCTGTAACTGCTCTGAAACATCCTGGTAACGATTTCTTTTGCAAATCCTCTTTTCATTTTCAGCTCTCACCGGTAATAGACGAAGAAATATAAGATGATGTCTTCAGTTAATAGTCTGTTTCAATTTTCTTTCCTGTGGAAAGAACTTGGCGGGGGTGGGGGGGAGGAGGAGGTGTGCGAAAAAAAAAAGATTTTCCGGTTGTTGATAATTTTCTGACTGTTCTCAGCAGGTAGTTTTACTGCCTTTCTTTTTTTTTCCCCTTTCTTTTTTTCCTAGCTGTGTTTTTATTAATGTCTAAGTTTAAAATAACTCTACCATGTTAAGTATCAATCCTATATATTTTAACGATACATCTGTGCAGGACAGAATCCATTAATTTAATATATCTCTCCTAGATTCTAATTATGCACTAGCTGCCGACTATTTGGATCAGTTGACTGAGTTTTCATTAAGTGTATTACATCTGATTTAGCATGGGACCGTGTTTTATTTGAGGACGTTTACTTTTTTGGGGGTGCCGGCAGTGCGGGGGTGGCTGGGCAGGACCGTGGCAGGGGTCTCCTCTCGCTTGGACCCCCGCTGCCAGGCCCTGTCGCCGCCGTGTGACCATCCTGAGCGCTTCTCATCAGCCCTGATTTATGAGCCTTGTTAAACACTCATTATTACTTTGTACCTTTTTTCCAGCAGGGTCTGGGAAACAACCCCACTTTGTGACAACAGGGCGTGTGACAAACAATTATAGGCGGAGAGGTGATGTAGCTCTGGAGCGCCAGACTCCCCTCTCCTCCCCTTCACGCCCAACCAGAGCAACACTTCTGTTAAAAAGAGGATAAAGGGGGGAAGGAAGGAAGGAAGGAAGGAAGGAAGGAAGGAAGGAAGGAAGGAAGGAAGGAAGGAAGGAAGGAAGGAAGGAAGGAAGGAAGGAAGGAAGGAAGGAAGGAAGGAAGGAAGGAAGGAAGGAAGGAAGGAAGGAAGGAAGGAAGGAAGGAAGGAAGGAAGGAAGGAAGGAAGGAAGGAAGGAAGGAAGGAAGGAAGGAAGGAAGGAAGGAAGGAAGGAAGGAAGGAAGGAAGGAAGGAAGGAAGGAAGGAAGGAAGGAAGGAAGGAAATTTTTTTAAAATCTCACTTCATTTTTGCCAATTTAATTCACAGTAACAGAAGCCTTTAGACTTCTGACTGTGCAAATGAATGGGTTGGTTTGTCTAAATAAACAGAAACTTGGAAACAGGGATACCTGATCTATTCCCTAAATGTGAATATGTACACATCTTTAGTGTATATAGGCAGTACAGGAAGGAATCCAAGCCTGAGCAGCTGCAGCATTTGACTGTACTCAAGGTAGCAGCTAGTAAGGTGTTTACAAAGATTATGTTATTGGGAGAGAGAGCATGTGCTTTCAAAATGAAAAATACAACTTTTTAAAAAAGTAAACGAAGAGAAATTTATTTTCCCCCCCAATATTCTGGTGGTGACTTTTTATTAATCCTGTATCAGTTCACCTCAGGTGAACTTACATTTATTTGTGATAGCAAAGTGAATTCATAGATGTCTCTTCCTTTGTACTTTTGCAAATGAATTATTAGAGCTATGCACACAGGCCTATGTGAACAAGGATTAAAATCTATGGAATGTATCATCTGCCTCTCTCTCTGTGTTTCTCTCTCTGTCCCTCTATCTACCTATCTATGAATATTTTATAGGTCTGAACTTAATTAACAAAATAATTTCCATTTTGTCTCCAAAATGATCAACAGCAATTATGTGAGTTTTTTAAGGTTTATAATTTTATGTCACCAGACTGTTGCTTGGGGGCAGAGGCACAATTGCCGTGCCAGCTGCAGTTGTATTTATTTGGTTTTTTTCTGTCTTGTTCCTGTAGGGCTGCATTATGCAGTTTTTAATTAGTTTGTGTTTGTATTTCACCCGTCCCAAATCAATGCCATCCTGGAGCAATGCAATGTAAATTCCTGCAGTACAGGTGTAGCTGCTAGCTCTGGAACACTAGGAAACTCGTGTCTTACAAATGAAAGCAGTGAATGCCATTCAGCCAAACTGTCAGCTTTAAACAGCCAAGAGGAAGGAGATCAAAGCAGAGAGCAGGAACTTCTACTCTCCAGATTAGTCTTTATGGCTTGAACGCCTAATGCTATTAAAAGGAACCAGGACATATAGCACATCGTTGGCTACAAAGTTACTTCTAATTTTGCTAAAGTCCTGCCTTATTTTGGCCAATGTAAGCCTTCAGAGCATTTCAAGATGCACTGTTTCCTTTGAGGCCTAGTAGCTACTCATTGGAAATTATGCAGAACTAATACCTTCAGAGACACATTTCTGTTTGTGCACATATTTATATAACTTATCACCTTTGGAAAGATAATTTTGATTTCCTCCTAGGTTCCACAAAGTCTTTTAATAGAACTTGCAGCAATAAAACCTGAAATTCTAGTATCTCCAGACATGAAAAGTCCCTTTATGTTGTGTTTGGTGTCTCTTCTTTCTTGAAATGACCTCTGTACGGTGGTGTATAAATCTATTATTCCAGTCACCGGGGAATTCTTTTAAAGCTTTTTTTTTTTTTTTGTCAGGAATAAGAGATCGTTCATCTTTAACTAGGCCACATAGAAATTATGATTCAACAGCAGTGTATATTTAATTAGAGTAATCTCACTTGAATTTAATTACCTAATGAATTATTTGTTTAAAAGGTAAAAAGGCTTGTTTGCCAAGTACAGTGCAACCCACTGATAAGAACTTCCGTTATAAGAACATTAATATTAAAAAAAAAAAGAATAAAGAAAAAAGAAAAAAAGCCCACAACAGCCCCACAATATTTTATGGTTTTATATTTTAACTCTTTGCTTCCGCCAGCCGTCGGTGGGTATGCCGATCCCTCCAAGATCAGGGCTCCCTTCGACTCCCGGCGCGGATCCTCCCGCATCCCGCCGCCGCCACTCGCGTAAGTAACGCGCCTTTCCTCGCCGCGCAGGCGGGCGTGGGGCCGGGCGGCCGGGCCCAGGGACAGACGGGACACGGACGTCTCTGCCGGGTGAATTTCCAGGCGAGAAGCCGGCGCCATTCGGCGAGGGGCGGTGAGGCCGCCCGGCTGCCGTCGGTGGAGGGGCTGCGCGATGCTCCACGTCCTGCGCATCCCCGGGCAGCCGCCGGGATAGGAGCTGCTCCCCAGGGCTGCTGCCCCTTCCTCGCAGTGCTTCTTATGGAAGAGGTCCAGGCCAGGAACAGGAAGATGTCAGAGAGGGCAGTGACAAGGTGCAAATCAGTCTTCACCTATTTTTCTTTTTCCTTCTCTCTCCAGTTCCCCCTAGTCTTATGGTCAGTGTCACTAATCATATAGTCCTTTGATTATTTATGTTTCTTCAACCGTGGCAACAAAAACTGGCCAGCCTCTGCCCTTGACCTTTCTCCTCGGCTCCCAAGTTTTCCAGCTACTCGCATTGTTTGCTTCCAAAACACAACTCATACTCTGCTGAACTGCAACACTTTTCGGGAGATTCGTGTGAAAGCACCACAACTCGGGCATTAACCGACTCAGGGGAAAAAAAAAAAAAAGTGAAAAATAGAATTTTTTTTCTTTCTTATTCAGTAATGGGAAGCTGTCCTTGATGTATTCTACTTACCTGATGCAGAGAAACTAGGTCAAAAAAGTTTGGTTTGCTTCTGAGATGGGAATCATCTCTGTGGTTTGACAGTGGGTCTCCTCAAAGGTGTCCCTGGCCGCTACGTGTCGCTTGGACCGAAAACTTTCGGACTGTCCTTGCCCCTTCCCCGAACACAAGGAGGCCATCAGCAGGGCCTGAACCCGAGTGCGAGGAGCAGCGAGGGGTCGGGCCGACCTCTCCTTCCCTTGCTGCCCCAGCAGTGATGCTCTGGCACCACGCAGGAAGCCTCATCTCTGTTAGACTAGAGAACGGACGATAAAAGATATCTCTGGAGGTGGGGAAGATGGCCTGGGAATGCCAAAGATGCAAGAGGTATTTTTCCCCTACCTTCCTTTGGTAGGTTAGAACCTACCCAAGCATTTCAGCTTGAGAAACACCAGCAAGAAGGAAAGGGGAGCGTGTGTATACTCAAACACTGTGTGGGCAGGGAGGGTAAAAGTAGGTGCAAGCTTAAAACTTATCTTGAGCGATGTTGAAACACCATTTCGAGACACAGCCGAGCTTGGGAGTCCCTAATGGGTGGCACTGAATTTCCCACTCGTGCAGCCCTGCAGCGAAGGACCACACCACTCATTAGCCCGTGGGCCCACGAGCAGGGGCAGAACTGCACAAGTACTCACGGAACAAAACACCAAACCTGTCTGCTCGGCAGGGAATTCTCTCCCGGCCCCCCTCCGCCCGGGATGACCAGGCGGGGGTGGCGAGGGCAGCGAGCCCCCGGCCACCCTGCGCACTCCCGGCCCCGCAGCCCGCTCCTGCGCCCTCCTTGTCGCCGGCATCTGGAAATGGAGATGCTTCCCAGGTTTTCCAGAGCTACCTGCCCTGCTGCAGGCACACCTGCTCAAACCCTCGGTCAGTCGCAGCTTGCGCAGAGCGAGGAAGGCCCCTCTCGGGCTGGGGGGGGTCGAGGTGCGGTGGTCTGGGGATGTGCTGAACATCTGGCAGGAAAGGAGTGGTGAGAACGAGCCTCAGTCTCTGCCGTCCCCTGCCTCCTCCATTTAAGGGCAGGAATCCTGATTTTTCCCATGAGTTTTTGGAGGTCTGGTGAAGTGAAGCAGTTTTATGTACGGGTTGCACTAGCTGCTGGCGCTGTGGCAGCAGTGGGGCATGCCAGCTCAGCAGCACCTCAACTCCTATGTCAGGCTGACAGAAATGCTTGAGTCTGATGGCTGTTTTGCACTTTCAGGTAAATATGCCAAGTCCTGAACCTGAGAGTAGCCTCGGGTCTGTTACACTGAGAATGGATATTGACTTCAGAAAGCCTTGAACCTCATGATTATATTAAAAATGTCTAATATATTCAAAGCTCAGATTGTGGTCGTTTTCAGATCTTAGAGCAAAATTATCGCAACATTCCACTGTTTATACTCACATAAATATGTTGGTCTCCTCTACTATGTGTCATTTGCACACACTATTATTAGAATCAACTGGCACCCTCACTGAAATGTTTATAATGACTTTAAGATATTATGGGAGTTATAGATCTGCAGGCCTGGCATTTTAATTCTTGAGGACCTATGCTTTTCTTAATGTTACAAGTGCAGTTGCCACAGCACAGCTACATAAAGTAATATTTATTCCATTATTTTTAATAAACAAATACATGTTATCAGATCATATTTGTCTGTGTGCTTTTCTTCTTACCCTCTTTGGAGCATCTGTGTATCTTCACTGTATTTTCAGTGATAAACTACAGCTGTATAATTTCAATCATGTAGTTATGGTAGGACAAACTACTAAATAAATCTTAGACTATAACTTACTGAATTAAAATTCCTCACCAAAGCTTTTCAGATTCTTTTTAATATTCTATAAACAGAGTAATTTACAATGTCATTCTACCTCTTCTATAGCTTTCTTCTAACACTGCAGCATTAGTAGCAGTTGGTGTATTTTCTGTCTTTGGTTTCTTTTTCCTTAGAAGTATAGTCACTCTTTTTGCTATTATAATTGATTTATGTATCCATTGATGTGTGCTGCATTTTAATGATGACTCTTTGTTTTATCCAATAACACTTTTCAATAAGATTGTTTGGATTGCATTTTAAGGACAGGTATAAACTGATGCTTAGAGTTTTAATGACCAATGTTGACCCAAGCAAGATTTTTGCCTGGGAACAGGCACTCAAATAAGACTGCATATTTTTATGCATTTGTACACTTACCTATGTTTTTTTACTTTACTTTAGGCTTACTAAAATGCAATTACCTTTCCCTTTTTGCTTCTTTCCTCTACATTAATATGCTAAATTCTATGAGGCACATATCTTTTGTATTGTTTCTTTCTAACAGCTCCAGATCATATTTGAACACCAGGACAGTTTAAGCTTGACCTGTATCAAACAGTACTGGTCCATCGAAAGTATTGCAACAGTGAGATATCGATAACAGTGAGAGCAGAAATAAAGTGAATTTAATAAAATAATAGTAATGATGTGAAAATACATCCATTAAACACCTTATTATAAGAAAATCCTTCATATGCGGTTCTCAAGCAATTATTGATTAGAAGGCTAATAATATGACTTTATTTAACAATAAAGCTAATCATGTCCTCTGCTGAATTATATACTGTAAGAAACAGAAAATGAAAAACAATTATTATTTTTTAGAGTTGGGATCTTGTGGTAGTTAAATCACCATTGCAATGTGTAGAACTTGGTGTGCAATCATGAGCTGCACCACTGTACTCTAGAAATTAGCACCGAGTGTTTTTTATTGATTCACTGCACGTTTTTCTCCTCAAAATTGCTGTTCCCCATTCCATATGTTTCATTTTACTTATGGGTGGTAGCTCCCTTTCAAAGGTGGCAATTTTGGGGGTTTTTGCCTGGGCTTGAGAACATTCAAATAATAATGATAATATCACATCCACTGTTAATTTTTCATGTATAACTATACTGCTTCAATTTACAAGACATTTTTGCACTATGTGTATTCTACTGTTTCCTCATATGTTTTGCATTGGTCACAGACAAGATAAATTTTAGAAGACTAAGTCATAATGTTCAGAGACTTACAGACATTATTAAGAACAGTGAGGAATTATGAGCATTCATAAACACAACAGGCCCAAATTAAGACCCTCAGTTCAGCAGCTGGAAGCCTTTTGGAGTTGATTACTACATGCAAAGAGAAAACAAGCAAGGAACTACTACAGTGATCTCTGTACCCTCAAGTTAGAGACTACTAGTGGAGTAAAATATCTGTTAGCTTTGGTGTAGACAGTGGAACCTGAAGTATTTTCATTGTGCTTGCCTATGTCCATATGTTCAAATATTTAACACTTGGATGCTTTTTTAATGTCACAGGATACTCAAAGACAGATACTAATCCAAGCAGATGTTTTGAAGGCCAGGAAAGTAATAGGTCATATCCTGCAGAGTTGGGCTGATAATGGACAAGGAAATGCCCATTTTCTGTTTCACCTTTTATTTATTTCCTCAGCTTTTCCATGAGGGTCACAGAGTTAGGCAACAACATGGTCATTCAGTAGTTCACAGAGAGTTTTGATCTCTCTCTCACCTTGTCTGAGGCCAACAAGCATTTGCAGTAGCTCATACTGTGCTGGCATTGCTGCTGTAATTGCACTAACCCAGAACAGTGTTGCCATAAACATTTGTATGCTAAGCTTAATAATTCTAATGCTTCATGGAAGCAGTCTTGGTGCAGTTGCATTGATGAAGTAGATGCTGCCAGCGTAACTCACAATAATCTTGCAATCCTTACAAAGCCTGCTCTCTGCAATTTCCTTCTACTTCACATTATTTACTTGGTCTAAACTATTTGCTGTTTCACAGAGTGATAAATACCAGTTCATTTATTTCAAATAAAATAATCTCTTCAGGTATTGATTGGTGCTCTGACTAATCCCCACTTCATGAGTCCATCTTGGGATCTGTTGGAAAGTTTCCCTATAATACAGTGCTGCTTAAGAGCTGAGCCAAATTCAGTGTTAATATAACAGATTTTCACCTATACAGAGGTTTGCTGTGAATTTTTTACATTGTTTCAAATTTATATTTTAAATTTATCCTTTAAACTAAGATAAGCTCTAAGGTCATTAGAAAGGACTACTCTAGCAGAAGCTGGACTACTTGATGGAAAAGAAGCTGTGGTCAAGAACCTTTGACATTTCAATTTCACTGTCTTTTTTCGTCATCCTGGGAACAGAACAACTAAATTGTTCTCATTTGGTAGGACAGAGAAACAGCAGAATAGCTCTTCTTGGGGGAAGAAAAAACTCCATGTTGAGAGGGCTGTTGGACTCCTGTGTCTCCACGGAACAACAAAGCTGCTAATAATGCCAATGTGCTGACATAGGAAAGTTGGATCCTACTAGTTACTTTCTTTAGGGTACCAGCCTTCCTTTCCAAACTCAGTATCCTTTATTTTTCTTTTTTAGGTCTTCTCATCTTGTTTCTTATCTTTTCCCATTAATTGCCACAATTTTTCTTTTGTTTCCATATTCTATGTTTGTATTTGTCCATCTTTCCTTGCTCAGTCTTGTCAGCTCCATGTTTGACCACACAGTAAAACCAGTCTGCTCTTTCAGTCGTTTTTACTGAAAACAGCATCCTTATATTCTTCATGTTTATCTGTACTTCATGGTTGAAAAAGATTACAGAGAAAGGATTGACTTTCTGCATGTTTGATAATGCCCACTCCATCTGAGACCCTAAAGCTAAGCAACAATTAAATAAAAATATTGTCAATTTTCCACTAATTTATTTATCCTGCTTAAAAATGATAAGTTTAAGCAATTAGGAACTCAGGTGACTCCTCATGTACCTATAATTGTATGACTAATTATGTTATCCTTTTCAGTCCACTAAAACTTACACTTGGAAGAGCATGTATGTATGCAAGAGTTAAAAATATCTCTGAATTTGTTTGCTTTTGCATTCCTAACACTTGCTTGTTAATAGGAACTTTTTATGGAAAAAATGCTGACCTGTGGTGGATGCGATCTGACCTTCAGCTAGAGATGATATAAAGTAAATTTACAGCTTGTCTTTTGACTGTTCACAGTGTTAGGAAAGAATATCAGTGTGTGTTTAGCTGGACTTCATGCTTCCATGCATGTAGCACTTGCACAGTTTGCCCAATAGTGAGAATGTTAATTCAGACACATGCAATTTTGCACACTTATTTTGGTTGTTTTGTCACTACTGTTTAGATTTATTTGGCAGGGGTAGAAATGAGGTAATACATGTGAGAAAGAAAATAAAAAGCATTTAACACCACCAAAGGGATAACTTCAGCCAGCTTGGTAAATTTGTGGGATATGTGGGGATGCAACCAAAGACAAGGAGGGGTAGATGAAAGCATGGTGAGGATGGCTCTCCAGTGCAGGACCTGAGCCTGAGAAATGAACAAAGTCCTGCTGGGGGACAGTTTCTAGTGAGGCCCCTCAGCAGTTCACGTGGGAATCCATACTGTTTCTTACTAACCTGGGAGGTAGGACAGAGTGTCACCTCAGCAGGTTTTCAGATCACACCACATTGGGTGGGAGTGGCTCTTTCCCTGGAGGGCAAACTGCTGTTCAGAAGGACATAGGAAGTCCAGCAGGAGTCTCATGAGATTCAGCACAGAATATAGAGTCCTGGCCCTGGTCTGTGAAGCCATCCTCCTTCCATCCAGTCTTAGAATCAACTTTTCAAAAGACAGCTTTATAGAAAAGGACTTGATGGCCCCAGTGGACAGCAGAGGGGACATGAGCCAGCAGGAATTAGCACTTGCAGTGACGGACACCAACTTCATAATGAGCAGTAATACTGTAAGTGTAGCCAGCAAGAAGGAAGTAGTTATTAGTGGGGTGAGTGTCAGTCTCCTCACCCAAGCAACAAGGGATAGGATAAGGAAATGGTCTCAGGTTGTGCCAGGGAAAGTGTAGGTGGAATAGTAGAAGAAATTTCTTCACTGAAAAGATTGTCAAGCATTGGCACAGGCTGCTCTGGGAAGTTATTGAGTCATTGTCCCAGGAGATATTTTAAAGATGTCTAGATCTGATCCTTAGGGACATGGTTTAGTGGTGGACTTGGCACTGCTAATGGCTGGACGTGATGATGTTAAGCATCTTTTCCATCCTAAATTATTCCATGTTTCTTCTTTAATTAGCACTTGTGAGACTCCACATGAAGGACTCTTCATTAGATTCCCAGTGCAAAATAGGTATTGACATGCTGCAGTCAATGTAAAAGGGCAACCATGATAATTAGAAGCCTAGAACACATGATAAGGAGAAACTGGACAAATGGTGGTTGTTCAGCTAAGAACACCAGGCTAATGGCAGGTCTTATAGCTGCTTTCATCTACTTTTTGATAAAGTGTAATCTAAATGGAAACACTCTTCTTAGAGTGGCAGGATGAGAAGCAGAAGACATTGGGAAATTCTGTTTAGATACCAAAAGAAAAAAGAGCGGGGTGGTGGCGGTATGGGGTGGGGGGTTGGGAAATAAAATGAAAGGAAGCTGTAAGAACCTGGACAGTTTATGGACACACCATCCCTGAAGATATTCAAAACTGAACTGGACAAGACCCAGAGGTGTCTGACATAGCTGGACCCATGTTGAGAGGAGGGCAGAACTAGATCAACTCCAGACATCATATCAAACCAAAACTGTTTAATGATTTTGTAGTAGTTGAGCACACAGCAATGAGAGTGGAGTTAACATCCTTGCCTGTGTTAAAGGACTGTCCAGGGCAGACTACAAAACATGTCAATATGCGTGTGGCTGCAATGTGCCAATTGTACAGATACATTTATTTCATAGCTTTGAACTCTCATCAGAATGCACTGTGTAACAAACTGATGCTTCTCTCTCCTAGGGGGTTATAGTACAGCTTTTATAGAGCCATGATTGGTAATAAGATGCTGCCTGATACAGCAAACAAACCATGAGAGCAAGCTAGAGACATCTGACAAGCACTGTGCCATCTTTATCAGCAAGCCATTTCAGGAAAGAATGGAGAGGAGGGAGAAAGGAATGAGCAAGACCTGAGAAATAGTAATTGGACAGACTTTCCAACCCAGATGGCGATGTAAAGGTCTGCTCCAGGGGATGCACAAGTAGATTTACATGCAGATGTTGAGGACAGCACTGTAAGAAAGTAGAGCTGCTAGTTATTATCATGTATTATACTTCTGAGGATAAATCCTCTGAGTACATAAGTAAAGGTGCTTCCTATCTAAAGATCTTTTGTCTATGGCCAGACTAACACAGTTCAGCTCTCTTGGCTTGTGATGTCCCAGGAGACCCTCTTGGTCCATTTTAAGATTATAAAATAACAAAGACCAAAGTCACAGAATGTAAAGTACATGAGGGGAACAGGAATGGCTTGAAATGCATTTTGTAGTGTTGAAATAGAAGTATTTTCTGACCTTTCCTAATCCTAATTATTATTATTATTTATGAAAGAACAAGTGCTGCTAAATAAAAGATATAATTTTAATTGTGGAATTAACTGTAATTACATGCCATTATGAAATATTCCATAATTTTGTAATTGCTTAAACTGTTGGTATTTACTGAACATAATTTACAGTAATTCCTTTATTCTTTCTTTGTCTAACCAATAATTATCTTTGTAATAGGTAGTCAAATCGTGAACTGAACAAAACTGTACACATTAAATGTTCACAACATTTCTATTTGTCTTTTGTTTCTGTAGGAATCCAAAACAAAGTTAATCTGATCAACGGGGATCAATAGAAAAGTGAGTGAAGATTCTTATTTCTTTGAAGCCAGGGAAGGCAATGAAATAATCCTCCTAAACAATGAAGGCCTTTAATTCAGAGTCTTGAACACTGAAAGGCATTATGAAGTGGGATTTGCAGTGTTTCTGGTTTTAATTTTAACTGTACAAGCAGGTGCAGTAGTTGGAGGTGAATTACTTTTATAACTTTTTTGTGATATTATAAGGCAAAAATCACAGAAAAGTCCCAGACCTGATTTATGGACTGCAGGAGTGAAAAAGTCTTAGAAATAATTTCTTTTTATTTTACCCTCCATGTTCCCATCCCCAGTTTTAATGTATCCTTTCTTTGAGTTTTCATTAGGTCCACAAGCTGAAGAGCATCTCAGTACTTGGGGCTCTGCACTCGTGTGAGATGGCTGTCTCTGGAAAAAAACAGCAGCCAGTTCTTCAGCCTCTATCCACTTGGTGCCTTTCCCTGTAAAGCTGATAGTCGACTGGGCTGCAAAGGGCCCTTCTGTGAACTTTTGGGACTGAGGAATGCTTAACACAATATGGGATGGGTCCAGCACCCTGAGTCACAGGTAGCTGGTTCATCAGGAGGGCAACACACAGCAGTAGGGCAGGGATTTGCCATCCAGCATTCTGTTGCACCGTTTCCAGGGTCTAGAGGTGGCAAGGGGGGTCAGTTGAGAATACAGGACACTTGGCATCATTTGGTGATGAGGCAAGTCCAGGAATGTAAATCCAGCCTTGTGGTAGCAGCCAGGGTCTTAACTCAGCCTGCTGACCACCAGCCAGGTCCTGGAGCTAGGTGGCAGGTCTGAGGTCAAGCTGGGAAGTCAGTCCATGGATCAGAGCCCAGTCCAGCAGACTGCACAGCTGGGCGTGGCTGTGACAGACCCGCAGACAGGCACACTTAGAGCACAGCTCAGTGGCCCCAGGCTGAACTGAAACGGAGCCCTGGTGTGTGTATGGGCGCCCATGCAGGGCTGTGTGCCTAAGACCTACAAGTGTCCTACAAGTGCCTAAAGCCTAAGAGTGCCCTTAGGGCCTTGATCAACCCATGCAATGGTGGCTGACCAGTAATCAGAGAGCAGCACTAGTAGGTGTGTCTTAGCTGGAAGGTGCAATATTGGACAGAAGAAGGATGCAAAGAAGGTCACTCTGTCTTATGATGAGGCAACCAACCAGACTGGACAGAGCAAAGCACAGTGGGCTCCCATTTTGATGAAGGTGATGGCAGTGCTTTTATGGATAGCAGGAGGATGATGTTTTCACTCTCTCTATTCCCCTCTTCTGCATAGGCTTGTGAAGTTGCACCTTGCAATAGGCTACCTACTGTCAACCAACATTAACTTGTTTGAGGTAAAATAAGTTCTTATAAATCTTCTCCTGACTTCTTCTATCCCACCATGTTCAGCTAGAGTCTATTTGGCAATGAAAATATTAATGTTAAATATTTATGTTCAATATGTCTCATTACATATATATTACAGAAAGAACTGAAGGTTGATTGCTTGCTCTCTTTGTCTTGATCTTTCACTTGTTTTTGTCTTTCCTTTTCTTGTAATATGAGAGAAAATTCAACTTTTGAACCTTGGGTTAAAGAGTTTGTCTTGACCTTAGGCCAAATTTGCTGACTTTGTTGTTCTGTGCTCTTGTTTGTAGCTTCTAGGAAGGTATAAATGGGAAAAATCAGGCTTATTGTGGATTCACAACTCTAATTATGATGACTGCAGTCATTGTGAGGACCATTTAAAATGTATTTATTTCACAAGTTGTCTTTGGGGTTTTCTGTCTACCTGCAAGAAAAAATATTGTCCTCCAGCCTACTAACCTCCAGGAACTCAGGGACCCTCGACCATCAAAGCTGTCACAGAAGATTGGTTTCATGGCATTATGGGGAGAGGCACGATGCCAGAGTGTTGTTCTTATCTTCAAATAACATCTCCCTGAATAAGGTCCTCTTTGTTTTGGGAGCCATGGGTGTGTTTTGTATGCACCATTCATTTATTTTTTCAGTTACATGTTCAGAGATAACACAGGTTGAACTAATTGTCTAAATAAGACTTGGAATTTAACAAATTACAGTGTTCAATAACATAATTTTATTTGACAAAAACACAGGTAGTGCTCTCCTAGTCTGACAGCTCTGGGAGCTAGAGTTGATTCAGAAGTGCAAGACTGAGATTCTAAAAGCGTAAGAAAATAAGAAATGTTATTTATCACTGTTTCAGTGTCATCAACTTGTTATTTTTATTGTTCTTCAGAATAATGGGATTTATTGAAGGAGTTTATCCTCACATCACGCAATACATGTTATACTTGAGGAATGAGGAGGATTCAAAATAGCAAAACATAAAAAAGCACCTTAAATGTAACAGAAATACACAGCAAGGAGAGCTTTAAACCTACCCTATTTCTATCTAGAGCAAGCAGAAAACAAGTACATGTGGAAAAGAATAGCTCAGTTATTAAAAGCACACAAATTGAGATATTTGCATAGTTACTGCCATGCTCAAATGAAAGAAGATAATTGTGTATATGAAAGGTTTTCAACAGCTGTCTTTGAAATCAAATAAAGAATTAGATAAACATGCTGGCTGCTTTGCATCTGGGATATATACACAAACACTCAATATTCACAAATCGCTAAGTGGTTGTTGGACACCTGAAATTCTATTGATTGCTAAAGCTCAATAATGTCTCAGAGACTTGATCAAAAGAGCAGGCAAGCAAACAAGTAATTATATAGTATTGGGACTGTTAGCATATACAAAATACACTGCAAAGAGCAAACATTCTGACTAGATAAATAACCTCAGTTTGGTAAGGCAGCAGCCATAACAGGAAACCTTGCAAATGTTGATTACATAAAATTAAGGATGATACAGTGAAAAAGGGTATTGTAAATCAGACAGCAGGGAATTTCAAGGATCACAAATCCTTGCCTAATATAAATTACTGCAATAAATTCTATCATGGATTGTTTCTTTTATAACAATGGTTACCAAGAAAATAGGAATTGTGAGCTAAAATTTCAGGCAATTTAAATCATGATAGTCCCTAGAAGTTTAATTGCTTTATTTTGCTTCCAGCTTGCTGAAAAGTGAACACAAGTAATAGATATAAAAGTTTTGATTGTATAAATTAATGTTTGTTTCCTTAGATTCTATGTTAAGTCAACAAATAATTTTCTTATTGTAGTTATTATAGTGACTGGAAATAAATAGTCAACCTTATTCCTTTGTGTAGATTTTTAGCACGACCCTATTGACATAGATGCATGTATTGAGAATTCCACTGAAAACTGTGGAAAGATACCAGTACAAAAGCGGCTTGTGAGTCAGTCTTAGTACTTGGCAGAGGTTGTTGACCCTTGGATGTTCTCATTACTACAAAACACTCAAAACACAAACTGCCTGAAAGATAATAGTGATTTTTAAAAAAATTCTTTTAAGATCAACTCCCAGAGCATTGTGCCTTGCTTTTCATCTCACTGGAGTTATTAGTCATCTCTCAGATAGCTTAACAGGAATGGTCACCATACTGTAACCCTGGGCTGTGATTGTGAGGATGTCCTTATGTTGTAATTAGAGGAAAGATATTGCCTCAGAGAAAACTGTAGTATAAACATGTACTGCTCTGGCTAGCATTAATCTATTTTGATATGAAGTGATTTGGCATCATGGGAAGCCAAAGAAGATTTTCTTCATGTGGTTTACAAACAAAAAGAAGAGCACTGCAAGACTATAGAAAAACACAGCTCTAACAATGCTTATAATTTGGCCTGAGGTTGACTCCACAGTACCTGCAGGCAATCTCACGCAATGCAAAATACCCCCAGTAAATTCCAGTTCTCTGTACTAGGCAGCTCTTAATGGATGTTGGCTAGTCATCATGTCCTCATGACTAGTTACACGTAAAAGCAATGTTGTGCATAAGTTAATCTGGGATCCCATATATTTCTTGTCAAATTTTCCCAGAAAAAAATTCTGATGTTGCATATATCATGTTCCCATCCTTTGAGAACAGTCCAAAAAGGCAGGCTAAGTGAAAAAAAAAGTTGTCTCTGTTCTTAAAATTTAAATTTCACTGTTCCCAAAGTATTCAACAGGTCCTGTCCAAAACCAGGACTTCAACTCTATATCCAGCTATAAGAGATACTGGGTGGTAAAGAATTTCTGTAATTTCCCCACAGAATTATAATGTTTTAGGTCCAGCTTGTGATTATTCCATTTAAAGAAAAAGATTAAGCTACAGCTACACAGTGTCATCTGATGCCACTGGCAATGTGACATTGATTATGTATAGACAATGATCCTGAATTGTCCTGCAGTACTACAAAAAAGTGTAAGTGAAGATTTGAGCCCATTATTTATTTACCTAGGATGCTTCCACAAAAATTTAAATTCTATATCTTTAGGGCTTCACAGCTACAGTAGAGCCATTACTGGAGTACCTAACAGTAGTCTAAAGCCTCTGCACTGAGGCGAGAAGGAAGCACAATTTCTGTGACTCACAGGATTGCTTTTTACAGAACTGGTTGTACTGAGATGTGCTGCTGAGCTGTGGTGCACAAGGTAATCTTACAAAAACCATAATTATGGCTTTCAATTAATCTCTGTTTAAATAACAGCAACACTGTCTGATACTAAGAGCACATAAAAACCTATTTATTTTGTTTTCCTTTTATATGATTGGAACTAATGAAAGTGTCAGGAGGTGAGCAACTTTGCAGAGTTTATTGTTTAGTTCCATTACATCAATAAAAAATGAGGTATTTAAATATATTAAAAGATAAATATGACAATTTTCCCCTGTTTTTCCAGTGTGATTTGCCTTCACTGCGTCTCTGTCATTCACAAAGCAAAACTTCATGGTATAGATGGTGGTTTGGTTTTTTTTTGTTTTTTTTTTGTGTTGTCAGTATCTAAGAAATAATAATAAGGTATGAGCTTAGAGATAAGATTAATATGAAATTTTAAATATTGAATTTAGGATGGTGGAACTGTACCACATGATCTGCAATAAATTACTTATTTATATTTTATTAACCTATTACAATGCAAGGAATGCATTTCCAACAAGCCTTGTATTTTTCTATCAAACACTTGATATCAGGACCTTAACAAAGGAAAATTAAGCATTGTGCTGCTGGAGAGTCTCTTAGTTTCACAAACCAAGGAATTATATTTTTAAGAAGTCCTCAAGTGAACTTGTGATACTGAATTGGGCTGGCTACTCTTGAATCCTGTGTTTTCACCAAAGAATTGTGGACAAAAATGGAATCACATTCTCCTCAAAACCCTCCTCTCTGACTGAGTGTCTGGGTTCCTGGTTTTCATTTGCAGAGCCTGGCAAGTGTCACTCTTCTTCCCATGTGGTTGTTTTTTAGTAAACAAAGATCTGCTCTCTACTACAAATAGCTGCACATGATAATAATAGGAACCAAGTGAATGCCAAACCTTCCTTGAAATGGTCCAGCCCCTACTGATGAGGAGGCTTGCATGCAGTACCATCTGTCAGGGGTATTCATTTATCATTAACCAACTGGGGAGACAACAATAACTCAAACACCACCAGAAAAGAAGCAGTAGCTCTGTCTTAACTGCTGTACATTTGTTTCAAGGAAAAATTTGTGAACAGAAAGTAGGGCTTAGTGTATTAAATAAATAATTTGCTCTGAGTCAGATCCTGCTATGTTTACTCACACAGAAAAGTACTTTATTTAGCAGCTGAGTAAGCATTTCACATGGACTTAAATATTATCTGAACCAAGAGAAAAGTTCAAAATTTTGTTTTATATTGTGGGAAATAATCAGAAACCTTTTAACCATAGCTGACTGTGGTTAGAGGGTATCCAATACTGGTCAGTAGGGCACTTCATGTTAGTGTGGTCCATGCAGAAGGACTGCATGCAGAGATTGCTGCTCCATTTCTAAGAAATTCTCTGTCACCAATATTCAATTGATAATTTTTAGAGTCAAATGAATTCTCAAAGGGGCAGCAGGCCCCAAACTTGTCCCTTGCTGATTCCAGCTTCCTGATGCAAAGCACATTTGAGAATCCTGTAGGAGCTGAAACCAAGCAATTATTAAGAAGCACTGCATATAATATATACAAATGCAGGATAACATAGGCTGTAGAAGTCCCTGGTCCAACTTCCTGTTCAAAGCATGTTCAGCTATGGGATCAAACAGGAATGCACAGGGCTTTATGCAGTTGGCTCTTGAAATTTTCTAAGATGGAGACTGCACATGGTTTTGGGTAACTGGCTCCCCAGCTTCACTGTCCTCAACGTAATGAAATTTTCCTGATATCAAATCCAAAGCTGCATATTTTTGGGTGGCATTTTTTCTCTTAAATTACTGTAAAACTTCAAATGAAACTAATCTTTGTGTGAAAGAGGTCTTAGTTCCCTGCACCTTGTTTTGTGTAGGATTTGATTCAGAGGGCATTTTCCAAAAGTACTTATCAGCCTGGATCTGCCAAAAAAAGAAAATAGAAATTTAGACATATGGGACCTTTAGGTACCTCTAGGTTAGGATGGAGGTAGCAGAGGTTCTGAGGATCTTGACTCTGGGGGAAGTACACAAAATCAAATAGGTACCTCAGACCTTTTTGCAGCTCCTTCCCTGTTTTTAGGCAAGTAATACTCAGTAAGAACATTCACAAGTTTTGTGGGGCTGGAACTCTTAAGACCAGGATTGTGATATAAACAAAGAGAGTTTTAGAAGTGTTGATAGCTTGTGTATTTTCACAACGGGAATCACATTAATGAGAATATCTGACTCAGAATGCTAGTGCTTATTCTCATATGAGATAAAACAAGTAGACAAACTGATAACAGCATCACTTTTGTGTAGCTGATCCTTTTTCTTTTACTTTTGTACAATAGACTATTTCCAGGGAAAACAACAGCATCAGCTATAAAACTCCCTCTGGACAGTTAATTAATAAATCTATATCAATTAACTTTAAACCACTGTTAACTACAAAACCAGAAGTTTAAATCAGCCATAAATTCAATTGTATATTCCAGCCCCCTTGTGACATGCAATTTCTAAGAATTGCTAACAAGAGTTGATTTGGAGGGTTGGTCCATGTTCTTGTTCACTGTTGCATTGTTGAACAGAGAAGGATAAAAAGATTATGAAAACTGGAATGGGAACTTTCTAGATTCTTATATAGCAGCCATCATGTCTCCCTCATTGCCAAATTCCTTCAAAACCAATCCTGTACGCATTCTTCAGGGAAAATTGTACTGAGCCACTTTTTCCTTTAGCAAATCTGGTATACCAAGTATTTTGGAAGCAGACAAGGGCTTGAGAGGCAGTCAGTACTTGATATAAATAACTCCATGTGCATCTGGGCTAGTGATGCAAGCAGGGGTAGACACAGGGCTGTGAAAGAATAGGAAGTGCTGTCTCAGAGAAGTTCCTTGGAGGGGAGTATAGCTATTAGAGTATGCATTAATTACATGGAAAGTAGAGGATGAGGGTGATCTGAGGTCGTGTGGTTGTGGATAAGGGGGATAGAAGCTATGGAGAGGAAATGCAGATGGGCACTAGTGGATAAATTGCCTTTACTGACACAGCTGCAGACCTGAGCTGGGTAGTACAGATCCCTTCTGTTCTTTGTCAGTGAAGGATACCTGTGAACTCCAGCACAAGGGCCCTTATGGGATGATAAGCTGGCAAGAAACACCTTTACTCTAGTCCTCACCAACCTTTTCACACTACCTGCCATATTACAAAATAGCCATGATCAGCTTTATTGCCTTTTCCTAAACTTCCAATTCAGTCACCAATGATGTTTAAAGGATCCACTAAAAAGGGTGTTCTGACAGAAAGGTGTTCTGATTGAAGTCGTAATGTTTACTATGGTTCATGGTATTTCTTTACAAAGGCTCTAGGTTGAGCAATATATAAAATATGGCTTTTTTTCTTTGTCATCCAGGAATCATGTGAGTGTCAGCCATGGTTTAAGTTAGACCCAGTCCTGAGTTCCTTTTTGGATCAAAATTTTAATGATATCAATCAGTGTTTTGGTCATGCAAAGATTGTTAATTTGCCCTCTGGATACCTGGGCTGGTATCTTCTGAAATGTTGACTCGGGATATAAATTCCATACAGAGCTTAAATTTAGAATATTTCTCCCTTACCGTAGCTATCAAGTATTTTTTTTTATCCTGTGGGGAAGAAAAAGCTATTGGAAAATCAAGAGTGATTAACATATTGTTAAAATCTCAATTCTGAAAGTAAAAATAAACCATGAAAGCTAACCCCCAGAGCATTAAACCCACTTTTAAACACCTACACATTTCATTCCTGAAACTTTTATTGTTTTTCAAGTAGGAAGAATATCTCACTTGCTGCAACCATCATAAATTTTGACACAGCCCCAACCACATTATAATGTGCCTTCATAAAGCTCAGCCTTCTCTCTCATACTTTTTCTTCTTGCTTGCCCAAGTTACAATGCATTTTGAAGCAGAAAGGCAGTAACAGACAACTGTCTTTCTGTAAAATATAGTGAGGTTATTCTGTACAAATGGAATGAACCTCATTTTTTCATTTCAGATCAAAGCAGAAATCTTTTGAAGTTTAGCTATTTGATAAAAAAGGGCTTTATAACAAGCAGATATAGAAGTTAATAGGACATAGAGATATTTTATTAAATTGCAAACCATTATTAATATTGCAGTTTTAACTTGAAAGAAATATGTGAAATGACACCGGAAATTAATTAGATTATTTCATCATTCTTTTACATTATAAACTTTGATACACTTGCATAGATATATAGGTACATTGATAAAAAGACACAAAGACAAACAGAATTTTAATGAGTGGGGAGCTTTTATCTACTATCACTTTGTGACTTAATTTTTTCTGTTTATACTGCCTATTGATTCCAGTTGAAACCTGCTGTTTTAATGTTGTTATTGATATTCTCTCTGGGTTTTCTTCTAATTCTGGCATTGATATTACCTTGATCGGATTTAGTTTATTTGAATTGCCTGTAGGTTTCAGTCTCTGGAGTTTTTCATTGCTTATAGACATGCAAAGATAAAACCTCTCTTTTTATCTAAAAATCCTTGAGAGACTCTGAAAGATACAGCCGTTTTCTGAGAACATTAAAAAGAAAGAAGCAACAATCAAAAGGAATATACTTCTCACCCAGCCTATTCACATTATTTCTATACACCCTGAGTATTCTCTGACATGCCCAGACTTCTCATCTAGTCAGTTCCATTTTACATTTGGAAAAATGTGTGAAGAAACTGGATTGTCACAAAGTGACAAGTTGTTCCAAGCTCTATGTCTCAGGCTGCACCTTCACTGGACTGTCTCCGGTCCTGAATATTTGGGAAGTGAACTTGCACAGTGCTCCATGTTATTTATTTAATCACACCATAGTGAAAAAATAGGCTCTAGCACATTATTTGAACGTAACAGAAAACCTCCTTTCCAAAGAGAGAAGTCGATGTGTGAGGGTGGTGGGGTAAGTGGGGGAAAACTCTCTGTGTTTGGCTAAAGGAAATTACTCTGTTCCAGAGCATTGCTATTTTGTAGATGCCCCACACCTGAAACATTCAAGTCCAGGTTGGATGGGACTCTGAGCAACCTGATTTAGTTGAAGATGTCCCTGCTGGTTGCTTGGGAATTGGACTGGATGACTTTTAAAGGTCACTTCCTACACAAACTCTTCTGTGATTCTGATTTCCACAATTTTCCTGTGGCTCTTAGTAAGGAATCAGAAACATATTATCAAAATTTAAACAAAAACAAAAAAAAGACACTCCAAACCATTTTATCTTTCAAATTATTGTGTTTCCATTCTTGTAAAAGTAGAACAAAAACCTGACAAATATTCCTTACTCGCTTCTCTGCTTTTTAATATTTCTGTTTGTAATTTATTTGCTTTATTTTCTTACTCTTTGTTAGTTTTTTCCTTCCTTTCTTTTTCTTTTCTTTTGGCTTGAGTTAATCTTTGTTCTCCTTCTGTTTTGTTTTGTTTTCCTCTGCTTTCTTCTTCCTGTAGGCCTAGAGTTTATTTTCATTTCTTTGTTCTGATTCCTTTGTCCTGTACCAGTACATATTTTTGGAAATAATTATTTTTCAGGAAATAATGAATATTTTCAAGTCTGTAATTAAAGACTGGTAAATACTATGAATATATATATATATGTAAGCATGTGCTATATTTGCATGTGATTTATTTCCTTTGTCCAGCTGTCACAGGTCATTTGTATTAACAATTTGACAACTTATAGAATTCCCTAGGATCTGACAGAGTGCCTGTGCAGTACAGGGTACAGCAAGAAGGCTCAGAATTCTTCTCATTGCTTAACAGTGAATTGCTCTGGCATTGAAATAAATTTAGTTTTTAATAACATCAAGAGGGAATGGTAATAGAAGAGTGTAAATTGGGCAAAAATAAAGTCCTCTAAAGTAGAAAGACTGTGATGGGCTCTTCGAGAGCAAGACAGATGGATGGGCAACACTGTTTGCCTTTTACTAGTCCTCCCTGTGGATCACCTGCATTGGGCCAGCAGCACCACTTTCTACAGGCTGTATTGCTAGAATTGCTTCTGACAGGAGAAATGAAAATGGATTGTAGGGGAAAAGGAAGGGACCCAATGAATCCAGCTGCTGGTCCATCTTTTGGGAATCAGACAGATACGCCATGGATACTTCCATTTACAATGGCCAAATGTGTAAAGTTACTCATGGTTATAATTTCTGAGCTTGTTTAGTTTTTTATTTACTGTGGGAATGAATTCTATAGCTGAAATGTGCATGTTATAAAAAAAAAATTCCTTTTGCTACCTGTTAATTTCTCTGAACGGCCCCTTGTCCTTCCATAATGAGATATAGAGGATGAATATTTTTTATTCACATTATCTATTCTCTCAATGATTTTGTAGACAAAGTTAAATCTTTTCCAAGCTGAAAAGTCTGCTAAGTACTCTTTCCTAGATAGGAAAAAAATGAGTACTTTGATCATATTTGCAATTCTCTGTTTTTTCTGGTTTGTTCTTTTGGATATTACACACAGCATCCAGCATGTGGGTTTGACAGGTGTTTACAAATTGTCATAATGACATGATGACTGTTGTTCTCAGTTTCATTCTCTATATTAATGATATTCATTGAGCACAGGATATGCACAAATAAGCACAGTAACTTCAGGATCTATGTTTTGAGACCACGACTTCAAGTTCTTCTAGCAATTGCCTAAGAACAAATAGAAACTCTCTCCTTGTTTATAGTTAGATATTTTCTTCCTATGTGCATAACTGTGTTTATTAAGACCTAGCTTCATCTGACATTTTAAGACTCAATTAGTCAATACAATGGATTTTTAATTTCAGATTTTACTATTCTGTATCTGTGTCAGCAAATTTTATTTTTCATCTTTTCTCCTCCATCCTATTGTCTTTAACCTCACTTTTGTATATTTAATAATATGTATCTCAGCACAGGTCCATGTTTCATTGTTGGTAAGCCTTTGACTGGTTCACCTCATGAAATTCTGAAACTGAACATTTATTTCTAGTTTTTGTTTACTCTCCTACAACTATTATTTATCAATGAGAGGGCCTTATCTTTTAATCTAGACCAATTTAGTTAATTCAAAAGCATTTGGTGAAAGACCTTAAAAAAACCTCAGGTATTTTCTATCAACAAAGTTGTCTTACCTCCCTACAAATTGACTTTTTCAATAGCTTTGGGAATTATGACTCCTTTATGAAATAGTATGTATTTTATTTATTCCTTCAGCCACTGATTTTGTTTCAACCAATCTTCCCACTTGGACAATCAAACTTACTGCTCTGTAGTGTCTGGGATATAATTTTTTTATAAAATGATGTCATATTTTCCAGTTTTTCTCTTTTCAAAACAGAGTTTAGTTAAACAATAGGCTACACTCTTGACTTCCAAACTCTTTTCTGAAGCCTGTTGTTTCTCTGATTTGCCATATTTCTTTTCCTTTTCTTTACTTTGTTCTAGAAATTTCTACAGCTGATAGTCCTGTTTGGGGCTTCCTATGAGTTTTAAATTGGTAAGTCCACTGACTTTCAGGTATCTCCTCATATATTTCTGGAGTGTCAGAGCAGTAGCAGCTTGTATTATGGGGAAACTGCTTTCTCTAACCATTTCCTCTGTGTCTGCATTATTCACTTTCTTATTTCTGTTTCATTATCATTTCAAAAAAACAATTGCCAGCTTCCTAATAAGTAAACAGTTACTCAGGTTGGCAGGCCTTGACTCAACACATCTTGGGCTCTAAAACACTCAAATAGTCTGTTTTAGACTGGTTAGTAGTATTTATTTGCTGCCTGGCAGTTAAATGTTTAATTGTTGGGTTCACTAACCGTTAACTGTATCACAAAAATGTTGACTAGCTCTTAATTTTCACATCAATTTACTTTTCATTTTCATCTGTATTCTGCTTCTTAAGAAGATTTCAAAGCCTGAGATGTATCAAATCAAATGCAGTTATAGAATTCTGGCATCTTTTAAAGAAGTCAGAGATAAGCTATACTTGCAGTTCATCTGCAGTCACCAACCAAGCCGCATGTAGTCCCTTGTCCACTCCCCTACCATTGGGATTGGGGAGAGAGCTGGAAAGATAAAAGGTAGAGAACTTATGGGTCAAGATAAGGTTGATTTAATAGGGAAAGGAAAAGTAGCACATGCAAGCAAAGCAAGACAATTTATTCACCACTTCCCACAGCAGTGCTCAGCCAGGAAAGCAGGACTCCACCACATGTAACAGTGACTTGGGAAGACAAATGCCATCACTTCAAACATCCCCCCCACAACAAGAAGGGACCATCTGCAGTGCAAGACTGGGGAGGAGGAGGAGAAAAAAGATAAGGAGGGGCACTGGAGACCTTTGTATGAGCAGAAGTAGAGGCTACAAATGAGGATGTGCAGGCAGAAGGCAGACACCTAAGCAGATGGAAAGAGTAGAGACAGGATTCTGGGGAGAAATAAATAGAAAAAGCAATTTTAGAATATTCCCTATCCAGAACCTGTCATGGAAACCAGATTTGGTAACCTCTACCTTTCCTATGGTCAGTGAACAGGCTTGAAACCCACTGGTTAAGCTGTGTGTCATACCCATTTATTAATGGTTAATCAATATATTCAGTTTGCCATCATCAGCACTTCTGGTGTTAGCTCAGCTGGACAGGTATATGTGATTGTATATATGCTGTGATTCCAAAAGGCCAAATCCTAATTGTGGCCTCAGTATTAATGCTGATATAGATTAAAATAGCAGATGCTTCATTAAAAAAAAATGTGTGAAAAGAGCACTGAGACTGTAAAGTCAAAAATAGAGGTGCCTGAAACTCTGGAGTCTAAACACTGCATGTGCTCCTACTTTTGTCCATTCCTGAAACTGTTATTCTGCAGACTTTAATGGCAGACACAGAAGAGGTGAGACAGGACAGGACAGTGTGACTCAGGCCTTGCTGACTGCCAAAGGTGTCTTCTCTGAGGGTGAACCAGGTTTGTGTGCCTGCTGCCTGTAGCATCTGTGCTTCATGTATTGCAACAAATAGGGCCGGGGGATACAGAGGAAAATGGGCATAGCCTTGCAGCCAGAGAATAAGAACGTCTCTGGTAGAGGCAGAGTAATCATTCCATCTGAGGAAAATCCCATTTTTCTCACACACTGTGGATACCTACAAAGGACTTTGGATCCAGATTCATGCCAGTGTGGAATTGTTACTTCTGGAAACAGAAGAAAAGCTGACTGCTCTCACCTTAGTTGGTTTTGAACACTGAGGGAAAAAGCCAAAACCAAACAACCCTCCAAACAAATGAGCAAACACACCACCAAGAAAAAGGGAGCAAGAGAAGAAAAAAAGTTTGATTTAAATCTCTCAAGTGAGCTTATTGGATCATTTTGACTTTTTTGTCTGCGGTTTTTTACCTGTGAAAAGATGGCATCATTTTTATATTTTCATACAGATAGAGCAAAGAATTGTAGCTAATTACTGCTCATGAATACAGCAATGCTCAGGAAGGAAGGAATTGCTCTGTGTATAGTGTGTATTTGTTTGCTTTTGCTAATATAGTGCAAGGAGATGAGCACAGAGAAAAGGATTAATCCAATGTGAGTATATAAATTCAATAATTTGGCATTTAGTCTAAGTTCATGTCAACACAATCATCTAATGATTCATCCTACTCCAAGCGGACACTTACACAGAACAAACCCCCCTCTGTAGTTGCTGGATTATCTGTCACTGGTTACTGAGAAAGTAGGGATGACTAGTTCAGATACCCAAGTTTAGAAGCCTGTGGAGTAAGTGAAGGTGAGTAAACACCATGAACAAGTACGCAGGATTTGGGAACTGGAAAAACTGATTTTTGTCTAAAACCTTTCAAATTTAATTTTTACATTTAGATTTAGATGAGTAAAAAACCCAATAATTTCATTGTGCTGAGTAATATAGCAGGAGGAATTGCTCTCTGGTGCAGTTAACAACTAAGTAATGAAAAAGGTGGAAATAAGAAAATGGCATTCCAAACATATAGAACTTCTGTAAACAAGATCAAAGTGTTTCAGATGTTTGACTGTGATGATGAGGTGAGCATCTGAGGCCTACATTCTAAAAACACATTCCATCATATATTTTTTAACCATTAGAAATGATCAGTTTATATTATTTGCTGATGTTAAAGCATATAAAAAAATCTGTGTATTAGCTCCTGTGTATCATTACACAAGGTATATTACATATGAACTGAATATCATGTCTGGTGATGGAGAAAGTCTGTTTGTGTCTAATGTTTTTCCCTGGAGAGATTGTTCAAGAGCTGTTCATCCTTGTGGAAAGATTACTCTGATATCAGTGAGACTTATCTGCTGTGTAAGTGCCAGTTGAGTTGTAAAGCTTCTCCAGGGCATTTTATCAGGTGTTCTTACTCAGCATCAATGGTCTCTATGAGAAGAGAAAGAGCTGAGAAACAAGGCTTGGTTCTTCTGCTTAAAATAAATGGATCTGGCAAATGCTTTTTCAAACCTATATTTATTTTTTATTATTAATTTAATATTTTAAATTTGATGCAAATTATCTCCACCCCTCTGCTGCCACACAAATATTGAAACCTATTGCATTTATATTTTGCTTATTTTGTTATCTTCATTAATGCTGAGTATTACTTCAGAGGAAAGAAAAAAAATGTGCTAAAAGATCTCCACTTAAAGAACCAGTTTTCTTGTGCTTATGCCAAGAGTTTAATCTTGGAAATTCTTCAGATTCTGTCCTTGGACAGATTTATATATGGGATTTTCACATATGTTTCAGTGAGAGTTTCGCACTTTTATCTTAAAGAAGAATTTGACCTCTGGGGTTTACCTCTCTTGGGACTAGTTTAGGAATATTAGCTCTACTATGCCCTGAAAATATTTCATGCCCATTGCCTGACTGAGAGTAATTCAGATACCACTTTGTAAGAAACTGAAAGTGGATTTTGTAATCCTTTTGAAATCTTTCCTTGTTTTGATGTCTGTTTGTTAAACAAATTGGAAACAAAATGAACAAAAAGTTGAGACTCAGAGTAAAATACAGCTAGTGGTTGAGAGTGGAAATATAAGTCAAAAGATAAACGTTCTGTTGCAGCCTCAATTAAAGATTTTGTCTATGGCTTGGGAAATATCTTTTAGGACCAGAACTGCTCCCACTGTTGCAACCAGAAGGAAGAAATGAACAATTTTTTACGGCTGCTGGTTTTGTTTTTTTACTGGTATCAGATGAGATGCTAATTTTTGCCATCTACCATTGTGGGAAGGTTTTTAGATCTCTATTTGATTTGCTTGGAGAGTCCTGAGTAGGTGGCGAGTTCTGTCTCCCTTGATATTACGTTTTGTCTATTTTGATACTTCTGTAAGTTGTTGTATCAATATAATGAAATTGTTTGTTTTATTGCTTGTAAAAGAAGGCACCACAATCAAGCTTTAAATAGAGGTTTTTATAGTAGCTGGGTTTTGCCCCTTGTGCTCCTAAATGCTTAAGTAGTTCTGAGGAGAGAGGGCAGAGAGATGTTTCTCTAAAATTTTGGGGGAGAAAGGATTGGTATAGGCAAAATTGTAAAGCAGAGGAAAGAAACAGCAAAGAAAAAAGGGAGCTGAAATTGCTTCTTGCATTTTCCCCCCATAATTCTGCAGCCTCTCTTGCAGCTAGCAAAATAAACAATTAAAGGCCTTCTGTTTGATATATTATTCAAGTTAATGAGCAAGAGCACGTTTGTTACTCTCATAATGGAGCTGAGAGAAGGAAATCTGTTGCAAACTTGTCATTGTTTGATGCAAGGCTGAGGATTAATATTCTTGTTTCAGATCAAGAGTATCCCATTTCAGAACAACAAGTTGCTATTTTGTGAACTTATGCAGAAATCAGAGTGTTCACAAACAGGATTACATAAAAATAATAAAAGGTATGAAACAAAAGCAACTCATTCATTTTTGATTTAACTTTTGTGTATTTAATCCTAGGAAAAAACCCTCCAACACCACAGAACACCCCATAAAATGTGAAGGAAACCTGTACAAAAATGAGAAAATTAATTGAAAATGCAGATTCAACATGAAAATATATATATACAGTAATATATATATGTATTATTTGTATATATATAGTGTATATAGATACATATTATATAGATAGTACACTGGAATATACATAGTAATTGTATAGTATATAGTATATATACTATACATATATGCATACAAATATAAATATAGATAGATATAGATATAGATATAGATATAGATATAGATATAGATATAGATATAAACATAATTATAGATATAAAAATAAATATAAATATATAAATAAATATATAAATAAATAAATATGTAGTAATTGTTGCAGTCCAAATTTATATTGGATTTAGTCTTTTTCTAGCCTACTGGGTTCTTAATACTTCCATAAACCCATAAACTCCCAGACAGTGGACTTCCCATATTTGTTCTTGTTGAACATTTAACTCTCCATGTCCTTTTGGGACTTCTGTGCATCCTTATCAACACCTAAACTCATACAAAAACAAGCTGCAATTTCTTAGAATGGTGCTCCCACTAGTTAAAACCTATTTAACCATGGTCACATCAGTCAGCTGTAGTTTCTAGATTTTGCTTTGGGAAGAAGCACTCTAAACCACATACACGCTTTGTGAATGGTTCATTCAATTAGCTGTGCAGATGGTAATAGAATATTTGGAGTTTCTTTTCTGTATAGAGAATCTTTTTCACTTTACTGTTTATCCATTAAGATGGGTGGAAATGAGTCAAAATTTTTGGTGGCTAAAGTTCAAAACGTATTGAGGTATTTAAACAATCAGATTTGTAATTTTTTTGGTGTTTTATATTTAAGATATAGCAGCCATCTATTAAAGACATCTAGCTCCTAAACGTTATTTCTGGCATCTGCTGATGTTCTTGAACTGTTGATTTCTGGTTTCAATTTTAATTTGTTAATCTGCAAAATACTTGAAAGACGTATCTGTAACTAACTGTATATCCTGTCAGAAAAAGTGTATTGTGTTGCAGAAGTTTTGAGTTTTTGAAACTCTTCCCTTTTCTGTGCTATTTTGCTTTCTAATGCTATTTTTTTGTTACCACTGATTCCAATAGAATATTTTCCAAGTATTAATAATATCCTCTCTTGGCAACTAGGTTTGGGACTGCATTGGTCAACAGAGTTGAAAAGCAAGTAATATTAATAACTCTAATTACCATCCTTATAGGCTAAATGGAATAGAAGAATTTCTAATTCCTCTTTGGAATTTATAATAATTTACCTGCCAGCTGACCTGAAGCATCTAGCCAGACCACTATTATAAATGACTGTCTCTTTTCAGTGTTTGCTTTATGTGGGATGAAAGAATTATTTACCATTAGTGCTTGTTGATAACGGTGATTAGTCTGCATGTCCTACTTCTGTGGAGGAGCTAACAAACAGGAGTTGTACAGTAAATGAACCTGTGAACTCTAGAAGTTACAAAACTGAAATATCCCTGGTCCAAAACATGAATCACCAGGGCTGTCCCAATTCCAGCTTCCCTCCAGCTGATACAGCCACCCAATATGGACAGGAAGTTTAACTTCAAGAATCTCAGGGTAAATAAAATGGTGGAAAATATTCACTGTGGTTAGCACTGTCTTTGTATTTTTCCCCCTATCCTTTTCTTTATATGCAGTAAAATAGTGTGTAAATAAAATCTATGTTTATATGCCTTTGCTTGTGGGTTTTGGTTTTGGTTTTTTTGGTTTTGGTATTGCTTGTAACAAGTACCTCAGGTTACAGTAATTTGAATTTATTTGCACTGTCTGCAAAACCTAATTTTTATTTAAGAGCAAGAACAAAGTCTTGGTCTCATTGATCCTTTAATTAGGTGTAACTATTGCTACTGAGAATGAGACACTATTAAGCAAAACTCTCCTTGCTATAATCCCTTAAAGATGTGTACTCGGGAACAAGTTAAAAGAGTATAAACCAAAAGGTGTAATAGTATTCTATAATAAGAAGCCCAAGGAAAATAATCACTGTCATGTAAAAGCAGAGCTGGGCATAATCTATAATACTAATGCTTTTTATATGTAGGTTACTGTATGTGAAATGCTACAGTAATTGCCTCCTTAAAGTATTATCTTGATTTCTCATGTAAAAACCAAGCTGCAAATAGTCTTTTTTTTCAGCATGTCTGTGGAAATGATCATGCCAATTATCTTTTTCTCTTAAGCTGAATTTAGTTGTTATTCAGCATGTTTTTGTAACATGTCTGGTGGTGTCACAGAGGATTTCCATACAGAGACAGCATGTATCTTTTTCTGAGGCTTATGTCAAAACCCAAGTTATAGAGACAGAAATTCTTCCAGTACATGTGCTAGAGAACTCCTACTCCATTTGATTAGTATCCAGGTAAGCTTCTGGGAATTTCTCTAGGAATTACATTTTTCTGCTTTCTTTGGAGTGCTGTGTCCCTTGGAGCTAATGTCATCTGCAGAAGAGCAGACTGGAAATCCAGGTAGGAGGAACAACTGACACACACAGGAACCAGCAGGGCAGTGGTGAATTGAGAAAACACTGTTAAAGGGATCTTACTTGCTGCTAGTGAGCTGCATAGATTATACTGCCCTCACTAGGGAGGGCGACATAAATCCCATGATAGGAACCTGCCTCTGGAGAATTAATATCCCACTTTAAGTATCTGGGCCTGTGGGTGTGTTTGTGTTCCTAAATCTGAGTGGGTGCATAAGGGCTCAGATCTTGATGTTCTTAAACTTGTTCATGCAGATGAAACTTAGTGGTGACAGTGGGAATTAAGGGCTACAAATCTGGCTCCAAAGATTGCCGAACAGGTATCTTTCCCAAGGCTGATTGAAATCAAGGGGAAGCCTTTTATATCAGATTTATGGTGTGAAAAAGGAAAGGTCACCTGCTAGTCATTCACTTCCTTCTACAGGCAGTTTTATTTAACATAATGCTGAGAAGAAGTATTGCCAGAGTGAAAATCAGGAAACTCACTTTTTAAAGGTATTCTATCCCAATTTATTTTGAGACTTGGGATCTGTCTTTTACTCACTCACTCACTCACTCACTCACTCACTCACTCACTCACTCACTCACTCACTCACTCACTCACTGACTCACTGTTGAAGTTCCAAAGTAACAGTCAAATGTAAATTCAGAAGTCTTTTATACGGCTTTCCATCCCTTGTCTAGGACCAGGCATGGGAAAGTGTGGCTGGCTATGCATTCCAGAAGCCAGTTTGTGCTAACACGGCACAGCTGGAACGCCGAGGCCTCTTGCAGAACATGCCTAAAGTCCAGCTGCCCAGGGGCAGGCAGAGATCATCTTCACAGCCCTTCTGCAGCTGCCATGATTTCAGCCACTGTGTCTGTGTCATCCTGTATCCAATTATTGCACCAGAGGGCTGCAGCATTCCCTATGCAAGAAATCTCTGAGTGCTTGCCTGCAACTCATGAGGGAATGGCTTCCCACAACTTCTCTCTGCCTTAGAGGATTTATATACTCTGAAGAGATCATTTTAGTTTTTTTAAGATTAGAAAAAAAAATTTTTTAAAATGTAATAGCGTTTCAGGATTTAAATAAGGATGCTCTTAACAAAACAGAAATAAATTTTTGCCTTGTCTGCTTCCTGCCATCCTTGGTCTGGAAAGAAAAATATTCAGCTGCTATACTAATTGCTCTGTAGGGGCAAATAATTTATATATGAGGGATTATTTAAAATAAAAGGGGTATTCTCCATCTTACTGTTTCCCATCTAGGCTCTAAATCACAGTTGTGATTGCCTTCCCTAGAGAAAGAATGAACATGTATTTAAACTGTAATTGATTTTAATTAAAAATAACTAAATATGTGCAACTTAAAGAGTTATTGTTTCTAAATGAGAAATGGTAATTGTTCTTCTGTCTGCTGTATAATGATGAAGTATTTGGTTGGGAATTTGATATAATTGTCATCTGCTGGGAGGTGATTGTGGAAGGCAGCCTGTGATACTGAAGTCCTGAATGCTTCCATGCAGGATCGTAGCTCATGTTCTTCTGAAGTCAACTGGAAGTCCTGCTTTTGACTCCAGAGCCAGGGACTTATTCTCCTGCAGAAAAAAAAGCTTATTTATTCTATTTTCTAATCAGTAGAATAGTTTCAGAATATGTAATAACATGAACAAATTAAGAAATCAAATACGTAATTTTTATTCCCAACGTGTCATCCATGTTAAACTTTGAAATAATGGTTTCTTTCTTGCAAATTTCCCTCCTCAGTAATTCAAAATGCATCTTCAACTCCTAATTTACCATTAGTGCTGCATTATTATTGTGTGACCTGGCATATTTCGAATCTCTTCTAAAGCTTAAGGTTTCTATTTTTCAATGTGGCACCAAGCTCAGAGCATCAGAACTGTCCAAGAGAAACAGATGAGTTCAGGCAATGCAGAATTATATATTCTTATCACTACACCTGAGGTCATATCTGTTGGTGCTAGGGGTTGTTAGGGCATTATCAGCACTGACTCTTCTTGAGCTGTGAGAATAATTTGGATTCAGGGAAGAAACATGAACTGATCTCTTTCACTCACCCACTAAGTTTAATAGGATTTGTCTTCTCTGTACTATGGGTTGGTCTACTGATAAACACGTGTTACTGGAACAAGTGTGTTATTTTAAAATTTATTTTTCTGTTAGACTATGAACTCTATTGTGACTTACAGTTGTCATTTTAAGCTGGTTAAGACACCTGGAAAACTCACTTCATTGGCTTTAGATTAGACTTCTAGGCACAAGCTCATCATTTAATGGTTGACAGTGCTGAAAAAGGTGCTTGTTTTGTAGGCAAGATAAATTCAAAGCCTTCTGGTTAAAAACAGTATTGGTTGCTCTTAAAACTATGTATGGTGCATGATGTCACCTTTTACTGTTCTGAACATGCACCCTATTTCTCCTTCCCTCACAACCCTTTCTTAATATATGAAAAAAATCACATTTATCTATTTTAAATAAGTAATTTATATTCTATATATATTCTTTATATTTTATGCATTATTTTATACATATTTATTTATATACACAATCAATGTACTTAAGGGACTTGTAGACATCTAAGTTATATATTTACCATTTTTTTTAAGCTTGAAGTGGGTAAATAGAAGTGGGTAAAAATATTGCCAATATAAGAAGTATCACTGTGACCTGCAGACTGCTGTTTTAACCTTTTCATTTCATCAGAGAGTAGTAACTATTGTAGTAACTGCACTATTTCATTCTATGATAACCATTACAAAGAGAATAATACAAGAATATTATTAAAAGTTTAGTATATGTTAGCAAGTACTGCAAACTGCTTAGGCAAGTTTAGTTGAGGATGAGTTATTTGGTAGTCAAATGAATAGTGGCTCTTGGGTGTGAGAGGCAGTGTAGATTAAAAAAGGCAAAGGAATGGTCTGGGAAGTATTTTTTCTGATCATGAACATGGATTTGCAAAATATTCTTATCTGTAGGTGAACAAAAACCTTCTTAAATCACAGTCTCTCTAATCAGTTTAATTTTCTTATTTCCTAATAACAACCTTAAATATCCTCTACTTCTGCTGTTAAGTATTCCATCTTCTTGCATTTGTTTTTCTTTGTGTATTATCCACTTTATAACTTTCATCTCAGTGTATAACCCAAATTTTGTATGCTCCATTTGTATTGAACTTTATTTATGCATTTAATATTTTAATTTTTTTAAAATTTATGGAATTTCTTCTTTTAGAAAGACTGAATTAAAAAGTCTCTGTATCTTAACTAGAAGATCAGTTAATAATAAAGAAATTGATGAGCAAAATTACATTGTCTATTTGCCTTTTTACTTAAAAATCTGTGAGTTATTTGGATGTAAGAATCATAATTGTGTCAATCGTAATTGGAAGTTACTTTTGCTATATTTTGCATATGGAAACACAAATAAGGCTAATATTGTTCAAAAGTAATGTAGGGATGTTTCCATTTTTGGATCCCCAAGTGAACACATGAATGTGTTATAAACTAAAGATCAATTCCTTTCCCCAAAAGTCAGCAACAACCTTTTTGAAAACTTTTGACTGTGAAATTTTACTAAGCCTCAGGAAAAATTCCTGTGAGAGTCAGGAACACAGAAGCATTTTTAGAGTAAACAGCATACCTTGATCATAAAGCTTCCTTTGTATAAAGCTGGTCAGTGTACTGGGTCACATAACCATCTGCCTGGAAAGACAGGTTCAGATACTGGACGGCTATTGAAATCTGTGACTGTGTCCCTTGAAATGTGGATAGCCTTTTGTGGTTCAATCTACTGCTGCACAGGGAAAATTAATAACAATATTGTATTCTGTCAGTAATTGTTACACGATCGGACTAGAACAGCAGGGTAATAATACAGTAATTTAATGATTACAAGCCGCACCATTTTGACTAAAATTTTGGTCTGTACCCGGAAGTGCGGCTTGAATTCAGGAGTGGCTTATGTATGAATGATATTCAGAAATTTTCAAACCCGGAAGTGAGAGCCCACAGCGGCCCCGGCGACGGGGCGGCGCTGCCGATCTGAGCCCGTGATATTTCTCTGTATTTTTTTTGGTGTTTTCAGTCTTCTGCGGCTGCCCGGCTCCCCGCTTGCCTGAGCGGCTGAGCGACTGCCCTGCTCTCCACTCACCTAAGCGACTACCCTGCTCTCCGCTTCCCCAAACGGCTGCCCGCCTGCCCAGCTGAGCAGCTGTTTAAAGGCAATGCAGATCCGTTGGAAATGCTTCTAAAACGACCACACTATTGTCGTATCTTTTTCCGCTCGTAAATAAAACTTGCAGGGAACGCTGCCGCAGCTATTGTCTGTATCTTTTTTCACTTGGAAATAATGTTTCCAAGTTCAGCACCTGCCAGTAAACCCCGTGATCCTGCGATTCTGTTACTAGTTGGCAACTTTGTGAAAGTTGCACGGGGATCCTCTCTGCGAATGAAAGTGTGGCTTACAATCAGGTGCGGCTTATTTATGGAGGAAAAACGAAATGTTTGCCAACACCCCAGAAGTGCGGCTTATACTCAGTACGGCTTGTAATCGTGAAATTACTGTAATTGTTTTTCTATAAAGTGACTTCACAATATGTGAAAAAAATACTTTACAGTACAGACGTGTCGTATCCTCTTCATGCAAGAGTCTTCAAGCCTTCCTTGTGACCAGTGCTCAATCCCGTAGTTGTGAGCTACAAAACAGGACAAATGAGAGTAGAATCTGCCACCTAAATGAGAGTAGAATCTACCACCTGAAACATAACACAGTGCACAAGGAAAGCTCTCAACCTGTAGGTTTTTTAAAATAATAAAGTCTTTACAGATTTACACATAATCTACATTTTCACTAAATCTATATGACCAGAAAAATCACGTCACCTCTGTAAACTCCTAAGTATATCACTGCCAAACTTGAGATCCTGGTTCACAGGTGTTAATACATTTGTGGAGGAAGGATTTTATATGATCACAAAATTAAAAGCTATTCCTATACATGTTCAGATAGTCAAGTAGGATAAAACCTCCTTTCCACCACTTTAAATCTGCCGCTTCATAACGTAAGTGCTTGACTTTGTAAATCAAAATATTTTAAATGGATTTTTTTGCACATAATATATATAGTTCATGCTCTATTGTAGCTGCTGCATTACACACATTGTTATTGTAGCTGTTGTTTATGTATTAAGTAATATAAATGCAACAACTACAAAAAAATCTTGAGAAAAACAGAGAAAGAAATACATATTAACAATCAAGCAGGGCAAATAGAAATGCTTTCCCCAATCATCTCTGAAAGGTTTGCATAAAATTCCTTTTTTGCTTATGTTCCAATCTCTCCACACAGCCTTTTTATGAAAATTCATGCAAGTTAAATTTTGTTCTTTCAAGTGTTCATGGAAAGTGAATTTCAGGCTCGCAGCCAAGATACATTTAATCATGAAACAAAATTAGTTTAATCGTGAAACTAAATTTGTTTGGGGAAGAATTAGAAATGTGCAACTTAACATAATGAGGGAATAGAAACAATAGCCTGCTTTAGGTGGCCAAGGAAACAAAACTTCAAAATTATGATAATGGCATATCATATATATGTCATGGATATAGGCATGGTAGGTAATTTGCAAAAAGACTAAAATACACAAGCAGATTCCACAGTTGGATATTTCCAAAGATTTCAGAATGGAATCCAACTACATGAGCTTTTGCAGGTGGTTTTTTTTAAATTTGGGGGCTATGAATATCATCACAGAGCTTGTGTATTTGTTTCTGCTAGTCTTCAGGCTTGTCACAGTTCTGGATAAGTTTGTCTCATTTGACCCAACCAATTTGTCAATTAGGTTAATGTTACATGATATTTCAGGTCAATTTGGGAGACTTTGTTGTTTTCAAGAGCACAGTGCCTAGTAATACTGATATTATTTACATACTGGTTGAGATGCATACTTCTGGATGCATTTTCAAATGCTAGACAAATCAAATTAAGTTTTCATAAAAATATCACATCCAAAATTGATATATTGTAAAATTGAAGTTGAGAACTTATTTCTACTCCTACCTCTGTCTGTGAGAGTCTAATAAATGCTCCTTAGCTATGTAGCACTCACTAGAAACAATTAACAATTTTGTAGTGAAATAAGTATTAAGATAAAATTTCTGAATTCTGGACAAGAACCAAAAGTTCAAATGTTTATAAATTATTATGATTATTGATAATAAAAATAATACCAGTACTTTAGAGAAAGATATGTTCTATTTTAGATCTAATAACTATGGTGACAAGACAAGTTTGGTTTTCTTGGGTTTCTTTTGCTTACTTCTTGTCAAGAAATTACTATTACATAGAGACCTGGTATTCCAAATTTAATCCTTAAATGAAAAAACTGAACAACCTATATAGATTCAAGTGGATGGAAATGTAGGGTGATGGAATAAAATAAAATCTTGTTACTGCTTTGATTTATGACAAGCAACGGGTCCATCATTACGGAAGTGAACTACCTTAAAGTAAGATAATTTCTTATTTATTTCAGCCATCTGAGATCAGTGACAAAAATACCTCTGGACATATTGGCTGTCTCCATTGTCTGTAGGAGCCAAGACTGCTTTAAGCAGCTGATCTATTTCACCTGTTTTACAATGATAAAAAAATTAAACGTTGGTGCTCTTGTTGCTAAGTGCTAATGCAGATATATAAATAAAAGGTTCCAGGGGACTGAAGCCTCAAGAGACCAAATAAACAAAATATGCAGATGAGATAAAACATAAAAGAGTGACTGTGATAAGCCAGGTTTGGCAGGCATTGTTTGAGATTTCCTTCTAATTGGAGTCCAGAGCTGGATAAAAAAAGGCAGGAATAAGGGCCTCCATTGAAGTGAGGAAGTATGGAAGGGAAGATGGAGAATTCACCAGTGAGGAGCACCAGATTTATTAGGCCCTAGGGCTACAAACTTAGATTTGAAACTAGTTCTAGAGGAGGAATGGGAAAGAATTCAATAATCTGCCTGTGTCCTTTGTTACCCGAGTGAGAAAGTTATGCAGGAGAAAGACATAAATTGTTTCAGGAAGAGGATGATTGGTCTGTGAAAGCTTCTGTTGGTGGCAGAGTAAAATCAGAGGCCAACTTTATTGAAATTATAAAAAATAGGAAGGATGGAACTCCTTTGACAAACCTTAAGCTCATGTAAGGCTTTATATGTTAAGCAGGTGAAGGAGAATCTGAGGAGGGATGAAAAAGGTGACATTTATGTCGTTATTAACGAGCAAGGAAATCTGAATAGCAGCATACTGAATATATTATAGCTGAGGAACATGTTTGCAGTCATTAAGATCAGAAAAGAGAGGACTGAAAAAGCCAAAATGTGAAATGGTGAAAGATTTTGCTGTGAATAGTGGTAGAAAGATCAACAGTTTAAAACTGTTCAGGAAGGGAAATTTGGATCCAGTTTGAACATTCTGCTTTAAAGAAAGTGTTGAGCAAAAAAGTAATTCCCAAGGCAAAGGCTTGTCTGACCTTGGGCAATGAACTAAATTTGTTTTGGAGAAGATATTCAGAAAAAGGAAACGAAGGAAAAGAAAAGCAAGGAGAGGGAATAAAAGATATGTTTTTATAGAAAAGACAGTCAGGTAAGCTAGGAAAAGTAATGGTAATGTAGGAATGCAAACCAACAAATATGATGCTATTAGCTATGGCTAGTATGGAGAGCAGCAGGTGGGAATCTTTATTTGCAAACAGTCCCTTGATGGAGGGAAGAAGCTCAAGTTATCTTTCTGAATTATTTCCCTCCTCTTTTTTCCCTACCTACTTGGAGTGTAGTACTGGACAAGCAGGAAAATTTGTCAGTCTAATGAAATGTTTTTAGCTATCATGGTGCTTCAGCTGTAGCATTAAAAAAAAAAAAAGAGGCTGATTTTAGGAGAGGTAGTACAGGATTTTTTTGTGAAGGTCAAGAAGTTAAAATTTTGACAGGGACGGTGATGAAATAATTTAACGCCTCAGCTGTGTGGGTGCAGATGGTCATCCACATGGGGGATATTTTTCCAGCAGGTTATTGAGTCAATGATGCTGGCTGCCTGCAGTTTGGCAGTTATCCATTAATATGTAAAACAAAATTTTGGACTATGCAAAAATTGGGTGTTGAATTCCATTTAATGTTGTGCCAGGTTTCCTTCAGTACCTCGTGGTCTTGTATGATAGGAGGATTAAGAAATAGAATTTTATCATTGGTGAACTGACTGACAATAGATTGGCAACTAAATTTTTGGGGAGACTTTGTTGTTTCCACTGAGATGGGATGGGAATTATTGGAGGTTTTGGGTTGGACTTTTTTTTTGTTTTTTCAGCAAATCACACAAAGATGAATTGTCAATGACATACATAATTGCTCACAGTGTTAATTTTGTTTGTTACTGTTAAGTTTGTGTAGAAATTTGTGTAACTGAAGTTAAATCTATCCCTGTTCTTGAAGTGCAGTATTATACACTGTTTTAATGTTTAAAACAGTACCAGTACATAAGATCTTCAACCTCTGACTGACACAGTTCAGTCAGTTGCTGGAGAATGCAGCAGGGAAACATGTAATGAGCAGGAATAAGACCAGTCAGAAGAACAGAAAATAGTTGAGGTAATATGGAAAGCTGTTTTGGCAATAAGAGTTTGGTGGTTAAACAGAGAAATACATCTACCTAAGTAATGTAGGATTTTGGTGGGCCAATCATAGTTAGTCAGGGTTAAGCTTTTTATGTTATTCAAGAAGACTTAAGTCCAAATACCAGTTTTCTGAGAAAGATTGCCTCCTCAGTGACTGCTGTTCCCTGGATGACCCTCCAAGCTGCTGCCAAAGTGGGGTTCAGATAACACACACAATTAGTGTCAAGGGCAGAACTCCTCTGTTATCTCTCCATATCCTAAATACTCACATCAAGATGAACTTTTCTGTATGTTTTTAAGCACTGCCTTCTGGCAAAAGCTTACTCTCCTTTTCCTCAACTATCATTTTTATATGCAGGACTTATAAACACTGAATTCTTGATTGCTGAACTGAGAACCAAGGACCTTGAATTTGTACACTGCAACATGCAGGTTTTGCATCTGCAGTTATTTTTATTGACGATATCCCTTTGGTAGCTGACCTCAAAGCTGAAACTGCCCTCTACCGCAGTACAGGAATCAAGAAAGATTAAAATGGGATCGACAACCAAGGATCCACCCTTGTAGCTATGAGGACTTTGAGGTGTTTGGAAGAAAAGAGGGAAGAATCAGTGGCAGAAAAGAAAAGCAGCATATTATAGAGAGTACGTTTTTTTATTATATGAGTTAACAGATGATCACTGAAATTAGTTGAATTTTACATTTTGGAACTGCGTACATTTAATTTTGATGCAAAAAATTTCTAAGGATGGTTAGAGCCTAGGTGTGAATTATTCTGGAAAATTTTGTTTGATGATTTATCAAGGAAATATTCTTAACTGTTAAAAATTTAAAAAAAATTTATAGATGCAACTAAAAAAAATCACTGAATGTTACAGAATCTAAACCCATGTCCAAGTTTTCTGAAATCAGCCTCTCAATAAAGAACAGCTTGCAAAACCAGAACGTGGAAAAAATGAACATTAGCTTGATAAGAATGGGTAATGGCTTCATAAAATCTCACTTGCTGAGAAAAAGATACATACAACTCTTGCAATTTCTCTTTAAATTGATAAGACATAGGAAAAAAATTGAACTGGAAACAGGAATTAAAGTGACCAAAAAAAAAAAAAAAAAAGATGGGAAAACAAATGGTAAAAACTGAGGCTGTAAAATGAATCTGACAAAACTGGAAATGGATAGGACAAGGACAGTTGAGAAGGTGCCCCATAAAGGAACTCAAGAAAAGAATTGAGAATACATTGGAAACAAAAGGTTGGCAGGACTTTGTGTACATTTTTTTAGTAAGTGCCGCTCTGGTGAGGACAAAAAAATGTGACACAGATATTTTTCATCACTTGTTTCCAACTGCTGGCAAAAACAACTGTTATATAGCCCAGTGAATACTGAAATCAGCTAAGCCTGAAACCCAGCAGCAACTCTACAAAGTTCTGGAAACTCTGCATAAAGAAAGTTATTGTAGTAAATTTGGGACCTGGATGTTTTGGTCCACAAAAGGAAAATCACAGCATAGTGTTTACAGCACACCTATGGTATGAATTTACTTTTAGATATAGGTATCAATCGACTTATTCCTCCACACATCCTGTACTTTCAGTGAGACAATAGCTAGAACTTGATTCTTAAACTTTGTTGTGGTGTTTGCACCTCTTCAAATGGAACTATTGTGTGGAAACGACTTGACTATGACCTGTCTGATTTCTGTCCTCTTTAGAGGTACATGGATTTTACTAGACAAAAGAAATTACAGGGAAGTGAATAACATCTTAATAAAATATTACTACAGTACTTATAGGTGCTTGTTTTTGTACCCCTTTGTGCAACCAAGCCCACTGTTGTCTCTCCTAGAGTTTGGATTTCTGTATTCATCAGCATCACCATTTTCCCCCAACTGCCTGTAGTTTCTGGTGCTCTACTACCTTTGGGTCACTGCAGCATGCTTACAAACCTCCCATTTCTGTGTCATTGGTAAATTTGATCACACTTGAAAGTATAGCAAACAAACACCTGACAAAAGGAGAGACTCATTAACAGCCTTCATTTCCTATGCAGCAATGCAAGCAAGCAGAGGCATACATGAGAGTTCTGGCAGGAATACAAAGGAACTGTGCTTGGAGACTGACAATTAAAACTTTCTTAGGAAGTATGACTGCCTCCTTGTTTCTGCTGTGCACTGGGAGAGTGAAAACAACTCCCTGAACCACCTGTGGTTACTCCTTACAGATAGTCTAGGGAGCACAGTTTGAAAACACCTGCCAAGTGTCAGTGTCTGAGCAGAAGTCTCACATGCTTTGCAGGCTTCTTGTTCATTGCAGCACTCAGCCAAACTTTGCTGAAATTATTTACATTGACCCTTGGAGTGGACTTAAAGTGAGGACACAGGATGAAGACGCTACTTTTAAATGAGCTTTCATTGGCATCCTTACATGAGATCTATTATTAAGGCTCACTGGACTTTACAACTCCAGGTTGGATTACACAAGAATTTTTAATCTCATTTTCAAGAAAGTGAGAGAGACATTGGCTTCCCTGACCCTAATGGTGGATCCATACTTTTGGAGACCAAAAGATGACCAGTTGCTGTCAGGACAGAGGTGCTGCTGTCCCATGCTAGTAGCTGTCCCAGCTGGTAGAGGGCCTCTGATGGGAGCAGGAGGTTATGCCTGGGCTACTTCTTCTGCCTGTGCAGGCCATAGGATAGATGAGAGCTCTTCAGCCCTGGCATAGCAGATGTTCTTATGACTGCAGCGAACAGGCTAGTCCGGCTGCAGGTCACCAAGCCATTTCTCACCCACATCTATCACATCTATCCCTACTGTCTTCATGGTTTGCCATGTGTACAAGGATTTGTGCCACAGAGAGAATATTTAACCCTTTTTTCCCACTTTCTTTCTCCCCTCCAAACCCCCAGGTGTTCTGCTGCTACAGTGCTAACAGAGTGCATATTGCTAATTCATTACCATGACTTCTGCAAAGAGTGATAGAACCACTGATGCAGTGTCAGGACTGTGGCAAGACAACAGGAATAAATTACATTAAAGTCATATGAGATAACTCTAAAAATTCAAGGTTAAAATTGCTAATACTGATTCATGAGAATAAGGGTGATTACAGCAAAACAGAGAAATTGTAATTGATTGTTCTTTCCATTTAGGGTTTTTACTCTTTTTTTTCCTTAATGTGATATTTTCAAGAACTCAAAAGTTAGAAAATCCAATGTTATGGTTATCTAACATTGATCTCCTGGATAGGTGCACTGTGATACTGTCAAGTAATCATATCTTTTCACTTATTAAAAAAAAAAGACTTATGTCTCTCACTGCACAGAATGGATCATGCCTTCTAAACCAATTAGAATTATGAGGTGAATGAGGTTGTTTGGATAACTGGTACTTTATTTCTCATAGAAAATGCAATGTGAGTGTAGAAAAAAGGTAGGGCCTGCAGGAGAAGGAGGACAGGTGACTTGGGGGGGAATTGAACAGGCTATATAGGTGGGCCAAGACTAACAAGACCAAGTGCTGGGTTCTGCACTTTGGCCACAATAAACCCATGCAGTACTCCAGGCTGTGGGCAGAGTGGCTGGAAAGGTGCCCAGCAGAAAACAACCTGGGAATGCTGGTCAATAGCTGGGAGAATATAAGCCAGCACGTGCCTAGGTGACCAACAAGGCCAGTGGCATCCTGGCCTGGATCAGCAATAGTGTGGTCAGCAGGAGCAGGGAAATGATTGTCCACAGTACTCGGCACTGATGAGACCACACTTGAGTCCTGTACCCAGTTCTGGATCCTTTGATTCAGGAAGGACATTGAGGTGCTGGAGCAGGTCCAGAGAAGGGCAACAAAGCTGGTGAAGGATCTGGAGGGCATGTCCTATGTGGTGAGCTGAGGGAGTTGGGGATGTGTAGCCTGAAGAAAAGAAGGGTCGGGAGAAGCCCTCTATAATTCCCTGAGAGGAGGGTATAGCCTGGTGGGGGTTGGCCTCTTCTCCCAAGCAACCAGCAACAGGACAAGGGGACAGTCTTAAGCTGGCTAAGGGGAGGTTTTGGTTGTACATCAGGAATAGTTTATTCTCAGAAAGGGTGATTAAACATTGGAATGGGCTGCCCAGGGAGGTAGTAGAGCCACCATCCCTGGAGGTGTCCAAAGAACGATGGGACATGGCACTCAGTGGAGTTGGGTCTTGGGCAGGACTTGATGATCTCAGAGGTATTTTCTGTGATTCTGTGATTCTGGAGATCATCCCTATTATTTCCGCTTCTACTGTTTATCGCAGGTCTTTCATAGGATCCTAGAATCATTTGTGTCGGAAAAGGTCATCAAGTCCACCTGTTAACCCATTACTGCCAAGTCTGCCACTAAATCTTGTCCAAGTGCCACATGTGGCAAATGCCACATCTGATGTTTTAAAAATATCTTTAGGGATGGTGATTCTCTCATTTCCCTGGGCAGCCTGTTCCAATAGCGCACAATCCTTTGGGTGAAGAAATTTTTCTTAATATCCAATCTAATCTCTCCTTGAGGCTGTTTCTTCTTGTGCTATCACTTGTTACTTGGAAAAAGAAACTCCTCCTCCCTACCTTGCCACAAGCTTCTTTCAGATGGTTGTATGTGACACTGCACAATAACTTAGTCTAATCATCTTGGAAGTTTGCTGCTGTTGTGTATTTCTTGCAATTAAGCTGCAGTCAGACTCAGAGGAGATAAAAGTTGACCAAGGCCTTTAGGAGAGAGATCTAAGTCTGTACAATGACACCCAAAATGATATTCCAAAATTAGGAGGACTCAGAAATATTTTAAGATTAAGTAAGGTATTGTTGTATTTTATTTTCCATTTTTTCTCCCATAGTTGTGTTGTTTTTACTACTTACTAATTGACCATAGAATATTTTTTAAAAAAGAAGAGAAAAAAGTGCTTGTGGGAATAATTGTTGTGATTAAAGATAATTCATGTTATAATTTTTAGATTAATTAACATTTTCTTTGCATACTTAGTGGATGACAAATGAGGTACAGGAAAAGCATTACCTGTACAACTTCTATAAGAAAAAAATATTATTTGCAGAAGTATTTACAAATAGAAATGTCTACGGTTTTTGGGTTTTTTTTTGTAAACTGAATGTGGGGCACATTTACCTTCATTTTCCTCTCATCTGAAACTTGTAACTGTAGGGATGAGGGACTGGATACACATACACCTGTATTTCACATTGGATTATGAGTGAGTTTTGCAGGAAATGTGGGCAATTAGGAGAGGTGCACACTGTGAAATGATGTCAGTGTGTTTCCCTTAAAACTGTTTTCCTTTCAAAAGTAACTAAACTGGAAGGAGTGCCCCTCTCTGCTCATGTCACTGATAGCTGTTGGACCCTTGGGACCAAACTAAAGTTAAGACAAAATAACTCTCCCTAAAATGAATGTGGTATGAAGGTCAGTTTGTCAGGAGAAACTCTTTCACTCTGCAGTCTGCTCTGCAGTGCTGCCTGACTGTTGATGTAGACATGGACACTGTCTGCTGGGATAGATACTGCCAGGATTTTGGGATGTCTTGTTTACAATTGTTATGCCGTGGTATTTTTGTATTTTATGTGCTGACAAAACTAGCCACCTTCTTTGACAGAGAGTGTTTTTCTCCAGTGAGTTTTTGATAAGATATCTCTACTGTGATTTAAAAATGGTCTTATAACCATGCCAGCATTTTAATGTGCCCTGGATTCAGCTATATTAGAGAGTAAAACTGTTGATTTTGGATGGAGATTAGGACTGAAGTGGAGATTAAGCATTCATGCCTTTTAGAACTAATACAAGAATATGGGGTTTTACACCCAGCTCCTGGATATGTTGCAGTAAGTTATAAGAGCTTCTATTGCATTTCCAACTAGAGTCAAAGAAAGGAAAGCATTGGTGAAGGTATCTTACATCAGACTGCTTGATTCTCCACTGCCTCAATTGGACTAGAAGCACCCAGCTTCAGCAGAGAGAAGTTTCAGAAGTTGCTGGTCCTCTACTTTTGTTTACTGCCACTCAGATGATTTGTTGTCACTTCATGCTGTATCAGAGCACAGACCTTAAGTTTACTTACTTGAAATTTCCCTGAAAAAGGTTCAGACAGATGGATAAGCTTCTCTAGACAGCCTGGAAGCATATTAAGAAGTTGTCCCTTATTGTCTTCCCAGCTGAGAGTAGATGGGTTTAACATATGTCAAAAAGTGGATAGAAAATATTATGCTAGCAAGCATGACTGAATTTGGGACAGCAAG